>NC_083107.1:53182103-53884858 GCF_949774975.1 Lagenorhynchus albirostris | reverse complement strand
GGAAGCAGATTTTTTTTTTTTTTAATGGTTGTTCTTTCTCACCATCATTTTTTTAAATTTTATTTTACTTTTGGCTACGTTGGGTCTTCGTTGCTGTGTGCAGGCTTTCTCTAGTTGCGGTGAGCAGGGGCTACTCTCCGTTGTGGTGTGTGGGCTTCTCATCATGGTGGCTTCTCTTGTTGTGGAGCACAGGCTCTAGAGCGCAGGGTCAGTAGCTGTGGCGCACGGGCTTAGTTGCTCCGCGGCATGTGGGATCTTCCAGGACCAGGGCTTGAACCCGTGTCCCCTGCAGTGGCAGGCAGATTCTTAACCACTGTGCCACCAGGGAAGTCCCCATAAACAGATTCCGAGAAGGAGTTTAGCAGTCAGTTTATTTGTTAGGGAGTCCTCTTGTGATTAATACCTATAGGGAGGAGAAGAAATTAAGCTTGGATAAGGGAGAAATTGGGCTGCGATACTCTCCCAGCAAAGGCCTTAGCCAACCCCCCAGGGAACTCCAGAATCAGAATGACCCCCTTGGAGTTGTTCCAAGTCAGGCCAGTCTTTATACCGCCACATTGATCAGTAAGTGGGTGCCAGCTGCCCCTGGAAGGAAGCACGACCTTGGAGGGGCAGTTTCCCTCACTCAAGGCTAACAGCTGAGGGCCAAATGCCAGCAGCACTCCTAGCAGCTGGAGAAATAAGTCCTTCCTACCTAAAGGGCATCTGGACCATGCATCACAACATCCACTGAACCTCCCAAAAGTTGTGGAGGCTCAGCCAAAGTGAAGACTTTAGCCCAAAGGATTATCCTGTTGTTCCAGTTCCCATGATTTATTAGTTCACATTTGCCCATCTCAGTTCATTTCAGGGTATGGCAGATTTTTCACAGCAATTGACATGCAAAGAGGAGAGGTGTTGTCTGGAAGAATAAGCCATCTGACTAGAGGGAAGGGCAAAAGGCAAAGTTAAACAAGAGTGACCCTGTTGTCATGGTTGGTGGGAAAGAAATCAGAATGGCATGATATATCCGCCAGAGGTCATTGAGAATGGCTGGTAAGCAGGTACCATATTAGTTCTGAATCAGATTTAAAGGTCACGATGCATGGTTCCTCCTCCATCCACTATAAGACTTTCTTAGATATATTGAGAAATCATTGTGGGAAAAAGCTTGACCAGCCTCATTCTCCCTAGCTGCTCCTCTGGGTCCTACTATTCTAACCCAGGGCCTCCAATGCAAGCCCAGAGATGAGAAAGAGGAAGAAAATATCTTTTAAAAATGATGATAATATTCCCATTCTCTGCTCACCCTGGAGGCTTATTTTGAAAATCACAGTGATTTAACTTGTTAGCGGTTTAATTCACTTTTAAAAGATTAACCAGACTAATTACTCATCAGATTTCACCACCTTTGTCAGCCTCAATAAGGATCCTTTGTTACAATGATTAATGTGTTTTAATTGCAGCTTCTCTCAGAGCAATAATTCAATCGCACAGTATTTGCCGAATCTATGGAAATCTTGGAAATGCTTTGACAGCTGAGCTATTCTTGGGAAATGAAAGTAAAGGAATATATGTAACTAACAAAAAGTGTTTTATAGCATATCATTAATATGGATTTTCCCTCTCTGACAGACCTTGCTCAACTTCAGTCCATGAAGCTGCTTGCTGTGCATGTCAGTTTGCCATCCAGGAACTACCAGGAGGTAGAGATCAATTAACACAGGTGACTGGATTTTCTCCAGTTGGTGTCCTCAAACATATGTTAATCGTAGTAATAATCATAGCAAATATACATCGGTCACAGGGAATGTTAATTAACTAGCCAGTGTCCATAAATAATCATCTAGTTAAGGGAGTGGATCCTGTGTTGATCATTCTATTTTCTACCCAATGCTTCATCTTCATTCATTTAACTGCTGGGTGCTTTCCAAGTTAAGGATTTTACAACATTAGAAAGATGTCTGTAGAACCTGGTAGAGAGATGAATTGTATGTGGCCAATACTAATCTCAAACTTACAATGTGTTTTAATGGTATTATTTTTTAAAGCACAGTGGTTCTAAGACCTTTGGAGTTGATTCTTGGCTCTATCACTTATTAGCTATGAGACCTTGGGGAAAATGAGCAGTATCTGGCCTCCCAGCCTTCAGTTTCCTCATCTGTAAAGTAGGTATGATAATACCCACCTGATAGTGAGGATTAAAATGAGGTATTACATGTAAGACCCAGCACACCACCTAGAATATAGTAAGCATTCATTAAATTATTTTTGAAAAAGCTATAAGCCTTTATACTTTAAGAAAACCATATGAAGATGAGAATCAGGGATCTGATCTCACAATAACCCAGAGACAGGTAGGAAAGGTGTGCTACTGTTGTTGTTTTTCACAGAAGAGGAAACGGCATAGGGAGGCATGATGATGTCAGTAAACACATGATATATGTCCATCAACTAACTACTCAATCAAGCAAAAAGGTTGCCCTAAAGCCCACAGATGCTGAGTCCCATTGCAGTGCTTTTCCTACTGCCACCTTGGAGGCATCAAGGTCTCTGAATGAGTAGCGTAGTTGAGAACAGAATAACTAACTCATTATTTGTTGACAAATATTAGCCCCTCTGTGGGATATATGCATCAATAATAGCTAATAGAGCCAGGAATTACCTCATTTAATTCATATAGCAAGGCTAGCAGGTAAATATCATTATTGCCCCCATTTTACAGGGGAGGACACTGAAGCTTAGAGATATTAAATAGCTTGTTTGACAGATTTAAACCCAGGTCTGTCCAACTCTAGTGTCTGTGTTTTAACCATATACAATTCTGCCTCCTGCCAATCCCACTTTATAAGATGCCGTTTTAAAAAGGGAAAGTTTTAAGTAAGACCTACCTGGTCTATATGGTAATTAATCAGTATGCTTTAAATTTCCATCCTAGTGGTTCAGGCAACCACGACTCAACAATTTTCTTAACTTCTGAACCAGAGGTTGTGAATACTGTTGTTCCTTCACTTGGGGAATGACACTGGCTGTGAAAAAAATTAGGAAGTAAATTCTTCCTTGGATATTTATAATACACATTTGCATGGGGAAGGCTCTGAGAAATACTATGGTTTAAAAAAAATTGTTTAATTGTGTTAAACCTGATTCATAAGCTTATCTGACCATAGAACTCTTCTTTTTAGTTATAATCATTGAGAACTTATGGGAACCCATTTAGATTCATTTACATAATAATCATTGGCAAAATTTATAGAGTACTTAGTATTTCCCGGACACTGATCTCAGAACTTCACATGTATTCACTGATGTTATCTTTTTTAAAATATTTATTTATTTGGCTGCGCTGGGTCTTAGTTGTGGCACATGGAATCTTCGTTGCGGCATGTGGGATCTTTTAGCTGCGGCATGTGGGCTCTTAGTTGCAGCATGCGGGATCTAGTTCCCTGACCAGGGATCGAATCCAGGCCCCCTGCATTGGGAGCGTGGAGTTTTAACCACTGGACCAACAGGGAAGTCCCATGTATTCACTGATGTTATAATACTCTTTTTTTTTTTTTGCGTTACGCGGACCTCTCACTGTTGTGGCCTCTCCCGCTGCGGAGCACAGGCTCAGCGGCCATGGCTCACGGGCCCAGCCGCTCCGCGGCATGTGGGATCTTCCCGGACCGGGGCACAAACCCGTGTCCCCTGCATCAACAGGCGGACTCTCAACCACTGTGCCACCAGGGAAGCCCTATAATACTCTTATGAAGCAGGTGTTTTCAGAATAACCTTATGAGGTAAATGTTTTTCTTAAACAATTTTCCCAAGATCACAAACTATTAAGTGGCAGAGGCAGGACTGAACTCAGGGTGTTTTTCTCTAGAACCTGTGCTCTCACAGCTGCCATGGAAAAGCTGATGTAGCAGGTCATACTCAAAAGCATGTCATGTTTTTATAATTTAAATATGGAATAAGTATGCTATATCAAATTTCCATTTTGATTAAATTGACTCAACCAAGGAGGAGAAACCAGGCAAAACCACCTCTGTGAATCAGACACTCAACACAATCAAGTTTGTCTATATGTTATTGATAACTACATTTTTTTCCCCTATAGTGCTGTTTCATTCTTAAAATACTTGATCCAGTTTTGGGCATCTGCTTATATTTTGTGACAGAGACAGAGGTAACATCCTCTTATCACCATATCTCTTGCCAGGTAATAATCACTTCAGGTTTCCTCCAGGACTAGTACGCCAAGATCAGACAAGTAAGAATTCTCACTTAGGGACTTCCCTGGTGGCACAGTGGTTAAGAATCTGCCTGCCAATGCAGTGGACATGGGTTCGAGCCCTGGTCCGGGAAGATCCCACATACCGCGGAGCAACTAACCCCGGGCGCCACAACTACTGAGCCTGCCCTCTAGAGCCCGCGAGCCACAACTAGAGAAAGCCCACGCGCAACAACGAAGACCCAACACAGCCAAAAATAAATGAATAACTAAATTAAATATATGATCGCCTTTAGAAAAAAGGATTCTCACTTAGAGAAAGTGAGGTGATCACCCATCTCAAATAGGAAAGCTGTTATTTACTCCAGAATGGCAAAGGCACAAGAATTCTCTTTTCTCTTCTTTGCTTTTCTTTTCCTTACTTCTCTTTTACTTTATTTGGTTTCAGGTGGAGCAATGGCTTATGGAATGACAAAGTTTGGGACTCACTCACTTAACTGAAGATACCCCAGCCTAGAAGAAGGACGAGGAGAAAAGGCAATGGCCCCAAAGGTGCAGAAAGCCCAAAGAAAGCTTCCAAGTACTGTTCTTGCCTTCTTTTTCTTTTGATCCTCTCTCCCCATAGGGTGGCTTTTTTTTTTTTTTTGAAGCACACTTTTCCAAGTTGTTACATTAACAAATTTGCACTGATTTCTTTATCCTTGTCATCTAAAGACCACCTTGTTGGCGGATGGTGAACTTTTCCTTTATGCCAGGCCTGCTGCACTGTCTAATGTCACAAGTGTCTGCTCACATTAGCTCCCGGAGACTGGAGAAGATTCTGCATAGTGCCTTTCCAGCAAGTTGATTTGACAGAATGAGTCCCCATGCTAGCTCATGGCACTTATCAGTTAGTCAACTTTCCTCGGGGAGGAGAATTTAGAGTGCACCATATTCAGTTTCCAAATCAACTGCTGTCCCCTCAGGAAGCTGTGTGTTGCATTATTAAAAGGGATGCCTTCAACTACAGCACCATACTTAAACATTCATCCACATTAAAAAAAAAAAAAAGAAGCAGGAATGAGGCAGGCAGCACCACAATTCCCCACACTCTTCACTGTTAACTCTTTCTCCCCAGGTTTCAAGTCTCCCTCTTTGAACAGTCCTGTAACTTTTATTGGTGAGCATGAACAGTGTGATTTTGTGACTGTTACCCTTACATAAAGTGGGGGTGTTTTTGCATTACTTAGGCTGGCTATAATCCCTGAGCTCCAATAGCAAAGTTAAATCCAAAAATCTAGCTGCCGGAAACGGCAACAACTTAGATTTATCTGTTACCTACCTCTCCCAGGAGTTCAAATGAAAAGCAGGAATTAGTTTTGAGTTGAAAATGAACAGATTCGAAGCTCACACTTTCATAATTATAACTTCAGATATTTCTAATTTTTTAAAACAACAAAATTTGTGGCCAGTTTATCTTTATCGTTCCAAAAGAGAAATCGACAAGATTGCTGGAGAAAAGGAGGGATCCTTTTTAAAGCTGCATGTTGATATAAATATGAAAATGGATTAAACTCTGCTTCCAATTTCCAAACTTGTGTACTTCAGTGAATATTAAATGACAGGACCCTATCATCATCATGACTTATTTACTCACCAGAGTTTTTATCAAAAAGGGACTAGAATTGCCTGTGGAGCCTGAAAGTCTCCTGTAATTGAGTTTAGAGTGGTAAATCCACTAAGCAGGCCATGGCCCCAGAGACACCCCTGAAACCCACCTGTCAGCTGGTGTTAGATCACAACTCAAACAAAGCATGGCTGCCTGCTCCTGCGAAATGCTGATGTGGCCCAAAACAAAAAAAAGAGAAGTGATTTCCCCAGGGATGAGGGAGGGCTGGGGGCAAATCATGGGGGTTGGGAGGGCAAGAGAAAATCTCTCATCTAACAGCTGCCTGATGTCAGCTGGAATCATGATCTGAAACTCAGCTTGGGAGGGGAACTGGCCAGGGCCTCATTCGGTAAGGTGTCATTTCTTTATTCCAACATCCGTTAGGTAGGAGCGTAATGGAGTGGACAAGAAGCTTTTTCATCACGGATGAGCCATGGAAAACAAAGCCCAGAGTTTCAGGGAGGATAGAGATACAACAGGCTTAGGACTGATGCAGAAAATTTCACATCTGAAAATGGAGGAAACTGTCCAACTGAGAGCGGCTGGACCAGTCAGGGATGGGAGCAGGAACATTTTAAGCCAAAGGACTATCATTCAGCCAATAAATGTTTGTTTACTAGTGCTAATTACTGTATCAGTTGCTGAATATATCAAAAGAAATAAGACATGGAGTTCACGGGTTTTTGAGCACGAGCCACCCTGTTCTTCTTGCTTGGCCCTGCAATAAACCTTTCTCTGCTCCAAACTCTGACAAAAATAAATAAATAAATAAGACATAGTCCTTGCTCTGGAGGAACTTAAAATGTAGTTGGGGAGACATGCAGATAAGTCAACTATTATAATACAGCGTCTGTCAACGGCTATGAGAGCAAAAATATGTGCCTGAAACAATAAGTAAGGAGAAGGTGACATTTAAGCTGGGTTTTTCAGAATAAGTAAGATTTTGCCAGGCAAAGGAGAATAGGGTGTGTGGGGATGGCAGTAGGAGTGAGAAGCTCTTGCTGTATGGAGGAGATGCATGATCAAAAGGATCAGAGTGATAGTCTTATAGGGCTCCCAGAGGCTCGATGTGACTGGATCATCTCTCAGGACTAACAGAGTAGATGCAGAGAGAGATGGGACTAGAGAGGGGGAGAGAGAAGCCGAAAGATCAAGGACTTTTGTCAGCCTGGCTAATAAGTTTATCCTGAAAGCCATGGGGAGCAATGGAATGAAAGAATTTTAAGCAGGGGAGTGGTGTAGTCAGGTTTACCTCTTAGAAAGACTAGTTTACCTGTTGTGCACAGCACGTATTAGAAGGGGCAAGGCTGGAAATAGGAAGGCCATGAAGGAAGCCATACAGAAGTATCTGAGAGAGGGGGTGATGGCCCACACCAGGGAAAGTGCAGTGGAGGGGGCGGGGACAGATTGAGAAATACTGTAGAAAAGAATCAGCAGGGCTTCCCTGGTGGCGCAGTGGTTGAGAGTCCGCCTGCCGATGCAGGGGACACAGGTTCGTGCCCCGGTCCGGGAAGATCCCACATGCCACGGAGCGGCTGGGCCCATGAGCCATGGCCACTGAGCCTGTGCGTCCGGAGCCTGTGCTCCGCAACGGAAGAGGCCACAGCAGTGAGAGGCCCGCGTACCGCAACAACAACAAAAAAAAAAGAATCAGCAGTATTTGGAAGACAATTCAAAATGGGAAAAGAGGGAGGTATTCAGGATGGCTTCAAGGCTTCTGACTTGGGTTTAGGGTTGCTAGATTCATCAAATAAAAATGCATGCAATATTGGGACATATTGATACCAAAAAAATAACTCCTTGTTTATTTTTTTTTTTTTGGCTGTACCACAAGGCTTGTGGGATCTTAGTTCTCCAACCAGGGATTGAACCTGCACCCTCAGCAGTGAAAGCTTGGAGTCCTAACCACTGGACCACCACGGAATTCCCAAATGATTCCTTGTTTAACTGAAATGTAAATTTAACTGGGAATCCTTTATTTAATCTGGCAAACCTACTTAGGTGACTGGATAAATGTTGGGTCATTTATCAAGCTGGGGATTAGAGGAGGAGACATAGACATGGGAGAGGGGGCCAAGAAGGTGAGGAGTTTACTTCTATTTATATTGAGTTTCAGATATCCAAGGGATATATCTGACTTCTGATTAACCCCCAATACCTTTCTGCCCTTCTTCTGCAAGGATAGTGTTAGCTGGCACATGGCCACTCAGCTAAAGACTTTACTTCCCATCTTCCCTTGCAGAAATCGGCCATGTGACCACACTCTGGCCAATAGGATGTGAGAAGAAGGGATGTGTGTCTTTTTTTTAAGATAATGCATATAATTTGTAATTTTATTTTATTTTTAAAATTAGTTTTTATTGGAGTATAGTTGATTTACAATGTCGTGTTAGTTTCTGCTGTACAGCAAAGTGAATCAGTTATACATATATCCACTCTTTTTTATTTTATTTTTTAAATAAATTTATTTATTTATTTTTGGCTGTGTTGGCTCTTCGTTGCTGCATGCGGGCTTTCTCTAGGTGCAGCGAGTGGGGCCTATTCTTCATTGCAGTGAGTGGGCTTCTTATTGTGGTAGCTTCTCTTTGTTGCAGAGCAAGGACTCTAGGCGCGTGGGCTTCAGTAGTTGTGGCACGTGGGCTCAGTAGTTGTGGCTCACGGGCTCTGGAGCACAGGCTCAGTAGCTGTGGCGCCTAAGCTTAGTTGCTCCACGGCATGTGGGATCTTCCCGGACCAGGGCTCAAACCCATGTCCCCTGCATTGGCAGGCAGATTCTTAACCACTGCGCCACCAGGGAAGTCCAAGAAGTGATGCGTGTCTCAGAAGGATTGGGCATGAATTCTCTGGACTCTTCTCCTTTCCTCTGGCTGAAAGATAACCAAAACTGAAATAGCCACCTTGGACTCCGAGATGAAAAGCATATGTTGAGGATGGCAGAGCCATCTAACTTGCCCTGGGCCATCTACCATATGAGAGAGAAATAAACTTAGCCTCCACCTTAATTACCAAGAGGAAATGTTCAATGAGCAGCTGGAAATACAGGCCTGCAGCTTAGAGAGAGGTGTGCGCTAGGGAGGGAGAATTGGGAGTGATTAGTACACAGGCACTGAATGAGGCTTTGGGTTAGATTTCCTAGAGGAAAAGTGTGGTGTGAGAAGAACTAAGCACAAGAAAGTCAAATGCTATCTTTTTTCTTTTGACGTGTTGTTTTTTGGAGACACGACTTTAAATTTACCCTCAAGTTAATAGAGATCTTCCAGGATTACTAGCATGGATGTTTGAGAATTTTGTTTTCATTTCCAAAGCTTTTCCACTCTATCTAGCCATGCATTAATATTCAGTACTACTGAATTTGTTTGTATTTGTATTTATATTTCAGCACTGTCTGGGAAGGGGTAAGTTATCATGTTCTGTGAGTATTTGGACACTTAACACACGTCCTGGTGGCTGTGCTAGTGTCTGTGGTAGGGTCAGTATACATGTGTGTAGTTTGTGCCTTGGATGTGTCAGCACACGTGTTCATGTGTTCCTCTGTGTTCTCACTTGTTGATATGCCCTAAAGACATCTTTGCTTGTTTGTCTGTGGGAGGTGCTGGTTATATTGGCTAAGTTAGTAGCCAGTCCCTAGCACTGCCAAGATATAGCGTTTTAGATTCTTCTCACATGGAAGTCTTTTGTCCATTTTGGAGACTGTAGAATATTTTTTTAAAAGATCATTTCAATTGCCTTTTTTAAAAAATAGACTTTATCTTTTAGAGCAGTTTTAAGTTCATAGCAAAATTGAATGGAAAGTACAGGCATCTCCCATGTATCTCCCATGCTCTCACACATGCATAAGGTCCCCCGTTATCAACATCCCCCACCAGAGTGTTATATTTGTTGCAATTGATTAATCTACATTGGCACATCATTATCACCCCAAGTCCATAGTTTACATTAAGGTTCAGTCTTGGTATTGTACATTCTGTGGGTTTGGGCAAATGTATAATAACTTGTATCCACCATTATAGTATCATACAGTATGGCTGAACCATTTTGCATTCCCACAAGCAAGGAATGAGTGTTTCTGTTGCTCCACATCCTCACCAGCATTTGATGATGTCAGTGCCTTGGGTTTTGGCCATTCTAATAGGTATGTACTGCTCTCTCATTGTTTTAAATTGTCTTTTCAAATCCAAAATGTTTGAAGGAAGAGTCTCACAAAATTCTCCATGGTTATTCCTTGCCGCTTCTGTGTAAGTCTACCTATTCTTCTCAAACCCCAAACTGATGCTGAGTTTTACATAATATGATATGAACTGAGATCTGCACAGGGGTTAAGGACACCACAGTGTGTGTGTGTGTGTGTGTGTGTATGTGTGTGTGTTTTGGAAATTTCTAAACATACTCAAAATTAGAATAAAAAGAACCTCCATGTACCCATGACCCAGCTTCAATTATTATCAACATTTTGACAATCTTGTTTCATCTATCCCTCCCTTTTTTCCTGCTAGTGTGCTTTAAAGCAAATATTAGATAGCTGAAACATTTCAGTTTGTACATTTCATTCAGTTTGTATCTCCAATTGATACGACTTTTTCCATTCCACAGTGTCATTATTACCTAACAAAATTAACAACGGTTCTCAATCTCATCTAAACCCAATCTGTGTTCAAATTTCTTGATTATCTCAGACATCTTTTTAGAGTTGGTTTTTTTCAAAATCCATGTATTGCATATAGTCATGTCTTTTTGGTCTCTTTTATTCTAAAGCAGTCCACCCTCATCATTGATTTGAGGAGGAACCAGGTAATTTGTTCTGTATAATATCTTGTGTTCTGTATTCATCTGATTGCGTTCCTGTGGAATCAAGTATGTAATATCAATGTAATACCAAGTGATATCAAGTAGTATGTTCCTCTATCCTCCATATTTCCTATAAACTGGTAGTTATCTCCAGGGTCTTGATTAGATTCAAGATCAATATTTTGGCACCAGTACTTCGTAGTGTGGTGCTATTACTATGAGGCATATAGTATCTGGTTGTTTCACTTTTAATGATGCCAAGATTGATCACTGGGTTTAAGTAGTGTCAGCCCACAAAGTTCCCATTAACCTTTCACCTGATGGTCTTAGCATCTATTGATGATTTTTACCTAGACTCATTATTTCATTTGGAGTATTAGTGATTTTTTTAAATTCTTTTTTATTAAAATGCCTCTTTTTTAAGACTTTTTTTGATGTGGACCATTTAAAGTCTTTATTGATTTTGTTACAATATTGCTTCTGTTTTATGTTTTGGTTTTTTGGCCACAAGCCATGTGGGATCTTAGCTCCCCGACCAGGGATCGAACCCACACCCCCTGCATTGGAAGGTGAAGTCTCAACCACTGGATCACCAGGGAAGTCCCTAAAAATTCTTTTATTCCTTCTGCACTTATTAGCTGGCACTCTTCTAGTTCCAGAATATTGCTGATAAAGGCAATAATGTAAGTGCCAGGGGCTCAGGGTCAAGTGAGTGTCCTGTTTTCCTGGCCTTGTTCCATATTTAAAAAGATCAGTTAACTCTCCTAACTACACTGGTGGTCAGTCCTGAATTCCAGGCTCATTTCAACTGACCCTTTGTGTTCAGATAATGTTGAAGTCAGCAAGTATCCTAGAGATGGGTCCACCTTGTGCTCCAGGAAAAGGGGGCTCTAGGAGTTGCAGGGGGGCCTCTTCCTAAGACACCAGGAGCTGAAGGCCTCTCAGAACCTGAGGCCTGAACACCAGAGACTGGCTTTGCTGGTTTGGAGAGGGCTCTCTTTAGCCTCTCCCACCCGAGTCAGGCTCAGTCTGGGTCCCTGGCTCTCCTGCTTTTCAAGGAAGCAGCAGCCATTCAACCACTGGCCCTAGGGACCAAATGTCTGAGTCTCTGGTGCTTTAATTTTCTGGTGCTTCCTCTGTGCCCTCAGATGGACTCTGGGCCCTTTTCTCCCCTGGTTTGGACACTGGGCTCCACACCTTCTTTGAGAAATAGAAACAGAGCTGATCTCCTGCCTCGTGTACCTCCATTAGCCCTTTCCCCCATCAGAAGTCTCTTGAAGAAAGCCCCAGGATGAATGGTCCTGCAGGCAGAAGCCAATTCTGGGATTAATACTCAGCTCTTAGGGACCAGGATGTGAGGGGAGACTGGGATCCATCAGGCTGTATAGACAGCTCCCTACTCAGCAGGTGAGTAAATCATACAGACCATTCTTTCCTTAGAAGGTGAGCCTCTATGGAAAAAATGGCACCAACATTCATTTCTGGGGGAGATGTATTTTATATTCTGTATAAAAATGTACAATAGTAAGAGTTCACGGTACACATTGTTGGGTTTTAAGAAATGAGACTTTTAGTCCCCTCAAGACGCTAATTTAAAAATATGTATATGTATATTCTTCAAAATAGTCACCTGCCTTTAAATGGTTACAAACCACAGAGGAAAACCTGTGTTATTCTTCAAATTCCCACCAATAACCATTTGGCTTTGCGTGACTTTAAGCTGTTTCTAAAAAATCAAATCCACTCTGAAAGCACAGTGGTTTGCCTTCATGGAGGGCGGCCAAAGAATATGCTGCAGGCTGAATGCAGCCCCCAGAGCGAGGAAAGCGTTTGCCCCTGCGCTACCCATACTTGGACACTAGATGGCAGGCTTACCTTCTAGATGGAAGTAAATGGCCCTGGCAGCCCTGCCTCTGCTTCCGGCAGCCGCACCCTTGGGACAGATCCCACAGGCATTTAGTGGGCTCCCCAGAGAAGGTGTGACCAAGCCTTGGTGTGAGGTGAGGGGAAGAGGTGTCTGATTTGGGAACTCTTGCCTGCCTGTCTGCAGTTGCAATGGAATCAATGTCGGGGCCCACAGGATCCCAAAACTCATGGTTTGTGGCCATTGTGACACCCCTGCGGTGCCAACCGGGCCCTCCTCACACCTGTTTGTCCCAGGTGTGGGACTTAGAAATGTCTCCAGCTTCCCTCGGATTGGCTGAAGGTGCAAGGTCTTTCAGATGTCCCAAACCTAGGAGGTTATACTTTATGCAGGCTTTTATCAAACAGAAGCCCCTGCTGAGTGTAAGGACTGCTGAGGGCCAGGAAGGAAATGTACAAGCCTGTGCTGACCCTGGGTGAGGTCTGTGGTTTCACTAACATTCAAGACTCGTGGCATTCTTTTTTTGTTATTATTTTTAATTTTCTAGATAAGTTTAGTTACCATCTGTCACCATACAAAGTTATTACAGTATTATTAACTATAGTCCCTATGCGTACATTACATCCCTGTGACTTACTTATTTACTTATTTATTTTTATTGAAATATAGTTGATTTACAATATTGTGTTAGTTTCAGGTGTATAGCAAAGTGATTTGGTTATACATATATATACACACATATATGTATATATATATATTTTTTTCAATTCTTTTCCACTATAGTCGATTATAAGATATTGAATATAGTTCTCTGTGCTGTACAGTAAATCCTTGTTATTTATTTATTTTGTATATGGTAGTGTGCATCTGTTAATCCTCTACTCCCAATTTATTCCACCCACCTTCCCCTTTGGTAACCATAAGTTTGTTTTCTATGTCCGTGAGTCTGTTTCTGTTTTGTAAGTAAGTTTATTTGTACTATTTTTTAGATTCCACATATAAGTGATATCATATAATATTTGTCTTTCTCTGTCTGACTTACTTCACTTAGTATGATAATCTAGGTCCATCCATGTTGCTGCAAATGACATTATTTCATTCTTTTTTATGGTTGAGTAATATTCCATTGTATATACATACCACATCTTCTTTATCCATTCCTCTGTTGATGGACACTTAGGTTGCTTCCATGTCTTGGCTATTGTAAATAATGCCACTATGAACATTGGGGTGCATGTATCCTTTTGAATTAGAGTTTTCATCTTTTCTGGATATATGCCCAGGAGCGGGATTGCTGGATCATATGGTAGTTCTATTTTTAGTTTTTTAAGGAAACTCCATACTGTTCTCCATAGTGGTTGCACCAATTTACATTCCCCCCAACTGTGTAGGAGGGTTCCCTTTTCTCCACACCCTCTCCAGCATTTATTATTTGTAGACTTTTTTTTCTTTCTTTTTTTTTTTTTTTTGTTGTTTGTCTTTTTGCAGTACGCAGGCCTCTCACTGTTGTGGCCTCTCCCGTTGCAGAGCACAGGCTCCAGACGCGCAGGCTCAGCGGCCACGGCTCACGGGCCCAGCCGCTCCGCGGCATGTGGGATCTTCCCAGACCGGGGCACAAACCCGTGTCCCCTGCATCGGCAGGCGGACTCTCAACCACTGCGCCACCAGGGAAGCCTTTGTAGACTTTTTGATGATGGCCATTCTGACCTGTGTGAGGTGATACCTCATTGTAGTTTTGATTTGTATTTCTCTAATAATTAGCAATGTTGAGCATCTTTTCATTGCCTGTTGGCCACCTGTATGTCTTCTCTGGAGAAATGTCTGTTTAGGTCTTCTGCCCAGTTTTTGATTGGATTGTGTGGTTTTTTGTTATTGAGCTGTATGAGCTGTTTGTGTATTTTGGAAATCAATCCCTTGTCGGTTGCACCGCAAATGTTTTCTCCCAGTCCGTAGGTTGTCTTTTCATTTTGCTTTTGGTTTCTTTTGCTGTGCAAAAGCTTGTGAGTTTAATTAGGTACTATTAGTTTATATATTTATTTTATAACTGGAAGTTTGTGCCTCTTAATCTCCTTCAGTTGCCTCATAGCATTCTTAACACGCCTTCTTTTGGTTGCTCCTGCTTTCCTCCCATCCATCCTAACCCTAAACCCAGGGTTTAGACATCATTATAAGTCCTGCTTGAGGACAAGAACCTTCACTGGTTTACTTCTGGATTCCCTGTGTCTGGCACAAGGTGAGGGCTCAGTGAATGTTTTTTGAATGAATGGTTGATCAAATGAATTAATGTTGAAACTGAATAATCATTTAGTTTAACCTCCTAATTCTGAAAAGGGTCCCAAATGAATGGAAATGTATTATATTTTCTAGATTGCCTGTTGAGATTCCACCCCAAGATCTGAACTTGGGATATGCCTGAACCTTTCTTACATCTAGCTGAAATCTCTCACGCTGCAACTTGAGACAGTTCTTTTTGCTGTGACCTCAGTGCAAGTTGATTATGGGATTGGGGAGTAATATTTTTATGGGCTGAATTCTGTCCCCCCCAAAATTCATATGTTGAAGGTCTAGCCCCCAGAACCTCAGAATGTGGCTGTATTTGGAGATAAGGCCTTTAAAAAGGTGATTACAGTAAAATGAAACTGCTAGGATGGGCCCTAATCCAATCTGACTGGTGTCCTTACAAGAGGAGGAGATCTGGACACACAGAGAGACACCAGGGGTGCATGCACAGAGTAAAGGCTGCAGGAAGAGGCAGCAAAAGGGCAGCTGGTTGTGTGCAAACCGAGCAGAGAGGCCTCAGAGGAAACCTAACATGCTGACACCTTGATCTTGGACTTCCTGCCTTCAAAATGGTGAGCAAATAAATATCTGTCGTGTAAGTCACCCAGTCTAGGGTATTTTGTTATGGCAGCCCTAGCAAACTAATATAAAGTGATATGATATGATATGATATGTGATATATGGTTATAATGTAACAAAACATAAGATACATCATGTTTTGCCCCTTTTGTCAGCACGTCCAGTGTCTAAATGACTCATCTAACTGCTGTTCGATATAACATCAGGTAGGTGAGGTTTTCACCCTACCTCTGGCCCCTGGCTCTTACCTGGCAGGCAGGAGGGCTGAAAGACACCCTAAAAAAGGAGAGATGTTCACAGCATGGGCTGCCTTCCCAGGTCCTTTTTAGAAAAAATGGGCTCAAATGTGATGCAGAATAGGCTGAGACAGTCCTCAGGAGAGGGGCTTCCCAAGCATCACAAAAGCCGAGCTCCCCAAAGAGGTCAGCGTGGCCTCAGTGGCCCAAAGTTCGACACATCAGGATAAATCAGGTTTGTCAGAGAGAAAAAGCAACAAGAGAGGCTGCTTGTTGGAGATTAGATTAGATCAGAGAAGATTTCATAACGGCTCCACATCTTGAGGATGGAGGACTTGGGAGGGCAGGAGGGAGGGCACAGGGCTGGCTGAGGACGCAGCAGAGACTCTGAAGCAAGAATCAGCTCAGTGAACAGGGAACAGCCCAGGGTCAGAGATCACTGCAGTGAAGCTGTGAAAAACAAGGCAGTGCTGTCTCCTTCCAGAGTCACGTTTAAGTGGTAGGATTTGGTCTTGAGAAAAGTGACTGAGGGTAACTTACTCTCTCTAAAGTGGAAGCTCTGGGTCAAGCTAAGGGGGAGGGGCCAGGATGGATGGAGGAAGCTAAAACTGAGACTCAGCTCTTCTGGGGCGTGGCCACTAGGACGTCTCTGGGGCGTGTCAACCCACCTTCCTTATGCTGATGGAGACCCTCTCTCTCCTCTCAGAAATGCCACTGTGAGTAGATACCACTGGAGAGGAGAGAGACACACCAGCAGGAGCACACATAGAAGGAAGATCATCATCCGTAAAGGGTTTCTCCTGCCTTGGCACAGACATGCAAGAAGGCAAGTGGGGAAACGACATTTTTCCTCTGTCCCTAATTTCCAACTTAGCCTGGCTCCGATATGGGAACTAAGACTGGACCTTGGTCCTTCCTCTGTTAGTGCCCTTGGCCTCTTGGTCCTGGACTCCAAGGATTAGCCTCCCTCTTCCCTCTGCCCACCCCTCTGTCTCACCACATTCCTCCCTCCAGGTAGCTGGTCCTGCAGCTCCAACTATGTGTCTGTGGGTCACAGAGCTGGGTGGGTGCACTTCAGTATTGGGTAACACTGGGCCCTGAAGAAAGAACTAATCATGAAGATATCATCATCAAATAGATGATGGTATCATCAGATAAACACCCCCATTTTTCTGATGAGGTTGTTGAGACCAAAAATGGGGAAAGGATCTGCTGAAGGTCACATAGGGCTGATCAAATCTTCTAATAGACGTTACCAGAGACATATGCCAAAGCCATGTGAGTCATTAAAAAACACATCCCATAGAGTAATAGCTCAATTCCAGTCTTTTTTTCTGCCTATGTACCAATCCAGTCTATTTTTAAAAAGTCAGTCCTTGAAGTACTATATTATCCCCCCAACCACTTTATGTCAAATAAAATTCTAACATGAAAATAGATGCACATGAAAACAGATGGAGACTGCTCCCGTGAAACCACATCTGGGAGAGTGGTCACTTCTGGGTCCTGGGTTCTGTAAGACACATCAACATGGTAGATGAGGGACAGGCTGACTCTGGTGGTGAAACATCTGAGAACCAGGCCATTCAGAGGGGGAACTAGGGAAACTCAACCTGCAGAAGAAAATACTAAAGAGAGCCATGACAGTGAGCTTCAATCATGAAGGTTGAAGGTGGGAAGGGTAGAAGTCACATATGTATTGTTCCTTAGGGCAAAATTAGGACCTAATCCTGCTAGAAGTCAAATTTAGGTCAAGAGAAGAAAGAACTTTCCAGGCTAGAATGGGATTTTTCTTTCTCCTCAGTCCTCTTGGGAAAGCGTTGTCTTAGCTTGGGCTCCTATAACAAAATACCATAGGCTAGGTGGCTTAAACAACAAACATTTATTTCTCAGAGTTCTGGAGGCTGGAAGTCTGAGGTCAGGGTGCCAGCGTGGTCAGGTTCTTGGTAAAAGCCTACTTCCTGGTTTATAGGCAGCTGCCTTCTCCCTGTATCCTCACGTGGCAGGGAGAGAGAGATGGCTCTGTGTCTCTTCCTCTTTTTGTAAGGGCATTAATCCCATCAAGATCCCACCCTCATGACCTCATCTAACCATAATTACCTCCCAAAGGCCCCACTTCCAAATACCATCATATTGGGGATTAGGGTTTCAACGTATGAATTTGGGAGAGACACACACGCACATTCAGTCCATGACAAGGGTCTTTGGTCAGACATAATTGATATTAACAAGAGAAGGGCTATTACCTTGTAGCCGTTTCCCTCTGAGAGACCAAAAACCTCCTCAGGGACCTCAAGGAACTGAGTACTCTCCATGATGCAGCCAGCATTCTGCAGAGAAGGCAAAACTATAGGAAAAATCCAAGGAGGCCGTGGGGGAGGAGAAGAGAGGAGAGAGAAGGGGCTCCTGAATGCTGGGTGTTGTGGTACTTCTCAAGCAATGGTATCTGGCAATTCGGCCTTGGCTGGGGGTAGGCAGGACACGGGCTCTCTGGCTATCACGAGGTTCTGGTGCTTCCTGTGTGGGGACCTGGGAGCCATTTTTCTGAGCACACGGGAGTGGAGCAAGCCCACAGTTGTGTTGTGGTTTCCTTTGTACATGATGATTGCAAACCCACAGTCGACATCACATGTGGGATATTTTTGAAGAGCATGATGACAGTGGCACATTGAGGGCCCTCAGTCCTCTCCACTGGAATGGAGCAGAGAGGGACGCAGTGGCAGTAAAGGCAGGACCGTTGTTGTATAAGAAACTCCAAGTATTTGCACTCTGTCGTTCTCTTCTTCCACCCATGTAAGCTCTCTGCAGCAGAGCTGCAGCGTATAGTTGTGTAGGTACACTACAACTGCTGAAGGCGTCGTTCACAGCCTGTGCAACTCTGACTGGCAGCTCTCTGTGAAGTCCGAGACCACAAGGAACCCAGGAGCCACGCCCAAATTGCCATTTCAAAAAGACCTGTCACCTTGAGAGGGGCAGCTGACCTTCTCACAAACATCGGTATGAGATTGACAGGATTCCAACCACACAGCCAGTGAAAGATGAGCGGCCCCCGGTTATCTCCCTACGGGAGATGACCTTCGGGAAAATTACAAAGTCAGGGGTTCTCAAGTTTTCACACCAAGTTGGATATCTTTCTGTTCTTTTTCTTTGACATCGCACAGAAGCGACTTACCAGTGGAATATGCTGATGGAAAATGTTGCATGTTTACATCCCAAAGTATAAGTTATAGGCTTAATTTTAGCCTAATGTGATTTGAAATGGGAAACCATAGTTGCAAATAGCCCTGAATGTGATTAAACTCCAGGGGGGGTTGGGAATAATGGAGACATGACAGACCACCTCACAATAGCTTGCTCCACACAACAGGCTAATGAAATTACGTACCTGACACACAGTGTATTTTCTGAAAACTGAAAATGCACTTAACATCTCTGCGGTTGATATGCCAGAGATTTTTTTTCCTATAGAGAACATTACATTTTAAAATTATTTGTTATATCTTTTTAAGTTGCCAGGAAAACCTCTCTGATTTGGCAGTACAACTTCCTAGAGAACATATGACTCTCCTGAAAAAAATCCCCCTTCCTTCTTTGTTTTAGAAGAGAAATTTGGGAAGAAGAATGATAAATTGGTCATGACGTTGGGGAGGAGAAAGGTTGATGTGGCCAGAGTCACAGGACTGGGTTTAAAATAAGAAAGAGTTATCCTGGTTTCCAGAGAAATTTGGGATGGGGATTCCTGCAATCACTGAGAGCTGAACTGTGGACATTATTTTGGTCAATCTGGAAACTTTCTCCATCTCTGGGTGGGAAGAATAGAAGGGAGTAGAGGGTGAGGGCAAGTGTTTTGTTTTTTTTTAATAAATTTATTTTATTTATTTATTTTTGGCTGCGTCAGGTCTTCATTGCTGCGCGCGGGCTTTCTCTAGTTGCGGCGAGCGGGGGCTCCTCTTCGTTGTGGTGCACGGGCTTCTCATTGCAGTGGCTTCTCTTGCTGTGGGGCACAGGCTCTAGGTGCGCGGACTTCAGTAGTTGTGGCTCGTGGGCTCTAGAGTGCAGGCTCAGTAGTTGTGGCACACAGGCTTTGTTGCTCCACGGCACGTGGGATCTTCCTGGACCAGGGCTCGAACCCGTGTCCACTACATTGGCAGGCGGATTCTTAACCACTGCGCCACCAGGGAAGTCTCAAGTGTGTTTTGAAGACATTTTTTTTTCCTGTGAAAACAGTCTTTTTTGATCCCTCTACTCCACCTGATTGATCTGCTTCCCTTTATTGCAAAACTTCTTAAAAGTTCACTAGTCCCTCTTGAAACCACTACACTTCAGGCTTTTGCCTCCACTACTTAATAAAACCACACTTGCCACTTGTCACCAAAGGCCTTCCTATAACTCAACACAATGGTCAGCTCCTAGCCCTCCTGTCACTAGGCCTATTGGCTGTTTTCAACATGACGGATCATGCTTTTCTCCTTAAAATAATTTCTTCCAGGAAACCACCCTCTCCTGGTTTTTCACCTTAAATATGTCCAAAACTAGACTCTTAGTACCTACCACTGAAATTTGTTCTTTCCTCGTGCGTATCAGTTAACGCTTAGGCCAAAAATCTTGTAATCATCTTTAACTCTTTTTAATATCCCACAACAAGTCCCTGGGCAATTCCTTTCCAATCTACCTTCAAAATATAACAGAATATAACCTTTGCTCACCACCTCCACTGCTGTCCCCCCGCACCCCGGTTCAAATCATCTGCCTCCCTCCCCTGGGTGATTTCAACAACCTCCAAACCGCTTGCTGCTTCTGCTCCCCTCCCCCAACTCAGTGACTGCTCTCAACACACTAGCCCCTGTGAGCTTGTTAACATTAAATCAGATCCCAGGATCCAGACTTGGGTTCTTTCTCTATTATCCTGCTGTCCTCCTCCTTCCAAGAAGGGCATGGTCACTTCTAGATAGGGGGACAAGGAAAGGATTGGGGGAATTAGGACCTGAGTCGAGCCTGAATAACAAGGAGAATTTGAATGGGTAAGGGGGGACAGTGCACTCTGGGGAATGCCACAGGTAAGGTCCTTAAAGCAGCCAGTCTCCTGATGCATTCAGAGATTGGAGAAGGGCCCAGGGGGGTAGACATCCAACATTCATGTTAGGGAGTGCCTGGAAAGGTTCATCTGCGTCAGCTGGTGGAGGGCCTTGAATGCCGCACTCAGGAGTTTGGTCCTTATCCTGCATTTTTCCAGTAGGCTTGGGCAGATGGTGAGTGGGAGCGACTATGAAATTCACTTAGCATAGTTATCTAGCTGCCTGCCAAGTAGACTATTTAGTCCAATTCACAGGCAGAGCTTTGTTGAGCATTGAGAAGTCACTTGCTCCGTATGAATCCAATCACTGCACCTCAAAGAGGGAACACACAGCTGCCTCTGAAAAAGCCTGCCCCACACTCTGACAACTCAATTCATGAATATGCTTTTCCAATGTCTGACACTGCTGCTTAGCAAAGATATTATGGGACAAATCCTTGATTTGACCTTTTGTATCTCTATCCATCCCACTGTGCTAAAAGCAATTACGTGCATCTTGTGTGTGTCTGCTGGAATGGGAAGTCACTTAGCCAGGGTCCTTTTCACACTCCAACTGTCCTCTCGCTCATTCCTTCCCCCTCTCACCACAGCAGCACAGCAGGCCTCCTCCCGCTGCTTGGCAAGCTCTGAAATGGCATTAGAGGGAGGTGAGCAGGGATGTAAACAGGTGGAAACAGTTCTGTCATGGTGATTAGCATTCCCTGGACCAGGCATACCTCCAGATGTAAAAACGGGGCTACAGGGGAACAGGGAGGAGAAAGCTGGCAGTGGAGTGGGAGGCAGAGGAGGGCTGACCCCACTGTCAAAGGGCGGCCAACCTACAAAAACTTCCTATGAAACAAAGCAAGGAAGTGTCAGGGTGGAGGTAATGGTCCCTATCTAGGGATAGGTAACCCATCAGCCACCTTCTTCACCTGTAGTAGATTTATGTGTGCTAGCGTCTGTGGGATTAAGTGTGTGTGCAAGTGTCCACATATACGGGTGTGAGAATGCACAGTTGTCTGTGGGTGTCTGCATGTTGTTGTGTGCTTTCCAACACCTGTGTGAGTGCCTGTGTGTTATCTATGTGTATGTGCTTATAGGTCTGGATGCCCAAGAGAACGCATGCTGGTATCTGTCTATATATGTCTGAGGGTGCATAGCTGGAGCTTGCATGTATGCACGACTGCACGCATGGCACGGTATATTTGTCTGTGTACAGTCTGTGTATGGGGCATTGTTGGCCTGTATGAGAAAAGGGCTGGGTGCGGAAGAGCGCCCCATCCTTCGTTTTGACGGAGCGGCTTGGCATGACCATGGAAACCACTCCAATCCTGGCCAGGAAGAGGAGCCTTATTTTGCTAAATAGCCTAAGGGTCTGGTCCTTCAGGAACTGATACCCTCGACTCAGTTCCCCAATTCCCCCAAACTCGAGCCCTGAATGTGGTTGAAAGACAGACTCAGAGCTAGGGAAGATGTCCAGGAAGACAACAGAGGGAGAGGGTTAAAATGCTGGAGGCAAGACCCTGGAGAAATTGGGAGGAGAAGATCGAGGATCTTTTTTCTGAGTTTTTGTATATAAATAATTTACCTTGGAAAAGTGAGCTGGCCTCTTGGGCAGGAGGTAAATGCAGACAATAAAATAATGGTGAGTAAAGTGATCTGCTCCCAGCCCAGGCTCACCCCTGATTGAGTTGAGGCTAAACTGGAGGAGAGGAAACAAAACTGGCAGGTGAGGGAAGCTCATCAGAGCTGATTTGGACCATCTCTGCTGCCTGGAAGGGCTCTCTGCTCCCAGCCCTAGGTACAATCACCTGATGGTGCCGCCATTGACTCTGGAAACTAGGGCAGAAAGGAGAAGATTAGCAATGCCTGCAATCAGAACTATATATTGTTATCCAAAAAGACCTCCTCAACACAGAAGATTTTACTGCAGTTGGCAGTTTCCTGCCACTCCAACTTCCAATCAGCAACGTGTGACCCAGAGTGATCTTATCACCCATTCCCGGCCACCTCTGAGCCACTCAGATTATTCTCAAGGTAGGGAGGGGTTGATGAAACCCCAGGGTCAGGTTGTATGCTTTTAAAATCATCCAAGAGTCTCACTCAGACAGACCTTTTATGATTACTCATTGATTGCTCATGGTATGCAAGTTAAGAATAGAGATAAAAAACAAAATAAAAATTATCCATGAGGATACAACCTGGAAATAACCAACATTTAACGTTTGAGGTGTATCTTCCCAGGCTTTTTTTCCCTTCTGTATGTCGCTATATCTATATATATCTACGAGCTGTTTTATAACTTATTTATTCACTTATTAATATGTCAAATATCATGTCAATGAAAATCTACACCATCTTTTTGTAAATTTATTTATTTATTTTTATTTTTGGCTGCGTTGCGTCTTCGTTGCTGCAAGCGGGCTTTCTCTAATTGCGGTGAGTGGGGGCTACTTTTCATTGTGGTGTGTGGGCTTCTCATTGTGGTGGCTTCTCGTTGCAGAACACAGACTCTAGGTGTGCAGGCTTCAGTAGTTGTGGCATGCGGGTTCAGCAGTTGCAACTTGCAGGCTCAGTAGTTGTGGCACATGGGCTTAGTTGCTCTGCAGCATGTGGGATCTTCCCAGACTAGGGCTTGAACCCATGTCCCCTTCATTGGCAGGCAGATTCTTAACCACTGCACCACCAGGGAAGTCCCTACACCATCTTTTTAAATGGCTGCTAAACATCTCATTGCATGGGCATACCATAATTTATTTAACCAATCTTTGTTTTTTAGATATTTAGGTTTTTCTTTTTCTTTTTAGTCCAAATTTTAAATTTTGAGATCATGGTGTCCAATGAGTTGATTTTTTTGTAAAGTCTTTCATTGTCCCTTTGGTGGTGCTGGTAGCAAGGGTGATATTAAAAGCAGAGAGCTTGACCCTAGGGTTTCATCACTCCCTCCCCACCTTGAGAATAATCTGAGGAGACCCAAAGGTGACCTGGGGTGGGTGATAAAATCATGCAGGTCCCACTCTGGGGACTGGAAGCTGGAGTTGCAGGAAGCTGCTGGTCGTTATGAAATCTACAGTGTTTGGAGGGCTTTCTGGAGTGATGTGTGTGTATTATCTGACTGCAGGCACTGCTAACTTTCTCTGGGAAGCTGCCTTTCTGTCCAAGTTCCAGACACAATGGCAGCATCGCTGGGGCCCCTACAGGGAACAACGACTCTCTGCCCTCAGTCCTTCCAGACAGCAGAGAGGGCCAGAACAGGGAGCAGAGACTTCCAGCAGACCTGCTCAACCTCAGCAAAGGGTTTTTTCCTATTCTGCATCACTCACTCTGGTTTTTATTTCTACCTGGATCTCCTAAAAGTTTGTTTTGTCTGCTTCTGCTCCCAAAAAGGAGTTCCTTACAATCAATTCTGTTTAATCAGTTTACTCATTCATTTAGTCCATATACATTTATTGAACACCTATTATGTGCCATTCCATTGTGCGGGCACTTGGGGAGACAAAGATAAGTAAAACACAGTCCTTGGCCTTCAGATATTTCCTGAACAGAAGCAGGAAGCAAAGAGATAAAGCCTGAATCACAGCTCTCATTTTCCAGACTCAGGTGAACGCCTCCCTACTCTGTAAACCCTCCCCAGGCAGGGGGCAGGGCTCCCCCATCGTGACTCCCACATCTCAGCCACCACAGCCCTGACCACAGGATGGTCCACAGTTGAGACTGAGAGCCTCTCAAGGCCAGGGGCTGGATTCTACCTACCCGTCTGTGCCCAGTGTCTGACCAGTGCTGGATACGCAGCAGAGAAAATGCTTAGTGAGTATTACATAGGAGAATGCAGTGTGGTCACCAACAACAACCAGCCTTAGCCCCACTGGATCATCATTCCAGTCATTTGCACTGATGACCAGTCCCCTCCACTCCTGCTAAGGATCTCAGCTAAGCTTGGAGGCTCTGAAGCCAGAGTGTGCGGGTTCAAATTCTTTTTTTTTTTTCCTGCGGTACGCAGGCCTCTCACTGCTGTGGCCTCTCCCGTCGCGGAGCACAGGCCCCGGACACGCAGGCCCAGCAGCCATGGCCCACGGGCCCAGCCGCTCCGCGGCATGTGGGATCCTCCCGGACCGGGGCACGAACCCGTGTCCCCTGCATCGGCAGGCGGACTCTCAACCACTGCGCCACCAGGGAAGCCCTCAAACTCATTTTTTATACTTACGGTGTGATCCTGGGCTAGTCACCTGACAGATCCGTGCCTCAGTGTCCTCATCTATGAAATGAGGGTAAGAATAGGACCTACCTCGTCACCATGCGTGGTGAGGATTATATGGTTAATACTTGTAAAGCACTGAGAGCAGGGGTAGACACATTGTAAGCTCTCAATAACGGCCAGCTGTGACCATTACCATGATTCATGTTTCAGCTAAACTTGGAAGGCTTGGCTTCTTGTGATTAACTCTTTTGATTCTTTAAAAGTAGCTCTGCTCTTTCAGATTCCTCTCCCCAGAGACCTGGACTGTGCTTCCTGGAAGCTATTAAGCATAGCTATTAAGCATAGTAATGCCCTGCATTACTCTCCTGCATCAGACAAAGTTCTTGGCCTCTCTCAAGCACATGTCTCAGGGATTAAAGGAAGGTCTCTGTCCTCCCACCTTTGTATCAATACAATGGAAATCTGACCATTGGCTCCAAGATGGCCTTTATAACTTTTCCCAGGATCTTGGAAGCCCCACTCATGCTAATAGGGTGTTGGTGGTCCGCAGTGATGTCTAAGCTTCTGAGGTGGGCACATAAACTCCCAGGCACAGTGGCACATTGTCTCCCATCAAAAGAAGATGACGGGGCTTCCCTGGTGGCGCAGTGGTTGAGAGTCTGCCTGCGGATACAGGGGACACGGGTTCATGCCCCGGTCCGGGAAGATCCCACGTGCCGCGGAGCGGCTAGGCACGTGAGCCATGGCCACTGAGCCTGCGCGTCCGGAGGCTGTGCTCCGCAACGGGAGAGGCCACAACCGTGAGAGGCCCGCGTACCGCAAAAAAAAGAAAAGAAACTGACGTGTGCTCCAGGTTGTACATCTAGGCTTGGGAATGGGTTGCATGGAATTATGCACATTCCCAGAGTCCTTTGTGATTGATCTACAGTACACTTTTTAGCAGAGGCTTGTCTGGAGTTAGGAAAACTACGTGGGGCTCAAGCAAGGCAATTCCTTGATGTGAAGGAGGTGAAGTCTGTCCCTAGTACACTCATCTGTCCAATCGATGAATTTTTGATTCATTCAACGAATATTCTTTGAATGACTACTATGTACCAGGCAGTGTCTGGTGCTGGGATGGTGCCAAATCCAACATAGAACCTGTGCCCTTGGCGCTCACAGTCAGCTGGGGATACGGGTGATAAATGATCATATTATACAGTGCATTATGTGCTACGATTCAGGAAGCACGAGGAGCTATGGGGATGCATGGCAGGGGCATCAAACCCAGACTGAGATGAGTAGGGACGGCTTCCTTAAGGAACCAATGTCTGAACTGAAATTTGAAGGGTGAATAGGAGTTAAGACAGCCAAAGAAGTGAGCACAGTATGTCTAAAGGCCAGAAAGCAAGAGAGAGCAGGGCATGATGAAGGGTATGACGTTGGGTGCCACAGGATTATAGCCTTACAAAGGCAAGAGTGAAGAGAGATAAAGCTGGGGAGGCAAGTAAGGGCCAGATCCTGACGGGTATTCTGAGTCTTGTTGAGGAGCTGGACTGTGTTTCCTGCCCCCAAGCACTTATCCCATGTCCCATTCCTCCTGATTCCCAGGTATGATGTTTGCTGATAAGGCCTAATACCCATGGGAAAGGTGGAGAAAGGGGCTGCATTTTAGAAGAGACCTCAGAGGAGGAATAAAAAATTTTGTCTGAAAGAATGACAGCCAGTGGCATGGACAGTTTGGAAGTGAGGAACCCTGCCTAAATCCTCGTCAAGCTGCAACTTGTAAGTAACTGCTTGCTTCTAAACTCAGGGAACAAGTTCTTTTGTTTCTGTTTTTCATAAGAATCAGGTGGACCAATTTTTGCCCCATGAGGACACATAAGCCTTAATCCTGTGCACAGTGTAAGGAGAGAAGCCAGTGAGCACACAGGAGCAGTTTAAATAGACTTAGTGAGGTGACCTCTGTGACAGGGCCTCAAACAGCAGACAGCACATAGTGGACATTAAATAAATAACTGCTTAACTTGCTGACACCATTTCCACTAAGCATCCTCAGATGTTCACCCTGCCTGAGTGCCAGGCACAGAGTACAGTGAGGGGGCAACGAGCACGTGGTCCAGCCCAGCAATTCAGACGTCTCCACTGTCGGTGCTCACGGCACGCAGTGTAAGTGCACGTGGCGGCGCACAGTGGTACTGAGGCCTGACCAGTGGGTGGCTGAGACAATTAGAGCTTTGGAGCTCTCTTCTGGACAGTTTCCTGGAGGAGATAGGACTTGAGGAGGGCCAGAGAGTATTACCCAGGCAGAGAAGATGGGAGTCAAGGATGGGAAGGTGGCATGGGTTTTGCTAAGAGCTGAGAGCGGGACCAGGGTCAGCAAAGGCATGGGCAGAAAAGGCAATCCCAGCCAACCACAGCTAGGTTCTGCAGTCAGCTGGACCGGAGTTTGAACCCTAGCGTCATCTCTTATAAACTGGGTGAATCTGGATAAATTACTTACATTTTGTGAGTCTCAGTTTTCCTCATCTTTAACACTAATAAGAACTCAACTAACATGAGGAGCAACATAGCATAAGCCCTACGCTACCGAGGTTAAGAGCAAGGATTTAGGGGTCAGAGAGAACTGGTTTCAGCTCACACTCAGCAAGCTACTATTTATATGGATTTGGGTAAATTAATTACCCTCTCCAAGGCTTACTTTCTTGTTGGTCATGGGGATTGTTGTAGTAGATGTCAAGATGAATGAATGAGGTAATGCAGGTAAAGGATGCAGTGCTTGGCATCTCCAGCATGATTGAGTGCTAATTACTAGGTAATAAGGTGAGAGAAATCCATCTCCAGGAGGAGGGGAGCATGAAAGCAGTGCATTGCAACTCCTTCCGGGCTGGAGGGTCCAAGCCTAGAGGCTTCCTCCCATCCCTGTTACCCAGTGGCTGGAAGCTGTCTTAAGCAAAGCATACGATCTATCTGGAACTGCTGAGCCCCCCTAGAGCTGCCAAACCAGACATTACCATTAGCATAAGAACAGCATGGGTGCTACCCATAAGACAGCTGAGTGCTACCATCTGTGTTTCAAAGGACAGGAAGAGAGTAGTCTAACCAATCAGCTACAAAGGGCTGAATGTGACCACAGATGCATGGGTATGGTGGGCAGTGTTGAGTGAAAAGAGTGGGGAAAGAGGAGGTGACATCAAGATTCATTAAGTTCTATTGACCTGTAGGTGGTGAGAAGTCAATGCTGGTTTCTAGTGGAAAGTTTTATTGTGGATCAAAATCTAAAGAACGAAAGGGTTTAATGTTTTCCATCACAGACAGCTCACTGCTGTGTAGGTCTGGCTATCATTTTGTTTTGCCTCCTGAGGCAAGTTAATTTGCAAGCAGAAACATATTCTTTTCCCTACCTGGAGTTGGATCAGGTCTAGCTAGATTAGAGAGGGTCCGTCACATGGGAAATGGAACACAGGGAAACCAGGGCCCCGGCCCCAGCCTCTGCCTCCTTCTGCCCTGCACTGCTTTGAAGCATACCCATTCTGGCTGTCTTTATTTCCCTAGCTGCCGTTTCTACCTCCTACTTAAAAAGGATCTCTTTCATTAACATATTTGTTTATGTTTGTTTTTTACCCTAAATTGTTGAGTGCCTTTTAATGTGCTAAGTGTTGCATCAAGTTTTCACACTCTGCTGGGAAAGGCAGACACAGACAGGTAACATTTAATGCAGGTGATAATTGTTTTCGTAAGGGAATGAGCAGGTGCCATAGTTGCTTAGAGGAGAGGATGTAATAAACATTTCAAAGTGCAGTGGCAACGCCCACTGCCTCTCTCTGTCCTGAGCCCCTCACTGGAGGGCAGAGCAGGGGTCAATGTGGAGAGAATACCCCCTCCAGGGGGACCTGGGAGTACTGGTACCCTCAAGCTCGGTGACAAAGCCTGGGCTACATGTTTCCATCAATTGCTTTTTTGCTGTTGTTTTTTGGTTTTGGTTTTTTTGGCCACACTGCACAGCTTACGGGATCTTAGTTCCCCGACCAGGCCCGTAGCAGTGAAAGCACCGTGTCCTAACCACTGGACCACGAGGGAATTCCCTCCATCAGTTGCTTTATCTGCAAATCTTGGCTGTGTGTCTTCTGTGTGCACAACTGCATGCTTGACGTTTTTGTGTCAGGAACTTGGGTAAAGAGATCCTCATATGGACGGTCTTCAAGGGGTTTATAGTCTAACTGGAGAGTTTAAAAACTAAGATAGCAAACAGATGTGATGGGAAGGCATTTTTTTCTCCTTTCCTTTTGTTCTTGGATTTGGGTGCCTAGCAGGGTGGGCTGACAGAGGATGAGAGACCCTTTTCTAGCACGATTGGGTACAGGCTGCTCACGGCCCAATTTGAGGGAGAGCCATTCACATAGACAGTGGGTGACCCTACAGGAGGAGTCCCGGGCAGTGCAGAAGGTCAAATAATTTTAGAGATTCCATTCCCTGACAGACCACTATGAAGCCCTCTTTCTCTCCTTGCCGGGGTCCAGGATCCAGTGCCCTCTAGAGTGGCTCTATTCAATAGAACTTTCTGATGCTGTTCTTTATCTGCGTTGGCCCATACAGAGGTCACTAACCATATGTGCCTAACGAACGTTTGAAATGTTGCTAGTGTGACTGAGGAACTGAATTTTTAATATTATTTAATTTTAATTAATAATCTAAATAGTCCCATGTGGTGTGTGGCTAGCATTGGACAGCACAGCTCTAGCGTGAATCTGTATGGATTGAAGGGTAGATAGCCTAACAAGAACTAAGACCCCGGACATGAGAGCAAAGAGGTAAAAAGACTCATGGGCTGTTGAGGAGGAAGAAGATGTAAGCAGTTCAAGCGTGAAAAAGTTTCCTCTGCCAATCACGAGGGAGCAGACTTTTAAACAGCACTAAGAAAACCAGTGCAAAAAAACTAAGTGGCAGGTCACGTATGTATGATTTCGTTTATATGAAATGTTCAGAATTGGTAAATTCATAGAGTCAAAAAGTAAATTAGTGGTTGTCAGAGGCTAGAAGGAGGAGGGAATAGGGAGTGACTGCTTAATGGGTACAGAGTTTTCCTTAGGGCCATGAAATGCTTTGGAACAAGACAGAGGTGGCGGTGGCACAGCAGCATGTAGTACTGGGTACCACTGAATTTTGCACTTTACTATTTTTATTTTATTTTATTTTTTATTTTTTCAGAATTTATTTATTTTTTGGCTGCATTGGGTCTTCATTGCTGTGCGCGGGCTTTCTCTAGTTGCGGCGAGCGGGGGCTACTCTTCATTGCGGTGCGTGGGCTTCTCATTGCAGTGTCTTCTCTTGCTGCAGAGCATGGGCTCTAGGTGCGCAGGTTCCAGTAGTTGTGTCTCACAGGCTCAGTAGTCATGGCTCATGGGCTCTATAGCGCAGGCTCAGTAGTTGTGGCACCCAGGCTTAGTTGCTCTGCAGCATGTGGCATCTTCCCCGGACCAGGGTTCGAATCCATGTCCCCTGTATTGGCAGGCAGATTCTTAACCACTGTGCCACCAGGGAAGCCCAATTTTGCACTTTAAAATGACTAATTTTATGTCATGTAAATTTTGCCTCAACTTAAAAAAAAAAACCAATTAGGTGGCAGGGCGTGGGAAGGTTGAAGGTTATTACTGAGAAAAACAGGTGAATGCTCCTACATCGCTAACTTTCCTTGTGGTCTCGAAAGAGATGATGTATGGTGAACACCCAAAGTAAAGGACTTTTATACATTCTTCAGGATTCTGTGTGAATGTGTGTGTGACCACCAACATGTAAGATCATTTAGAGCCTAGGCTATCCTACGTCTTCCTATCCAGGACAGAGGTGTATGCTGGCATGGTCAAGGAGTATAGTTAGCAATGACCAAGGACTAGACGATGAAGGGGAAATGATATCAATATGGCTTGAAAGAATACAACCTCAGTCATTTGTCTGCTCTGATTTGGTCATTTGGGTTTTGTTAGTTTTTATAGATTTGAGGGCTTGAAAGGACCCAAAGAGATCATTTGGCCATTCCTCTTCCCTTGGACAGTACCACTCTCAAGTGAAGGTGACCAGATGGCCCAGACTGGCAGTTATAGAAGTACTAGTAGTAGTAATGACTTCCATTTATTGAGGGCTTACTCTGTGTGCAAGCACTGTGCTAAGCACATCACACATATTTTTGTGTTTAAATCTCTCCACAAGTGCGTACTTCACAGGTGAGAAAGCCAGTCCAAAACACTCATTCAAACCAGAAAGCATCAGAGCCAGGATTCAAATCCACAAATCTCTGACCCCAAAGGCTATGCTCATAACTGCTACTCTACATTGCTTCTGATGTACTGTATTTATTTCATTATGTTTCCTGGGTAAACGTGACATCCTAAATGGGAAAAAGAAATCATCCCTTGGCCATGCCTTATACGTTTCCTCTGCCATAACTTTGTTTGATTCTCCTCTTTGTCTCTCAGATTCCACTCACCCTTCAAAGGCCAGCTCAAGCCCACAGTCTCCGTGACGCCTTCCCATTGTCATTTTAGATCAGAATGGTCCCTCCCACCTCTAGATTCCTGTGGCACTCTTTCTTTAGTTTTTTTGATAGATTATATTTTAAGTGTTAAACTATAATAAATTTTACTGTACAGTTCAATAAATTTTTGTGTATTACCTGTATGGCCATCAGATCAAGATATCAAAGGTTTCTGACACTCAGAAGATTCCCTTGTGCCTTTTACCAGTCCACAATCCTCATTAGACTTCTATTACCATCTGTTAATTTGTCTGTTCTTAAAATTTATATAAATGGATAATACAGTATGTAGTTTTGTATCTGGCTTCTTCGCCCTGTGATATTTGTCTATGATACTCATCTATGTTGTCATTTAACAGCATTTTATTATTTTTATTGCAATGTAGTATTCCTTTGTATGAACGTACCACAATTTATTTATCCATTTTCCTGTGGATGAATGTTGGGTTTGCGATGGTTAGTTTTATGTGTGAACTTGGCGAGGCTATAGTACGCAGTTATTTAATCAAACACTAATCTAGGTGTTACTGTAAAGGTAATGTGCGCATGTCGTAACATCTACAATCAGTTGATTTAAGTAAAGGAGATTGCCCTTGATAATGTGGGAAAGGCCTTACCCAATCAGTTGAAGCCCTAAAGAGCAAAAACTGAAGTTTCCCAGAAAAAAAAGTTCTGCCTAAAGACTGCAGTGTTGGGAATTCCCTGGTGCATGCCTCAGCCAAAAAAAAAAGACTGCAGTGTTGACTCCTGCCTGAGTTTCCAACCTGCTGACCTCCCCTACAGATTTCGGACATGTCAGCCTCCACAGTTGCATTATCCAATTTCTTGAAATAAATTTCTTAATATATGTATGTATATGTCCTATTGGTTGTTTCTCTGGAGAACTCTGGCTAATACAGGGTTGTTTCCAGATTTTGGATATTATGTATTCATAATATATATGCATATTCTTATATATGTCTTTTGGTGGACATATACACTAATTTCTCTTGGTTATATCCCTAGAAGATAAATTGCTGAATCATAGAGCTTCTTTTCCGAATCACACACATGATTATTACTGACTGCCTGGAATAATCGGTTACATATAAGGTAAATTGGTTAGGGCTAAAAGGGACTGTAGAATTTGTTTTGTCCATATTCTTTACTTTCCATGGGAGTTCTTTACTTTCCATGGGAGAAAAGTGGGGTCTAGAGAACAGTTATCTGCCCATGGTGATAGAATTAGTTAGGTACATATTTAATTATTGCTGGTAGAATATTTTGGGCTGCAAAGAACAAAAAACTGAATTCAAATTAGTTTAAACAATAAGGAAATGTATTACTTCATACAAGAAAAAATTCACTGGTATGGGAGCTTCAGGACTGGTTAATTCAGCAGCTCAACAATATCATCAAAGATCCAAATTCTTTTCACTGTCCTGTCATCCTCAGGGTATTGGCTCTGACATCAGGCTGGTCCTTGCTTAGTCAAAAATTGAGTACAGAAGTTCCAGGCATCAGGCACATCAATGTCCAAAGGAAGAAGAGTTTGTCTCTTCTTTTTGTCTCTTTTGGAAGCAAAGAATCTTTCTCTGAAATCCTCTAGCACATTTACCCCCATATCTCTTGGTCAGAACTGGGTCAGATAGCTACCCTCATGTCAATTACTGTCAAGGGGAATGAGAACCTCATGACTGAGTTAAATCAATCAAGATTTATTCCTGGATCAAGGATGGGGTCTTTCCTTCTGGACTCATGTGGAAAAGAGGTGGATATTTGGACACAGCTGGGGTTCTGCCAGCAATGGAAGAAGGGAGGATGGATATTGTGTAGTGTATCCTACATTAGTATGCCCAGGTAGCTTAAAACCTACTTGAGGACAGGAACAGTTTTGCACTTTCTTGACTCCTCCACAATACCCATGAAGATAGTCAGGGGCCTCTAAGGATTTCTCTGCTAGTAGAGGACAGATTATTTCATTTTATTTTATTTTAAATTCATGTCCCGTTTTACATATATAGAGTAAATAAATGTATATTCACTCAATCCTTAAAGGTTCTGAGTGTAGTTTTCATTTTTCTTGTATTTGGGATTTACTGGGTTTCTTGGACTGGTGGGCTTGTAGTTTTTATCAAATTGGAAAATTTTCAGCCATCATTCCTTCAAATAGGTTTTTCGTCCTCCCCCCTTTCAGGGACTGCAATTATACATATATTAGGCTGCTCAAAGTTGTCCCAAGGTTCACTGATGCTCTTTTTATGTATTTATTTTTATTCTCTATATATTTCTTTTTGGATATATATTTTTCATTTTTGGACTATATCTTCAAGTTCAGTAATATTTCTTCTGTAATGTCTAATAATCTGCTGTTATTCCCATCCAGTTTATTTTTCATAACAGATGGCACAGCTAGAAGTTTGATTTGGATTTTTAAAAATATCTTCTGTTTCTTCCCTTAATTTTTTGAATATGCAGAATACAATTACAGTAACTGTTCCAAGGTCCTTCACTGCTAACTCTAATATCTGCGTCAGTCTGGATCAGTTTTGATTGATTATTTTCCTTTTTATGGGTCATGTTTTTTGGCTTCTCTGTGTGCCTGGAAATCTTTGATTGGGTCCTAGACATTGTGAATTTTACCTTGTTGCTTGCTGGATATTTTTGTATTCCTCCACCCAGTAATGCCAAGCCATCGTCTGAGGCTTTTCTCATTGTCTAGAGGTTTATGTTTATCTTCTTTTTGGTAATTTTGCTGGGAATATACCTTGGAAATCACAGTAGTTTGTCACTCAAGTATCTATATAAAATCAGCAGTGCTTATTGCTCTAACAACTTGTAAGGGATGAAAAAAATTTTTTTTCATCCTACCCTTCTAGGTTCTTGGATGGGGCTCTGAAACAAAAGACATTTTAACAAGATAAAAGCATAGACATTTATTTAATATAAATTTACATGACATAAGAGTTTTCATAAGGAAAAAAAGACCCAAAGAATGGTGAAACCTGAGCATTTTTAGGCTAGGTCTGATGAAAAGTGGAAAGTTGTGGAAAAATGTGATGGGACAAAAGGGTGTGAGCTAAGAGTAGTAAACTATGGGAAACTTAGCAAGTCCTGTTCATTTAGATTTTTCTCTGTGTCCCTCTGTCTTTGGATATAAAAATGCCCCTTACCATGTTTTGGGGTAGTGTGTCCTGAACCCCATCAAACTCATTTCATCAGACTCAAAGAAAATTCAGATGCTCATAGATTCCTTGTTGATTGGAGAGTGTGTGTTGCTGTCCCTCTACAGAGATGGAGAATTATGATTGTTTTCTGCCCTCGTAGGTAAAATGTGTTCCCAGCTTAGGGAGAGCAAGGAGCAAGGAGCCACGGCTTCACGTTGCCCCTAAAGACTCTTCTCATTCTGGGCCTACACTGTGCTTCCCCTGGTGGGCTGTGAAGCTTTCTTCCTTTAGGGCAGCAAGACAAGTTGAATGAGGGTGGAGGAGAAATAGAGCGTTCCTGAAATCAGACTTCCTTGTCATGCAGCAACTTCTGTCAGGCCTAGGAGAGAAGAACATCTCAAAATTCATCTGCAGAAAGGGAAAAAAGAAAGTCCACTCACATTGGGGAAAATGCCACAGTTAATCACTGACCAAAAAAAGCTCTGCCCGAGTTAGGAGTGCAAAACTAGACCCTTTGGCTTTACCATTGACTGAAATCTCTGTAGTCTGATCTCTTAGTAAACACACACACACACACACACACACACACACACACACACACACACACACCCCTTCTGACCCTGGTCCTCCCCCTTACATCAAGGGGAGGGGATGATTGCATCATGGTTCTCCCTGGCACACACAGCACACCAAGTGTTTGCCTATAGTCAGCCAACATGAAGTCACTGAAACCCTATGCCCACTAGATGCAATCAGTGCTTTGTTATTTGTTGCTCACGTGGTTTCTATCCTGACTGCTCTGCATAGTTTGCATCCTGAGATGAATTTAAAAGGACTGAAAAACCTTTTGTTGCCCGGAAAACTGTTTGGCGAGTAGGAGCTGAAATCCCAAGTCAATGAACCCCCTGGAAGGGACCCTGAGGTGAATACTAGATGTCTCCCGTGGGCCAGGGAGACCTCAATTATCCTCCTCTTTGATGGCAGGCTGAGGAGGGGGTGTTGTCTATATTCTATTCAATTGGCAAAAGCAGCCCGTCTGGTCACTGGCTCCCAATAATGGTCCCAACTCCACTTTCCTTCCAGCCATCAGGAATGACACATGGAACATAAAACACAGAGCAGCAGGGCTGACTGCAAGTGGACGAGGGGTGGGGTGCTGCCTACAGGGTGTGGTTTCAGAGGTTCAGCCTGTTGGCTATTGCCTCAGTTTTACTCTTGGGGCCTCCTTCCTCTAGTTTAAGGCTCTGAATCGTGTGTGTGTGTGTGTGTGTGTGTGTGTGTGTGTGTGTGTGTGTGTGTATCAGTGGGAACATTAGCTTAAGAATCCCAATTCTCAAATTTTTGTTTCTCACACATTTTCCTCACTTTGGATGACAAAAACTTACTTCTATCAGAGAACCCAGTTTTGTTTTATTTAACAAACAAAATAACTTCAGGGGAGTAGGCAGAGAAATAAGGCCAACACTACTGAAAATCTGTCTCAAGTAGATAAGGCATTCATAGCAGTATTTTACATAGTAAGGTAAGATATTCCTGAGGCCAGGGATCCTATACAGTATTTAGAAGACTGTTGCCACTTCTTTATGCCCTAGAACGTTACCATGCTCTTGTTCTCTGTGTCTCATTTCATCAATCAGGACTTTTGTTCTGCTCCTAAAAATCGATATTTTTATGACGAAAAATATATTAAAATAACTTAAAATAATCTTAAACTCTATTTCGAAAAACATTTTCTGAAAGTACCGTTTTTATACCACAGATTTGATTAAAAGTGAGTAAATATTTCAGAAAAGGATCAACAAGCTCTATTTCATTTATTAGCCAAATAAACACAGATTTTAGTAGGTTTAAAATATTCATTTATTCATTCATTCAACAGTATTTACTGAGAACCAGTGTGAATAATAGTAGCATGCATTTCATTTGTGTCATTGCTTTATGTCTTTCATTAAGTAATGATAATTTTTGTAACTTTAGTAACAAGTATGTTTCCAGTATCGTACTTCCTCCCTTGCAATAGAGATTTGGTGAACTTATTAAAAGTTTATCCCTGGATGACATTAAAAAGAAAATGAAAGCAGCCGTATAAGCTGAACTCACCTCATATAGCAACTTGAAGTGGCCTCAGCTATTAATGGTACATCATCATATCCCCACGGACTGTGACAAAGAGGTCCAGACAATTACCAACACAACTTCTTCTCTCTCACAAAAGAAGTATGCAAATAAGATCAGGTGCACTCATTTCCGTGGGAACATTGAGCCAACTTAGAATTATTAGTAAAGTGCCTCAAACTTCAGCATTCTATTATTGGTCACAAGTTAATTTCCACATACCTCACACTCTAGTGGGAATAGCTGTGTTGGCTAGGAACCAGTCATCAACACCTCAGTGTGAATGAAGATCTGAGAGGAGATTCTAAGAGATGAAGTGAGGTAGAGAGGAGCAGAGAACAGTGGGTACTTGGAGTGGGGAGGGGGCACCCTGGGGGGAAAATGTCTCTAACTTTCTAGTTTTGCACAGAAACCCTGGTCTCTGGAATAACCTCCCTAGGTCCTAGTCCTACTTTCTCCAAAATCATACAAACTTAGTTCCTTACAATTACGATTCCTATTTTATTTCTACTAATTGCTATGATTACCACTACTAATTACCATGACAGAAAAGGGAAGTCTGCTCCTTTGAGAGCTTTTATATATTGACACTCATTAGAGTGACCATTTCTGGTTAAGTTTTTAAATGCTTTAAAATGGCTGCAGTGAGGTTGGGAGTAAATATTGTTACTATAGTTTTAAAATATAAATAAATAAAAATAATAATTCCATTAGTTACAAGAGTTAAAATATGCCATAGAAGAATTGGCAATAGCTTTTACTACTATAAGTATATAGTATATATACTTGAAATTTAAAAAAAATTTCATAAAGATGATGTATTTCAAATCTGTGTGAAAAGGATAGATTATTCAATAAATGAGGTACCTATTTGAAAAGAAAATAAAGGTGAATCTCCATCTCACCTCTTATATAAAATACATTTTAAAAGATCTACAATTAGAAATAAAATAAAGGAATCCATTAAAATTCCAAAAGATAAACTGAGTGTGTATTTTTATAATCTTGGAGTAAGGAAGACCTTTTTAAATAGAAACCCTCAGGAAAAGATTGTCAGTTGGGGCTTTTTTTAAGTCAAAATATCCCCACAGGGGAGAAAAAGTCTCTTTATTCCACAGAAACAAGGATGAACCAATAAGATGAAATACACATACAGCATTTACGTACAGTGACTGTAATGTTTTATGTATTAGAACAAATAGTCCTATTTAAAAAAAAAATGGGCAAGGACTTGAACACAACTGTCCCCGAACTGTTGAGCACAGTAAGATGCTAGATGAAGACACTTTCGAGGTCACCAGCCCAATGCCCCATTTTACACAGGAGGGAACAGGCTCAGAGAGGTTCAGTGACATGCCTCATGTCATCCAACCCGTTAGTACAGAATTAGTTCCACTTTACCTTGACAACCATCTATAGAGGTCTTTATACATCAAATGTAAACAAAAGAAGATCAAGTTGCGGCCCTCCCCATTCAGACCTGCGTGTGTGGCCCCTGGGAAATCATCACCGAGAGCACTGGAGAAGCAAAGGGACATCCCAAGGCTCCATTTGCACTCTTGGCTGCAGAATTCCAGGGACCCAGCTCATCTAGTTTGGCTGCTCTTACAGCAGCCTTCAGAAGCTTGGGAAGTGAGGCACTGAGTTAAAAAGACATTCCAGGTCAGCCCCCATTTGTTTGGATGACAACCTCCAGCCCAGATCCGTTAAAGGTCACTGCCTGCAGGGCCAGGCCTTGCCAACAATGGATGCAAAGATCAGACCTGCCATCCAGGAGTGGACGATGATACAATCTGAATGGGAACCAAGAGGAGGGCAAAGAAAGCAAACTATGTACAAGCCTAGTGGCTTCCGTTCTCACCCAGGCCAAGGGTTCCCTCAGTCTAGCCTGCCCACAACTGAAGGCATGGGAAATAAGTATTATAAGGGAAATAGGTAGTATACCGATAGATTAAACTTTTCTAATGGCCTTGTATTTGTTATTGAAACAAATGTATGTATAAAAAACATAACTGGAAAATCACAATCATGATTTCATTTTATGTTTTTTAAGGATGAGCCTGCAGTAAATACTTGTGTAAAAAAGTGACTTCAGAACAATAGTAAGCAATTAATGGTGCAGGTATTATTTGAATATGGCAGAAATTCTGCATGTGATATGTAAATGACTTAAGTTTGAGAAACACTGATATACTCCATCTTTAATAATTTTTTTTTACCAGCCCTGGAAAGAAATACATTTTACAAAGACTGCCAACCCATACATACATCCATTTATGCAGCTGTAACAAAGATTTTGAGACATGATCTTTAACTCTATTTGTGCGATAGACTCTGGACCCTAGATTCATCTTAGACTCCCATTTCCTTTTTTCTTTCCCTTTCTCTTTATGTTTAACTGCCTTGAAGTCCTTCCTGTCAGTTCTGCTTCTAAAGGCTCTTCCTTCATCCCCTTTTTCCATCTTCAGTGCGTTATTCCTGGTCAATGTCCTCATCACCTTTCACCTGGACTATATCCTAACTTATCTCCTTCCCTCCAATCCAGTTTTTCTCCTTCAATCCACCCTCCACACTGCTGCCAAAAAGGTTTTTCAGAAACTCTGATCTAACCCTGTTGTGCCAGCGTGCAGGATTAAAAGTCCAAGCTACTCAGTAAGGCTAATTTAAAGGCACCTGCTGACCTTCCAAATCACAGTACTGCCAAAATCAGGACTAGAAACCCAGGTTCTTCTCGACCTATTATGCTGCCTCCTCCAAGAAACTCTCCTTGTTGTTTTCATTGCACAGGTGATACTTGCATGGGTAAGTCCTTGCCATTCTGGCACAGGGAGTTTTAAGGAAAGCCTGTCATGAGACAGAACATAATGTCACAAGTAGACAAGACACGCACAAGGGTACTGTGTCCCTTGTCCATTATGAACACTGAATGTCATAGTGTAAGGCATAAAAGGAGATAGGGATAGAAGTGAATAAAAAGGAAATTGAAGTGTCTATTAGGCAATATTGAATTCATGTTGGAAACCACCAATACTGCATAAGGATTATCTTGGCCATCCTCACTTTGCAGTTCTCTCACAAGAAGCAGGTGTCTCCAGTGAGCAGACAATGACTCACTGGTTAAATTCTGGTGTGGATCAGTTTAGGAGAGTAGAGTTTATCCCCCTCCCCTCCTCCCACAGGTGATGTTGGACTTGCCTTACCCAATGGAATATTAGCTGACAGGACACAAACAGAGGCTCAAACGTGTTTGTCTATTCTGACTTGGCCTCTTGAACTGACCACCCTATGCCAGGAGAGGAGCATGCCTCAGATAGCCATTCGCCTTCCATCCTGGGTCCTGGAAATGGAAATAAGAGGAGCAGACCTGCGTCAGACCATAAGCCTGGAGTCTAGCCTAGCTCAGCCAGCCCAGGTGAGCCCAGTTGGGATCAGACGAAGGCTGCCTTGCAGACCTATTCACAAGAAAAATAAATGTACGTTGTCTTCAGCTACTGAGATTTTGAGGTGGTTTTACAACGCAGCAAAAACCAACTAGTCCAAAAGTAAAGCGGTTTTTGTTTTCATCAAATTAAAAATCAACTCTTTGTTTTCCTTTTGTGGATCAACTACAGGAAGAAAGTAATAAGGACGCGGCTGACCTTTTCCTAGCCCCCAGCACATTTCTAGGGCATCTCCCAGCATGCCGGTTGCATAATGCGAAAGCTCCGCAGCCTCATTCTCACATTAGCCTGACGAGAAAGTAAATTAGGACTGTTACACTCCTCACTCCCTCCCCCACTCAAGTCACGGTGACGCTCAAAATAAAACAGAAAATCCAGTGACCCTTTGTTTTTAGAATATCCACGCCACTGTCTCTCCTTTCAGAAAGTGGGGATTGCTTTTATCAAGGGTCTCCGGCGTTGGAGATCCCATCCCCACGTAGTTCTAACCATAATTTTTTCTAGCGAGAGTTCATGATGCCCGAGTCCTTTTATAAAAGGAATGTTCCCAGGAGGAAGCCAGCAGGGTCAACGCCACAATGTCTTATGGCCTGGATTACACAGACCTCGTTTTCCTCTAGCTGAGGTCACGGTGCAGCTTCTTTCCTATCTTTTTAGGCCCCTCTGTGTTTTCCTTCCCCTGCCCGCGTCTCTACAGCTCGCTCCCGTTTTCACCGGTTCCTTCCACCGGCTGAGGACCACTTTCCCGCAGCACGGAGCCTCCGCGCCATTGAGGACGCTGTCCTCCAGGTGGCAGTAGAGAGCTACTCCCTGCCCAGCCGCTTACGTCACCTTGTTTACCCGGCTCCGGGTCATTTTTAGATCTAAGATCACAGGATGTTAATTGGGCCAATGATTTCCCATTCATTTTGGCAAAAGGCCCTTCTTGTGGGCGTCGGGACAAGGATGATGTCCTTCTTGACAGTGAGATTTTGCTGCGGGGAGTATTTATTTGCAAAAACTTGGAATTTCATCCTTAGGAGATGGGAAAGCAGCACGTTGGTCTGTGGTATGGACTTGTTTTGGGGTCACTGTAGTTTGGGAGCCGAACCAGGGTGGCGTTAACTAGGGACAGAGGGGAGTCATCGCCAAAGCCAGCTGAGAGCCCTCAGGCAGAGTCTGCCTTTTTACTTCCCCTTCCTCCTTGTAAAATAACTACTCAGCAGGAAAGCATTTGGACTTTGGAACTTGGAGAAATAAGGAAAACGGCTGATTTGGTCAATTTGTGTCCTGATACATTGTGGGGAGACGCCTTGAAGCTCAGGGACTGGGAGGCTCCTATTTCAGTTGCCTTCACCCAGAAATTGGATCTGAATATCTCATTGTTATAAATCACAAGTTTCATGGGCTGGAGCTTTTCATCCTAACAACAACAAGCATCACTTATTACTCCTTATTTATTACTTCTACGCTACCCAGCTACTGGTGAGGAATGGTGAGGCACAGAGGAGCTGAATGGCCTAGCTCACTCTCTCATGTCCAAGTTCTGTGTATGTTTTGCAAAAGTAAGACCTTCAGAAGCCCTGGGATCTCTGCTCTTTCCGTACCAGCTTTGGTGGGTAGGGGATGGAAGGAGCTGGGAGTTTGTCTGTGACTGTACAAGAGGTAAAATAAATGAATGGAATTCCTTAATCCCTTACAAGAAGAGAGTAGATGCATCTTATGCTAAGGGAAAGAAAGAAAATCTATAGAGTAATGTAAAAAATAAACGGGCCTCCAAGTTTCTTAAGTACCTGTTTTCCCCAACCACCTCCTATCTCACTCATCCTTTTACACACTCCTGCTGCTGCTGCTGCCGCATGAAAACCAACTACCAGAGAGGGCAAAGTCCCGCTCCCTCAAGCAGTGTGCAATCCAGCAGAGTAATCACGCTGGCCTGGAGAAATAGATAGTTTTCATGCAGCCAGGAAGGGAAGGAAAATTCAATTCGGTTCCATTCAACAACCATTTCTTGAGCTCCTAATCTGTGTCAACTACTCAGACAGGCTATATAGGTTATAAAGACATGAAAAACATGGTTCCTGCCACTGTGGAACTTCAAGTCTAGTAGAGTTTATAGTCATAGGGAGTTTTTTGTTCCAGTTTGAAAGCGCATAATGAAAGAAGAATTGAAAGAGACAGAACAATAGAAAGGGAGAATGCCAGGTAAATGGCTTGGAAAAACATTCCTCCGCTTTGGCGTCTACTTGAGGGTGGTGCTGGGGACAGGGCCTGGCAACAAAGGCAGAGATGCTCGGTGGAGAACGGGAGCCCCCCACTCCAGGCACTTGGAGGTTCTAAGGAGGCCGAGAGAGGGAGAAGCGGGAAGCTGCTTGCTCAGGGTCAAACAGGGCATCTAAGGTCAGGGATTTGGAGCCAGTCAACAAGAATCACGTAAACCTCCCGGTATACATCCAGGGCAAGCATTTAGATCCAGCTTCAGTTTCTCACGCTTGTGGATAGGAAGAAATCTGTGACTAGGAAGACATAAGTGGCCCCAGGTCCACTTATCACCAGTAAAATCACCTTTTTAAATGCCTTTTGCTAAGAATTTGGTGATAATTCAGATCCATCCTAATCACAGGGAGGAGCAAATGAAGAGAAAGCAAACAATGAAAATTTTAAATTTTTTACAGTTATATAAAAATGTTAAAAGATTTTTAAATACTTTTTAATTGTTTATAAAACAAATACAGACAACAGCATAAAACAAATGTACAACTTAATACATTATAGGGCAAATGCCCTAGTAACCTTCTAACAATTCAGGAATGGAGACAGAATCATGTCAGGAAGAACTTTTGTTTTTAAGATTTTGTATGCATTTTAATTAATTTATTTTAATGTTTACTTTACATTGGAGTATAGTGGATTTACAATGTTGTGTTAGTTTCAGGTATACAGCAAAATGATTCAGTTATGAATATACATATATCCATTCTTTTTCAGATTCCTTTCCCATATAGGAAGCAAGAATTTTGTAAGCCACGGTAACTGCTGCAGCTTCCAAGGACCAAGTGGATGTGTCACTTGCAGGATGTTCTGAGACCTCCAAGGAAGAAAAGGGCCCTTCAATCATCAATCAAGCAATATTTATGGAGTGTATATAATAATGCCACATACCAAGTATAGGATCGCATCCCCACGCATTTACCTGAAGGAGGTGAGAGAAGAAAGAAACCAGCATTTAGTGAGTGCCTACTGTATGCTAAGTGCTTTACCTATGTTACCTCTAAAAGAGATGAACTAAGCGTTAACCCTCACTACAAGTCTGTGAGGCTGGTGTTATCCCCCCTTTACGGTTGAGGATACTGATGCCTGGAGAGGTGAAGTAACTTGCTCACGGTCACACGGTAAGTAACAGGCAGCTGGCACTTGAACCCACGCAGCCTGGCTCCAGAGCCATTCTCTTTACCATCTCTCTACATAGTATGCTAGAAACTTCTGTTTGCCCTCTTAGGTCACTCTCCACCATTCTCCACCCTGCTCTGTGCTGCAAACCATATCAATGGGCTCCCTTACCCTTAGGCTTCTAGTTGGGTTTACCAGTGGGTATCTCAGGCAGGAGGGCAGAGGGAGGGGGAAGCACCTGTAGGAGGGCTGTGTCCCTTGATGCATGGTCAGAGCTCTTATCAGGTGGCTCTAAGCACACAGGGCACTCTCTCCAGGTTCTGGTGACCGCATCTCCGCTCCCCACTTCAGGCCTAGGGGTGGTCAAGTAGCTGTTACTTATTGCGCTACCTCTGTGGTTTCCCTACATCCTGCCCACACCTTTGTAAATAGCCCCTTTATTCAACACTCTCCTCAAATTACCCAATTTGAGTTGCCATCTGTTTCCTGCCCAGGTCTGGCCTGATATAAATAGGAAGTCAGGAAAGCAGCAGCTCAGAGGCCCCTGTCCCTTTGTGGGCAGCATTCCTCATGGGTATAGGACAGTTGCAGGTGAATCAAGACCTGTCATTTGAAAGGCTTCAGAATGTTTGTGTGTGTGTGTGTGTGTGTGTGTGTGTGTGGCACTGCAGAGGGAGGTTACCCCCAAAACTATGGGCTTCCTGAGTCAAGACAGACCACAAGCAGTTCTGTTGGTTTAAGGAATACTAGGCCTTCTGGCAGAAGAGCTAAAGGGAGGAAGCAGAATGTGTGGGGAAGATAAGGAGAGGGGCTCCCATTGCTGTACTGCCTGGGTTCAAGTCCCAGCTCCTCCCCTTACCACGTGTATGACCTCTGGCAGGTCATTTAACATTTCCATGCCTCAGTTTCCCCATCTATAAGGTGTGTTCGTAACGGTAAATTACTTGATAAATGTAATGTCTGGCCCACATTAAAGGTTATATTGTTGAGGGAGCTCAGGAATGAATTTTTCAACCTTTGAGAAATTCAGGTCAGATTCATCTTCCCCAGCCCTTGGGAATGATGCAGTGGGAAATCAGGAAGCGAACTGTGTGAAGCAGATTGCCATAGCTGGGATCCTGGGAGAAGTATGGAATCCCAAAGGAGACTCAGAGCATGGAACCCTTCCAATCAGTACCTCTTGGCTCTGTCCTGGATAAGACTGCTCTTAAGAGCACGCAGAGCAGATGTCCATCAGAAGACCAGAGCAAATAAAGTTACTAGAAAGATCTCACACTAAGAGAATGAAGAACCTTCTTCTTCTCCCCTTCCCAAAAGCTTCCCTTCTGTAAATATCCTTTCTCTCTCCTGCACTGTCAATTTCTCTGTCTCTAAAGGACTGTTCCCATAGGTATATAGATGCTCTAATATCTCCTATCTGAAACTCTCCTCTGATTTCATATCCGATTCCATTTCTCTGATTCCATTCACAGCAAAAGTTCAAAGAGCTGTCTGTAGATACTTCTTCCCCTCCTATTCTCTCTTCGGCACAATCCATTGGCATTGCACTCCCTACCACTCCCCCAAACCTCTCTTCCCATGGTCATCCAGTAAGCTCCACATTGCTTCAGCTAATGGTCAGCTTACCATCGTCCTTGGCTCTCAGCCGCATTTGGCCCCGTGGGATGACGCTCTTCATGTCGACATATCTTCCTGCCTCGGCTTCCGTGGGTCTCTCCTGGATCTCCGCCTTCCACTCCAAGTTTGTCAGCGTGCAGTGGCAGCAAGCTTGCTACCCTAGAGCTCTCGGGGTGTATGGTGTGCAGAGATTAGCTCATTTATCGGTTCTTCACAGTGCCTCAGGAAATGTGAAGAAACTTCCGTCTTCAGTAACCATGAGATGCACGAGGCTGATGGGAGTTGGAGAAAAGATGGGGAGCCAAGGGGAAACACTGGAGTCGGTGCAAGAATGACCTCTAGTCTGTCTGACCTCGCAGCCCTGGGAGCTCCCAGCAGTCAGATGCTGACATTCATCTCTGCATTTGTATGGTCCACTGGCCCTTATTATTCCTGTTTTACAAGGGAAGGAAGGAATGGGATTTATTCATGTTGTTTTTTTTTTTTTTGCGTTACGCGGGCCTCTCACTGTTGTGGCCTCTCCCGTTGCGGAGCACAGGCTCCGGACGCGCAGACTCAGCGGCCATGGCTCACGGGCCCAGCCGCTCTGCGGCATGTGGGATCTTCCCGAACCGGGGCACGAACCCGTGTTCCCTGCATTGGCAGGCGGACTCTCAACCACTGCGCCACCAGGGAAGCCCTATTCATCTTCTTGGACATGGACATATAAGGAGAGGCAGTGCCCTGATAGGGTCCTGGGCAGAAGAAACCCCCACCCTTCCCCATCCATGTCCTGCAGTGTCTCCAGAAAATTAAATCCAGTCTGCAACACTTTCCAAACCTTTACCAGAATCAGTCCTCTCTTGAGCAAACTGGATTGGACTTGGGACCAGAGCTTAGTCCCAGGAGATTAGCACCAATAAGGAAGATTTATCATCTACTTAAGAAATCCAGAGGTAGCTTCAGGGATGGCTGGTCCATAGCTCAACAATGTCAGAGAGGCCACACATTCTTCCATTTCTCTGTTCTGAAGCCCCAGCCTGTCTGCCTTGTCCGCAAACAGTCTTCCTCATGATTTTAAGATGGTGGGCACAGTTCTAGGTGTCACATGGAAACACAACAGCATCCAATAGCAGAAGAGGACTGTCTCTTCATATGCCTTTTTATGCAAGGAAATCTTTCTGAGAATTCCCTCAGCAGACTTATCATCATATCTCATTGACCAGAATGATCTTATGTGCTTATGTTTGACCAAGAAGAAGACAATCACCACAGTTGGTTGTTTCAGTCAGATTTTATTCCTGAAGCAGGAAGGATGGTTATTGTCTAGACAACCAGCCAGTCCTCTGCTCCATTGTTTGTTTAGCAACATCCCAAAAAAGTCATCTTCCTATTATGTGTGGAGGCTTTGGAGGCACTGACATGACGGTTTAATGTCAACCACTGCAAATGTAGAACCTAAATGCTAGAGATCTTCACACACAGAGAGGAGGTGTTCAGGGAATGTCCTCTGAAGCAAGGCAGAGGTGCCTGGGTCAGGTTCATTCATGGCCAAGAAGCAGCAGTCTTGGAAGCAGGGCTTGCCAAGGAAGCAAGGGAGCTCCCCAAGCTTCAAGCTGGCACTCAGCTCCCAATTACGATTCCAAAATTATTAGCTTTAATTCTGTGAGAAAGGAGCACATCAAAGCCAGAAACCTATGAATTAAAATGTTGACTAATCAAGCTAATTATAGTTCAGTCATCTGAATTTTCACACAATGAGCCCGAGTTCTCATGAAAGCCTTCTCTTGGGCAGGAGGCTTTGATGATGAAGCAGCTATTTATGTCCCAGATCCAGTCCTCCTCATTCTGGCCAGGGAATCCTCACTGGAGTGCCTTTTGCTCACTGAAAACCCTGATGGGTTCTGCCCCAGGTTTTTTGAAAGCTGAAGCAAACTCAATTGAAGCAGAGATTATGAAGATGTTGGGAGAAAGATTCCCCTCCCTGGAGAAAGATCTAACCAGTGTGTCAGGATGTCATGATGGGATTCTTTTCATTTTCAGTTTTATTCCAGATTTAAAAATACTTAGGTAATTTACATAACCTAATTATACTTTAGGGAGAACCTCTTCTCACTTCACATGTCTCAGTTATCAGATGCAGAGTGGTATAATAAATTTTAATCACTGTTTAGGTGTTCTTTGCTGCAGAGTTAATAATATAGACTAAGCCTAAATCTTTGATGAGCTACAGGAGACGCTTTTTGGTTGTCACAACTGGGGAGGAGGGATGCTGCTGGCATCTAGCGTGTGAGGCCAGGGATGCTGCTAAACATCCTGCAGTGCACAGTTTAGACCCCTACAACAAAGAGCTATCTGACCCAAAATGTTAATAGTACTGAGGTTGACACCCTGCGTTAAAGGGTGAAGGTTCACTCAACACTGGTTATCCGTTCGACAGCATTTTTACTTCAGTGGTGTTACCTGCCACCAAGATATATTTGGGCAGATTCCTTTACAGTTAGCATTTCTGAAATAGTGCTAGGAAGAAAGAAACAGCTTAAATCCATGACAGTCATAGTCTCAAGTCTTGCAGAAGGTGATTAATTCCTCCTAGTCAATATGCTTGCTCTTCAGGTAGCTGGTACTTGATGAATAACAATGATGTTTATGGATGTGCAGACCCACTAGTTAGGAGTTCTTCCTGTGTGGATAAAGAAGTAGGTATACAGAACATGATCCACTCAGTATGTTCCTGTCCCCAAACTACCTCTTTTTAAAGGAAGTTTTAATTAATTCTATCATAGGACTTCCGTGGTGGCACAGTTGTTAAGAATCCATCTGCCAACGCCGGGGACACAGGTTCGATCCCTGGTCCGGGAAGATCCCACATGCCGCAGAGCAACTAAGCTCATGTGCCACAACTACTGAGTCTGCACTCTAGAGCCTGCAAGTAACAACTATTGAGCCTGTGTGCCGCAACTACTGAGCCTGTGTGCTGCAACTACTGAAGCCTGCATGCCTAGAGCCCATGCTCTGCAACAAGAGAAGCCACCACAATGAGAAGCCCGTGCACCACAAGGAAGATTAGCTCCCACTCACCACAACTAGAGGAAGCCCATGTGCAGCACCGAAGACCCAAAGCAGCCAAAAAAAGAAAAAAAATTCTATCATAAATATTATAATAGATAAGCAATAACAAGGTTTAAAATCATGTAAGATCTAGGTACAAATTAAGTCCTCTTATTATTAAACTTAACTGTTATCAAACTGTGAAGAGTGCCATAGGCCTTACTCTCACTTACTAACTCTTTCCTGTTTTATCAACTGCATTTGGAGCTTGAAGTAATTTGCTTTTCAACATACTTTTGACTGCAAAGATGTTCTGTTCCGTCTTGTCCTTTGGAGAAAGACCACTTAAAAATTGTTTTAAAGAGCACATCCACATAATTTAAAAAATCAAATACCCTTAAATGACTAATGAAATTCAGCAGTTTCTTTCCTCATTCCTTTCCACCCCTCCTAGTCTTATTTCTTCTGGCATTCACACATTACTATATTTAAAATAATATGCATGTGCTATTCTCTTTTGGTTCAACAATTTTATTTTATTTTATTTATTTATCTATTTGGCTGTGCAGGGTCTTAGTTGCAGCACGCAGGATCTTTGTTGTCACGTGTGGGATCTCTGGTTGCGGCCTGTGGGATCTAGCTCCCTGACCAGAGATCGAACCCAGGTCCCATGCATTGGGAGCACTGATTCTTAGCCACTGGACCACCAGGGAAGTCCCTGGTTCAACAAATTTAGATGTATTAACTTCCTGTTTTGGTAAATAAGGATTTAGCACTCTTTTCAGCTATCCCCTCTGTTTTACCTCCCTAGTTCTCCCTACATATTATATATTATAATTTTTGGTTAAATTAGTATTTGGCTTCTACATCGTACACATGCAAGGAGAGCAGAGCATTGTAGTATACTATTATTTTTCATTATTACTTTTTGTTTTTCCTGATGTTAATAATGGTTTTTCAAATTTTTTTATTTTTTATTTTTTTACTAGTGACTACTTTAAATTTCCTCTTTTACAGTGCCTTTGGTCAAAAGTGTCGCACTTATGACCTAATTTCTCTTTGCAGGGGCCAAATTTAGCTGACATTCTGAGTTTTCAGCCCTGGAATGCCCTCGACCTCATGACTTACTAGAAGGAGACTCCAGCCTACAGGCATAGCCCGTTTCCCACCACCAGCTTTATTTTTCCAAAACAGGTCATTCTTCCATCAGAGGTTTTTATCTCCATTTAAGAACCTAGCTCCAGCTCATTTTTTATGGCTTCTTGCTAGGAGCCACATAAAAGTAAATATTTGAACCCTCATCACTATGGTTTCCTGAGTCACATATCACACGTTATTAAACAGCCAACACTGGTTTCTTCAGAAGGTCCCAGGGGCATTACTGGTTCCAACACAGGTGAACACAAATTCAGTAGCTTTTAAAACTACCGGTGGGCAGCATTTACAGATGGGGCCTCTGGGACCTGTTCTCTCCTTCTTGGCTTTATGCTGTTGCTAGCTGCCCTTTGGATCCAGGACCTTTAGGATGCCTGGACTGTGAACCATCCAGGTTTAGAATGGTGTGGAACAAGTAGCAACCATCTTTTAGCTTCTGCTTTCACTGAACATGGTCTATCATATCGCCAGGATCCATTGCCCTGTCCCTAGTCCTCTCTATAAGGGTCTATGCTATTGCCAGTACATGGAACCCTGGTATACCTGTCCCCAAGCGTGAGTGGGTTTGCCGTAGAAGATGAGAACACCAATGTTGAGGAGAGCAAACCTCACTAAAACATATGCATGGTTCAATTCATCCAGAAAAGAGCTCATTCAGCAGAGGGTCTCCATCAGAACAGCTCCTTTCCTGAAGTATGCTGGCCTCTCAAAATGCTGATAGCAGCTTCCTGACTTAGCTGATTCAGCCCTGGTCTGCCTGCTCTTGGAGGATGCTTGATCACGTCAGCTTCCTGGTGATAACTGGGCAGAGTCTATCATGCCTGTGTCTATTCCTATACCCTGTCTCATAGACTTGCTTTACATCCCAAACTGAGCAGTTGTGGAGGGAAGTCAAACAGTACATGCTACAAAACCTTGAAGCATCTGGATCTCTCCCCAAACTCAGTGACCACTACTTTTTTTTTTTTTTTACATCTTTATTGGCGTATAATTGCTTTACAATGGTGTGTTAGTTTCTGCTTTATAACAAAGTGAATCAGTTATACATATACATATGTTCCCATATCTCTTCCCTCTTGCGTCTCCCTCCCTCCCACCCTCCCTATCCCACCCCTCCAGGCGGTCACAAAGCACCGAGCTGATCTCCCTGTGCTATGCGGCTGCTTCCCACTAGCTATCTACCTTACGTTTGGTAGTGTATATATGAGTGACCACTACTTTTAACAGAAAGATGCTCTCACAGATGCTGAAACAGTGGCACTGTATCTTTTCCTCAAATGCAGCCTTGGCTTTCTACTTCTGTATTTATTTTTAACAGAACTACATTTAGAAATACATGACCAACTATACTAGTAATAATAGGTGGAAGAAGAGAAGGCGTGTGTATGGATTCATCTTCCTAGGTATGTGTGGGTCCAGTTAATATTTAAAACGGTCTCGAGTTCTCCAAGCACACATTGACTGTCTGATGGGGGAAGTGGTGAGGAGAGGGACAGGTGGCAGTGGGAAAGCTGACCTAAGATTAAAAATTAATGTATTCAATTTTCAAATTAGATCATTGTTGGCAGATGGCTATGAATTTTAATATAATTTCGTATTTAACTTTTTTGGAGGAGATTTAGACTCTATTATTCACCAACTAGGCAATTTATGAACTCACATTTCAGCTTTAATTCTACCTTATCACAAGGAGAATTATAGGGCTTGAAAAACTCCACCAATCATCCTCTATTGGAAAGAACCGCACCCAAAGCCAGCCAGGGCAACAGGGATCCCTAACACGTTTTTCTGAGACTTCTAATTTAAGGTATTCGACAGCAAGTTTCCTTTGGGAGCAAAGAGTGGTGTGCCACTTTTCCATTCTGTTCACCTCTGCTGTGTTTCCTCTTCCCATGCTCCATGCAGCTGGATAGACTGAGGAGCCCCACCCCAACCCCAGGCTTCTTCCATCAGCTTCAGCCTCAGTCTTAGAATCTTCAGGAGCCTGCATTCCTGTTCCATGGGCTGTGAAGTTAGGCATGCTGGATCAGGCCACAGCCCTGGGCCAAAAGGGAAGGAGAGTAAACCCCACTTCGGGTATGGGATTTGGGCTGGAAGGAACTAACCTGATTCCAGAGGCTGGCCCCACAAGAGTGCTTGGTCTATTCAAGACACAGTGGCCAAAGGGAAAAGAAAGCTTGGGCAAATAGTGGTACTGTAGTGTCCTATTTGGATGGTATGTAGCATGGAGAGATTCCAGGCAGCAGCAATCATGCAGGAATTAGATCCAGCAGAGATGTAGTTCTGCAAGAGCTGAATGTTCACGGAGGGTATCAGCAAATGGATGTGGCCACCAAGAGGAGTGTGTTTTCCTTCAGGGAAAGAAATTGGCCAGAAGGCAGGGTATCGGGGCCTTGAATAAGCAGTCTAGGGATCAAAATAAGGCTCAAGGGCTTCCCTGGTGGCGCAGTGGTTGAGAGTCTGCCTGCCGATGCAGGGGACACGGGTTCGTGCCCCGGTCCGGGAAGATCCCACATGCCGTGGAGCGGCTGGGCCCCTGAGCCATGGCCGCTGAGCCTGCGCGTCCGGAGCCTGTGCTCCACAACGGGAGAGGCCACAACAGTGAGAGGCCTGCGTACCACACACACACACACAAATAATAAAGCTCAATTTCTAGATGGAAGGTGGGGTCTCTTCTAGTGGTCATTGCTGATGCAGCCCTCCTCACCCCACCCCCTGTCTCTGGACACCTAATTATATCTTTGGAGTCAGTGACCACCTTGCTGACTTCCTATTTTAGATCTCCAGTCTAGACACCTTACCTGGACTCCAGACCTTCATATTCAGCTGCCCATTGGACCCCTCCACTTACATGTTCAAAAAAACCTCACCAGCTTTCCCCAACCTATTCCTCTTCCTATGTTCTTTATCTCAAGGAAGGGGCTCGTTCTTGACTCTTCCTTCTTCTCATCCACCATATTTAGTCTTTCATTAAATAGCTCCTAATTTTCTTCGCCCCTTGCCATTTCACTGTTAATGTCTTAGTTCCGGTCACCGTCACCTCTCACGAGAATGTGCACTATAATCTCTTAACTGTTCTCCCTGCCTCTAGTCATGCATGTCCTTTGCCAATCCTTCCCCCTAAATACAGCTTTGATTTTTATCTCTCTTTTGCTTAAAATCCTTCATTGGTACCCATTGTCCTGAGAATAAAGTGCAAAATTTACTAGCATGACTTAAAGGCTCATGACCTGCCCTGCCTGCCTGTCCATCTTCATCTCTTCCCCTTTCCTCCACATCATCCTCCCACCGTATTGAATTTCTTGCAAGTCCCTGAGGAAGCCTTGATTTCTCTGGCGTCCTCAGCTGTGTATGAGGGGTTCTCACTCTCTTCATCTGAGTAAATCTGACTCATCTTTTAGGGTTCAGTTCGAGGTATTATCTTCTTGAGGACTCCTTCTCTGGGTAGGTGCACCTCCCACAGCCCACATCTCCTCCTTCCCTCATGCTTGTCGCCACTGTGTGTCTTCCAGACTAGACTGTGAACACTTCCAGGCAGAAACCAGGTCTCTATCAATGAGGAGCAGCACAGCAGTGTGAGACCACGGGCTTTGGAGTCAGCCAGACTTGTATTTGAAAGCCAAACCTGGAGTAAGACACCCTGGGCAAGATTTTTACCATCTCAGGATCTCTGTCTCATTAGCTGCAAAAACAGTACTTCCTCATAAGCTGTCATAAGGATTCAATGTGGTAATAATACAAAGCAGCGGGCACTGAGTCTGACACATCATGGTTGCTCAGTAAATGTTGGATGAAGAAAGTGCAGGAAGAGAAGCTCCAAACAGAGCTTGTGGTGAGCTGTGAGAGAGCCTTTGTGGGTCACCATGGCCTCGGCCATCCTGGCAGAGATGAGGCAGAGCTGAGTGGAGTTAAGGCCAGACTCTGTCTCTAGAGGAGGTGCCAACTGAGCAGGAGGAAGGTGACATCCAGGGCCGGTGGAGAGCAAGACAAGGAAGACTAGAAGTGAACGTGGGAGGTCTCGGTGAGATTGCCTGCAGCATTTGGCTATGACAGGCCCATCACTCCAGGCCCAGCTCCAAGGGGCAGGCTTGACAAGTGCCTGAAGCTGGCATTGGACAGTAGGAAGCACATCCTCCTCTCTGACTCGGGAGCTTTAAAAACACACTTGCCTTGTCCCCACCTCCAGAGATTTGGTTTCAAGTGCTCTAAAGTAGACCCAGGGCTGAGCATTTTAAAAAACTCTTCAGAGAATTCTAAGGCAGGGAAGGCTGAGAATCACACTGTAGAATAGAGGAGGTGCTACACCTCATAGGCCAGATAAGGACCGAGTTTGCTCCTATAGCCCCAGACTGTTCCGCTGAGCACCACTGAGGGGATGGGAGGTGGTAGGTGGCTGCTGCTCCCTTGCCTGCCCTGGTGAGGACTGGCTCAGTACCAGAGCCGGCCCATCCACAGACCAAGGGGCAGGGAGCAGGGAGAGACAAGGGTAGAAAAAAATGAGGCTGATGGACATAGTCTTTCTGACCTCAAAATCCCAGCCTGCCTCTCCAGCCCCTCCCCAGAGGAGACCAGTTGCTCTTTGGGAGAGGGAGGTCCTTTGGGAAGTGACGGGTTGGAGGAACACCTTCCCTTCCTTCATATCCACTCTGATGGCACAGGGGAAACCAGCGGGGAGCTGCTGTTCGCTTCTCCGGGGGGGAAAAACTCAGTGATGGAAGCTTAGAACTCATGGTCATTCTAAGAATGTAAGGAATTTTTTTTTAGATAAGAAGTAAGTCCCCAGCCAGCTGCAGAACCCTCTTAGCTTGAAGAGGTCATAAACAAGGATGAGAAAAAAGGAAGGGAGGAACTCATGAAAAATTAGATCTGCTGACATTTGTTTGGAAACTGCCTAGTTCTCCACTCTGTGGATTTCCACAATCTGTATGTGTAAAAGGTAATCAGGATGATGACACCTATTACAGTTCACAAGGAATAGACCCACCAAGAAGTGGTATCATGAAGTGACTTCTAGTAAAAGCTGCCCTTTATTTTATCACCCTGGTCCTCACTAGACCCTGCAAATATTTCATCATGCAAACCCGATCAAAAGTTATTGATCATGAGGAAAGAATATATATATATATTCATATATATATAAAGAATATATATATGTGTGTGTATAACTGAATCATTTTGCTGTACATCTGAAACTAACACAACATTGTAAATCAACAATATTTCAATAAAACTATTTTTTCAAGTTATTGATCGTGAGTCTATGCAATGTAAGCAGTCTCTTTCTCAGCTTCTTCCTGGAAGGGAATGAAAAAAAAAGATGGCCATGGATCAGTTAGAAGTAAAAGTGGCATCTCCTCTCCTTGACATTGAGTGCAGCGGCATAGCCCAGGGAAGGAGAGCAGATGGAATAAAAAGTAACAAAGGGCAAGAAGTTTACCTGTTCCTGACCTTGATGTGCTCCCATCTCCCTAGTCCCACCCCACCCTCATCACCCTTCACCTATATACACCTGTATGTACACCTATACCTCTTATCACCTTATTGTAATTTCAGTGCTGTACAAAACTAAAACTTTTGTGTCAACAAAGTATTCCCTCCTTCCCCCACAAAAGAGCATGAAATTTTGTAAAGCGGTTCATTACCTTCCTGGAACTTACCTCATTGTAGAAAGACCTGAAATTAAAGGGGCTTCCGTTCCCTATGGGCAGAGACCCGACATGAGACTCGACATAGACTATTTTAGTTCAAGCATCTCTTCCTTTCTGGAAATTAACAGCTCAAGTCTCTATTGATTTAACATGCTGTCCCTGTGATGCAGTGGGGATTTCACACAACTAATGGGGACAGGCCGTTCTGTGATTACTTAACCTTTCCGGTCTTTTGTTTTTCATATTTTCTTTAAAATGAAAACAACTCAAATATATGAATCTCTTAGAGCGAACAAGACAAATATCTGCACTTCCTCTTGTATTTTAAATATATATATTAAAATATACTGTCAAAATAAGGGAATTTCAGTCTGTGTCTCTGCAATGTCCTTCTGATTTTTTTATAAAAGAGCAGGCTCCAGGACACATTAGGACAAGAAGTAAGTGACTGGGCAGGGGAGGGAGGGAGGAATGAATATAAGCCTTCATTTTCTTTCTTGGGTCTCTGTCTCTCTGCCTTAGAGTAAGTCTGGGGCTGTGTTTGCTTGCGATGATATCAGCTTGCTGTGGGTAGAAATTATGATGGACTAAATTAGGAACCATGACCTCAGTGTAGGAAGAAGGAGGAGGAGAAAGGAAGGGAGGCCAGAGCTGCTGTTTAAAGTACAGTTAATGGAATAATTGCCAGGATCCATCAGGTACTTTATACAAAATTGAATTGTCAGGGAAGATTCTCCATGCCCCCCCACAACTCTTTTTTATTGAGGAAGAGGCAAAGTCCTTTTACCTCATGATTTTAAGGGCAAGGAAATTCTTCCAAATTATGGGGGTGGGGGAGAGATAAAAAAGAAGTCTTATTACCCAGGCCACTTAGCAAATGTTCAATGAGCACCTGCTATGTGCAGAAGCCTGAGCGGGGCGGAGGAGAAACCCCACCCCCATCATGGAATGTGGAGTTGCCTGGGTGGAGAGCTCACTGTGACATCCTGGCTTGGGCCCTGCTTAGACAATGTCTCAGTCTCACACACTATCATAAGTTGGTAAAATTTGTCTCTGGAATCCTCCTCTCCACCCCTACCTTGTCTGGGGTCATTGCTGTGTGGTTGACAGGTATTGCTTTTGTGGCCCCCAGCCAGAACTCTTCCCTTTTGTTTGTTTTAGTTCCTTCCTGAGTGGGGTAGTTGAAAGAGCCCTCCCTGGGTGAATTTTGGTGAGTCATTTCACTTCTTGGAGTCTCAACTTTTTCTGTAAATAAGAATAGTAATAACACTAACGTTGTGAGGATTAAATTAAATAATGAATGTGAATTAACCACAGCTAATTTTTATAGAGATTGTAGCTTATGACAGGTACTGTGCTGCTAAATGTTCTGTGTACAACATCCCAATGTTCTGTGTACAACATCCCATTTCATCCTTCCAACAGCCAGTCATGCAGACGTTCTCATCACCCTTTTACAGGTGAGGAAACTGAGGCTTAGAGAGATTAAGTAGCCTGCCCAAGTCACAGTGCTAGTTCCTTTAGGTGTTAGGATTTGAATTTAGTTCTGTCTTACTCTAAAGTCTATGCTGGTAACCACAGTGCACCACTGCCTCTATAAATATCCCTGTAAAATGCTTTGTCAACAGAAGATAATTTTATTAGATACAGCTAATACACAGAACCATTTATTATTTGACAGATTTGAAGGTACCAAGGACCACATCATTTGCATACAAAAAGTGCAGAACAATTAATTTACGTAGAATTTCAGGCTTTTACAGGTGAAAGGGAACTTTGAGATGATCTAGGCTGTGTTGTTCAAACTCAGCTTCTCAGAGGTCCCGTACTGAGCTATGCTTTTATCTGTTTTAAAATTTATTATGATTTCTAAGTAGGATTTTGTCTAAGACTTACTCTTTTCTAATTCACTCACTGTCATTTTACAGTGGCCTTTTGGTGGGGCATTAAGAGATAAAGAGACCCAAGATTTCCTGACTTCTGTGCAGGTCTCTCTTTACTCCTCAGGGCTAACTCTTGACACGATGTGTCCAATATGGTAAAGAATTGAGAATATGAAAAATTATAATCAAGAGAGGCTTTTTCAAAAAAAAAAAGAGAGGCTTTTTCAAGGGAATTTCTTAAGAACGCATATACATCTGGCTGATCTAAGCAAAGGCAGTGAAGGACTCAACAAGTAGAAAGTAATTAGGCATGGTAACAAAAATGAGAAGAGAAGATTTCAAAGGGGGCTTGGAAATGATGTCAGTGATAACTATTATGTTGTTGTCTCCTGTGGGAATAAGCAGATAAATACCATCCAACAAGGCCCCTAAATTCATTCGTTCATTCAACCATCATTTATGAAACATCTACTGTTTGTCAGGCACTGTACTAGGCAGAAGGACCACAAAGATGAATGTCCCTGCACTCAAGGGGCTGACTAACTGGAGTGGGAGGCGAGGAGGCATAGGCATTAGTGTGGTGAGAGCAATGACAGAGATTTACAAAGAGTCCTGGGGATACTTTGAGAAGAGACATCTCATCCTGGTATTAGTGGGGAGAGGATGGTGGTCAGGAAACCCTTCCCAGAAGATGTAACACCTGAGAAGAATTTAAATTAGGGGAAACTGACATGGGAGGACATTGTTCTGGCCTTAAATAGAAGAGAATTTAGGTTTTTTCTACCTTTTTCTGGTGAGGCAGAGATGAGCTATCCGGCAAGCCTCCTTGACCATAAGCCACAAACTGATCAAAACCCTAACCACATTGCCTCAGGGATATTGCTAACTAGAAGTTCTGCTTTCAATTACTATAAATAGTTTCTTTTTACAAAGATGAAAACAGCCATTCTTCAGAATCACTTTCCTCAGTGATCACCTGGGTCTCATCTCCTTTGGATGATTTCTAAATAAGCGTACGCTGTGGGAGCAACGCTACCTATCTATTGGGTACTTGAGAAAATACAAAAATGAAGTGTACTAGTTAGGGAAGGCTAAATTGTTGAAACAAATGGACCCTAAAATACAGTGGCTGAAATCCAGCAAAAGTTTATCACTAATAAATTGGAGAGTGTTCCAAGTCAGCAGCAGCTCTCTTCCACATGGAGAATTGTAGCCCCAAGCTCCTCCATCTGAGATTCTGCTTCCCTGGGGCCTTGATGTCTATGTTCAGTTAGAGGATGGGGAAATAATGAGTAAACACTTTCTGAGAGAGCTACACCCATGACCGCATATATCATTTTTTCTTGTATTTTATTGGCAAAAATTAGTCACATGGCCACATGCAGTTGCAGGATCTGCTAGGAAATGTGTTTCCAGACTGAGCAGCTGATTTCAAGCACAGCCGCTGATAAGGAAGAAGAAGATTTTGATGGGCAGCTACTGCTTTCATCGTATAAACTGAGAGAAAGAAAATGGATAATCACAGAAAATCTAAGCTAGAAAGTTATTAATAAAAATGGCTCTCACAGGGACTTCCCTGGTGGTCCAGAGGTTAAGACTTCACGCTCCCAATGCAGGGGGCCCGGGTTCAATCCCTGGCCAGGGCACAAGGTCCCACATGCTGCAACTAAAAGATCCCGCATGCTGCAATTAGAAGATCCTACACACGGCAGCGAAGATACCACACGCAGCAACGAAGATCCCGCATGCCGCAACTAAGACCCGGCGCAGCCAAATAAATAAATAATTTTTTTAAATAAAAGGGTGTGGAGCCACTGCAGAGCCCTGAATGAAGATGAGGCTCCCTGCCCTGATAAGACCTTTAAAAAAAAAAAAAAAAAAGAATGGCTCTCACAAATCAGCAAGTGGTACACCTTAAAGTTACTCAAGGTTATATGTCAATTATACCTCAATAGAGCTGGGAAAGAAGAAAAGCATGCTTCTTAGCTCCAGAGCATTTTATAGTCATTCGCTTGGTAATATCAAAGGATTTATCAACCCTTTCAAGTGGATCCCCAACAAGGGTCCTCCTGCCCAGTGTCATTGGAGCCAATCGAACAAGACCAAGTTTGGTTCAAAGCAAAGTTCTATCCTTTAATCAAAGAATGGAGAGGTGCAGCCTTGCGCGCTAGAGCACAGGCTCTCAGGACAGGCCGTGGGCGTGGGCGGGGCTGCTTCATAGGGAACTTGGCAGTAGGGGAACGGAAGGGAGTGGAGTTCCCGCAGGGAGTGGGCGGAGCGGTTGGCGGAGCCGGGCGCGGTGCCGGGTGCAGCATCTCTGCACACGGCCTGCCACCGCCATCTTGAAGTGGGTGTAGTTTGCAGCTTCTGCGCACGGTCTCGAAGCTGAAGTGTCGGGTGCAGCCACGTCGCACCAGGATCTCTGGTCTGAGGTGCCGGGGGCAGGGCCTCTGCACACAACACCCCGTGAGCAAGTGAAACCAGACTAAGCACAAAGGAAAGGAAAAAAAAAGGTTAGACTTTATTACCCAGATTATATTTTTATTTCCTGAGTATTGTTAATGGGCTTTGCCGGTGACACCTGCCTGCTTTCTTACAAGTGTCAGAAAAAAAGCCTCTTCATAAATGGAAAACACAGGGCCACAGCCACAACCAGGTGATGGCTTGTTGGTTAAAACGCTGATTAGTTTAAAAATAATTAAGGAATCTAACAACTAGGTAGATAATATCAATAGCAGTAAATCATGAGCAACTGTCAGATTTTTCCAGTCAGAGCAATTTAGTAATACTACAAATATTTTCCAATGCCTTTCCTGCACTGAACACTTTAGAGTAATATAAAAAAAGGCGTTGTCATTTGAAAATTTAAAAAATATATGTGTGTGTATATGTATGTATAAATGAAGATTGAAGTAGAAGTGATATAGCCCAATGATACTACTGATTGCCAAATGGATTGCACAGAAGAAAAATGTAGGTATGGTCAGAAGCATGGAGAAAGCAGGATTTGGGCAAAGTCTCGAAGTGTATGTGAAATGTTCATAGGTGTAATGGATAGGAAGGCATTATGTATGTGAAAGTTCCAGAAATAAAAGAGAACAGAGAGAAGATTGTGGATAAAGAAATGGATGACGTTGAGTCATTATGGTGGTGATTCTCTATGAATGGGGTGAGGATGGGCAAAATAGGAAGCAGTCTTCCCCCTATGGAGCAGAAATGAGGCAGAAAGTTGTGTGTGTTGCTTTAACAGCTCCCTAAGTAATGCTCTTATACATCTTCACTGAAACATTTGAAATACTATTTAAATATGTTATATTCGTTTATTGAAAATATTTTGCTTTTGTTTAAACCTGGAGTAGACTTCAAGTTTTGAAGCACCTGAAAAATCTTTCAAACAAAAATTAAGATTCCACTTAGTATAACTGTAACTGGTACAGTGTGCTTAATAAGTGGCCAGTTGATTATTGAATTGATAGACACCTTAAGGTAGGTTTACAGAATAACATGGGATAGGCAGAATTCTAAAGGTATCCCTCAAGATTCCTGTCCCTGATTATTCAGTCAAAACTAATATAAGTAGTGGTGTGAAGCAGCTATAATTATGGTCCCAAATTAGTTGCCCTTAAGACACAGAGAGCCCTTTAAAAGCAGAGCTTTTTCTCTGGTCGGTAGCAGAAGCAGCAGAGATTGGAAGTGTAAGGACTCAGTGTACCATGGCAGACTTTGAAGTTGGAGGAGGCCATGTGAGAAGGAAGGTGGGTAGTCTCTAAGAGCAGACAGTGGCCCCTGGATGACAACCAGCTGCCAGACACTAGATTCTACCAACAAGCCAAATGAAGTTGGAAGCAGATTGTTTCCAAAAGCCTCCAGAAAAGAGCCCCACCTGGCCAACACTTTGATTTTGACCTTGTGATACCCTAAGCTGAGAGCCCAGTTGAGCCTGCCCAGTCTTTTGTCCTACAGAACTAAGAGCTAGTAAATAAATATTGTTTTGAGCTGCTAAATTTACAGCTATTTGTTACATAACAATAGAAAACTAATATAAACAGATACCTGAATTCAGTTAAGCAGAGGTTGTACACTTCAAGACTCAGCTCCAATCCTCTGTGAAAACTTTCCTGATCACCCCAGAGTGATCCTTTTCTCCTCTTTAGTCCTAATGGACTTTGTTTTTATCATTTTGGAGTTAGATATCACAGTATTGCCTGGTACTTTGTGTACATGACCTTTTTATGTCCCTAGATGGTAAGCTCGTTGATGGCAAGGAATCCAGTCTTTATGGTTCTGCTTCTAAGAGTATTGGAGCATAGGAGGAGGTGGTAGGCAAGTCTGATTTTCAAGAATTTTCTACGAACAAAAGCAAATGAAATGTTCTTGAGGCAGAGCAAGTAGCTATCGTTTTCTCTCAATAAGTAAGAAGCTGAGACAACATTCAGTTGCTAGGATCAAGGTTACGGATCTCCTGTAACTGCCAGCCTGACCAGGTCCTATCGCTACATAATGGGCAAACCAGAATGACTAGTCTGACTCATAAAGGTATAATTGAGACCCTTCTAGTTATGAGTCTCTTTTATTCTTAGTGCCAGTTATTACTCCATAAACATTGCTTCATCCAGTCCCTGTCAGCTGCTGAGGCTGTGTCCATGGCAGGGTGGTAAGCCCTGACTTGAAAATTATTGATACAACATTCTTTTCTTAGGTAATCACATGAAGACAGTCTTACCAGCTTCCAGGAGCAATATCCTTTTTTTTTTTTCCTATAACTTTATTTATTTTTGGCTGTGTTGCGTCTTCATTGCTGCGCGCGGGCTTTCTCTAGTTGCGGCGAGGGGGTGCTACTCTTCGTTGTGGTGTGCGGGCTTCTCATTGCCGTGTCTTCTCTTGCTGCGGAGCATGGGCTCTGGACACGTGGGCTTCAGTAGTTGTGGCACATGGGCTCAGTTGTTGTGGCTCATGGGCTCTAGAGCACAGGTTCATTAGTTGTGGTGCACGGGCTTAACTGCTCCGTGGCATGTGGGATCTTCCCAGACCAGGGCTTGAACCTGTGTCCCCTGCACTGGCAGGCGGATTCTTAACCACTGAGCCACCAGGGAAGCCCAGCAATATCCTCTATTTCTGAGAAACTCTCTTATGCATATGTAATCCTAATATGAGTGGATTTTATCCTTTTATCAATACCTCTATGTGTGACCCACTAGTGTAAATAACAAATTTTAAAAGCACCCAGCACATTTTATACACCTGTAGACTGATTCTGTAACGAGTTAGCAACGTTCTTACATAGTTCAGGAAGAAAACGTCTGCTCCAGGACAGGGAATTAATTTCTCCTTCATCCCCCTATAGGTAGGAAAGGAAGAATTATCCTCTTTTGAGGTGCTCTATAGTGCCAGAAGGAGTGATCAGACAATGCCTGAAATAGAAGAGTTTTGCTTGGGACCAGTGTTTAACCTGAGGTTATAATGCCTGGTTTTAGGAAACTCTCATGACATTCAATGGTGATTTTATTTGTTAAGTTTCAGAAACTAAATCAAACACAGATTTAAATTTTTTTTCAGATAAAAAAATTTTTAAATTTACTACCAATATTTTTACTGGACTTTCTCAGCCTCATGCTGTAATTGTCTTTTTATTTTTAGACCGATCTGTCTACTCATTTTCCAGTTTTGCAGTAATTCAGAAAGTATCCTAAACTCCGCCTACTCAGTCACCCTTCCCCCCCACCACATTCAAGTTCAAATCCAGGATGTTCTACCTCCAAAATATCTTTCAAAAACATTCTCATTTCTCCATCTTTATCCTCACTGCATTGGTTAAGGTCCCCAGTCTCCCAGACGGTCTTTCCTGAAAACTAGACCTGGAATTATTTTTCTAAAACAACAATCTAGTCACGTCATTCACTGTTTTGCTTAAAATGTTCTGTCCTGCCGCCAGAGTATACTTCAAACTCCTGAGCCAGACGGGTTGTATCTTTGCCTGCTTTACTAGCCTTACCTCCTCCCTTCACCCACATCCTTTACTTCTTCAGTGTTTCTCAAAATGCTGTCCTTGCACCATCCCCAAGAAAATCACCACTTATTGGGAATTCCCTGGTGGTCCAGTGGATAGGACTCCGCGCTTTCACTGCTGAGGGCGAGGGTTCCATCCTTGCTAGGGGAACTAAGATCCTGCAAGCTGCATGGTGCGACCAAAAAAAATCCTGGGTCCTGTCTGAGGTCTATAGAATCAGAAACCGTGAGGTACGGGGCCAGAAATATGCATTGTTAAACTCTGGGTTGATTCTCAGGCAACATGAAGAATTCGGTAACTGCCAGGAGCATTTGCCAACTACTTGTTCAATGTCCCACATTCTCTCCTCTACATGCCTTTGCCTTGTGCTGTGTGACACACACACGCGCACGCACACACACACACACACACACACACGGTTTTTTTTGCCTGGCTGAGTTTGGACTCTGCTTCTAAATTAGTTCTAAATCTTCCTTAAGAGTCACCTATGGCAAACCTTCCTTGACTCCCCTAGGCTGGCTGAAGAGCTAACCTCTGTATTGCCCTTAAGGCATACAAGTGCAATTTGTTATTGTTGCTGCTGGTTACGCATCTGTTTCACTGCCAGGTGAGCTGTTTACAAATAAGTGCTGTTTCTTTCACCTGTGTCCCCAGAGTCAGAGTCCTGGGAATGTGGTTAGTGGTCCCTAATAAGTATTTGTGAATGTGTGAATAAATAAATGCACAATTTTAAGATCTTATTAAGAAAACATAATTACCATAAAAAAGATAAAAATTTTAAAAACCTGGGAGTATGATTAATCCAGACGATCATGTCTGAGAAAATTGATTAAAAAAAGACAAAGAAAGAAAACATAATCTGATATAGAGGAAAAAATTAAAAGAGCTTTTCAAACTCAAGGAATTTTGCTTTTCTCTGGTAGATGGTCATTGGTTGTGACTCATAGCATCAGTGATTCCAATAGCTATCACTGATAGATTGCCCTGTTAGAGATAAAAATTCCTGCTTCTCTGAACTGTTTATTTCTTTTTCTTTTTTTTTTTTTTTTTGCGGTACGCGGGCCTCTCACTGTTGTGGCCTCTCCCGATGCGGAGCACAGGCTCCGGACGCGCAGGCTCAGCAGCCGTGGCTCACGGGCCCAGCCGCTCCGCGGCATGTGGGATCTTCCCGGACCGGGGCACGAACCTGTGTCCCCTGCATCGGCAGGCGGACTCTCAACCACTGCGCCACCAGGGAAGCCCTGAACTGTTTATTTCTTCCTGATGATGTTCTGAGTTTGGATGCACTGTGCTATAGAAAGCGTAGATGAATCTGGGAGTTGGACAGTCCTGCCAAATACTATCTGTATAACTTCAGGCAAATTGTTTTTCTCTGAGTCTCCTTCCTTATTATGTAAGTCAGAGAAGACTTTCTACGTATGCCCAGAGGGAATAATACATGTTCTCATAGAGGGAAAATGGGATAAAATGAAATAAAGTGTGTAAGACATGCTAGGTAGTGAAAAAAATTATTATTCTCTTTATAGTAAGAAAATAACCTAGATTGTTTCTGAGTTTCTATTGTATGTCAAGTATTTTATTAGATATTGGGGAGGGAAGAGGAATGCAAAAAATAGAGAGTGCATATACCTTCTAATTCAGGGCTGCCATAACAAAACACCACAGACTGGGTGGTTTATACTATAGAAATTTATTTTTTCATAGTTCTGGAGCATAGAAGTCTAAGCTAAGGTACCTGGCAGGTTTGGTGGCTTCTGAGTCCTCTCTCCCTAGCTTGCAGATGGCCATCTTCTTGCTGAGTTCTCACATGACCTTGTGTCTGTGTAGGCACATCCCTGCTGTCCCTTCCTCTTCTAAGGACACTAGTCATATTGGATTAGGGCCCATCCTAAAAGCCCCATATTAACTTAATTACTTATCTTTAAATACTTATCTCCAAATACTGTAGGTTGGAACTTCAAATATGAATTTAGGAGGAGGACACAATTCAGCCTCTAACAGTCACTGCAGTTTTGGGATTTACTTTGTCATCACAGCATGGAATAGCTTATTGTGATCAAAACAGTTTTCCTGGGAACAGGAATGAAGATGTGTTTGTTTTGAACATACAAATTTATGTTTATATATGAGGATGTGTGTTGGCGTAGGTGTGGGTATGTGTATATGTGCTGTGCAGAACGTTATAACCTGTGAATGAGTTATGTGATACCAAGATATTGTTCATTCATCCTTGAGATAGGTAGGTAGGTCCTGGGAGGTGGGAATCTCTAGACTACTCAACTTAGGTCATGAGCAGCCCCTCTGTACACCGAGTGTATCATACAAATATTATCTTCTATGTACGTAATGGTTTTTTAAAAATTCCAAAGTACTTTTACACACTACGAATAATTATATACCATGTCAACATAAATATTTTATGAATGTCCCCTATTTTATGGAATATAGAGAAAATTTATTGATAACCTAAGTGCCAAGCACTGTTCTAAATTCACTATTCTAATACATAAAACTCTAAATGAGTTATGTATATTAACTCATTATATTCTCAAAATAACCCTACAAAATAACTTTACAAAACTATTGATATCCCATTTTACAGATGAGGAGACTGAGGCACAGGTGGGTTAAAGACGTGCCCATTTACAAAGATGGTAAAAAGTAGAGCCAGAATTTGAAGGTAGGCAGCCTGTCTCTAGTCTTTCTGGCGCAGCACTTATAGCCGTTGACAATTTCAAGCAAAAAAAAAAAAAATTAGTGAATGAATTTCATAGTTGAATTTTGGAATTTCCTTTTTTCCCCCCTTATGTCTAACAGGCAGTGATTGAGTCAAGTTTACCTCTTTGATGCCTTTGAAGTGTGGTTATTTTGCTTTGTAACAAAATTAAATCCTTGCTCTGAAAAACGATGTACTCCAAGACATGAGTAAGCACAGTGTAAGCTGAAGATCAATGCCATAATTCCAATCAATTCAATTCAGCAAAGTATTTGTTGAGTAAGGCTTTGTGTTGTGTGCATGGAACACAGTAAAGACTGAGATGACACTGTTCCTTGCATAATAGCCACTGTTACAGAGGGGTTTATGGTATTTTCCTCAAATGTGTTACTGAAGAAAAAGTTAAGGGCCATGGTGGTTTAGATGTCTACTGAGCTACTAAGGAGAACTAAGAAATTAAAATGGAGAATTTAAAAATATTTATTCATTCATTTAAAATGTAATAAACCCATTATATGTTAACAAAATATATTTTATGAAAAACAATTATTTCCAAAAACAAAAAATGCAGTGAGAAAAGTGACATTTGATTTGTTTTTTTATTTGTTTGGCTGAGTTCCATAATGTCATGCTTAATAAAAACCAGATTCTCGTATTTGCTTCTCATATTTGCATTCAGTTTGTTGACATATGTTGTTTGGGTTGAAACACACGGAAAAAAATCTAACCTCACACAGGTAGTCGGGAAAGGAGGAGAATTTTTAACAGTCTTTTCAGATGATTATGGACAGTCTTTGATATTACACCAAAACTTGACAAGTTGTAGTTTCTTAAAGGTTAGTTGGAATCTAAAAGCTGACCTTTTCATATGCTGTTATATTAAAATCAATTTATCTGTCTCACACTTTGAATGGACATTTTACCTATGCATGATTTTATAACATCATGCATTATCATTCAGAAGATATTGAATGATAACTTCTGTGAAGTTATGCAGATCTTCCAAATGTTGACACATATTATACAAACAAACAAAAATCACATTCTTTAATATTACCACTGATCTCATTGGCAAGGTCTTTAAACACTGGGAAGCTCTCAAGTTTGCAGTGTCAGATACAAGGTTCCTAAAGCTTGAAAGCTCAAATTTATCACTGGCTACAAATACCGTCAATTGTCTTCCTTGAAGTGACAGACCTACTTCATTTTTGAGAAAATGTCTACCAAATACCCAAGTTTAAATAGCTATAATTTGTTTACCAGTCATTCTTTTAAGTCAAAATGGTGTTCCATGAAGAAAGCAGTTAGTTCAGCTTGTAACTCAGGGAACAAGTGCTTTTCCTCATAGCCCCCTATTTCAGTATGCCGCACAAGGGCTTTATGTGTACTTGCCATTTCATCACAGATGTTAAAAAGACATGTACTGGGCTTCCCTGGTGGCGCAGTGGTTGAGAGTCCGCCTGCCGATGCAGGGGACACGGGTTCGTGCCCCGGTCCAGGAAGATCCCACATGCCGCGGAGCAGCTGCGCCCGTGAGCTATGGCCGCTGAGCCTGCGCGTCCGGAGCCTGTTGCCCTGCAACGGGAGAGGCCACAACAGTTAGAGGCCCGAGTACCGCAAAAAAAAAAAAAAAAAAAAAAAATACATGTACTCAGGGATCAAGACTGAATAGAATTGAGATGTGTAATTGTTTCATCAAGAACATTCTTAAGTGAAAATGGCATCTGAATTTAATTTATTTTTTTGTTTGTTTACTGCTAGTGCTCGGCAGAGAACAATATAATGGCTATTATTACAGTTTGGTACAAATGCTTTCATTTATGTTAAGGCACCAGGAGTTTTACCCGCCATTGCTTTTGTAGCATCAGTGCAAATGTCAACATAATGAAAAAGGCAAATAATAGTTAATGTTATTAGGAATATAGTTTTGACCTTGTGGACCTCATGAAACGGTTTTGGTGACCCCAAGGGGTAGGCAGACCACAGTTTGAGAACCACCATCACAGAAAATAACCATATTTCCTCACAAAGAACCTTTGACATCTGAAACAGAATGCTGGAGTAGAACACTGATTATGATGTATGCCTTTTTAATGGGGCAACTACTATAAAAATCACATAATGGGAAAACAATATGATTTAGGACTAATTTAGATTTTCTAATATGCTTAAAAACAAACTTCGGGTCAAAAGTTTAAAGACTTTAAAGTTAGCTTAGCTAATTATATTTTTGTTTTCAAACATTAAAAGATCTGTCAATGAGATAGTTTTCTCTCTCCTGTTACTTATTCTCTAAAAAATAATTACATTAATGGGAAAGTATCTGAAAAGGCATTTCTCCAAAGAAGATACACAAATGGCCAATAAGAATATGAAAAGATACTCAACATCATTAGTTATCAAGGATATACAGATCAAAATCACAATGAGATACCACTTCACACCCACTAAGATGGCTAGAAATAAAAAAGCCAGATACTAACAAGTATTGGTGAGGATGTTGAGAAAGTGGAACCCTCATATACTGCTTATGAGAATGTAAAATGGTCCATCTACTTTGGAAAACAGTCTGGGAGTTCCTCAAACAATTAAACATAGAATTTCACCAAGAGAAACAAAAACATGCCTACACAGAAATTTGTATATAAGTTCATAGCAGCATTATTTATAATAGCCAAAAAGTGAAAACAACCCAAATGTCCATCAACAGACAAATGAATAAACAAATGTGATATATCCATACAGTGGAATATTATTTGGCCATAAAAAAGGAATGAAGCACTGATATATTCAACAATATGGATGAATCTTGAAAACATTATGCTACCTGAAAGAAACCAATCACAAAAGACTACATATTATATGATTCCACTTATATGAAAGTTCAGAATAGGAAATCTGTGGAGATGGAAAGTTGATTAGTGGTTACTTGGGGTGTAGGGGTGAGGAGTTTGCAGGGGTAGGTGAGTGATAGGGGTTTCTCCTTGAGATGAAAATGTTCTAAAATTGACTGTGGTGATGACTACACATATCTGTGAATATCCTAAAAACCATTGAACTATACACTTTAAATGGGTGAATTGTATGGTATGTAAATTATATCTCAATAAAGCTGTTCTCTGCCCCCCCAAATCAACTACATTATAGAAAAAAAATAACCGTATGAAAAATTTTTAGATAATTTTATAGAGAGGGAGACTAAAGCCCCAGAGAGAGGGGTGATTGACCTAAACTCACTCAAAAGCTGGGACTAGAACCCAGGTTTCTGGTTCCTGTAATAGAATGCATTTCATCCCCCAGAATACTATTACAATACCCCTTTCACTTCTGGGAAGAAAATTCCAATGATCATACCAAATGCATTCAAATTGGAGTTAGCCTAAGAGGTAAAAAGAAAGTATCTACTAGAAAAGTACTCTATCTACAATTCTGCTCTGAAAAAGGTCACCCTTTGTGGAAAGAAATGGGAAAATGAGCAGAATAAGAGAGGAGAAATAGAATTCACCTTCTTGCTTTAAACACTAGGCCATTTATGGGCAGGCTTGTAAGTAGTCACACTAGTTGCACAGGCTTTTGCCAACTCCTTTAAAAATAGCTATTCATAAAAACAGTAAACACAAAATGTAGCACAAACGTTTTTGTAGGTCCACAGACTAGTAAATATCATACCCCTTCATGGTCAAACACATTGTAGTGGACAGCTTGGTGCTTGTCTCACAAATGATTTTGTTCCAGTGCTAGGCAGAGCTATAGGGATGCCTCTGATATGTGTAACACTTTGAGTTTCAACCTGCTTTTACATAGTATCCCTTCTGATGCTTGCAACAGCCCTGTGAAATCAATAGGGTAGGTATTATTAGCACCATTTTGCAGATAGGAAACTATTTTTAGGTAAGTAGGACAAGGTTTTGTTATCATCCTCATTTTATGAATGAGGAGTCTTATTTTACACAAGCAGTATGATATAAATAGCTGCAAGAGAGAACTTAAACTTGTAGCTGATACATGAAAATTTGGGAACTATTTAAAACTGGAGAACAAGGGAACAGTGTACAGCAGGGATACTCGTGGAAATGACAAATTTATTGGTGCTTTATATTTATGACTTCCATAAACTACTTTTAAACTGACCAGACCCTGAACTTGCAAGCCCTGATATGCTGTAGAATGATTGACAGTGCTGCCTCCTTGCACAGCTTTAGGGGACACCATTCATATGGAGGTGACACCATCCCCATAGCATTAGACATTAGTGGTAGGTGTCCCGTGGAATTAAATCAGATTCCTAAATTAGACAGGCTATGTAGATATCACAGACATGAGTCAGGCAAATCTCAAGGTCCATCACAAATTCCACCTCCTCCAAGAAATCTGCCCCAATATTCTGTCCTAGCAGTCCATTATTTGCATTGTATATTTTGGTATTTCTTTATATTTCATTTCATTTTATTTATTTTTTCATTTTTAAAGACACATTGTTTTCTTTCTAATCTTACAATTGATACATGTTCATTTCAGACAACTAGGAATACATAAAATCATAAAGTAAATAATAATTAACATCCATAATCTTCATCCCTTAGAGATAACCACCATAGCCTTTTGATGCATTTCCTCCCATTTCCCCTCCATTTTAACTATAATTTATCCTTTTATATTATTCTTCCATGTTTCATCTTTAAGTATTTGACCCCTGTTAAGTTTTATCTTCTTCAAAATATGGTAACTTTTTGAGGATAAAAACCATATTATTTTCTACTTCTTTATGCTCTACACTTTCTTATGCATAGTGATAAGTACAGTAGTCAATAATTCAATTGAATTAGTTTATCTTCAATAATTTGAGTTGTTTGGTATTATAGCTACAGTAAAGAATGTAAGTAAATCTACAGATATATCAGTTATTCCATGAATAATAATTCCCTTTGAATTTACTAAGTTAGTTACATTTCACGTATATAATTTTTTGTTTGTTTGATTGTTAGTTTTGGTTAAACTTGGGAGACTTTATTTACTTCCCCACATCACCAATCATGGATATGAGTGGCTAAGGCTTCTATCTCCTCAGGAAAACACAGCACAATTGAGTGATCACAACCTTTGGAGAACTTCAGTCTTTGGTTGCAGCATTTAAGAGCTCCTGGTTTTGGTCCCACAAGCCCTTTTTGAAGTGACCTATGTATGTTTTTGGGGTTTTTTATTTTCTGTGTTGGGTGTTCATTGCTGCGCGCGGACTTTCTCTAGTTGCAGCAAGTGGGGGCTACTCTTCGTTGCATTTCGCGGGCTTCTCATTGTGGTGGCTTCTGGTTGCAGAGCACGGGCTCTAGGCGCGCAGGCTTCAGTAGCTGTGGCACACGGGGTCAGTAGTTGTGGCGCACGGGTTTAGTTGCTCTGCGGCATGTGGGATCTTCCCAGACCAGGGACCCAACCCGTGTCCCCTGCGTTGGCAGGCGGATTCTTAACCAGTGCGCCACCAGGGAAGTCCCTATGTTGTGTTTTGATGTTGGGATTATTGCCTTAAATCTTTTTGCTTCTCTTGCTGAATCATATGGAAAACAAATTTGAATTCTGTTTATTAATGCTATTAAGTTTCAAGTGCTAACTTCTGGTAGAACAAATACCCAAACATTTGAACTGTTAAAAGATAAATTGAGGCATATTAAAAATTTTAAGAGTTTATCTGAGCAAAACTCAGTTTAAATCAAATCACCAAAGTTAAATCAAATCACCAAACTGGAAAGTGCTCCACCAACAGGAGCTAGGGGAAAGATTTTACAGAGAAGAAGGGAGCAAAGCAAGGAAATTATTTGATGGGCTATAGCTTAAGCATTCAGTTTACTTGGGAAAACCTTATTGGCTGTTTGTGATCGGTTGTCCTTAGATTTTAATTTCTTAACCTTGAGAAATTTACAGGATTGGGTTTGATTTGCTTATGTAATGCCACTAACACATTAGAACCATCTCAGTTTAATGACCTCCTTTTTAATTAATTTAACAATTGCTATATCTGGATTGCATTTTCTAAGAAAGAAAATATTATGTAGCTCATAATTCCAAATAGTTAATCTAAAAATTAGGGCTTTAAGGAAAAGTCTAAAATAATTTATAACAATTAATTATTTAAAAAAAATCAGGGGTTGACTTCAGATGCATATAATAGAAACTTGACTACAGTAGTAGCTTAACCAAATAGGAATTTAATTTTCAAATAGCAGGAAGTCTAGAAGCAGGTAGTGTTGCCAGCTTTAACAAATAAACATACAGGGCATCTAGTTACATTTGAATTTCAGATAAACAGTTTTTTAGTATAAGTGTCCCATGGGACAAATGTAACTGGGCCACATGCATTTTATTTGGCATTCATAGATGCAAGCTGTTTAGGGCTGGTGCAGCTGCTCAAGGATGTCAGCAAGTTCCTTCTAGCATCCTACTCTACTATCCTTTCTTTGTGGCTTTTGTCCTCATGGTTGTAAGATTGGATACTGTACCTCCAGGCATCAACTCCATGTTCTAGGCAGGAAGATTGGGGGAAAGAAAAATGGAGAATACAGTAGTCCTAAACCAACTGAGTCTGATCCTTTGAAACAGGAAAACAGTAGCTTCTCTGGAAACTCCATCTTGTAGACTTTACTTACATTTTATCCGCCAGAACTGGGTTGCCTTGGCCACTGCTAGCCGCAAAGATGACCAGGGAAGTGAATATTTTTAATTGGGTACTCTGCCACTCTGAAAAAATTTGATTTTCACTAGGAATGAAGGAGAGAAGTGTAGACATAGGATAGGCAACATGCGATATCTACAATGAAAGGTAAAAGTAATTTTCAATGACTATTTTGAATTTTATTTTGACCACACAAATATGCATGGTGAATTTGAAAGGAGAAAGAAACTCAAAAAGTAGAATTTCCCATTGTTAGTCTTAACTAGTCTTAGGGTCCTCTACCTTCCTGAGAAATTATCACCCATAGATTTAAGGATAGCCTTAACTCTAGCAAATTAGTGGTGAAAGCTAAAGAGACTGCTGGTAGCTTGACTCAAAAATGGAAATGGGGTCCCTAGAGCCATGCCCCAAAGTCTATAGCAAGGAAAGTGTGTCTCTTGCTATAAGATGCATATTGATTATGTTAACTTACTGAAGTCTATTAAAAGAAATTCATCTAAAATAGCAATAGTGAATCCTATCTCCATAGGCCAAAAACTCTTAAACCTGATAGAACAATTGTCCTCTCATCCAACACAATTTTACAATGAGGTTTTCTCCCTTATCTAAAGTGATTTTCTTACCAAGAGACAATTAACCAACACTGGACATTAACACCTCTCTCAACCTTGTCAAACAATTAGCATCAAATTATTTCTTTTCTTGTGGAAATTGAAGAGAAAATCATTAACAAATGGTACCAAATTATAAGACTTTTTTTTCTATTTAGTATTTCTATTTTGCAGTGGTTTTACAAACACTATTGGTTCTTTTTTTCAGCAGGAGTTTCACAATCATGATGGGACATTTTCTGCCAATAACAAAACCAGGGGCTCGTCTAATTTGGGACTCTCAAAAGCAGTATCATGTGGTGACTGTAGCCAGTTTCATTTTTCTGTGCCAGTAGAGAAGTATATGTAAAATAAGAGTATAATTTTCACCATGACTAATGCATTTCCAGTAATTATTACTAAGGTAAATTCTCAAAGCAAAACAGACATTTAGGTGTACTGAACTTTTTTCATTTTGTTTTGTTTTTACAACTTGGCTGCCTGTCTGTCTTCATTAAGGTAATACTTATTTGATTTCTAGTTAAAATAAAAGATTTTTGTCCAACCGAATTAACAGAATGATTATCTTGTCAGGGAATAATGAAAATGAATATTTCCTCCATTTTTTGGAGTGGTATAGTTTTTACAAGCTCCACAGAGGATAGCATTCAGATACGGTCACACCAAATAGGAGTTTTGCTCATTGGATTAAAAATAGATCAGCTCAAAAAAAAAAAAAAAATAGATCAGCTCAATGACTCAGCAGGTAGCTTATTGCAGTTGCCTACTAAGAACATCCTAATTCTTCCTTGTACTACATCACAGTGAAGTACTCATGTGGCTTTATGGGGATTAGCTTATTCAGCTATTAGAAATAAGATCACAGTATATCTAGGACATTCTGTGAGATACAACAGCACTGAGAGTATTATGGGTCAAATTCTGGTTAAGTATAAGTAAGCATATATTCAAAGATTTAAGTTCCTTTTAAGAAATTTATAATAATGTGGCTAAATTGAAAGTGAACTGTGGAATCAGGTTACAGAGAGCACTTGATTGTGCTTGGATTTTAGAGCAGTGCCTGTTTCATTGTTCCATGAGGCTTCCTACCTGATTTCCCCTCCCCCTGCCATATGGGAAACCTCAGGGGGGCCTTTAATGTTTTCCTTTTTTCTTACTGGCATTCAGGCAGTGGCCAAGTCACCTCCAGTCCCAGAATATTCAGGGATGGTCTAACAAATGGAGTTGGTATTTCTCCTGAAAGGAGACAGGAATAGAAGGCCTACCTTCCTCAAAAATATCTCCCTCCAAATTATTGGCTATCCATAGGGAAACACTTTAAGCTAGTATCTTCCATTAACATATATTAATATATCCAGCAACTACTTGATAATCATCCTTTTACAGCCTCCAGATATTAGGTGCCAGAGTGACGTAGATGAATAAAACCAGATCTTGACCCTCTAAGGGCTCCTTTTAACTCCTGATTTATTAGACCCCTGGGTAAATAGACAGGTAAGTTACAATGTGAGGAAAAAGAAAAGCAGGAAGGTGGGAGAGTCAGATCTTGCAGGGCCCTGTACTGGAGAGTCAGCCAAGGTAGCAGGCCAGGGAGAAGGAATGGCGTGAAGGCTTGTAGGGGCTTTGAAGGGAAGGAAAAATCAATGTAGAGGCTCTGAGAAGTGCAGAAAACAAGTTTCATTCTCATTAATTCATTTTTTTATTGGAGTATAATTGCTTTACCATGGTGTGTTAGTTTCTGCTGTACAACAAAGTGAATCAGCTAAACATATACATATATCCCCTCCCTCTTGGGCCTCCCTCTCCCCCGCTTCCATCCCACCCATCTAGGTCATCATTAAGGCTCACCTTGGAAACACTGCCTAGTGCAGCCCATTCCTCTCCTAGGTCAGGCCCTCAGCAAAACAGAGGTAGCTTCAGTTTGGTTGGCAGGCAGTGTGTTTTCCGTTTGGGTGGCTGTTTTTCCTCCAGGATCACCAGATTTACCTCCCCCTCCCCACACTCCCATGTGGAGACCTGTTCTAAAGCTACTGACTGAGAGCAAAAAGTTAAGGAAGACTTCATTGATAAAGGCTTCAAGTGAGATCCCTGCTAGTAATGTTTGCTTTTTTACACAGGAGTCTGGGAAGCTCTTAAGACTGTTCAAACCAGACCACTAAACTCCAATCTAATGCCATCCTATAAGGTTAACTTAAAAGGTATTACATTAATTCAGCAGGGAGGCCATTAGACTGAGGTGGCTCTGATGTACTGGCCGCCTACAGAAGCAAACCAAAATCTAAGCATGCAAATGCTGAAAAGTTAGGACAACCAATCACAAACTGCCATCTAGGCTTTAGCTATAGCCAATCAGTAATTTCCTTACTTTGCTTCCACCTTTTCTCTATAAAAGGCTCACCCTCACCCCCCACCCCCCGACCAGCTCCTGTGGGTGGGACGCTTCTAACAACTTCTGGTTTGGGGCTGCCCAATTGGAATAGACTTTTGCTCAAATAAGCTCTTAAAATGTTCAATATGCCTCAGTTTATTTTTTAACAGAGATTAATCTTAGTATCTCAAGTCTCTGTCCTCGACCTCATAGTTTTACTTATTTTCATTGTGTTAGTTACCCTTGTAAATGGCTTTCCATTCATTTGTTCAGAGTGAATGCTATTTTTGTTGTCAAATATGAATCCCAATGAGAGCAGTAAAAAATATTTATACTTCCTTTAAGAGTAGACCTGACTGTAAAAATAGAGAGAGAGAGAGAGAGAGAGATGAAAAGATAGGTGGATTGATGATTTTCTAAGCATTATTTCAAGGTTCATCGATCTTGCTTGGGAGCCAGTAATAAGGCAGACTTGAATATATCCTCTACTCACATATTTCTTGGAACATGATTGTTCATAACCTCCAAGAGGGCAGAGACTCATCTATTGTCTTTGGTCCCCAGCACATGGCTCCTGCCTGACACTGGTCTGGGGATCAGTGGATTGAACTGCAGCAGCTTCACAGTTGCTCCCAGGTGCTTGAAGCTGAAAGCTGTCCATCATTTCACAAGATTTACTGAATCTTCTTCTTGGCAGAGGAATTGTGAGTTTATATAAAGAGAATATATAATATTTAACTGTGAGTTTATATATCGGTCTAAGAAAATGACTTCAAAAAATTTACAAGGCAATATAAAATTGAATATAAATAAATGGAGTGAAAATATGGTGTATAGAGTTAATCTCTGAGAATACTGACTGATCTTAAGTGCTGGAATAAGTATAAGGGCAAATACAGATTTTCTCCCCTCTGAAAATAAGCAGAGAGATTTTCCCCTTCTCCATTTACTTTCTGAATTTCTTTCTCTGTCCTTGTCAAATGTATGTAAATCTTTGTAATGGCTACGTAAGCCTCTGGCCAGTCTCACAACTCAGGAATGTTTCCTCAAGGACCTGGGAGCCATCTCTTTGAAGTGTAATCATCAAGGAAAATAATTCCAATCTCCTGGAAGATGGGTTTTTTGGGAAAAGATGGGTCTAATTTGTCACCTGACTGTAAATTGTAAAAGCTACCTAAGTATTGAGTGATTTGTGTCCACTTAGCTGTATAAAAGAGGGAGATTCCCTTCTGTCTTTGTAATCCCTTTAGCAGGTTACCTGTGTGGCATATCACGTTCTGGTTTAATCTTATTCAAAAAAAAATTTTTTCCCTTTTTTTTTTTTCTACCCTTGTGGAGAGCTTTTGAATTGAAGAAAGATTTGTTTTGATTATATTTCCCTAACACAAACATGGGCTGAGCTTTCTGGCAGCTGAGATATTGATGTTTGGTAGATTTCAATCATGACATTAATTCTGTTTTCTTTAAGTAATGGAGAATCAGTGTAACTGGTGGTCAAGGATGTGAACTCTGGAGTTAAAACACTTGCCTTCAAATCCTGGCTCAGTGACTCACCAGCAGTGTGACTTTGTACCAGTCAATTGGAAATCACATCGAACTTCCCCCAAGTCTAAATTTCCTCATCAACTTTTTAAAGCCTCAGTTTCCTCATCTCTAAAGTTGTGAATGACAAATCAGTCCTGCCTGAACCTCATGGAGAGCATCCCCCCACAACAAAGAGAGGCTCTGTGGCTGGCAGAAGTAGAAGGGAAAGCTAGGCAGCCCACAGCAACTGCTGTGCAGACCACTGTTAATCTGCCTCTCCGTGCTAACTCTGTGAGGGATGGGGCTGTGTCTCACTTTATAGCTTCAGTGCCCAATGTAATACCTAATACTTAATAGTTGTTCTATAAATGTTATTTTAATGAATAAACAATGAATAAGTAACTCCCATAAGCAAAGTTTTAGAGGTCACAAAGCTGAAACAAGGACTACAGAGAGTAACAGTGGGAAATACAATTAAAATGTAGGTTAAGACCATATAGTAGGGAGGCTTAAATGCTAAGCTGAGGTATTCATGCACTATTCTATAGGCAGTAGGGAACCACTAAAAGTTTATGGGCAGGGAAATAATACGATCAGAGCTAAAGCTTAAGAAGAGTAAACCAGTAGCAACATCTAGAATGAATGGGTGGTAGGACTCCTAGTAGATAGGAAGATGTTTCTAATAGAAGATGTTTCAAACAGAAGGCAATCATTCTGGTTAGAGCAGTGGTTCTCAATTGGGAGTGATTTTGCCTCTCAGGGGACATTTGGAAACGTCTGGAGACACATTTGATACTCATAAGTGAGGGGGTGCTATTGGCATCTAGTGGTTGAAGGCCAGGGATGCTGCTTAACATCAGCAAAGTGTTATCCTGCACAGCAAAGAGTTATCCTGTCCAAAATGTCAGTAGTATCCCACTTGAGAAACTCTGGGTTAGGGATAATTAGAATGCATAACAAGAAGAGAACAGATGCGGCAGACATGAGTGGCACTGTGGAAGGGGAATACATAGACTTTTGAAAATGACTGTGTCTGTAGAGCAGAGGAGAAGGCAGAATTAGAAGCAAACAAACAACAACAACAAAAAACATTCCAAGGTTTAAAGCAGGTATCTGGGAAGATGATGTCAGGAACAGGAATAGAGAAGTCAGAAGGAGGGCCAGATTTTAAGGGGGAATGATGAATTTGTTTTGAGTTTGCGATTTAACTGGATACCTTAGCATAATTCCAGAGGCAGCTAAAAATGTACTTCTGGAGCCTAGAAAGAGGCTAAGACCAAAGATATAGATTTTAGGAGACATTTGCAATGAGTTATTGGTTAAAGGAAGGTGAGCAGGTAAGAGTACTGAAAAGGGGCAAAAAGGAGATGTGGTCTGAGAACAGAATTTTGAAAGACTGGGAGAAAACACAAAGGTCATATTACTAAAGACAGTGATGTTTATAAAATCATCTGATTTTTCAGAATATTGCTCTACTTTAGCAATTAATTTCCTCCCACAAATCCAACATATTAATTAGACTACCTGGAAGTGGGTCATTCCTAACTGTTCCTAAACTCTTCTTAAATCCATATCAAAGAACCTCTTGTTCTCTTGTTTTTAAATAATAGTTTTATTAAATTCCTCAAATCCTCTTATAAATCGCAAACATATTCTCAAGCTTGGCTCAGTAGAACAGCATTTTTAAAGCGTTCTTTTCCTTTTATTCTGTGACTATCTTTAGCATTTAAGAATTATTTAGAAATTACTTTCAAGACTGGCCTTCTGCAAAATTGAGAAGTATGTTATTTGATTTCAGACCATAACAAGCCTCTGGCTTATTTGCTGTCCATAGAGGAAAAGAGTGTGAGCATGAGTTTTTATCCCAGCTTTGCCATGAGTGAGCTATGTGATCTTTGGTAATATTCTTTCTCTCTCTCATTTAGAAAATTTAATTATATCTACAAAAAGGTACATGAGTTTTGTCAGAGACTAACATAAACATTTAATGTGGTAGTTGCCCACAGACCCATCCCAGTATAATATTACCCAAACCTTTACTGTAAATTCCTAGGCACAATTCAGAGGCATTACAGATTTTTAAAAACTTTCCAAAGTTTTTATTTTGAAAAATAGCAAACCTACAAAAGGTTGAAAAAAACAGTGCAATGAGCAGCCATATACCCTTCACCTAGATTCATCTGTCATTAACTTTTGTGACATTTGGTTGTTCTCTCTGTCTTTGTCTATCTATCTACCTACTTATATTTATTTTTTGCTAAATGACTTGAAAGTAAGTTATAGATATCATGAAACTGTATCCCTAAATACTTAGTATACATATCCTAAGAACATGGACATTCAGCTATAAAACCACAATATTATTATCTCACTCTAGAAATTTAACATTGATACAGTGTACTATCCAATATATATACAGATTTTAAAATTGTTCCCCAAATGCCCTGTAAAACAGTTTTTTTTTTTTTTCAAGGTAGGATTTAGTCAAGGTTCATGTTTTTCTAGTCTGCTTTAATTTAGAAAAGTCTTCTACATTCTTTGGTCTTTTGTGACACTAATCATTTTGAAGATTACAAGCAAGTAATCCCACAATCTGGAATTGTCTGATTGTTTCCCCCTGATTAGTTTTGGGTTAAATATTTTTATAAGTATACTACACAGTATACTACACAGAGGATATAATGTATCCTCTCATTGTATCACTTCAGGAGACACGTCATATCAGTTTGTCCCATTATTAGCAATATTAAGTTAGGTCACTAAATTAAGTCTTTCAGATCCCTCCTTTGTAAAAGTGGCTTTTCCCTATTTTAGTTAATAAGTAATCCATAGGGTGATATTTTAAGACATGTAACTAGCCTATATTGTGGTCTTGGAGTTCTCATCTGGCCTAACCTTCTTAGTAGTTTTTGCCAGTTTATTAAGTATGGTTCACCAGAAAACTTTTTTTTTTTTTAGTATGTATAGTATCCCTTTTTTTTTTAAGTATGTGAAGTATCCTATATAATTTGTTTTATTTTTTGCTTGAGTTAGCTAGAATTGGCTTCTGTTATTTTCCACCAAATACCGATTCCTACAATGTGAGAAAACATTGTATAAAATTCCTACCTCACTGGGGTAAAGATCAACATTATCTTCAGGGTTTCAAATATGACTGTGATACCACACAAAGGCCCATGCATACAGGACCTCCAGATTTTTCAGGATACATGTAGAAAAACATTTTCTATCAGGATGTGTAACTGGTGAGCCCTCCTATGCCTCAGATAAATGATACACAAGCCCATGGACTGATCATTGTTACCTAGCTGCAATGAGACTGTGCTGTTTGTGATGCTTAGTCATTGTCATAACTCTGTGGACAATGTAGCATGATGAAACTAGTGACAGACATTATATCCAAATCCCAGTTGCTAGATACAGATGACCTGGCTTGCTAAAGGCAGATTTTACAACCATATTAGGTAATTTTGCTGGGATTTCAGGATGACTTGGGTTGTATTTGTTAATATAATAGTCGTAGTAATAGAAAAACTAAAATCTCAATGACAATTCAATAGAAACTTAATTCCTCTCTCAGTCAATGTCCAATTGGTGTTTGGTGAATGATCTTCCACATAAGAACTCAGACTCTCTGGTATCTTCCATCTCATGATCTGCCATCTTCTGGTCCTTTGCTTCCAGTGGCAGAGGAGAAAGGTCACGTAGGTTTTTGATTTTGGTTTTAGAAGTACATGGTTTATACAGTCAATTTTAAACATAGAACAAGAGGAAAGAGAATGAGATAAATAACCAGAGTTAAAATAAGGTACCAGTAGGGTGGACGGATCACTGGAATTCTATGTTATGCAGTGTTCACAAGTGGTTGAGCAAAGAGTTTCAACATATGGAAAGCGCCGACACAGGCTACTTCCACTGGGGAAAAGCAGGGGCAAATACACCCGGCCAAAAGCTATTGCTCACCAGCAACTATGCAGGAGGGTTTCATGGGCCAGGCTGAAAGTGCTGTATATCACTTCTGCCCACATTGACATTCTGTCAGCCAAAACTCAGACCACACCCATCTGTAAAGGAGGCTAGGAAACAGGGTCTAGGAGCAAAGTGATAACAGCTTTGAAAAGAGCCAGTCATTCTCTCCCACAGAGGCTGTAGGAGTTTTGGCAAACCTCCACCTCGTGGTTACCTGTGAAGCTGAGAGGGACTGTGAATGCTAGAGAAGTTGCAGTCACCAAACACTCCAAGCCTGATGGTCTCTGTTGTTTTTGGCTGGTTTGGCCTCACTGCTGCAAACTTTTACTTGTATTAAATATATGTCAATGAGTGCTACATTTCACTGAGGTCTCAAACTTACTCCTCTGCAGGATTACTTCAATAGCTGAGAAGCACTCCCACTACTTTCTTAATGTTTCTTTAGAAATGTTAAAGGCATCTCTAGCTAGTCACCTAATTGTAAAGAGTGTATGATAAGTTTTAGATAGAAGCTGAGCTCAGCAGTGTACAAGTATGAAAGTGACCCTATTCATCACCACCCGTTTTAGTTAAACGTCCCTGCCCGGGTGAAAACTCAGACTTATATCCAGTTACTCCCCAGATAACAAGTCCTTTCGTCTCTTTCAAACATGAGGGGGTCTTGTCCAGATTTCCAGAAGTATGTATGTCTAGGAGAAAAGTGACACAGTTTTGGTGAGCAGCCAAAAGTCTGTAAGAGGTTTGGTAAACCCTCACTTGTGGTTTTACCTGGAATAAGTTATTGAAAAAAATATTTAAAATGTGTTGCTGACGGGCATGGTGCAAGGAGAACTATTAAGGCCTAAAATGAAGTTAAAGCAGGAATTCAAAGAGGTAAAGTGAGCACCAAAGTTGGATTAGCCCTAAAGTTTCTGAAGAACTCTGGTGACCTTGAGATTCCACTCTGATGGCTGCACAGAGTTTGGGGGACAGGAGATAAAGGTTAGGGCCTATTCAGGTAGAGCGTCTACTAGGAGATCTGCATAAAACCAGGACCCCAAAAATCCCAAGGAAAAATGAACTTATCACTCAGGAGTAGACAGCAAGAAACTTGCATCTTGAACTTGATCCTAGTTGAAGACAATGAGATAGAAAAATGAGACAGAAAAATTTCCCCTGAGCATTTATAACACAAGCTGATCTCCAAGTGGATTTTCATTCCAAAAGCCTGCCCCCTGTGAGGTTTGAAAACCTCAAATGATCATTGAACTTGAAGTGGTCTCAGGTTGGTGGTTCCCCCAGGCAACAGGCAGGAGGACTGCAATTTCAACCTGGACCTCAAAGAAATTCCACAGATGAAATGCCAAGGCCAATGATTCAGCTCTCAGTAAAAAAAAAAAAAAAAAAAAAAAAAATTTAACAATGCAAGGAAATAAGGCACTCAAAGCTAGAACTAGCAGAAACAAAACAGAAGAATCAGATCTGCAAAGACTTCAGAAATTGCCAATTGTCAGGCCCAACATAAAAGTACTGTGTTTAATGTGTTTAAAGAAATAAGAGTGGCTTGAAAATACAAGCAAGGAACAAAAGACTATAAAAAAGGTTAAGCAGATATGATAAAGAGCCAAACAGAATTTCTGGAGATGAACATTTTAATAATTAAAGTTGAAAACTCAGTGGACAAATTAAGCATCAGAATACACTACCCAGCAAAGTTATCATCAGAACTGAAGGAGAGATAAAGAGTTCTCCAGATAAGCAAGAGCTAAAGGAGTTTATCACCACTAAACTGGTCTAACAAGAAGTGTTAAAGGGTCTTCTTTAAGATGAAAAGAAAGGGTGCTAATTAGAAATAAGAACACATATGAAAGAGTAAATCTCATTGGAAAAGTAAATATATAATCAAGGTAGTGTGTTAATTACTTAAAAAGCTAATATAAAGGTTAAAAGACAAAAGTAGTAAAAACAACCATAACAACAGTTAAGGGATATACAAGATAAAAAGATGTAAAACGTGACATCAAAAACATAAAACATGGGTGGGGAAAGAATAAAAGTGTTGAGCTATAGAATGGGATCAACCTTAAGTTGTTATCAACTTAAAATAGACTGTTATAGACATAAGCTGTTATATGTAACCCTGATGGTAACCACAAAGCAAAAACCTATAGTAAGTACACAAAGATAAAAAGAAAAGAATATAAGCATACCGCCAAAGAAAGTCATCAAACCACAAAGGAAGAGAACAAAAGAAGAAGAAAGGAACAGAGAGGAACTACAAAGAGAGCTAGAAAATAATAACAGTATGGCAATAAGCACATAGCTATCAATAGTTACTTTAAATTTAAGTGGACTAAATTCTCCAATCAAAAGACAGAGTGGCTGAATGGATTAAAAAAAAACAAGATCCATCTGTATTCTGCCTACAAGAGACACACTTTAGATGTAAGGACACATACAGACTGAAAGTGAAGGCATGAAAAAAGATATTCCATGCAAATGAAAACCAGAAGAAAGCTGGAGTAGCTACCCATGTATCAGGCAAAGTAGACTTTAAAACAAAAACTGTAATGAGAGACCAAGAAAAGGGTATTACATAATGATAATAATAAAGGGGTTAATCCAACAAGAGGATATAACATTTGTAAATGTTTATGCACCCAACATAGGTGTACCTAAATATTAAAGTAAATATTAACAGGCCTAAATGGAGAAATAGACAGCAATACAATAATAGTAGGGGACTTTAATATACCACTTACATCAATGGACAGATCACCTAGACAGAAAGTCAATAAGGAAGCATCGGCCTTAAGAAACATGGTAGAACAGAGTGACAACAAATATTTACAAAACATTCCATCCAAAAGCAACAGAATACACGTTATTCTCAAGTGCAATATGGAATATTTTCCAAGATAGACCATGTATTAGGTCACAAATCAAGGCTTTATAAGAGAATTGAAATGATATCAAGAATCTTTTCCAACAATGGTATGAAACTAGAAATTAATTACACAAAGAAAACTGGAAAATTCACAAATGTGTGTAGGTTAAACAACATGCTACTGAATTGCTAATTGGTCAAAGAAGAGAAACATTTAAAAAATACCTTGAGACAACTGAAAATGGAAATGTAACATACCAAAATGTATGGAATGCAGCAAAACACTTTTAAGAGAGAAGTTCTTAGTGATGAATGCATACCTCAAGAAATAAGAAAAGCCTCAAGTAAACAACATAACTTCACACCTCAAGGAACTAGAAAAACAAGAACAAATGAAGCCAAAAGTTACTAGAAGGAAAGACATAAAGATTAGAGCAGAAATAAATGAAGCAGAAACTAAAAAGACAAAGAGATCAATGAAACTACAAGCTGGTTCTTTGAAATGATAAACAAAATTGCTAAACCTTCAGGTTGACTCACCAAGAAAAAAAAAAGAGAGAGGATTCAAATAAATAAAATCAGAAATGAAAGAAGAGATATTACAACAGATAACACAGAAATATAAAGGATCATAATAAAATACTATTAAAAAGTACATGCCAACAAATTGGACAACCTAGAAGAAATGTGTAAATTTCTAGAAACATACAGTCTACCAAGAAGGAATCATTATGAAATATAAAATCTGAACAGATCAATTACTAGCAAGGAGCTTGAATCAGTAATCAAAAGCCTTCCAGCAAGCAAAAGTCCATGACCAGAGAGCTTCACTGGTGAATTCTACCAAAGATTCAAAGAAGGATTAATACCAATTCTTCTCAAACTCCTCCAAAAAATAGAAGAGGGGGAAAATCCTCCAAACACATTTTATGAGGCCAGCATTCCCCTGATACCAAAGCCAGACAAGGATACTATTAAAAAAGAAAATTACAGGCCAATATCTCTGGTGAACATAGATGTAAAAATCCTCAACAAAATATTAGCAAACCAAATTAAACAATACATTAAAAGGGTAATACACCATGATCCAGTGGGATTTATTCCAGGGATTGCTAGGATGGTTCAACATCCGCACATCAGTCCATGTGATATACCTCATTAGCACAATGAAAAATAAAAATCATGTCATCATCTCCATAGATGCAGAAGAAGCAGTTGACAAAATTCAACATCCATTTATGATTAAAAACTCTCAACAAAGTGCATATAGAGGGAATTTACTGCAACAAAATAATGGCCATATATAACAACCTAGAAGAAATGTATAAATTTCTAGAAATATACAATCTACCAAGAAGGAATCATTATGAAATATAAAATCTGAACAGATCAATTACTAGCAAGGAGCTTGAATCAATAATCAAAAACCTTCCAGCAAACAAAAGTCCAAGATCAGAGAGTTGACAGTTGACATTATACTCAATGGTGAAAGGCTGAAAGCATTTCCTCTAAGGTCAGGAACAAGACAAGGATATCCACTCTCTATGATTTTATTCAACATAGTAAGCCCTAGCCAGAGCAATTAGGTGAGAAAAAGAAATAAAAAGCATCCAAATTGGAAAGGAAGAAGTAAAACTTTCACTATTTGCAGATGACATGATGTTATATATAGAAAGACTATATAGACCTAGACTCCATCGAAAAACTGTTATAACTAATAACTTAGGTAAAGTTGCAGGATACAAATTTTTTTTTTTGGCTGTGTTGGGTCTTCCTTGCAGCACATGGGCTTTCTCTAGTTGCAGCAAGTGGAGGCTACTCTTCGTTGTGGTGTGCGGGCTTCTCATTGTGGTGGCTTCCCTTGTTGTGGAGCACAGGCTCTAGTTGCACAGACTTCAGTAGTTGCGGCATGCAGGCTCAGTAGCTGCGGCAGATGGGCCCTAGAGTATGCGGGCTTCAGTAGTTGTGGCACATGGGCTCAGTAGTTGCAGCGTGTGGGCTCTAGGGCATGCAGGCTTCAGTAGTTGTGGCACGTGGGCTCAGTAGTTGTGGCACATGGGTTTATTTGCTCCACAGCATGTGGGATATTCACGGACCAGGGACCGAACCCATGTCCCCTGTGTTGGCAGGCGAGTTCTTAACCACTGCGCCACCAGGGAAGTCCCAGGATACAAAAGTGATACACAAAAATCTGTTGTGTTTCTTTACACTAATAACAAACTATCAGAAGGAATTAAAACAATCTCATTTACAATTGCATCAAAATAATACAATACCTTGGAATAAGTTTACCCAAGGAGGTGAAAAATGTGTATTTTAAAACTACAAGACATTAATGAAAGGAATTGAAGAAGACACAAACAGAAAGATATTCCATGCTCATGGATTAGAAGAATTAATATTGTTAAAATGTCCATTACTACTCAAAGCAATATGCAGATTCGAGACAACCTCTAACAGAATTCCAGTGGCATTTTTCACAGAGATAGAACAATCCTAAAATTTGTACAGAACCACAAAAGACCCTGAATAGCCAAAGCAATCTTGAGAAAGAAGGACAAAGCTGGAGGCATCATGGACCCTGATTTCAAACTATATTACAAAACTATAGTAATTAAAGCAGTATGGCATCGGCATAAAAACAGACACACAGATCAGTGGAACAGAATGGAGACCCCAGAATTAAACCCACACATTTGTGGTCAATTAATTTACAACAGATGAGCCAAGAATATACAATGGTGAAAGGATAGTGTCTTCAACAAATGGTACGGGGAAAATTGGACAGCCAAATGCAAAAGAATGAAACTGGACCACTATCTTACACTATACCCCAAAACTAAATGAAAATAGATTAAAAATTTGAAAGTAAGAGCCTGAAGCCGTAAAACTCCTAGGAGAAAACATAGGTAGCAAACTCCTTGACATAGGTCTTGGCAATGATTTTTAAAATCTAACACCCAAAGCAAAAGCAATAAAAGCAAAAATAAACCAGTTGGGACTACATTAAACCAAAAAGCTTTTGCACAGCAAATAAACCAACAGAAAAATGAAAAGGCAACCTACTAAATGGGAGAAAATATTTGTAAATCATATATATGATAAGGGGCTAATATCAAAAATACACAAAGAACTCATACAAATCAATAGCAAAAAACCAAACAATCTACTTTAAAAATGGGCAGAACATCTGAATAGACATTTTTCCAAAGAAGACCTACAGATGGCCAACAGGTACATGAAAAAATGCTCAACAACATTAATCATCAGGGAAATGCAGATAAAAACCACAATGAGATATCACACCTGTTAGAATGGCTATTATCAAAAAGACAAGAAATAACAAATGTTGGCACAGATGTGGAGCAAAGGGAAACCTCATGCACCATTGATAGGAATGTAAATTGGTGCAACCACTGTGGAAAACAGTATGGAAGTTCCTCAAAAAATTAAAAATAGAACTACCGTATTATCCAACTATTCCATTTCTATATATTTATCTGAGAAAAACAAAAACACTAATTCAAAAAGATATATACACATCCATTTTCATTGCAGCATTATATACAATAGCCAAGATATGGAAACAACCTAAGTGTCCATTGATGGATGAATGGGTCAAGAAATTGGGTACACATATGCAATGGAATATTACTCAGCCATAAAAAGAATGCCATTTTTGATAACATGGATGGATCTCGAGGGCATTATGCTAAGTGAAATATGTCAGACAGAGAAAGACAAATACTGCATAATCTCTCTTATATGTGGAATCAAAAAACAAAGCAGGCTCATAACTACTGAGAACAGATTGGTGGTTGCAAGAGGTGAAGGGTAGGGAGTGGAAGAAATGGGTGAACTTTTTTTTTAGTTTAAATAAATTGAATAAAAATTTTAAAAAATAGGGCTTCCCTGGTGGTGCAGTGGTTGAGAGTCCGCCTGCTGATGCAGGGGACACGGGTTCGTGCCCCGGTCCGGGAGGATCCCATATGCTGCAGAGCGGCTGGACACGTGAGCCATGGACGCTGAGCCTGAGCATCCGGAGCGTGTGCTCCGCAACGGGAGAGGCCACAACAGTGAGAGGCCTGCGTACCGGAAAAAAAAAAAATTAAAAAAAATAAGTTGAAAACTCAGTAGATGAATTAAGCTTCAGAGTAGAAACAGCTGAGAAGAGAATTTGTAGAAGAGTCCAGTTCAAGCTTTTAATCTTGTAACTTCAGTTCCGTTGAGGGCAATTTCAAAATTCCAGATTTGTTCAAAGCTGAATCTTCTTTGCTTCTCTAGCGCAGGCCTGCTTCAGGCCTCAGAGCCTGAGGTCGGGGAGATGGCCTTGTCAGCTGCCTCTTTCCTCCCAAAATACCTCCCCCACTTCTGTGGGCTGTTTCTGACCTCTGCCACCCTGCGCCAGGGGAAAAAGTGATTAGGGGGAAAGGGAAACAGTTTTGTATGCCTGGTACTGTGTCATCTGGTGTCAGTGCCCTCTGGGTATGAAGACTATCCAAAGACAACACTTTTTCTCCAAAGATGACACTTTCTCTCCAAATTTTTTCCCAGAAGTACACCGTCTTCTTCCACATATTCTGACTATAGCTCCTTGTTGCAGACAGCACTTCTCTGGCTGTCAGCTTTTGATAACTCCCTCAAATCTGGACTTCTGGTGGTTTCTTTCCCAATTGGGGAGCAAGAAGACAAGATTCCTTTTCAGATGATCACAGGCCAGTGCTTTTTGTGGATTCCACTTTATTCCCTGAAACATACTACCCTTTGTCTCCTGTATGTGAAAGGCCATTTTACACCCAGTATGGCCCTGCATACAAGTGAAGCTTCAGCTGTGTCTGCAGCCTTCACATTGGCAAGGATCAGACCCAAGTCCTTCTTCCTGAGACTCCTGGAGACAAGTTCTGGGAGGTCTCCTTGAGGTACTTCTCATTTGGCTTGAAGTGAGGGGGGAGCACACTTCTCCCTGACCCCATGTGAAGGTGGGGGGAAGAGAAAGCCCTTTCCAAAGAAATCCTCACCTTCCCATCTTCTCTACCTCAATCTCCTTATACTGTCAAGGTCAATGGTGAGTTCATGAAAGACAGAGTATTTACACACTTAGCAGGTCCAGAGTGACTTGGGAGTACTGGTTACCCATTGTGTTGATTTCAGCTTTGGGAGCCTGGCCAAAAATGAAGAGAGAAGTGCCATTTGAATATCTTGTTTCATTGGATCTTATCCCAAATAATTAAAATAATTACATTTTTTTACTGAAGCAAAAAAATGCAAATAAGATGCTATAATTTCTTTGATGTCAAAAATTCAAGACTGAGGGCTTCCCTGGTGGCGCAGTGGTTGAGAATCCGCCTGCCAATACAGGGGACATGGTTCGAGCGCTGGTCCGGGAAGATTCCACATGCTGCGGAGCAGCTAAGGCCGTGCACCACAACGAAGAGTAGCCCCCGCTCGCCACAGCTAGGGAAAGCCTGCACGCAGCAACGAAGACCCACCGCAGCCAAAAATAAATAATAAAATAAAATAAATAAATGTATAAAAAATAAAATTCAAGACTGAAAATGCAAACCACATAAGGGCAGAAGATATTTGCAATGCATATTACAAAAGTTAATGCATATTATTCGGACTACATAAAGAATTCTTACAAAGAGATAGAAAAATGGACAAAAACTTGAACAGGCCCTTCAAAAAAGAGGATATCCAAATGACCAGTGAACATAAAAATGTGCTCAAGCTCAGGAGTTATCAAGGAAAAGCAAATTTAAAACACAATGAGATACACACACACACACACACACACACACACACACACCATTATGCACTCACCAGAAGAGTTAAAATAAAAAACGGAAAATACCAAGTATTGATGAGAATAAGGAGCAGCTAAATTTTTCCTACACCAGTGGGGTGAGGGTGTAAATTAATACACCCACACTGCAAAAATGCCTAGCAGTAACTATTAAATCTGAAGTTTTGACCCAGCAATTTTATTCCTTGGGTATTTACTCAATAGAGCATGCATGTTGTGCTCTAAAAGATATTCTCATGAATGCTTCTATCAGCGTCATTCATGACAGCACCAAACTGAAAACAATTCAAGTATCTGTAGATAATAGAATGGATACATAAATTGTGGTATATTCATGCAATGGAATACCATACAGGAGTAGAAATGAATGAACTACTGTTACAATAAAATAGATGAATCTCATTTATGTAAAGGAAGTTGAACACAAAAGTATTCATACTGCACAATTTCATTTATATAAAGTTTGAAAACAGGCAAATGTATGGTATTGAAAGTCAGAAGTGTGATTTCCTTTTGGGAAGAAGGAGGGAATAGTGATTGGGAGAGGACAGAAATGTCATATCCAATTTCATGCCCTATTGGTATTACATGGTGTGTTTGCTTTGTGATTACTCATTGAACTGTACCCGTATGATTTGTGCACTTTTCTGTACCCATTTTATACTTCAATAGAAAAGCAAGTTTTTTAAGGGGGGAAGAACATTCTATAAGAAGACAAAGATCAAATGTGGGTCAGAAATATTAATAAACACTGATTTTGAGTCTGTGTTGTTTCCTTCCTAGATTAATGACAACGAACTGATCTCTGTGAGGCTCAGTTTCTTCATTTATGAAATAGGAATGATGTAATTAATCCTTCCCCAGAGGATTGTTGTAAATGTCAAACGACAGGATATATATAAATGTGCTTTGAAAACTGTAACAAGCATCAGTTACAATAGCAGATATATATAAATGATAAAAATTTCAAGGCCAATTTTTCTTCACAAATTGTTCTCTTTCAAAAAATCATATAACACCCAACTGAGAATCAGGTAACGGAGCCCTCCCATACTATTTAATCCTCATGAGTCACAAACAGATGTACTATATGGCCACATAGATATGTGAGTCTACAAGATAAATTTAGAAGCTTTTCACGGTAACAAAATATTGGCATCTTAACACAACTGACTTGTCTCGGTGGACAAGTGTAGGAAAGACTCTTAATCTCGATATCTCAACTATTTGGTTGCAAATCACAGAAACCAACTCAAGCTAACTTAAGCAAAAAAGAATGTGGAGATGTCTCAAAGAACTCAAGGGTAGTAAAGCAGTTGGGCTTCTGGAATCAGAAACTATTCAGCCTTGAAGAACGTGGCAGAACTTGCTCTCCTGTCTCAGCCGCGCCTCTTTAAGGCTGTCTGCTTCATTCTTCCCTCACAACAGACTGGTTCTCTCTCCTTCCCTGTGCACAGAATGGGGAAGGATGGTCCTAAAACAGTTCTGAGGTGACAGCCTTTCCTCTCAAAAGACCAGCCTAGCCTGATGGGCAGTTTCTTGGCCTCAAAGAAAATTTCCTGGGAGAAAATCAGTTTAGCCTGGCTTGGGAAGAATGATCACTCTGGTTTGGTCAACTGGCCAGAAGTACAGTGTCATTTAGTACAAATGTGTTCAGTGCAAGTAGTCCACTAGGGGACTACTCCAGTGGGCAAGACGTAAGTTTTCAGTAAAAGGGAGTTATGAGCTGGGAAGACATCCATAAAAGCTTTTGTTGCAATTTCCTATAGATTTTAACTGTAGTAGTTGCATCAACCAAGTTGCCTGCTTTCTACCTTTCCTCTTCTTTGAGAGTTGTTCCCACAACCCTGCTGAGAATGGATATCAAACCACTTGACTCTTGCTATCCAGGTGACAGCTGACTGGGCCAGGGTTTAATATCTGACACATTACAGGCCAATCATAGTTTTTCTGTCTGAAATTTGGAAATGGGATGTGAAAGCTGGGTCAGTTACTCATGGGTCCTGGACTTGTAAAACCATGGAAGGTTGATATTGGAGTAGCCATGCTAAGGCACATTCAGGCAAGGGAAACTGACCTACAGATACACAGTGAGATAGAAGCAGCTGACTGGAGAAATGGAAGAAAGACCATGCTGGTTTTAAGAAAAAGACGCTGACTGGTTTCTGACCTTCCAATTCCCAGGTTCAGTCTCGTGCAGTCTTAATCACCAGTGTGCAGTTGGGTTCCATGAAATCATCTTGTCTGTTTATTGCAGATACCAAACTAGCTCAGTCAACTTGAGTAGATTTATATTTACTGTAACCAGGGCAATCTGAATGAATTTGAAAACATCAGGGCCCAGCAAGTGTCCTTTCTACCCCACACAGACATGAAGTTTTTTTGCTTTGAGCTCTGGCCACAGTTGTACAAAATCAATGGCTCTTTTTAGATTTTCCAGCAAGACATTATTTCATGCCTACCATGTTTAGCATAAAAAGCATTAACAAAGAAATAAGACACCTGGTCGTAGCCTCAGGGGCTACAATCTAGTTGAGACGAGAATACAAAACACACCTAAAACAATTAGAGACTAGGAAAAAACAGTATATAATTAAGTGTTAAATTTCAGGACACAGAAACATTACTATCATACAAGAGACAGATCAAGATCCTTGTGGCTTGAATGGGCAGAGCTGAGAGAGGAGGGGAAAGGGTTCCACAGTGAGCAAACTAGCAGGACTGGAGAAGAGGGTTCCCATGGCTAATTGGTAGGAAATTTGCTTAAGAATAGTTCTCTTATTTCTGATTACTAGCTTCTAGTTGGTGGAGAGTTCTCTTGTAATGTTGGGAAATTATGAAAGCACATTGCTTTAATTGATGTTGTTCTTCTCTGTAATCTCATAGCATTTTCAATGCTCAGTCTGCTTTCACTCACTTCAGCTTAATATAAGGAGATTAAATTTCCTGAGGCCAATCAGCTGTTTGTCCTACTCAATGAAGTATTTTGTAAAAAACATTAACAATTGTGTCTAAAAATCTTACTTTCTTTATTGTATGTTGTCCTGTATGATGATGATTAATCACAAATAAACCAAATACAGTCATCTAAATATGAACAAACATGTGAATATTCATGTAGCAATTAAAATTCACAAAGTGTTTTGCTTTATAAAATAATCACCCTACAGTAAGTACATCTGGGAGGATCCCACGTGCAGCGGAGAGGCTGGGCTTGTGAGCCATGGCCGCTGGCAAGGTTAACACCAAATAAAGGTCATTGTTCATTAATTATACAGGTCAATTCTGGAATTCTAATAATAGTTTCATAATAATGTCATAAAAGAATGTACATATATATATATTTTTTTTGCGGTACGTGGGCCTCTCACCGTGGTGGCCTCTCCCGTTGAGGAGCACAGGCTCCGGACGCGCAGGCTCAGCGGCCATGGCTCACGGGCCCAGCCGCTCCGCGGCATGTGGGATCTTCCCGGACTGGGGCATGAACCTGTGTCCCCTGCATCGGCAGGTGGGCTCTCAACCACTGCTCCACCAGGGAAGCCCAGCAGGCGGATTCTTAACCACTGTGCAGCCAAGGAAGTCCCATAATTTGTTATTTTTTAAATGTCATATTTTAAATTTATAATTCAGGCATAAATACTATCTAAACAAAATTTAAAACATATTTAGATTAAAATGTTAATTTAGAATAGTAACACTTTTGTCTTAAATTGTTTTTAGAAGTACTTTTTAGAAATCATTTTACATAAGAAACTCAAAACGAGGGTTCACAGATATTACTTTCAAAATATAACTCAGAAGCAAAGCAAGGTAAAATGTAGTGTAAAACTCCAGTCTGGACTTTCTTTTGCAATTCACTTGGCAACAAAATATTCAAAGAAAGAATCATACATAAGAAAGTTTACCAATCTTGAAATACCCCATTCTTAGACAAAAAATAGGGACTTAGGGGAAAGGAACCGGCATTTATTAAGCTTCTATGCTATGCTAGGCATTTGCATAATTATCTCATAGTAACCCTTACTTTACAAAGTAGATACGATCTCCTTCTTATGTAGTAGAAAATGAACCTCATAGCAGCTAAATAACTTCCTCAAGGAGTCCTGACTGGTGATTGCTGGAACCCAATTATTATCTTGTAAATTCACAGTTTTCTCTTTTCCCTTCAGTAGCTATTTTATTTGAAACTGTGTCAACCAATGATCAGGTTAAATTTCAAAATCTCAGAATCTCAGAACAGGAATTTCTTTTTCTGTAATCATGTGAAACTGAAAAATGTCTGTCTTACAGAACTATTTAACATTGTTAAAACTGTTTCTACAACTCCCTATCTCTTTTAAAAGTCGATGAAATAAAGAAAGAGGGAGGGAGTCAAGATAGCATACTAGGAGGACGCAGAATTCGCATCTCCTCACAACTAAGGCACGTACCAGGCACTGTGGGGGACCACAAACACCTAAAGGGACGGGAAGAACCCCCAGCAACTGGTTGTTTCCATTATAGTTTTACTCTTACTAATATATTCTTTATCTTTCTAATTTTATTTCCTTTTTTATTCTTTGATATTTTACTGTTCCTTTTTTCTTTCTTTCTTTCTTTTTTACTGCGCCACAAAGCTTGTGAGATCTTGGTTCCCAGGATGGAGGCTGGGCCCGAGCTCCTGTGGTGGGAGCTCTGAGTCCAAAGCGCTGGACTAACAGAGAACTTCAGACCCCAGGGAATATTAATTGGACTGAGGCATCCTGGAGGTCCTCATCTCAGCACCAAGACTCAGCTCTATCCAACTGCCTGCAAACTCCAGGGCTAGACGTCTTAGGCCAAACAACCGGTAAGACAGGAATACAGTACCACCCATCAAAAACAAGAAAAAAAAAAAAAGAAATGACAAAAAAATATGTTACAGATGAAGGAGCAAGGTAAAAACCTACAAGACCAAATAAATGAAGATGCAATAGGCAACCTACCTGAAAAAGAATTCAGAGTAATGATAGTAAAGATGATCCAAAATCTTGAACACAGTATGGAGAAAATACAAGAAACATTTTACAAGGATCTAGAAGAACTAAGGAGTAAACAACCAGTGACGAACAACACAATTACTGAAACTAAAAATACTCTAGAAGGAATGAATAGCAGAATAACTGAGACAGAAGAATGGATAAGTGAGCTGGAAGATAAAATGGTGGAAATAACTGCCAGGGAGCAGAATAAAGAAAAAAGAATGACAAGAATTGAGGACAGTCTCAGAGACCTCTGGGACAGCATTAAACACACCAACATTCAAATTATAAGGGTCCCAGAAGAAGAAGAGAAAAAGCGTCTGGGAAAATATTTGAAGAGATTATAGTTGAAAACTTCCCTAACATGGGAAAGGAAATAGTCAGTGAAGTCCAGGAAGCACAGAAAGTACCATACTGGAAAAACCCAAAGAGAAACACGCCAAGACACATATTATTCCAACTATCGAAAATTAAATAAAAAGAAAAAAATATTAAAAGCAGCAAGGGAAAAGCAACAAATAACATACAAGGCAATCCCCATAAGGTTAACAGCTGATTTTTCAGCAGAAACTCTGCAAGCCAGAAGGGAGTGGCAGGACATATTTCAAGTGATGAAAGAGAAAAACCTACAACCAAGATTACTCTACCCAGCAAGGATCTCATTCAGATTCAATGGAGAAATTAAAACATTTACAGGTAAGCAAAAGTTAAAGCACCACCAAACCAGCTTTACAACAAATGCTAAAGGAACTCTTCTAGGCAGGAAACACAAGAGAAGGAAAAGACCTACAATAACAAACCCAAAACAATTAAGAAAATGGTCATAGGAACATACATATCGATAATTACCTTAAATGTAAATGGATTAAATGCTCCCACCAAAAGACATAGACTGGTTGAATGGATACAAAAACAAGACCCGTACATATGCTGTCTACAAGAGACCCACTTCACACCTATGGACAGATACAGACTGAAAGTGAGGGGATGGAAAAAGATACACCATGCAAATGAAAATCAAAAGAAAGCTGGAGTAGCAATCCTCATATCAGACAAAGTAGACTTTAAAATAAAGACTGTTACAAGAGACAAAGAAGGACACTACATAATGATCAAGGGATAAATCCAAGAAGAAGATATAACAATTGTAAATATTTATGCACCCAACATAGAAGCACCTCAGTACATAGGGCAAATGCTAACAGCCATAAAAGGGGAAATCGACAATAACACAATCAGAGTAGGGGACTTCAACACCACACTTTCACCAATGGACAGATCATCCAAAATGAAAATAAGGAAACAGAAGCTTTAAATGACACATTAAACAAGATGGACTTAATTGATATTTATAGGGCATTCCATCCAGAAACAACAGAATACACTTTCTTCTCAAGTGAACATGGAACATTCTCCAGGATTGATCATATCTTGGGTCACAAATCAAGCCTTGGTGAATTTAGGAAAATTAAAATCATATCAAGTATCTTTTCTGACCACAATACTATGAGACTAGGTATCAATTATAGGAAAAAAACTGTAAAAAATACAAACACATGGAGGCTAAACAATATGCTACTAAATAGCCAAGAGATCACTGAACAAATCAAAGAGGAAATCAAAAAATACCTAGAGTCAAATGACAATGAAAACACAACAACCCAAAACCTATGGTATGCAGCAAAAGCAGTTCTAAGAGGGAAGTTCATAGCTATACAAGCCTACCTCAAGAAACAAGAAAAATCTCAAATAACAATCTAACCTTACAGCTAAAGGAACTAGAGAAAGAAGAACAAACAAAACCCAAAGTTAGCAGAAGGAAAGAAATTATAAAGACCAGAGCAGAAATAAATGAAATAGAAACAAAGAAAACAATAGCAAAGATCAATAAAACTAAAAGCTGTTTCTTTGAGAACAAAATTGATAAACCATTAGCCAGACTCATCAAGAAAAAGAGGGAGGGCTTCCCTGGTGGCGCAGTTGTTGAGAGTCTGCCTGCCGATGCAGGGGACATGGGTTCGTGCCCTGGTCTGGGAAGATCCACATGCTGCAGAGCAGCTGGACCCGTGAGCCATGGCCACTGGGCCTGCACATCCGGAGCCTGTGCTCCGCAACGGAAGAGGCCACAACAGTGAGAGGCCCGCGTACCGCAAAAATTAAAAAAAGAAAAAAGAAAAAGACGGAGACAACTCAAATTAATAAAATTAGAAATGAAAAAGAAGTTACAACAGACAACACACACAAAAAAAAGCATCCTAAGAGACTACTACAAGCAACTGTATGCCAATAAAATGGACAACCTGAAAGAAATGGACAAATTCTTAGAAAGGTATAACCTTCCGAGACTGAACCAGGAAGAAATAGAAAGTATGAACAGACCAATCACAAGTAATGAAATTGAAACTGTGATTAAAAATCTTGCAACGAACAAAAGTCCAGGACCAGATGGCTGCACAGGTGAATTCTATCAAACATTTAGAGAAGAGCTAACACCCATGCTTCTCAAACTCTTCCAAAAAATTGCAGAGGAAGGGACACTCCCAAACTCATTCTACGAGGCCACAATCACCCTGATACCAAAACCAGGCAAAGATACTACAAAAAAGAAAATACAGACCAATATCACTGATGAATATAGATGCAAAAGTCCTCAACAAAATACTAACAAACAATCAAACAACACATTAAAAGGATCATACACCATGAACAAGTGGGATTTATCCCAGGGATGCAAGGATTCTTTAATATGCAAATCAATCAATGTGATACACCATATTAACAAATTGAAGAATAAAAACCATATGATCATTTAGATAGATGCAGAAAAAGCTTTTGACAAAATTCAACACCCATTTATGATAAAAAACTCTCCAGAAAGTGGGCAGAGGGAACCTACCTCAACATAATAAAGGCCATATATGACAAACGCACAGCAAACATCATTCTCAATGGTGAAAAACTGAAAGCATTTCCTGTAAGATCAGGAACAAGATAAGTATGTCCACTCCTACCGCTATTATTTAACGTAGTTTTCGAAGTCCTAGCCACGACAATCAGAGAAGAAAAAGAAATAAAAGGAATACAAATTGGAAAAGAAGAAGTAAAACTGTCACTGTTTGCAGATGACATGATACTATATGTAGAGAATCCTAAAGATGCCACTAGAAAACTACTAGAGCTAATCAATGAATCTGGTAAAGTAACAGGATACAAAGTTAATGCACGGAAATCTCTTGCATTCCTATACACTAATGATGAAAAATCTGAAAGAGAAATTAAGGGAACACTCCCATTTACCCTTGCAACAAAAAGAATAAAAAACCTACCTAAGGAGACAAAAGACCTGTATGCAGAAAACTATAAGACACTGATGAAAGAAATTAAAGATGATACACACAAATGGAGAGATATACCATGTTCTTGGATTGGAAGAATCAATATTGTAAAAATAACTGTACTACCCAAAGCAATCTACAGATTCAATGCAATCCCTATCAAACTACCAATGGCATTTTTCACAGAACTAGAACAAAAACTTGCACAATTTGTATGGAAACAGAAAAGACCCTGAATAGCCAAAGCAATCTTGAGACAGAAACACAGAGCTGGAGGCATCAGGCTCCTGGACTTCAGACTCTACTACAAAGCTACAGTAATCAAGACAGTATGGTACTGGCACAAAAGCAGAAATATGGATCAATGGAACAGGACAGAAAGCCCAGAGATAAACCCACGCACATATGGTCAACTAATCTATGACAAAGGAGGCAAGGATATACAATGGAGAAAAGACAGCCTCTTCAATAAGTGGTGCTGGGAAAACTGGACAGCTATATGTAAAAGTATGAGATTAGATCACTCCCTAACACCATATACAAAAATAAATTCAGAATGGATTAAACACCTACATGTAAGGCCAGATACTATAAAACTCTTAGAGGACAACATAGGCAGAAGACTGGCAGAAGACCTAAATAGACATTTCTCCAAAGAAGATATACAGATTGCCCACAAACACATGAAAGAATGCTCAACATCACTAATCATTAGAGAAATGCAAATCAAAACTGCAATGAGGTATCACCTCACACCAGTCAGAATGGCCACCATCAAAAAAAATCTACAAACAATAAATGCTGGAGAGCGTGTGAAGAAAAGGGAACCCTCTTGCACTGTTGGTGGGAATGTAAATTGATACAGCCACTATGGAGAACAGTACAGAGGTTCCTCAAAAAACTAAAAATAGAACTACCATACGACCCAGCAATCCCACCATTGGGCATATACCCATATAGCACAATATTCATTGCAGCTCTGTTTACAATAGCCAGGGCATGGAAGTAACCTAAGTGTCCATCAACAGATGAATGGATAAAGAAGATGTGGCACATATATACAATGGAATATTACTCAGCCATAAAAAGAAACGAAATTTAGTTTTTTGTAGTCAGGTGGATGGACCTAGAGACTGTCATACACAGTGAAGTAAGTCAGAAAGACAAAGAAAATACTGTGTGCTAACACATATATATGGAATCTAAAAAAAAAGAAAAAAAGGTTCTGATGAACCTAGTGGCAGGACAGGAGTAAAGACACAGACGTAGGGAATGGTGAGGACACGGGGAGGGGGAAGGGTAAGCTGGCACGAAGTGAGAGAGTAACACTGACATATATACACTACCAAATGTAAAATAGGTAGTTAGTGGGAAGCAGCTGCATAGCACAGGGAAATCTGCTTGATGCTTTGCGACCACCTAGAGGGGTGGGATAAGGAGTGGAGGAGGGAGACCCAAGAGTGTGGGGATATGGGGATATACGTACGGCGTATAGCTGATTCACTTTGTTATACAGCAGAGACTAACACAACATTGTAAAGCAATTATACTCCAATAAAGATGTTAAAAAAAAAAAAGAAAGAAAGAGGGAGGACTCTTTTAGATTAAAAGCATGTAAAGAGGGCTTCCCTGGTGGCGCAGTGGTTGAGAGTCCGCCTGCTGATGCAGGGGACACGGGTTCGTGCCCCGGTCCGGGAAGATCCCACATGCCGCGGAGCGGCTGGGCCCGTGAGCCATGACCGCTGAGCCTGCGCGTCCAGAGCCTGTGCTCCGCAACGGGAGAGGCCACAACAGTGAGAGGCCCGTGTACCGCAAAATAAATAAATAAATAAATAAAAGCATGTAAAGAGATTGACGGGACCCAGGGCACACTACCCCAAAACATGGAAAACCATTTCCTCCTCTACAAGATATAACAAACAAATGCAATGCATACAACTTTATTGGATCCCGTTTAGGAAAAAAACAAATAGAAGAGATATTCTTGGGACAATGGGGGAAAATTGAATAAGAACTGGATATTGAATGACATAAGTGAATTAATTACTAATTTACATTGGGTAACATCTTCCGGAAAAACCCGAATGAACTTTTTGGCCAACCCGATATTTAAGAGGTAAGTGTTATGATACCTGCAATTTATTTTTAAATGATTCAGCGACAGTATAAAATATGTATAGATAGTTCTTTTGTGAGTGATGAAATAAATATGGTAAAATCATAAAAATTGTTTGATCTGGGTGGAGAGTATACAGATATTCATTGTAATTTTCTTAAATTTGTCTCCATGTATGAATAAGTTCATAATAAAAAGGTTAGAGAGATAAAAATCAAGTGTGTAAACTTCTGCTTAACCTCAGTTTTTTTTTTAAGGACACCACAAATTATGTAAATTAAATAGATGAACTTCGGTCAACTGTCCTACAAATTCAAATCAGTTTCATTCAAAAAGTGAGTTTTATTCATTTGTTGAGTATCTACTCAGTTGATAACATTGCATTCATGCAATGCTGATTCAAAAGTGATGGAGAAGACAAGAATACAGCGTTTGGGATTAGGATTAGCACATGTTAAGAAATTAGGATAATAACGAGTGTTGGAGAATTTAAGAGTAATGGGAGATCTCTGAGGACTGCACTAGTGGGATCTTGAGCCTATCCTTTAAAAATGGGGAGGATTTGAAAAGGAAGAATTAAAAGATTACAGTTGAGTGAATCAAAATGAGCAAAGACATGGAAGTGAGGAGGAGTTTACATGTTTTATAAATCAAAGATATAAAACTGTCATTCTAAACTTCAGATCTCTTGGAGAATACTGGTACTTCTTCATTGAGTTGGCATAATTCCAGACTAAAAGTAAGAAATGTGGTCAATGCCACAATATTACAAGTAAATGCATGATTTCCTTTAGGTTTTTTGAAATATTGAAAATAGCTATGTTAACCAAAATTTCAGAAATGGAGACCTAATTGAAATTAAAAGGTGCTTACTTGGGGCCTTTATAAGCCTCCCCCACTTTGTATTTGGGGTTTGTTAGGACTGCAGCCCAGGAGACACAGATTCAAAAAGCACTTGATTATACAAAGCGGAGGAGGCTTTTAAAGGCGAAAACAGCAACGGTACATTAATTACATGAATTGTTTATCAAGAATTATAATTGGAGCTGGCAAGAAGTACAGGTGCTTGTTACATAATGATTAGTTGGGGTCCAAAATGGTTGCAGAGTTACAAGGGGAAACTCTGAGACCCATAAGGTTGCAGTTGGCAGGTGCTATTCTGAATATGGCAGGTGGTGTCCTTGGGTCTGGTACAATTCAAAGAAAGTTCAAGGCCTCAGAGATGGTGCAGAGATGTGTCTAAGACTAGATCCTGAATGGCTGCCCAATGCTTTTTTGTATGCCTGAACTGTGAGCTCTTAGGTTCCTTTGATTAACTTTGCACACCATTAGAGGTGCTAGCTACTAATGCAGGGGCTGGTAACTTTCATTGCCAGTAGCTGTTAGGTTCTTTAGGTGTGAGGAGATGTTGGTCTGAGCTAATATGGTAGCCAGTAACTAGTGGCAGCTGGTAAAATAGGCCTCATGTAAAAGCTAATCTGGGCCCCTCCACGAGGGCCTCCAACATATAAGGGAGATGAACAGATGATCTCTCTGCACATTGTACGGAATTAGGCAGGCCATGAAGTCATTCTCAGAAGTATGGTCCCTGGTTCTTTTTTTTTTTTTTTTTTTTTTGGTGGTACGCGGGCCTCTCACTGCTGTGGCCTCTCCCGTTGCAGAGCACAGGCTCCGGACGCGCAGGCTCAGCGGCCATGGCTCACGGGCCCAGCCGCTTCGCGGCATGTGGGATCCTCCCGGACCGGGGCACAAACCCGCGTCCCCTGCATCGGCAGGCGGGCTCTCAATCACTGCGACACCAGGGAAGCTCGTCCCTGGTTCTTATAAGCATTATCTTAGCCAATTTTAATGACGTTCTTTTTCACATAAAACTAAGGCCTACTTGAAACCTGCTGAGTTATCGAGGGTTATGAGGTTCTGATATTCATAAGCTAAAATTAGTGATTTGTTAGAATTTAGTGAGGACTAATGCAGTGTTCTTCTAGGAAGATAGGGTGCATGCAAAGCTATAGCATATGCACATAAATGGTTGGCGGAAATTCCCACAATTTTCAGGAAGGACACTTTTGTTATCATTGCTTCATCAGTATTCTTTTAGGTTGGTTATGGTTTTCCAAGGTTGCTGTTCTTCCATTCCATGCTCAATTAAGCTTCAATAGGGGTTTTGATTAACTAACAACATGCAGTACTATATGTTTGCATCAGTAGTGTTTTAGCATGGAATTTTACAATATTTAGACTTCAGAATATGTACACATTGTTTAAATAATAAATAAGTCATACTAGAATTGCAGAAATAGATGCATACATAATCTCCCCCAACTTTCCCATTGAGTGCTACTTCCTTGTTATCTGTCTGCAACTCTTTTTCCATTGGGAAATGAGAATGAGTATATAGGAAAGCAAGTATAGGGTGTAGATTTTTCTAGAGTTTTCTCTACTGCCTAAAGCTGTCATTGGCAAAAACTGTTTGAGACCAACAGTTCTGTTCCTATTACCTGCTATTAATAAATGCCAGGGCTTTCTCTTTTTATGAACAAAACAGCAATCTAAATTATACAGGGTAAATTTGACAAATACTATGATCTATTAATATTAAAATATCCATCTGTTTACATTTCTTCTCTAGAGTATAAAATTGCTAATCTGAGAAACAAGACACTGATGGCATTCAGACAACAGAACTTTTCTAAAAGGATTGTTTTAATGGTCAACTGTTAAAAATCAACCCAATGAAGTGATGTAAGAATTATTTGCTGTAGTAGTAGTTAGAAGTGACAGCATGATCTACTTAGGATATAAATGATGGCTTAATTTTTCTGAGAAACTACTGTTTCAAAGTGTTAAATTGAAATTTTATATCTGTACATATGTTACATGAATATATAAAATGTATATGAATATTAACTATTAAGCTTATAATAGATAAAATGGTAAAATGTCTCTTTTTTTTTTCTTTCATCATGCACTTTAGGATACCTAAACTCCAGAAAATTCTTTGCTCTGTTAAAGATTAAGCCACAGAAATTTAGCATGAGTGATTGCTCACTGTTCTGTGTAATCTGAGTTTACAGGTGTTTTTTCAGTTATGAGGATGGACCATAAAAGATGCTGTTGATAGGCTGATTGGTCTAAAACTGACAGAGGTGTGTTTGGCCCAGGCAATTTTTAAAAAGGAATTGAATTAATTCTTAATATTGAAAAACTGGGAAATTTACATAAAAGTCCAGATGTGAGGTTTCTCTTGGGAAAAAAATAAAAAAGAGGAATGCTTTTGCCACTGGGCCTTTATTCACTACTTAGCCAGAGTGGTGAATTAGCTGGCCCATTAGCTGGATACCTGTTATTCCCTGACACGGATACTGAGGACCAACTGCCATTTAATATCATGCTAGTGCTGTATGTTTTCTTATACTCACGTGCTTCACTCAGTTACTTCTTGGCCTCTGTAGGCATTTGAGTATAGGATATCTGAGTTAACTTACAGAGACCTTGGGATATTTATGGAATTTCACCTACTGTATTATCATGTAGACTCAGTCCCATATAAAAGTGGGAGGCGGGTACCAATTTCAGAATGCTGCCCCTGTATTTTTAAGGAAAATCCAACTACAGTTGATTTCTATTCAAGTATAATTTCATTTGTTAGCTAATGTTATCGTGTTCATTAAAAATACACTGCCTTAAACATTTTTCCAGTTATGTTCTGTGGAACTCCAGAAAATGGTGACTGGAAAACAAATGCCTCTCTAGTCAATTAAGTTAGGGAAGCACTGAACAGTAGTGTCTCCTCTTGATTCTTAATGCATAGAAGCGTAGAGAAGGCTCTGAGAAGTCCTGGAGCAACTTTATTTAATGGTTAATCAAATAAACAAACTTATTTGGCAGAGGAAGATTTCTTTTTCTGAAAAATTATTCACTGAAAAATCTTCACTTGGAAAATGCCTCATCCATCCCTCCATTCATTCATTCAACAAATAGATATTGAATACCTACTATGTGCTAGACTCTGTGAATAAGACAGAGATGGCCATGACCAATATTTTTACATTATATGAGCCCCTCACTTCTCATGAAGGCATTAACTGCACTATTTTTTGTTTTGCCAGTAAGAGTAACTTTGTTAATGGAGAGAAAGAAAAAGTTGGAAAGAAACATTGACAAGGGCTTCCCTGGTGGCGCAGTGGTTAAGAATCTGCCTGCCAATGCAAGGGACACGGGTTCAAGCCCTGGCCTGGGAAGATCCCACATGCCGCAGAGCAGCTAAGCCTGTGCGCCACAACTACTGAGCCTGTGCTCTAGAACCCGCAAGCCACAACTGCTGAGCCCGTGTGCCACAACTACTGAAGCCTGCGCACCTAGAGCCTGGGCTCTGCAACAAGAGAAGCCACTGCCATGAGAAGCCCCCACACCACAACAAAGAGTAGCCCCCGCTCGCCACAACTAGAGAAAGCCTGTGCACAGCACCAAAGACCCAACACAGCTAAAAATAAATAAATAAATTTATAAAAAACCAAAAAAACACTATAAAAACATTGACAAAACTGGCTTGTTATGGGGAATTATATAGAAGACTGAATGGGGAAATCGCAGTGCCTTGAAAGAGGCAATAAACTTGAGCAAGCTTTGGGGAAAAGAAATCTTATTTGGGGCATATGTATCAATTAGGATGTTTTGGGCTATGAATAATAGAAAATTCAACCAAAGAGACACATATAATAAGGAAAATTATTCTCTCCCTTACTGAGAAATTCAGGGATAGAATGATTCCAAGGTTGTTTAATTCAGTAACTTGATTAAGGTCCTTTCTACATTTCCTCTCATGCGCAGTGAGCTGGTCTTTCTCCTCAAGCTTGCCCCTCCATAGTCACAAATGGCTGCCACAGCTCCAAGCATCACATCCTTATAAAATAATAATAATAGCTAAAATTTACTTCATACTTTTATTTATTTATGTATTTATTTATTTGGCTGCATTGGGTCTTTGTTGCTGCACGCTGGCTTTCTCTAATTGCGGTGAGCGGGGGCTCCTCTTTCATTGCTGTGTGCGGGCTTCTCATTGTGTTGGCTTCTCTTGTTGTGGAGCATGGGCTCTAGGCACACAGGCTTCAGTAGTTGTGGCTCGCGGGCTCTAGAGCGCAGGCTCAGGAGTTGTGGTGCACAGGCTTAGTTACTCCACGGCATGTGGGATCATCCTGGACCAGGGCTCGAACCCATGTCTCCTGCATTGGCAGGCAGATTCTTAACCACTGTGCCACCAGGGAAGTCCCTACTTCACACTTTTGATAGGCCAGATACTGTTCTAAACACTTTACATATATTAATTCCTTTGTTCCTTACAACAACAACGCCATGAATTGTTTCTGTCATCCTATTTTACAGATAAGAAAATTGAGGTGTGGAAGTTATGTAACTTGTTCAGAGTTACCCAGCTAGTGAGTGGCATCACTGAGATACAACTGCAGGCAGTTTGGCTCCAACAAAAGAGCATACCTTTTTCATGTTCCCTTATAAGGGTAAGAACAACTCTTTAGAACCTCCCGTTTCCTGCCTCTTGCCCCTCAAGTGTCACTAGCTAGCCTGATTTGCATCACATGCACATTCCTAAACCAAATCACCCTAAGGGGAATGAAATTATCATAGATAGTTTAGACTAACCAAGAGTAATCTCTGGGGCTGGAGGGTAACTAAACCTCCCCCTAGACATCAACTAAGTGAGGTTCTTCAAAGGAAGGGGCTTCCGCTCCACATTTGAGGCTCAGATTCACTGAGGCAGTAGCGGGAGTCACAAGAATGGGACAAATTTCTGAGGAAGATGGTATAGAAATCAGAGGGCTAAAAACTGAAACTTAAAGAAGTTCAGGGGAAGGATGGTTGAAGCAATATAGTCCAAATGTTGAGAACTGTTTAAGCTATGTGGTAGGTACATGGGGTTCGTTATGTAATATCACTGTCTATTTTTGTGTGTGTCTGAAAATTTCCCTAATGAAAAATTTTGAAAGACAAAGCAAAACAAAAACCAACCATGGAGACTCTGGAAACTCTCACTTGGAAGGGACTTCCTGTCCTTGCTTCCCCAGCCCCTCTGCGGCCTTGTACCTTCCGTAACCCTTGTCTAAGGTTTGAACCCACTCTGGGACTTTGAGACAAGTTCTGGTCCCAGGCAGGGAAAACATAAGAAACCCTAGTTTGGCCTCTCACTGGTTTGGTTTCCATTCATTTCTGCTGCTGATCTCCCCTCGCTGTTCTCCGATTCTCTGGCTTCCTCTTCTGTCGCCGTTTCTACTTGGCCTCAGAGCCTGAATTTCTCAACCCTGATCTTCAATCTTTCTGTGGCCAGGTCCCGATAAGATACCTGCCTCTGGACTAGTTATCTAACTGCTGGGGTCTCTGCTATTTTCCAGAAACATAAGGCCTTTATCTAAAGGACATTAAATGTGGGCCTTATGAAACATTTTAAACTAATAGCATTCAAGTCCGGCATGTCTCTTTCATCATGAATTTTTCATTTGAGAGTTTTCTTACAACTGTATCCCTCCATACTTGTCGCTAATATAACCAACCTGTGACTTTACTCCTGTGCTCATCACCTTGATGACTGCTTCATCCTGATAGTCTGCTTAGATTCTCAAGATCAGCACTCGTATCCAGCTTTAATAGCAGGAGATAAAGAGCTTTCAGACAAGGTAAACAGGAAAGGAGTACTTGCAGGTGTGGAAGAAAAATAAGGTGTAGCCCAATGTTTCCCTTTAGGTTTCTGAAACATGAGCAAACTACCAGATTGCATAAGCAAATGGAAGTGCTACCAAGAAGCAAAAGACGAAAAGTTGGCAGAAATGTACAGTTTACTGTAAAAAGAAAACAAAATATAACAAAGCAAATGAATAATGTAAATGAGTTTGGGCATAAATGCTCAACATAAATGCCTGATAGTAGTTTTATACAGCCAAGCATGTTTAAACATTTTGTAGTTTTGCAGAATTTATATCGCTGGGCTCCAAGTAAAAAGTGTTTCTGATAACACCCCCTGTGTTGTAACCATAATCTCAATGATCTCTTATGCATGACACTCACTTTAAAACACAGAGGCGCATCTAGCTCTGAGGCAGCCAGCTTTGGCCTCCAAGGCTGTGGGGATTGCATGCAGGATGGCGAGAGCTTGATCAACTTCCTCTCTTCAGAGGAAGCAGGGCAGGGCCTGCCCAGCCTTGGCAGAGTGGTGTTGAGGAAGGGGAAATCATCCAGTGAACCACTCGAGATCCCCCGAATTCAATTCAATAAGTGATTATTGAGCAGCCACTGTGTACGATGTACAACAAAAGAAGTAATGTCTTTGCTGAACTGGAGATTACTGTCTCACCAGGATTATTACTCCTCAGAGTTCTTTTCTTTTCTTTTCTTTTTTTTTGCAAAGGGTTCCTTTGGTGAATCCTGTGGATCCCTTCCCAGGATAATGTTTTAAAATACATAAAATAAAGTTCATAAGATTTCAAAGGAAACCAGTTATATTGAAATAGTCATCAAACTTATTAAAGAAGCAAATTTGTGATACAGTGGTATATATGTTTCTTCATGAATAAAAAGATCTAATGGTGAGTCTAATAATTCCTGTAATTTCAAAATAGTGTTGATTGTAAATATTTCGAGAGCTCTGTAACAACTCTAATGTGATATAAAGAGATCAGTAATCTATGATGATGATAAAGTCACAGTACAGTTACTGCTACTGTGGTATGTTGTCTACATTCATAAGAAAGAAAGGCTAAATTTCAGTTAGAGGTTAATAAAAATAAATGTGTAACTTTTTTCCCCTCCAAATTCATAAACTTGTGAATTCAATCCCCTTGGACTCTGTGGACCTCAGGTTAAGAACTTCTCATTGGGGGTGTGTGTGTGTGTGTGTGCACATGTGCTCATACACGTGTCCTTCAGACGGGGTAGCATGTTGGAATTATAAATTACCTAAATAATTAAAATATGAGGTAGGATAGGGTAAGTGCGGTAGGATTGCAGCAGCAAAGTGCTACAGGGATTCAATAGGGAGAGGAAATCTGAAAAGGCTTAAAAATAGGTAAAGGGGAAGAAAAGAGAGTGGAGAGAAGGGAGGCAGGTATATTAGCTTCTGGGTCATCCTTTTCTTCCCATCCTCCTACTCCTCAGCTCATTAAACTACCACTGGCTTACTTTTGGAGCTGGCCCTAGGTGGAGTATGATTTAGAGCAGTTCTCAAACAGTCTGATGTCAGTATCCCTTTGCACTCTTATAAATTATTGAGTATCCAAAGAGCTTTTGTCTGTGTGGGTTATATCTATAAATATTTATTATACTATAAATTAAAATTGAGAAATTTAAAAATATCAATTTATAGTATATGTTACATAAATAGCATTTTTTGGTGACACATCACTATTTTCTGTAATAACAAAAATATTAGTGAGGAAGGAGACATTGTCTTATATTTTTGCAAATCTCTTTAAACTCTGGCTTAATAAAAGACAGTTGGAGGGGTTTCCCTGTTGGCACCATGGATAAGAATCGGCCTGCCAATGCAGGGGACACAGGTTCGATCCCTGGTCCGGGAAGATCCCACATGCTGCGGAGCAACTAAGCCCATGCGCCACAACTACTGAGCCTGCACTCTAGAGCCCATGAGCCACAACTACTGAAGTCCGCCTGCCTAGAGCCCATGCTCTGCAACAAGAGAAGCCACTGCAATGAGAAGCTCATGCACCACAACAAAGAGTAGCCCCCACTCGCTGCAACTAGAGAAAGCCCACATGCAGCAACAAAGACCCAACACAGCCAAAAAAAAAAAAAAAAATCCTAGTTAAAAAAACAAAAAAAGACAGTTGGAATCTGTATTTGCTTTTGCATTCAGTATGTTGCAAAAGCAACATACTGTTATATAGCCCCTGGAAAGCTCCACTGTATTCTTGTGAAAGAACAGGAGTGAAACAGGTAAATAATGTCTTAATATCATTGTGAAAATAGTTTTGACCTTGTAGACCCTCAAGGGTCCTCAGACTTTGAGATCTTTGATTTAGGGATTTCTTCGAACATTTTTCTTCTTTGTTTTATGACTTGAATTTTCTTCAACTACGGAAAAAGACGAATTCTATAACTAGAAATAAATGATATGTGTGTGCTTGTTGTCTTCAAATATATGTGTGTTGGATATCTCTTGGTGTCCCTCTAGACATCCAGGTGTCCCTCCATTTCTCCATCTTGTTCTGTGACCTATATGGATAGCATCAACAGGCTCCAGTTGGGTTTGGCCAATGGGTAGCACCTGTGGGAGATCAAAGGGAGGGAGGAGAGTGAGGCTGGGGTATTTATCCCCTACTTGAAGAGGGCTTACTTTGTCCTTCACCACAGGTCAGAGTTCTTGTCACGGAACCCTCTGCATACAACGCTTTCCAGGTACAGGTTTCTGGAAGCCCTTCCTACTCTCATCCCTTCAGGAACAGAGGTGATACCATGCTTCCCTATTACTAGCCTGAGGGGATTAGACTTTATGATTTATCTCTACCCTGCCTGCATCTTTGAAAATAGTCCCTTTATTACACTCTCCTCAAAATTCCTAATTTGGTTGCACCAACTGTTTCTTGCCCAACTCTGATTCATGCAAGCTTTGAGAGTTACATGACCTTAGGGATAAACTTCAGTTCAAGTATCATCCATGGCACCAGATCCACTTAATCTTAATGGAAGTTAGAAAGCTGTGAAGCCCTGGTGTCTCAGAGCCTAAGGTCTTTAATGGCTTGGGAATGAAAGAGCTAGGTGCGTTGAGGACCTACTGGTATCTGCAAAGATTTCTTGGTTTTGCCTCTGCTTGATTTTACTTTCATCTGTGCGTGCATACATAAAACAGAAACATGGCTGCAAAACTATGTTTGGATGAAGACCAAATATATATTTCTTATTATACCACAATATCAGTTAATTAATTCCACAGGCAGCAATGCCTATCACCTACCATAATACCTGATTCACAGTGAACGCTTAATACATATTTGTAGAGTGGAGCTGGTGAAATTATTTTAAGAAAACAGGTTTATTAGTGGAACATTTCCAGTGGTTAAGAAGGGAGAGGATCATTCTGCTCAAATCAGACTACTTGAAGTTTGATTCTGAAGCTCCTTGTCAGAGAATATAGAGAATATAGTCATCTGCATATAACAGGCACGTAAATATGCTGAATGAATAAATGAAATTTCTTCTCTATGACATATATTCTGATTCAACTGTGACAGGCACTGTATTTGGTGCTATTATATACCATATCTCATTTAATCTTTAAAATAGTCACGTGAAGTAGGCAGCACTGGATTACCAAGTGTGGGCTTAGTGCCCCAGCAAAACTGGGGCACCCAAATTTGGAAAAAATTGATATCTGATGTCTTATTTAAAAAAGAACTTGAGAATACTATAGTCAACATTGGAAAAATTAGAACCTTTTCTACATTACGTTTAGTATTATTTCCATTTTAAATTATGTATTGGGGAGTGCTTTGTATTATTACTGAGAGTGTCTAAAGCTCTTCATCTGACTTTGGAAGATGTTGTGATTGCTATTTTACAGAAGGGCAAACCAAGGCTTGTTGACTAGCTGAAGATAGCTTAGTTACTAGCTGAAGCCACATAGCTAGTTTGTAGAAGAGCCCACTATGATGGTACTCAATGTTTCTGACACATTATATGTTATAATGGTACACAACAATTTTGTGAATCTTCTTGGACCTTCTCTATTGTTTTAGTGTTTTAATTAGATAAAGTATATAACAAAGTTAACCTAAAATCTTTTTGATCCCTGTTATATTCTCAGCACCTAGAACAGTATTCAAAACATCCTTATTTTTAGTGATTCAAAGAATGCATGATGAGCCCAACTAAATGATTGTGCTTTGTATTAATTTTGAGGTCAACCAAGGGAAAGTGAGAAGGACATCAAGCAGACCAAGAAAATTCTCTGATGCCCTTTGCGGTTGCTTGGATTCTCAAGACAAGGGTCCCTAGATGTCTCCATTTTTATGATCTTTAGCATGATTCCTGTTTTGGAAGCTGGGATCCTAGATTCCCTTACCCCTATATAAGGTGTGTCAGGCAAAGGAGTATGATTTAAAGAAACAGATTTTATAAGTCATTGAAGAAATATTTCCTGAGGACTGTATGATCCCATACTGATAATAAAGGGGACAAGGGAGAGGCAAAATCTAAATGGGTCTACTTCTTTTTCTTATTATCTGTCTTCCCAAGGTGCAGAAGTAGGGAAACTGAATTTTAGTTTATGGTGTCTTCATTACCTATGCTAGAAGGTCTTAATTTTTGGTGTTCATAAAAACCACCTTGGGGAATCGTTTAAAAATTCAACTAAGTCTTGTCCCCAGAGTCCCTGATATTATAGATGTGAGTGGACCCAGGAATCTGCACCCCAGGTGATTCTGATGCTGGTGGTCTAGCCACCATGCTGTAAGAAACACTATCCTTACACAAACTTGAGTAGATCAAGACATCTGAATTGCAATCAAGTCTTTATTTCTGCCATCCTCACCATGGCTAGGACAACTGCCCTATTCTTAAATTTGCCCTTCTCCCGCAAACACTGACAGCCCTTAAGCTGAACAGCACTCTGTTGGATCTTACCTTAAATTGTCTACCCAAACCAATTTACACCGAAGTATGAATAAGGTTTAAATTCTTTTTCAGGGAATTTTCATTAAAAAAAAAAGTGTCTTAAGGTACTAGAATGCCTTCATTACACTCTAGTTATCATTCTTTTGTTGGGGGTGGAGGAGGGGCAGATTAACCTGGCAGTACCTTTTAGTCTAATTCAGTTGCTGGAAGAATTAAGTCCACTTCCCTCACCCTCCTATTGAGTCATTCATTCTAGACTAACCCTGTATCTTTGTGAAGCCTTCCTCCGTAAACTTACTCACAGGAGATCCTTTACTTCACCGTCACCACGTTTCAGTTATAGCACCCATCATCTTATACCTAATTTTTGTACTTCAGCTCTCCGAACAGTGTCTGGCAAATAGCAGGCGTTCAATAACTGTGGAGCGAACGAATGTCAAAGACTAGGCCAAGAGTTTCTAAAATCAACGTTGACAAAGAAACAAAACACGGAAATGTCAAGGGCTGAATGCCAGGCAGTGCGAGCCGAGAAGGAATAAAAATAACCCCTAACAGCACAGAATCCTCCTGAAGGGATCGCCTGTCTCATTTTCTCACGTCGCTTTTTGTCCTCTCCTGACACCCCAATTTCCCGCTCTCTAACTCATTTTCTTCGCTTCTGGGGACAGGTTAGGCAGGTATCCCAGTTCAGCTGCTCTGATTGGTCGGCGATGATTTCATTGTTAGGGAGCATCCGGGCCTTTCCCCTCCCCGCAACACCCCCTCCAGAGCCCTGCCTCCCGAGGTTCCCTCTCCCGCGTGCGCCCCACCCGCTGGCTAAAGCAAAACAACCGCCTCTCCCTAGATCGCTTCTTGTCCTCGCCTGCGCCTTCCCTTCCCGTCTCGACGTCTAAGAGAGGCGTTTATATCCTCCAATGGGGGCCTAGTAGGACTTTGTTTGCCAATCAGCAGCCAACCCCCTGCAATTCCGGGTGGGACTAGGCCTCCACACCTATAATTGGACAGCCCGCTGGCTCCTTTATGGCGTTTGTTTTACGCGAGGCTTGGAGGTCAAAAATAAAGGGACATGGTCCTCACAGAACGAGAAGCCTCCGCAAAGACTCTGGGTTTGACCGTTTCCGAAGACTAGCCAATCGCTTTTCGAATACTTCCCCGCCTTTTGCGCGTTCATTTAAAAAAAGCCGGTGTGACGGACTTGGAAATTGGTTCCGTGACGGACATGTAGAGAAAGCCAATGATTGAGAGTTCGGGCCACCCTTTATACCAATAAGAAAAGACTATCGCTAGGACTCGGGCTTTGAGAGGCGGAGCGCAGGTGGGCGTTATTTGATTGACGACGGTCTCTACGTATGGCTGTTAGGGTGGGTTGGTCCCTGACGTCCGGAGGTACAGCAGAGGCGGGGCTGAATGAAGTAAAGGGTAATGAAGGGTTGGGTCTCACTCAGTGGGCGGTGTTTGATGGATAGTTGACCTTGCCAATTGAAGGTGGTCACTGATGCCCAATGGGAAATTAGGAACACAGAGGAGGGGCATTGTGGGCGGGGAAAACTAAGGACGGCGGCACAGGGGCTGCGGGACTGGGAAGGAGGGCGGTGATTGACGGGCCGTCCAGCAAACCGGGTACAGCGAGATACAGCGCGGCGTGCCAATGGGTGGGAGCTGGGGGTGGGGCTCTCCGAGGGGCGGGGAAGGACAGGGTGCGGGGAGGGGGGTTGCAGAAGGAGCCGAGCGGCTGCTGCTCAATGGCGGAAAAGCCGCCGGTGTTCTGACCGCTTCGTCCCCCTAGCAGTTGCGGGGGAGTTTCCTGCCGGCGCGGCTGGAGTCTCTGTTTCTCAGGGTTCGGTGGCTGGAAGATGCTCCAGAGAGACGAGGCTGCGGCGGAGGAGGTGGCGGCGGCCGAATCGGCAACGGCGCTAGGGTGGAGAGAAGGCGGCAGCGGCGGCGGCGGCGGCGTGCGGGGCCCAACGGTGTAAACAGCCCCGGAGGCGGCGGAGGCGGTGGCTAAGACCCCGAGGGGGAAGCGGCGGCTGAGCCAGGGTCGCGCCTCCGTTGGAAGCCTGGGCTGAGTGCAGCAGAGGGGTTCTGCGGCGGGCGCGAGCGGACGCTCTAGACCTCGCCTCCCTCCCTCGCCCCAGGTAAGGCCGCTGGGCGCCCCGCCGCAGGGGGAACGGCTCGCGGGCACCGCCGAGGCCCCGGACCGTTTTCGGGGTGCCGCCGAGCTGCGGCCGGGACCTCTCCCCGCTTAATCCTAGCCTCTTTCCCTCGGCCGCGGAGCCCAGAGGAGCGGAACGCCGGGCCTGGCTCCTGGCTAGGCCCCTTCCCCAGCCGCCGCCTCCGCGCTCGGCCGAGGCTGGGAGAGGTTCGGGGCAGGGAATTTTAGTTTGCTCGAAAGCCTGGAAGTAAACTGCTTGTCCCTGTTCTCTGCGAGCATCTCTTTCACCTGAAAGCACTGGGGCTACTCCAGGCCGTAACTCGTCCCTTCCTGGTGCATGCCTGTTTGAAAACACTACCTTTTCCCATTTGTTTCCTCATTAGCTTCTGCCTTCCTCTGCGCTCCATTTCACTTCCTCGTTAAATCTTCTTTCTCGCTCTTCTGTCTGCGCGTCTCACCACCTCCTTCCTCCTTAGCGACTTTATTTAAATCGTTTCTCTTTTTCTTCTCAGGAGACTCCGGTCTTCTCTTCCCTGTCTTCCCCAGCAATCCTTTTCGGGTGTCATTCTTTTTACTAGTGAAGTTCTTAAATGAAACTGCTATCGTCAGTATCCCAAATCTACCAGAGGCCCATTAAGAATAGACTCACCAGCTTTAAGTGGCAGATCAGTTTCTGATTTCACCGAGCCTAACATCCTTTTTAAAAAATTGTATTATTAAATGTAGAGTGTGGAAATAGCCCTGAAGTTATGTTTAAAATGAAGGGCTCAATGAGTGTTGGAAATAGTTATTTCATTTTTCAAGTTGCATGACCTCTAATGTCAGATTGAGCAGATCTAGAACATTTTTGCCCATCTTGTTTGGCAGAATGCTTCTTAAGCGTTTTGATAGCGGCTCACATTCATCACTATTCAAGTTGGCTTAAAAACAATTTGAAAACTTTAGAAAAAAGACATGAGAACAACTAGGAAGCTGTTTTGATGAAGTCACTGTTAAATACCTTTTAAAATAGGCTCCACATGTTTAATGTATCAAAATAAAGTTGGTGGGAGTCTTGTAAAAAGGATTATTTAGGAATTTGAGTAGTCTTAAGAGTTATGTAGCTATTTTGGGAAAAACATTCTTTTTCTGTTAACAAACGTTTACAACTCCTGTGATGTGAGAATTACCGAGATTTACTGTGGGATTAACACAGGAACTCATTTTATTTGAGCTACTGCATGGATGTGGAAGTGGTAAATTGTTCAGGTTAGCGTAGATCAGTATGTTTTAGGAGATGCAGAAACATGTTATCAACACTGAATGTTAATAGACATTATTTCATTTACTTTCTCTGTTGTGCAATAGCAAAGTTCCTATTGTTGGCCTGCTTTTAAATAGAGCATTTCTAAATAAATGGTGAGGCAAGTTGTTCTAATTATTATAGTAGTCTTTTCCAAGTGTATAGCCTTTTAAAAAGATACAGTTGCAGTTTTACTATTAAAATGGTAATTTCTTTTTTAAAAAAATTTATTTATTTAATTTATTTATTTTTGGCTGCATTGGGTCTTTGTTGCTGCCCACGGGCTTTCTCTAGTTGTGGCGAGTGGGGGCTACTCTTCGTTGCGGTGCGGGACTTCTCGTTGCGAGCAGGGGCTCTAGGCATGTGGACTTTAGTAATTGTGGCTCACGGGCTCAGTAGTTGTGGCTCGCGGGCTCTAGAGCTCAGGCTCAGTAGTTGTGGCACATGGGCTTAGTTGCTCCGCGGCATGTGGGATCCTCCCAGACCAGGGCTCGAACCCATGTCCCCTGCATTGGCAGGTGGATTCTTAACCACTCTGCCACTAGGGAAGCCCTGAAATGGTAATTTCTTAAAGGAATAATATTGTAGGTTTCTTGAATGGACAATGGGTTGTTTCATTAGAACTTTTATTTAGTATTTAGAACAGATTTTGTTAGTCAACAGATTTTCTTTCAGGGATAATCCTGATTTTTACTGTGCTTCTTACCTTCTCTCAGTGTCTTCTTTATCTTTTTTTTTTTAAATGGTTGTTTGTCTTTTTTCCTCTTCATTTATTTTTGCTCTCATAAAAAGTCTTACTACAGTTTCTGCAGTGTTTATGTTGCACTGTCAGCATGGAATAGTATTTTTATTTGATCTTTCATACCCATTAGTTAAGATTTCCCCAGTTTCTTGGACATTACCCTTTGGATTTGTTCATGTTGTGATTGTTCTCTGTGATGTGACCATCAGAGCTTTCAACACCTGTTTTCTTATACTGGGTGATTTCTATAAAGACTCCAGGAACAGGTGAAAGCCTTTTCAGTTTGTCTGATAGGTCAGTAAATATTAGCTTATGTTAGTAATTCACATGTAATTACCAAATCCCTTAAGATTACAGCATTTGAAGGAATAATATAGTGTCTAAAATATCTGTGCTTCTAAGAACGCCTCATTCACAAGTTGACGAGGTCAGAAAAAGTGGCTGTCGTTGAAAGTTTATTTTCTTATAACGTACATTTTTTTTTATGGAGTTTTTGAATTAAAATGTGACGCTGATACACTATCTCTTGGCATTCGTGGAGGAGTAGAATTTGCCATAGTATTGTTTAGCGATTGTGGAGTTTCATTGAAAACTGGCTGAGCCAGTAGTGGAAAGATTGCAAACATGTCCTTGTAGATGGATTGGTAAACATTTATTGCACGTGATACTGGGAGTGAATGTTCCCCCCCATACTCAGTGGTGGTAGTTACATGTATTATCTACATTATATGAATATTTGTATATTATACGTAATTATTTAAAAGTATTTTTTGACATTATCTAGCATAGAAGGTAAATAAAATAGAACTCTACAGTAGTCCTTCATAAGATATTAATAAGGTGAATAAAATTCACTTATTAAAATATACATGGCATTTTACTTTTTTGTGAAATATGCCTTTCACAGTTCACTGATTTAAGGAAAAATTAGTAGGGAAACAACTGAAGTATCAGAGTTCTAAGAGTTAAAATTTTTTTAAGTTCCAAAATTCTAATAGGAAAATTTATTTAAGTAATACTTAGGTTAAAATTACAATGAGTGGTAAGAGAATTTTGGGGAATATGGATTTTTGATGATTTTTCACACTGTGGATTAGGAGGATTGAGTAATTGGGGATATGAATAAGATTCCTAGAAATTGAGAAAACTACAAAAGTGTAATCTGGATTACTACCCATCTCACTATCCTGTACTCAAACTGAACGGTGAAGGTAAAATAGTGTCGATTTGGGGAGTATTGATTTTTATAGTTTTTGCTTGACTGTCATAAAATTTATAAAGTAACAGAGCTTGTCATCAGCTTCTAGCAGCTGATCTAACAAGTACAGGTGAAGAAAAAGATACATGGGGGCTTCCCTGGTTGCGCAGTCGTTGAGAGTCCGCCTGCCGATGCAGGGAACACAGGTTCGTGTCCCGGTCCGGGAAGATCCCACATGCCGTGGAGCGGCTGGGCCTGTGAGCCATGGCCGCTGAGCCTGCGCATCCGCAGCCTGTGCTCTGCAACGGGAGAGGCCACGGTAGTGGGAGGCCCGCGTACCGCAAAAAAAAAAAAAAAAAAAAAAAAGATACATGGGGTTCATAATCTGTTTTTTATTCTTGTCTTTGTTGGTGATACTTCTTTACATCAAAACATTGATTTAAAATAAAATAACTTTTGATCTTTCCAACTAATTTAAGTATGCTTATATCTCTGATTAGCCATTTTTGAATCTTTTTTTCAAATGAAACATTTCTAAGGTGATTTAACCTCCTTGTTTAGATTTGACTTGAGTTACACTTTTCAGCATTCTGTCTCTCTGGTTTGTCCCCAGACCAGACCACCACCATTTAGACTAGAGTGATTTGATTAGGTAGTTGAATCAGTGTTATAAAAATAAGTCTTCACTGAATTCTTGATAAAGGTATAAAGCTTTCCAAAAGTGTAGTCTATCTACTGTAGTTTCATTTCTCAGGTGTTATGAAGATTTTGAGATTTAGTTTTTAGTATCATCTAGCAACCTAGGAAACAAATACCATGTGGTAGCTCATACCTTTTTTTTTAAGTTTTCAAGTGTTTTATTTCTCCTCTTAAGTTTAATGTTAATGACAGACATAAACATTTTGCTCTGAATTATGGTAAGCCATGACACAGAATTTCTCAAGTAAATTTTTTTTTTCTTTTACTACAGCTAACTTCTGACCACATCTGCAATATCTTAACATGATACCCTTCGTAATAACTTACTGAAGAACCCAGTAGTTTAACAATCAATTGTAGTTTTAGCTTGTTCATATATTTAGACATTTAACATGATTTGTAACATTTAAAGCATAGTTTGCCAATTTCATGCTTTTATGACTTAATAAGTAGTTTAATAGTAACTTGCTAAAAATGGATTCATAGTTTTCTTTTGGAGTATGTTAAAATATCAAGATTATATTTATTGGCTTTAAATTGATTTATTTCTTGAAAATTAAAGATCTTAAAGTTAAGAAACATAATGCTAGTTGGAAAACTTGTTTTGCATCCTTTTGAATAAAAGAAGATCTACTAAAACATGGTCTGAAGTTTAGATGAGAGAGAAACATTGCAAGACTTGTATTTAATATTAAGGAACTTGTTTTACTTTTAGAGATGGGACCAATTACTGGTAGTGATATAGGGAGGGTAAGACCTGTGTCTGGTATTGCTGGTGCTTTTTGTCTATGTAGAATGATCTCCATTTCAAAATAGGCTGTGAATGAAAAGTGCATTTGTATGAAAGAAATATGAAAAACCTTTTCTTTCATGGAAAACTGTTGTCAAATGTGGTTATGTTATTAGGTATAATCAAGTTTGTTATATAAGAAAAAAGCCAAGTGTATAGAGTTTGTTTGATAGGTAGTACATACCTGAGAAGTAGGTTTGATAAATTTGTGAAGTTCTGAAGGATTTCAAAGAACTTTTAAAAGCTTGAGGGTAATGTCACTGATTCTTAAGTATAATTGCATTTTCTTGGTGTAGGTATGTATAAGTGCGCTCCTAACCTTGAAAAGGGATGGTTAATAGATGTTCTTATGAATAGGAGAATCTAGGAGTGTCCATATTACTCATGGGTGCTTAAGCTATTTTGGCAAAGAGTTTTTCTTTTTCCCTTTTCTGATTAAAGCAATCAACTCTGAGTTAAGGAACTGGTGCTATCTATTGAACACAGGTGGCCCTTCCTAGTCTCTTACAAAGAGCAAATAATTAAACTCAAAGCAACTCTAAATGATAGAATGTGTGGGAGATCAAGTTTAGATATGAGAGGCTTCTTGTTACTTTTACTTCTCTAGGCTACCAACCCATTGAGAAGTAAAAAAATTCAGTAGAGCTTAATAGTATTTAGTCTGTGGGCTACCCTCCTCTTACGCCCCAATTATTCTTGCATTCAGAGTGCCTTCTAATATGCAAGGTTCCATTCCAGGCAGGAGGCCCAACAAAATAGACACAATCCCTGCCCTCGGAGATCTTCTGTTCCGATAACAAACTCTTCCTTAATTTACATTACAACTCTGCTTCCTTTGTGGATGATTTAATTATGAGTGGGATTTGGCATGTATGGTGTTTTCTACACTTTGCTGAGAAGCTATGATTAGAGCTTTACTATTTTTGACAAGAGAGAGGGAAGAAGAGTTTTTCTGTAACTGGACAAAAACTGGAATATGAAAAGAGGAAGTAGGAAGGGGGAAATATTGTTGTACCTAAGATTAAAATGTGAGCCAAAGATAAAAAAAGAAATCCCTACATTAGGCATGAGGGAAGCTGGGGGAAACACCATGTACTGTCCAACTTTGGATAGAGGGGTTCTTGGACAGGAGAATGGGAGAAAAGATGGGAAAATGGGAGGAGGGTAAACAGGTCTTTTAACAAGTCTGGTTTAAATAACTTGGGATGTACCTATAAAATATATGTTATTATTTGTGTTTAGAAAAGACCCTGTTGTTTCTCTTCTTTTGCGAATATAGCTGAAAGATTAATGGTTGGCCAGTAGTGTCTGAAATACTGTCACTGATTTGTGACTGCTGTTCTGTCTCTAGTTATAAGACCGTTCTCTTGAAGATAGCTGATGGAGTCAATCTGTCTCTTAGGTTTATTGTGCTCATATTGATCTGTATATAGCCACTGCGTCCCTTAATTCCGTAGTTGTGGTATATTACTTGAAGTTGTGTCTTTGTCTTCCTGCATTGTAAGTTTCTGGATGAGGATGTCCTCTTGCACTTATGATGAAGTAGGTGCTTAGTTTTCTACTTCTGTTCTTTAACTTTACTAGTGATGATCCAGTTTGGTAAAGATGGCTCTTCTTGAGTTTACGCAAACATTGCACACTTATAAGCATGAGAGATCTTTGATGTTTGTTTTTGTTTTAATGCATAATGGTCTTTTGCTTTCATTAGTGAGTCATTGAGTTAGAGTTTCATGTGATCTTGCTTGCTGCAGTGAATTGAGATCGGTTTTTTATTTTAAAGCAAATCAACTTGTGTTTATTTCAGTGCCCCAATGTAAAAATGAACACTAGTTCCATTCATGACCTAAGATACCTCCTTTATAGCACTCAAATAAGCCTTCAAATTTCTAGTTTCACTTTTAATGTGTTTATCACTTTTATCAAAATTGATGTGCAAAAGAACTTGTACTTTTGAATATATTAAATTTAGTACTGTAATTCAGACCAGGTTCATGAAGCTGTTCAACATTTGGACATCTTTGAGTGCCTGTATTTTAGATGGAAAAACAAGACAAAAACAACCTTACTTGATTTCTTAAATTATCTCTTATAATTGAGTTTGTTTATATGATTCAGAATTTAATTAAAGCTTTGGTGGTTCTAGGTCCTAAATGTAAGGAAACTGAGTTTAACTTCTTTATGTTCAGCTCTTCTGGAGTGTTTTGAATCAAAATGTGAAAGTGAAATGGTAACTTTTAGCTCAGTACATAATAGAGTTAAGTTTTACTTTCATTTTGTTTTTGTTTTATAAAATCTAACTCTAGTTCATAAGGGAAGTAGAGGCTTATAAGGATTAAGTGATGATTTAGAATGTTATTGCTCTTATCTTACATCTTGAGTCTTTTTCTCAGAGGTAGGTTTGTATTTTAGTTCAGGTTATTTGCTGTTGTACTTTTGATTTGTGTTGCTTTTTCTGCCTCTGTCTTTGCTTACTTGATTTTTATTTAAGTACAGGGTGGCTACCAGGTCTGGAAACACAGATGCATACACAATAAATGGTTTACTGATGTTATAGAATATGTTAAAATAATATTTATGTTTTCAGACTTTATGACCATCCTACAAAGTAGAATTCATGTAGGTGGGTCTTTTGTTTTGGTTCGGATATATATTACATGGCCAAGTTACGGAGTCAGGTATAAGGTATATTTTGAATATAAAGGAGTAGAAATGCATAGTTAATTATAGAGAGCTGTCTGGAATAACACTGACCCTGGGTTTTAAGAGGACTGAAAACGATCTAACAAGGTAAAAATAAGTGTGATGGTTAACTGGTTGTGTGATATTTTGTCTAACAGAGTTTGGGAGATGCTAGATAGCAGTAGCTTCAGGATTATACTTGAACGATGGTCAGAGGTGCTGGCCAAACAGTGATGACATTAAAAGAGTATGTTTTTAGGCCTTAAATCTGTTATCTTCTTAGTCACCTAAGAATGAAAACTGGTCTACATCCACAGACCTAGGTGAGAATTACTGTTTCACAAATGTGCATGAGGCGTCTTTTCCAAAGATTTAGATACATATTTCTGAATCTTTGCTACTCTATGCTTTTAGGTAATGCTGTAGGATGCTTGGCACTGTTTTGTTGCATATGTTTGTATGTGTATATTAAGTGTAAGAAAGCTTTGTACTAGGAGTGGGCTATGTTTTTGGAAAAAGTTCCAAAAGGAGGAAGGTGATTGGAAGCATAGACTCTAAAGTCAGACCACCTGGATTTGAATCCCTCTTCCACCACTCTGTAGATGGGTAATTTAAAGCAAGTTACTTAATGTTTCTAAGCCTCAGTGTTCTTGTTTGTTAAGTGAGGATATTTCATAAAATTGTTGGGTTGGGGTATTCCAGGTAGTCATTACCATAGAGCCTTGGAATATTTGAGTGCTTTCTCTTATTGCTATACTAAATGATATATGGTAAACCAGGAGGCAGAAGACCCTGTTTGAGGTTCCCACTGAACCTTTTAATGATCCTGTGACTTTGTGAGTTACTTATTCTTTCTCCAATTTAGTGGCTTTAATCTGTAATGTAATATTTTTGCATTAAGGCAGAGGGTTGGACCATCTGATGTCTTGAGGTTCTTTTGACTCTTAAATTAAGAGTTCTGGGCTTCCCTGGTGGCGCAGTGGTTGAGAGTCCGCCTGCCAATGCAGGGGACATGGGTTCGTGCCCTGGTCCGGGAAGATCCCACATGCCGCAGAGCGGCTGGGCCCGTGAGCCATGGCCTTTGAGCCTGCGCGTCTGGAGCCTGTGCTCCGCAACGGGAGACGCCACAACAGTGAGAGGCCCACGTACTGGTTAAGATGGAACTTTTACATGCACTTTATAATAATTAAAAGTTTAGGGGCTTCCCTGGTGGCGCAGTGGTTGAGAGTCCGCCTGCCGATGCAGGGGACACGGGTTCGTGCCCCGGTCCGGGAAGATCCCACATGCCTCGGAGTGGTTGGGCCCGTGAGCCATGGCCGCTGAGCCTGCGCGTCCGGAGCCTGTGCTCCGCAACGGGAGAGACCACAACAGTGAGAGGCCCGCGTACCGCAAAAAAAAAAAAAAAAAAAAAAAGTTCTGTTTTAAGATTGTCATTTTCTACCAAAGTGTAAGCAACACAGGGACAACAACTGTGTTAGTTTTGTGTGCAGATTTATCCATGTATCTATATTATATTCTATAAATAGTTGCTGAATAGATTTTCCCATAAAAACAGTATCTTTCAGGGGGAGGAGAATAGAGAGTAAGAAGAGGGGAGGGAGGTTTGCATTCCTTCTCAAAGATTTGATGCTTAACGTGTTAAAGGTATGAACACAGATTTCCTGCTATTCAATTTTTATTTAGTAAGTAAATATTGTCTGCTAGTGTTAGATACTTTGGGGGACAAAGATTATCTGAGTCTGCCATGTGTGGTATGAGGAAAGGAATAAACGTGTATATGAATTATTATACAAAGTGAAAAGTAAAAATGCTATAAAGGAATTATCAGTATGTTTTATATATTAAGAATCTTTATAAAATGTATAAAAGTCAAATGGCAGTATAATTAGATTGTCTTACCTTGTAATTGCCTTGTTCTCACTTTTAGAAATCAGATGCTTAAAAGGAAAAACATCAGGGTTGTGAACTTTAGGAAAGTTTAGGACCTTGAGAGCTTTTAGGGAAACTTAAGACTAATATTTGTGGAGGAGATTGATGAAAAAAATTTAATAAGTATATAATCTCATTGCATTCTGGTGTTTTTATTATGAAAATTTTTAATCTTATGGAATATTGTAACAGTACATTGAGTTCATATATGCCACCACCTAAATTCGATGGTATTTTATATTTTTGCCCTATTTGCTTCATCCATAATCTTGCCGAACCATTTAAAAATAAACTATAGACATCATGTACTTCACCCCTAAATACTTAAGTATGAATCTCCAAAAAATGACATTTTCCTCAATACTTAAAATATTTTTATCGTACGTAACACAATTATCTAATCCCCAGAAGTCATGTAATCCCCAATCCAGATGTATATAGTTTTTTCCCCTCCATACCAAGGTCCAGTGAGGATCTTGTATTACATTGCATTTGCTGTTGTGTCTCAATTCACTTTTAAATTTAAACACCAGTTTTAAAAAATGACTTTCTCAAGAGACCAATTATTTTGTAAAATGTCCTGTATTCAGAATTTGTCTGTTTTTTTTAAACTTGTTTAAAACTTAACTAAAGACTGCGTTGAATTCAGGTTAAACATTTGGCCGGGATACTTCATAGGTGATGCTGCTTCGTATTACATCACATCAGGAGGTACAAAATGATTGCGTCGCACTATTTGTGGTACTAAGTTTGATTGCTGGGTAATTCATGGCATACTTTGTTACTATAGAAATCCATTTCTCCTTCAGACTTTGACTTAATGGATTTATTGATTTTTTAAAAAAATTATATTTATTTTATTTTATTTTTATTTTATTTTATTTTTTGGCTGTGTTGGGTCTTCTTGCTGCGTGTGGGCTTTCTCTAGTTGTGGCGAGTGGGGGCTACTCTTCATTGCGGTGGCTTCTCTTGTTGTGGAGCACAGGCTCCAGGCGCGCAGGCTCAGTAGTTGTGGTGCACAGGCTTAGTTGCTCTGCGGCATGTGGGATTTTCCCGGACCAGGGCTTGAACCTGTGTCCCCTGCATTGGCAGGCAGATCCTTAACCACTGCGCCACCAGGGAAGCCCTTGATTTCTTTTTTAAAGATGGATCTTGACAGGGGTTATCAAACCGTAGCTCACTGGCCAAATTTGGTATGCTGCCTGTTTTTGTAAATAAAGTTTTATTGGAACACAGCCATGCTCATTTGTTTGCATACTGTCTGGCTGCTTTCCCACTACTATGGCAGGGTTGAGTAGCTGTGACAGAAACCATATGGCCCTGCAAAGCCCCGAATATTTACTATTTGGTTCTTTAAAGAATAAGTTTGCTGACCCCTGATTTGTATTTTTCTGTTTTTCTCATTATGTTGCTAGTAGTGGTATAAAATTGGTGTTTTATATAATTGGTGTTTAAGTGTTGCCTCTCCTGCATCCTGATGTTATTCAAGGTATAAAGGTTGCTTTTCGCATGATTAAAATTGTGAAGTTTTTGCTTATGTCCCCCAAACCATAAAGTATACCCAGTTATAGTGCTATACATGGTATACAAAATCATATATTAAAACAAATATTTCAGGCATAAAAAGAATAAAGAACATAAAGTACCCACTACCCAGCTTATTTTAGGGTATGGAACACTATCGGTATAGTTGAAGCCCTTCTGTAATCTTCCTGGATACCATCGTTTCTTTCCCACTGTCTTGAATTTTGTGCCTACCCTCACATATACAATCTCCATGTGTATCTATGTGAAAATAGCGTATAGGACTGTTTTAAGATAGTTTATAGTTGCTGAGCATGATTGTATATGGAATTTTTTAAATAAAATTAGCTTTTTTTACTTAACATTTCTGCAAAGTTTTTCCTTGTTGATCTATTCCTCTTTTTAAATAGTATTGCATAGTATCCCATTGTGTGATCATAACACATTTTGTCTAGTGTTTCTGGATGAACATTTGGATTATTTTTGTATTTATATACAATCGTGCTGAAACATAATTTACATCTTTTTGTATATATGTGTGAGAGTTTCTCTAGAGCACAAAGTTAGGAGTATAACTGCTGAACTTAGGTTATTCTTATCCTACAACCCACCTAAATATTTTGAAATTCTCTCCAAAGTGGCTGTACCAGTTTATACTCTGGCCAGTGGTATATAAAAGTGCCTGTTGCTCTATGTCAATATCAGTGCTGTCCTATATAAATATAATGTTGGTCATACATGTAACTTAAAATTTTTTCGTAGTTACATCATGTATTTTATGTTTAACAGCAAGTCTCAATTTGCATTAGCCACATTTCAGATTCTTACTAGTCACAAGTGGCTAGTAGCTACTGTATCAGACAGCACAGCTCTATATCCTTGTCTCCATTTGGTACTGAGAATCTTCCCCCCCTCAATGTAATGAGAGAGAAATTATGTTTCATTGTGACCTTAATTTTGCATTTTCCTATTACTGTGAGGATGAACATTCTCATATGTTTATTGGCCATTTAAATTTCCCCTTTTGTGTATTTGCTATTATCATTTCCCCTATTTTCTATTTTCTTGTTGGTTTTTTTCTTTCTTTAAAATTTTATTTGTTTATTTTTGGCTGTGTCAGGGCCCTCGGGTTCTTCGTTGAAGCAGGCGGGATCGTTTGTTGCCGGCGGGTTTTCTCTTCTCTAGTGGTGGTGCGCAGCCTCCAGGGCGTGTGGGCTCTGGAGTTGAGGCACCGCGTGGGCTTAGTTGCCCCGCGGCATGTGGGATCTTAGTTTGCTGACCAGCGATAGAACCGGTGTCCCCTGCATTGTAAGGCGGATTCTTTACCACTGGACCACCAGGGAAGTCCCTGTTTTTTTCTTAATGACAGAATCTTACAGGCATAGATATGGATTTACTTTGTCATTAGAATGCTGGTGTTTTGTTAATCGTGTTTAAGAGTTTTTACGGATTAATTAGACAGTATCTCTATAAAATGACACATTAAACATTTTAACCTAAAGCCAGTTTTAAAATGACTCCAAAAGTATTTGGATTGAAGTGAATCCTTGGAAGAATAATGCTTGAATGGTTATATGAGGGAGAGAAGGGGGACACAGTGATTGCTTTATACTTAACAATCCTTTGTGTATATTTGTTTTCCTTCCCTTTGCTCGGGGCTTAGTCTTGCTGCTTCTTTCCTTGACTCTAATCTCAAGGACCTGTAGGAAGAGCTAGGCGGAGTGGATTCTGGCCTGGAGTCAAAGATGCTTTTAAAAAGGGCTGTAGGGCTCCACTGAGGTAGGGAGTTGGGGATGCTTTATGCTGCATCTGGAAACAAACCAGGTGACAAATTCATTAGTGTGTCCTCTGTCTGCAGTTAAGTGGATGTAGTTGTCTGGGTGCTTTAAATGTGAAACGCAAAAAGTAAAATTCCTGGAAATCCAGAACTGCCTGTACTTAATAAATGTTACAGTGGATGATAGGGGTTAATCAGTCTTCCAATATAATATTTTTGTGAATGTTGGAATGGCTGACAGGATATCTTTTCTTGAAGAAGTATTTTTTACCTTACTGTGTATTTTACTCAATACTTGCTAGGTGCCAAGGTCACAGATTAGGATGTGAGGGGATAAGGAAGGTGAAAATGTTAAAAGGAATATGAATGATTGTATAGGAATGGTGAGAGGGTGGGGTGAAAGGTTGAAGAAGGCATCAAGGAGGAGATGTTATTTCATAGGCGTGTTGAATGATTTGGTTAGCTTAAAGAGATAGGGCAAATTGTGAGGTGGGAGTAAGCATGATGTACGTGGCCTGTGTAAGTCCTCGGCTGGGCAGGTTAGAGAAGGTTCCAGACTGGATATTTTGTACTCAATTTTAGTTGGGGAGTGGGAAGCAACTTTATCTTTTGGGAACAGGTAAGGTATGTTTTAGGGAAATCAAGTTGGTGGTAATCTGTAAGGTGGATTGAAGGAAGGGGAGATTGAAGTCAGGGAGACCAATTAGGAGGCTGTTAGATAATCCAGAGAATAGGTCATAAGGCTCAAGATTATGATGGAGGACAAGTGAGATACTTAAATGGAAGATGTGTTGGGACATGGTGTGCAGTGACTGGATTTATATAAAAGATTTATGGTTTCTAGCCCAAGTTACTAAAAGAGAGATTACGAATAGGTAGATTAACAGGTAGTTAATACAAATAGTAGTTAGATTGGGATATGAAGGTGGTTTGGGGGCAGAGATGAAGATTTTGGTTATGTTATGTTTAAAGAGCTGTGTACAGCAACCAAGCTTAATGATTAAAATCCAGACTAAAATTCATCTGAGAAGTCAATCTAGAAGTGATGGTTGAAGCAATGAGATTGGATCAGAGGGCAGATACTATGTTTTGGGTTGAAGGCTAATTACTGTTTTGGGGGGCCCACTTCCCTCTTGAATTTAGGAGGCTGAAGGAAAAAGTATGAACATGAATGATTGTGTTTTGAAAGTCAGCAGAAGTGTCAAGAGTTTCAGGAAGGGAGGAATTATCAGTAGTGTGAAGTGCCACAAAGTACCTTGTCTTGAGAAGCCTCCTTTTTAGGACCAGACTGATACATGAGCTAATTTTTTTGAGCAGGAGCCTATTCTGCCAAGCAAAGCATCAGTGTTTGAGTTGTTTTGCCAGGAATATTGGGGACTTTTGTACTGATATGGTTATATATTGTATCTTTTTCTTATAAATTTATTTACTTTATTATTTTTGTCTGCGTTGGGTCTTTGTTGCTGCGGCGAGCAGAGGCTACTGTTTGTTGCAGTGGCTTCTCTTGTTGCGGAGCATGGGCTCTAGGCACGCGGGCTCAGTAGTTGTGGCATGTGGGCTTTAGAGCTCAGGCTCAGTAGCTGTGGCACGTGGGCTTAGTTGGTCTGCGGCATGTGGGATCTTCCTGGACCAGAGCTCGAACCCGTGTCCCCTGCATTGGCAGGAGGATTCTTAACCACTGCGTCACCAGGGAAGCCCTGATAATGGTTATATATCTTGAGAAAATATTCTCTGTATGAAACATTCTAGATAAGTTGTTCATACTATGACCATGTTCCAGGGTAAAGTAAATTCACTTTGGTGAATATTAGGATTATGATTGTACTTTAGAGTCATGTTCTGTTCTACTTCACTAATTTCTTATAAACATAGCACTAAAATGATTAGATAATCAAACCTGCAAATAAAATTTTCTCCAAAAGCTTCATGAAACCTTTGCTCTCTGATTTTTATTTATTTATTTATTTTTACTTTTTGTAATCTGGAGTCATTTATTTAGGATGGAGAAGAGGACAAAGAACAACCAGAAGTAAAATCATGTAGCCCTGAACTTATTTTTTGTCATTGCTAATTGAAAAACTATTGGGATTAGGAAGAGCAGTTATTTTATTCGTGAGCTGCTTTGCTGAAGTTAAGAAAGGTCATTTCTGTCAATATGTATGAAGTCAGTCTTGTAGTAAAATGAACAAGCATAAAATCATGACAAAGTCCAAGCTACCTTTAGCCCTTGTTTCATCATCCAGGTAGTCAAATACAGGTAGGACATGAACTCCCTCTGATTTCAGCAGCTTGAGCTGAAAAAGACAGTGTTAGGGTCAAGGGGGAAAATGCTTTAACCTTATAATATCAAGCTTTTAATGGACACATGCAGGTAGCTGGTGATGTGTTCTTTATACCAGCCTAAACTACTTTCTTTGGGCTTTCCTCAGCCTTCTTCCAAATCTGAGGGCCCAAAATTTTCAAGAGCCATGGAAGCAATAAAAAGGAACAAGCTAATGATAAACACAACATGGATGGATCTCTGAAACATTATGCTAAGTGAAAAAAGCCAGACACAAAGGAGTACATACTGTATGATTCTGTGTACATGAAATTTTAGAAAAGGCAAAACTACTCTGACAGCAGATGAGTGTTTGCCTAAGTCTAGAGGTGATGGGGAGATTATCCTCAAAGGGGCACAGAGGAACTTTTTGGAGTGATAGAAATGTTCTGTATATTGTGGTGGTGGTGGTTACACAAGTGTATATGTTTGTCATAGCTTGTCAAATTGTATATGTAAAATGGGTACATTTTATCATACGTAAAACAATAGCAGCCGGGGTCTTCAGCAACAAGGACAAGTTGGGCAGCAGAATGGAACTTTATGGATTGGACTCTAATCCGAGGTTTTTGTAGTGAAGTGACCTGTTTTTTGACAGTAAAGCTATCTAACACTGGTGTTACCTCTTCATGTGTCCTAATAGGGAGTTATACATATGAGAAGGTAATTCAGACAAATGCAGTGGTTTTACTATATTGGGAATATAAGTAAACATGTATATATATAAAATCAACTAAAATGGTCTGATAATATCTAGTTTATTTAAAACTTTTTTTTGGTTTGCTGGTTTCAGAAGTCATTGAAAGGATTTCAGAAATGAAAAAAGCTTTTAAAGAATATTTAAATAGTATAGTTTTGCCTAGTTGGAAAAACTTCAGAGTTCAATACATTATCCATAGGACAGTCATTCTCTTAAACATCAGATATTTTCTAATGTCAGTTTATATATGAATAGTTGATCTGGGACATAAAGTGTACTTTTTTTTGCTATTTGAACATATCTGATTTTTATGTATTATGTTGCTTATGATAGACTAAGGTATGATTTGTGGATTATAATGATAATAATAGGTAATACTTGTAAAGCACTTTATGCTGGACACTGACCTATGCAGTTAGCCTGCACTGTCTTTTTCAGTTACTACAACTGCTCTGTGATATAGATGCTTTTATTACTCCTGTCTCTTAGATGAATACATCATGGCTTTGAGGAAATTAAATAATTAGGTCAGGGTGAGACAGTAAGTGGTTGAGCTGGCATTTGAATTCAAGTTTACTTCGTTTTAACGCCCATACCTTTTTGTTTTTATTTTTTTTAATGTAAAAAAGAAGTCTTGAGGGGGGAGTGGTAATTTAAAAGAGAGGGCATGACTTGGGGTTTCTGCAGATCCTGTGACTCATAATAAGTGTACCTTTGGTACCAAAGAATCTAACATTCCTAGCTTTTGATACCTCATGATGGCAGGCAGTGCTTCATGGATCTGGTCATGATGGCCGTTGGGAATGAGGTTTCTGTCATTCCTAAGGTCTTTCACACAACATTCTGGCTCTGTGCCTTCAGGAGACCCTTTCTCCTCTTTCGCTTCCTCATCCTCACGTGCTTATGTCATTGTCTCAAATCAGGTTCCCCTGGAAGGCCTCATGGGAACAATATTTCCTGAGTTCTTTCATGTTCATAAGAGTTTGTTTATGCTCTTGTACTTGAAAATCAGTTTTGCTGTATGTAAAATCTATGAGAAAATTTTTTTCTTTGCATATCTTAAAGTATCATTGTTTTCTGGCATAGAGCATTGCTGTCAGTTTGATGAAAATCTGACAAAGCCTGAATGCATATTCTTCACAGTTCAGATATGCATGTAGTCTAGTTTTTAGAGTACACTGTACATATCCAAGCAGTGATATGTTTTTGTTTTCTCATTAAATTGGCAGCTAAAACGAAATGCCACTGTCAACAAAGCTGTTTCCATTTTATGACCTACTTTTTCCTTACTGAAGGACTATGGGAGGGATTAAGAACTGGTACTGTTACCCCAAATTTGAAATTTTTAGCTATGCTTTTGAGTTAGAACAAGAAATCTAAGTTATTCTCGTATGTGGTGAACTTCACTTATAAATTCATTTCACAAAATCTGACTTACTGAGTTGTTTTCATAATCTAATCTAGAGCTATAGTTTCCAAATTTGGGGAGATTCTTAACACTACGCAGCATATTTTCATCAGTAACATCTCTTTATTACTGGAGCTGGGTGTAGTCAAGGCCTAGTTACCCAACTATAATGAAAACTGTTAAAACTATCAATTTAACAATTATTCAGACCCTTTTGAACTTTCCATATCTACTATTATTTCAAAAATCTTAAACAAATGCCACTCATATAAGAATTCACCAGAGTTGATTTGGAGGCAGAGAGAACTTTTGATTTAATTCTGAAAGCATTAAGAATTGGAAGGAAGGATGAGAGCCAAATGCTGTGTTTAGTGAGAGGGAAAAGTATTCTTCCTTTGCTTCTTATTCAGAGACTAGTGTTTAGGATTTGATGCAGATATTTGTGAAAGAATATGTTCTTTAAGGCTCTGGATTGGTATTAATACTGTGTGACTCACAAGTCCCAAGCAATAAGCTTTGTGGGGGTTTTTTATTTTTATTTTTTTAACATCTTTATTGGAGTATAATTGCGTTACAATGGTGTGTTAGTTTCTGCTTTGTAACAAAGTGAATCAGCTATACATATCTATCTATCTATCTATCTATCTATCTATCTATAGCTATACAGATATATCCCCATATCCCCTCCCTCTTGCGTCTCCCTCCCAGCCTCCCTATTCCACCCCTCTAGGTGGTCACAAAACACCGAGCTGATCTCCCTGTGCTATGCGGCTGCTTCCCACTAGCTATCTATTTTACATTTGGTAGTATATATAAGTCCATGCCACTCTCTCACTTCATCCCAGCTTACCCTTCCCCCTCCCCATCTCCTCAAGTCCATTTTCTACATCTGCATCTTTATTCCTGTCCTGCCCCTAGGTTCTTCATAACCTTTTTTTTTTAGATTCGATATTTGTGTGTTAGCATACGGCATTTGTTTTTCTCTTTCTGACATACTTCACTCTGTATGACAGACTCTAAGTCCATCCACCTCACTACAAATAACTCAATTTCATTTCTTTTCATGGCTGAGTAATATTCCATTGTATATATGTGCCACATCTTCTTTATCCATTCATCTGTCGATGGACACTTAGGTTGCTTCCATGTCCTGGCTATTGTAAATAGAGCTGCAGTGAACATTGCGGTACATGACTCTTTTTGAGTTACTGTTTTCTCAGGGTATATGCCCGGTATGGGGTTGCTGGGTCATATGGTAGTTCTATTTTTAGTTTTTTAAGGAACCTCCATACTGTTCTCCATAGTGGCTGTATCAATTTACACTCCCACCAGCAGTACAAGAGAGTTCCCTTTTCTCCACACTCTCTCCAGCATTTATTGTTTGTAGATTTTTTGATGATGTCCATTCTGACTGGTGTGAGGTGATACCTCATTGTAGTTTTGATTTGCATTTCTCTAATAATTATTGATGTTGAGCATCTGCTCCGTTTTTCTTTCTCAAGATTGCTTTGGCTATTCGGGGTCTTTTGTGTTTCAATACAAATTGAATATACAATTCAATACAAATTCAATACAAATTGTGCCATTTTTCTAGTTCTGTGAATAATGCCATCGGTAGTTTGATAAGGATTGTATTGAATCTGTAGATTGCTTTGGGTAGTATAGTCATTTTCACAGTGTTGATTCTTGCAATCCAAGAACATGGTATATCTCTCCATCTGTTTGTATCATCTTTAATTTCTTTCATGAGTGTCTTATAGTTTTCTGCATACAGGTCTTTTCTCTCCTTAGGTAGGTTTATTGTTAGGTATTTTATTCTTTTTGTTGCAGTGGTAAATGGCAGTGTTTTCTTAATTTCACTTTCAGATTTTTCATCATTAGTGTATAAGAATGTCAGAGATTTCTGTGCATTAATTTTGTATCCAGCTACTTTACCAGATTTGTTGATTAGCTCTAGTAGTTTTCTGGTAGCATCTTTAGGATTCTCTATGTATAGTATCATGTCATCTGCAAACAGTGACAGCTTTACTTCTTCTTTTCTGATTTGGATTCCTTTTATTTCTTTTTCTTCTCTGATTGCCGTGGCTAAAACTTCCAAAACTATGTTGAATAATAGTGGTGAGAGGAGACAACCTTGTCTTGTTCCTGATCTTAGTGGAAATCGTTTCAGTTGTTCACCATTGAGAAGGATGTTGGCTGTGGGTTTGTCATATATGGCCTTTATTATGTTGAGGTAAGTTCCCTCTATGCCTGCCTTCTGGAGGGTTTTTATCATAAATGGCTGTTGAATTTTGTTAAAAGCTTTTTCTCCATCTATTGAGATGATCATATGGTTTTTCTTCTTCAGTTTGTTAATATGGTGTATCACATTGATTGATTTGCGTATATTGACGAATCCTTGCATCCCTGGGATAAATCCCACTTGTTCATGGTGTATGATCCTTTTAATGTGTTGTTGGATTTTGTTTGCTAGTATTTTGTTGAGGGTTTTTGCATCTGTGTTCATCAGTGATATTAGCCTGTAGTTTTCTTTCTTTGTGACATATTTGTCTGGTTTTGGTATCAGGGTGATGGTGGCATTGTAGAATGAGTTTGGGAGTATTCCTCCTTCTGCTATATTTTGGAAGAGGTTGAGAAGGGTAAGTGTTAGCTCTTCTCTAAATGTTTTATAGAATCTGCCTGTGAACCCATCTGGTCCTGGGCTTTTGTTTGTTGAAAGATTTTTTTTTTTTTTTTTTGCACTACACGGGCCTCTCACTGCTGTGGCCTCTCCCGTTGTGGAGCCCAGGCTCCGGACGCGCAGGCTCAGTGGCCATGGCTCACGGGCCCAGCCGCTCCACGGCATGTGGGATCCTCCCGGACCGGGGCACGAACCCGTGTTCCCTGCATCGGCAGGCGGACTCTCAACCACTGCGCCACCAGGGAAGCCCTGTTGAAAGATTTTTAATCACAGTTTCAATTTCAGTGCTTGTGATTGGTCTGTTTATATTTTCTGTTTCTTCCTGGTTCAGTCTCGGAAGGTTGTGCTTTTCTAAGAATTTGTCCATTTCTTCCAGGTTGTCCATTTTATTGGCATAGAGTTGCTTGTAATAATCTCTCATGATCCTTTGTATTTCTGCAGTGTCAGTTGTTACTTCTTCTTTTTCATTTCTAATTACTGATTTGAGTCTTCTCCCTTTTTTCCTTGATGAGTTGGGCTAATGATTTATCAATTTTGTTTATCTTCTTAAAGAACCAGCTTTTACTTTTATTGATCTTTGCTATCGTTTCCTTCATTTCTTTTTCATTTATTTCTGATCTGATCTTTATGATTTCTTTCCTTCTTCTAACTTTGGGAGTGTTTTTTCTTTCTCTAATTGCTTTAGGTGTAAGTTTAGGTTGTTTTCTTGAGATGTTTCTTGTTTCTTGAGGTAGGACGGTATTGCTATAAACTTCCCTCTTAGAACTACTTTTGCTGCATCTCGTAGGTTTTGGGTGGTCGTGTTTTCTTTGTCATTTGTTTTAGGTATTTTTTGATTTCCTCTTTGATTTCTTCAGTGATCTCTTGGTTATTAAGTAGTGTATTGTTTAGCTTCCGCGTGTTTGTTTGTTTGTTTTTTTTTACAGATGTTTTTCCTTTAATTGATATCTAGTCTTACAGCATTGTGGTCAGAAAGGATACTTGATATGATTTCAGTTTTCTTAAATTTACCAGAGTTTGATTTGTGGCCCAAGATATGGTCTGTCCTGGAGAATGTTTCATGTGCACTTGAGAAGAAGGTGTATTGTGTTGTTTTTGGATGGAATGTCCTATAAATATCAATTAAGTCCATCTTGTTTCATGTGTCATTTAAAGCATGTGTTTCCTTGTTTCATTTTGGATGATCTGTCCATTAGTGAAAGTGCTGTGTTAAAGTCCCCTACTATGATTGTATTACTGTGGATTTCCCCTTTTATGGCTGTTAGCATTTGCCTTATGTATTGAGGTGCTCCTTTGTTGGGTGCATAAATATTTACAATTGTTATATCTTCTTGGATTGATCCCTTTATCATTATGTAGTATCCTTCTTTGTCTCTTGTAATAGTTTTTATTTATTTATTTATTTTTTAATAGTCTTTATTTTAAAGTCTATTTTGTCTGATCTGAGAATTGCTACTCCAGCTTTCTTTTGATTTCCATTTGCGTAGAATATCTTTTTCCATGCCCTCACTTTCAGTGTGTATGTGTCCCTAGGTCTGAAGTGGCTGTCTTGTAGACAGCATATATACGGGTCTTGTTTTTGTATCCATTCAGCCAGTCTGTGTCTTTCGGTGGGAGCATTTAATCCATTTATATTTAAGGTAATTATCGATATGTATGTTCCTATTACCATTTTCTGAATTGTTTTGGGTTTGTTATTGTAGGTCTTTTCCTTCTCTTGTGTTTCCTGCCTAGAGAAGTTCCTTTAGCATTTGTTCCAAAGCTAGTTTGGTGGTGCTGAATTCTCTTAGCTTTTGCTTGTCTCTGAAGGTTTTAATTTGTCTGTCGAATCTGAATGAGATCCTTTCTTGGTAGAGTAATCTTGGTTGTAGGTTTTCCCCTTTCATCACTTTAAATATGTCCTGCCACTCCCTTCTGGCTTGCAGAGTTTCTGTTGAAAGATCAGCTGTTAACCTTGTGGGGATTCCCTTGTATGTTATTTGTTGTTTTTCCCTCGCTGCTTTTAATATTTTTTCTTTGTATTTAATTTTTGATAGTTTGATTAATATGTGTCTTGGTGTGTTTCTTCTTGGATTTATCCTGTATGGGACTCTCAGTGCTTCTTCAACTTGATTAACTATTTCTTTTCCCATATTAGGGAAGTTTACAACTATAATTTCGTCAAATATTTTCTCAGTCCCTCTCTTTTTCTCTTCTTCTTCTGGGACCCCTGTAAGTTGAATGTTGGTGCGTTTAATGCTGTCCCAGAAGTCTCTGAGACTGTCCTTAATTCTTTTCATTCTTTTTTCTGCTCCGCAGTAGTTATTTGCACTATTTTATCTTTCAGGTCACTTTTCCATTCTTTTGCCTGTTATTCTGCTATTGATTCCTACTAGAGAATTTTTAATTTCATTTATTGTGTTCATCATTGTTTGTTTGCTTTTTAGTTCTTCTAGGTCCTTGTTAAATGTTTCTTGTATATTCTCCATTCTATTTCCAAGACTTTGGATCATCTTTACTATCATTACTCTGAATTCTTTTTCAGGTAGACTGCCTATTTCCTCTTCATTTGTTTGGTTTGGTGGGTTTTTACCTTGCTCCTTCTTCTGTGTGTTTCTCTGTCTTCTCATTTTGCTTAACTTACTGTGTTTTGGGGTCTCCTTTTCGCAGGCTGCAGGTTCGTAGTTCCCATTGTTTTTGGTGTCTGCCTGCAGTGGCTAAGGTTGGTTCAGTGGGTTGTGGAGGCTTCCTGGTGGAGGGGACTAGCGCCTGTGTTCTGGTGGATGAGGCTGGATCTTGTCTTTCTGGTGGGCAGGACCACGTTCAGTGGTGTGTTTTGTGGTGTCTGTGACCTTATTATGATTTTAGTCAGCCTCTCTGCTAATGGGTGGAGTTGTGTTCCTGTCTTGCTAGTTGTTTGGCATAGGGTGTCCAGCACTGTAGCTTGCTGGTCATTGAGTGGAGCTGGGTCTTAGCGTTGAGATGGAGATCTCTGGGAGAGCTTTTGCTGTTTGATATTACATGGAGCTGGGAGGTCTCTGATGGACCAGTGTCCTGAACTCTACTCTTCTACCTCAGAGGCACAGGCCTGACACCTGGCCGCAGCACCAAGACCCTGTCAGCCACACGGCTCTCTCTGGGCTTCTATTTTGACAGCAACAACGTGACTCTGGACAGTGTAGACCACTTTTTTCACCAATTGGCTGAGGAGAAGTGTGAGGGCGCCCAACGTCTCTTGAAAATGCAAAACCAGTGCTGCGGCCGTGCCCTTTTCTAGGATGTGCGGAAGTCTTCTCGAGATGAGTCTGGTAAAACCCAGGAGGACCCTGTGGAAGCCGCCATTCTTAGGGAGAAGAACCTGAACCAGGCAGTATTGGATCTGCGTGCCCTGGGTTCTGCCTGCGCAGACTCCCACCTCTGTGACTTCTCTAAGCAATAATCTTTGAGTATTTGTGTCTTCCCTCAGCTTTGAGAAATTGTTTTTCTTGTATTCCTTCTTTGTTAATTAGTTCTCTTGTTCTGTTTCTGGAATACTTATTTCATCCGTTGTTGTACTTCCTAGATTGAACCACTATGATGTGCACTTTTTTTTTTTTTTTGTATTTGTCATACAATCTGGGAGGTTGCTTTGACTTATTTAAACTCCCAAACACTCTCCAGCGAGGGTTTTTTTGGTGTGGGGGTGGGAGTGGTAGAGGTAATCATATATTTAAATCTGAAGATCTATTTCTCATCCTGTGTTCCATTTTCATAGCATCCTGTTCTTGTTTTATGGAAACAAGAACCAATATCTTATTCAGTTTCTAAGGATTATGACTTCTGATTTTTTAAAAATCCCCTTTTGTTGTTGAAATTCCCTTTACAGTGGTGTCTTTGTCTCCTCCCCTGTTTATCATGGTCTTTGCATTTCATGCTGCTAGGTTTCCTTATATGTCTAATCATCCTTGGCTGTCTGTTCATTCTTACTCTTAAATATGAGCAGAAAATTCATCTTAAGTTTCTGATTTTTGTTTGGGGGTAAAAGTCTGACAGAAGCTTTTCTGCATACGGACTAGGTGTGAACAGAGGGTGAGGTTAATGGTTCTCTATAACTTTCACTAGCTCCCCCTATTTTCATTCATGTACAGTCTCCCATTTTACTGTGTCCCCGTGCAGGCTGTGTCTGAGTTCTGTCCAGGAGTCTCTCCCCACTTCTAATTTGTTACTGGCATATTCTAACTGCCAATCCTTCCATTCTGTTTTGTTAATCACCATGCTTCCATCTGCTTTATACCTTGCAAAGATTTTTAATATCTCTTCCCATGGATGGTGCACCTCTTACTTCCCTCTCCTGCCTCCTAAGTTGTCATTGTTTTTTCTACTTTAAAAAATTCTTTTACTATCATTTTGAATGGTGTATTGGGAGGGATTGGAGAAAATGGCTGCATTCCATGTCTTGAACTAGAAAATCGTTTATCACTTGGGTTAATATATCAGTATGAATCATTATTTTCGTTACAAAAATATTTCACTAAAAATTAAGCTACCATAGGGCATTTGTTTGTGCACAGATCATTATTTGAAAATAGGAGTATAGAGAAATTTAAAAATACTGGATTTTGAGAAAATACTGAAACTTTTAAGTCTCATGTCTTCTTTCCTATAGCACTTTTGAAGCTTTTCTCCCATTTACTTGTTCCCATTTTTTGAAAGATTTTTTCTTTTCTTTTGAAAATAATTTTAAAGAACTCTCAAAATTTAGTAGGCTGATGAAGTTAAATGAGTTAATCTCTTATTTATAAGTGTTAGACCAAGCGTCTGTTAAAACAGAAGTGACATTTATTTTGGCTAAACAGTTTCTGTTCTACATATGTGTTTACATAGCATTTTCACACTCCATAAATTGAACAGAGCAAGTGGGTTGACTAAATTTTACTGTAACATTTGTCAAGGAAATGGGTATAGATGACCATTCAATAATAAGAGAAATTGTTGCAGAATTATTCTGTTGAAATTTTATAGGGGTGTGCAGCTTTTTGAACAGCATGAAAATTTTCTTGCAGCGTGAAAATTTAAATTGATTCTTGACATAAGGATTTATGTGCCCATCATCAAGATTTAATGGACATTAAATTTTGCTGTTTGCATCAGACTGCTCTCATAAAGAATGAAAATGTTACCAGCTTTATCTGAGTATTATCTCACCCTATCTCCTCTTTCCTAGAAGTTAACTATTATCAAGTGGGTCTTGATAGTAGTTTTAGTTTTTATACTGCTTAAGCATGTTTTTAATACCTTTGCTGTTTATTCGCACATCTAATCTATTTATTGGTTTGTAAGTTTTATAATTTTACATAAATAGCGTCACACTGTATGCATTTTTTTTCCAGCTAGCTTTGTTTTTGAGATTTATTCATGGTGATACATGTGCATGAAACCCATACTTTTAACTTCTGTATATGTTACATTGCATCAGCATCACTGGCTGCTTCTCCTTGCATAGAGATGAGAATTTCTCTAGGGTGAATAGTCTGTAAACCAACAATTCCATGGGAAGTTATGTGCATCTGAACTCTACCAGATATTACTCTGAGATTTCTGATGCTGTCTGGTTCCTGATTCTCTATGTGTGACCTGTTCCCTCTGGGAATTTTCAGGGTTTTTATGTCACCAGTGTTACGAAATTTCGGTTACCTTTTTTGTTGTTCTTGTGGTTGTACTTTCATCAGTTACTAGGCACTTTCAGTCTTGACATTTATACTTTTTAGTGCTGGGAAACTTTTCTGAATCATTTCTTTGATAAAGTTCTTCTCTTTGTTTTTCTTGTTCTTTCTATTAGTTGGACTGATCTGAAAATTTTCTTAGTTTCATTCTCTCCTATTTTAAGTCTCTCTGTTGTTGTTTTTGGCTGGGTGTGGGGGTAAGGTGCAGAGAATCTTTTTGGGGTTGTTTTTCCAACTTGATTTTGTGACCTTTTATTGAAAAACGTCTGTCCTCATTTTAGTTCCTAAGAGTACTTTATTTTTCTCTGAAAAAAATTTTTTATAACATCTCATTCTTGTTTCATGAGTACAATACTCTTATTTCTCCTGATGATTTTTTTTTTCTACTCTCTTTTCTCTCTGATTCCTTTTTGTTTCTTTGATTCTGTTTTCCGTGTTGTATGTTTTCCTTCTATGTCTGGTAATCTTTGGATGCCTATTCATATTTGAATTTGGAAGCCTAATGTGAATGGATGGAGACTGTCATCTGGCAGGCCTCCCTGTAGGGTGACCTGACGATTTTGTAGAGTGTTCCTGTAAGTAATCTGTAAGGGATTTTACTGAATTTTCCTCAGAGAGCAGTAGAGCTGTTGCCTGCCTGAGGTTTATAACATTTCTGGAAGTCGAGTTGAGAAAGAAGGCTGAGGGTTTCACTAAGACTTTTTTACTCTGACTCTCAACTCAATCTGTCTCTGAATCCAGAGCCTTTGTAGTTCAGCCTTTTCAAAGTAAACCTCCAGTCTTTTCCTGTGTGTAGTAGTTTTTTTTTTTTTAATATTTATTTATTTGGCCGTGCCAGCTCTTAGTTGTGGTGTGTGCTATCTTTAGTTGCAGTATGCAGGGTCTAGTTCCCTGACCAGGGATCGAACCTGGTTCCCTGCATTGGGAGCATGGAGTCTTAGCCACTGGACCACCAGTGAAGTCCCCCATGTGTAGTAGTCTTAATACATGTCTGCAAATTGTTTTTTAATCCTCCTATGTAAGAGGTGTGTCCGTGTCCCTCTGCACTGGCCTTAGTAACTTGCTTGTAACCTACAGCATGTAGCTCTGGTGACACTCAGAAGAGGCCATGCAGCTTCTGCTTGGTTCTCTTGGGACATTCCCTCTGGGGAAAGCCAGGTGCCATGTAAGAAGTCTGACTACCCTAACCTAGTCAAACTGGAGAGACCACTTACAAGCACTCCTGGGGACGAGTCCCACCTGAATTCCTAGCCAAGAGCTTCTAGCAGCTGCTAATCATTAAATGAGATTTCAGGTGACTACCGTCATCCCTTGGTATTGGGGGGTGGGTGTCGGAATTGTTTCCAGGACTGCTGACAGTTAACCAAAAAATGGTGAAGTATTGGCATATAACCTATGCACATCCTCCCGTATATTTTAAATCATCTCTAGATTACTTATAATACCCACTACAGTGTAAATAGCTGCCAGAGCATGGCAAATTGAAGTTTTGCTTTTTGGAACCTTCTGGAATTTTTTCCCCCAATTATTTTCAATCTGCAGTTGGTTGAATCCACAGATCCAGAACCTGTGGACATGGGGGACTGCCTGTGTCTCCCCAGCCATTATCTGTGTGCAATAATATGAGAAACCCCAAGTGAGAACTGCTCAGTTGAGCCCTTAAAATTAATGAGCCAGTATTGGTTATAAGAATAACTAAAGCTCATACTTACTCAGGGTCCCATTTAAGATATACCACATTACATTTAATCGTCATATCTCCTTAGGTCCCTCTTGGCTATGTGAGTTGCTCAGACTTTTCTTGTTTTTTTTGACCTTGACAATTTTGAGGAGTACTGGTCAGGTATTTTGTAGAATGTCTCTACTGAGATTTGTTTAATGCTTTCTCATGATTAGACTGGAGTAATGGGGTTTGGGGAAGAAGACCACAGAGATTAAGTGCTATCTTCATCGCATTGTATCAAGAGAACATACAGTGAACATGATTATGACTGTTGATGTTGACCTTGATCACCTGGCTGAAATAGTGTGTCAGATTTCTCCACTGTAATTACTCTTTTTGCCCCCCTTTTCATTTTGTGCTCTTTGAAAAGGAAGTCCCCAAGCCCAATCTACACTTAAAGGGTGGGACGTTAAATAGTCCATCTATTTGAGTGTGGAGTATCTACATAAATTACCTGGCATTTGTCCACACTGGAGATTTGTGTGTTCTCTTATTTATTCATTTATTCAACCATTTATTTTTATCAGTATGGACTCATTAATATTTATACTTTGGGTTATAATCCAATACTACTTTATTTTGTTGCTCAGATTATTCTAGCTTTGTACAAAAAAAAAATTTTTTTTTGTTTGATCTACCATAGGCCAGGAGTGGTGAATTAATTCTGTTCTGTTATTTCTGGTTCTTTACCCTTGTGTTACTGGTAGTTTTTACTTATGTATTTTGGTGTAGTGTTATTCCACTTATGGAAAAACAGAAGACTTTTAGGAAAGACAAATAGGTCTTTAGGAAAGTAGATGGGAGTTACGATAGTCTGACAGTGTTTGATTTCTCATCTCAGGTGATAGGAGTCAATGTCCTCTATTATTGGAAACCTCCCTTGAAAGTGGCATTTTTGTCTAGTTAAATTCTTTTGGAAGACTCTGCTTTTTAGGTAGATAAGGGGAGTGGGGTTTAGACAAAGCCTCTTTCTGCATCTATTGATTTTCAGATGTCTTGAAATAATTTTTATGCCACTGGGAGATAATTTGCATCCCTTCACATGTTTGAAAGAACAACAGTTGAGTTAGAGATAAAACACTCTGTCATGCTTTGCTTCCTTGAAGTCTGACACTGTGCCACTTCCCTGTGCATAGCACTTTGGAAGACTGAAAACTAGCCTGATTTATCTTTTCCTCTCCTGCTTTAAGTGGCTTTATTTAGAAGGGTGTGGGAGAGTGAGGAATTGAATTCTCATGGCATTCTTTAATTGCCTTTAAAATCAAATAGCTTAAATATAGTGGCTAGTTTTTCCTTAAATTGTAAATATGTTTCCCCCACATCCTTTGTAGACGTGGCTGTATGATATTTCATCCTGTAGATGAGGGTTTATTAGCCTCAGCACTGTTGACATTTGAACTGTTCTTTGCTGCAGGCCTGTCCTTTGCAGGGTAGGATGTTTTACAGCCTTCCTGGACTCTTATTAACTAGATGCTACTGATATTCCCTCCCCACATCAGTTGTGACAATCAAAAATGTCTGTAGACATTGCCAGATGTATTCTGGGGGCCAGAATCTCTCCTGGTTGAGAACCACTGCTATAGATATATTCCATTCCTCTGTTGTTAGAAATGCAAGTTATTTTTATATTCAGTATAAATAACACTGTAATGAACATCATTATACACAAAGATTTTTCTCTTTTGATCTGTTATTAATGGTGAATTACATTAATTTCCAAATATACAACTATTTTTCTATTCCTATTATAGAGGATTTTTTCATATGCTGATAGATTCTATTTGCTAGTATTTTTAATATTTTAAAATAATAACAATATTTATGTACAATTGGGGTTGTTTCTTTAGGTAACTTCTGAGAAACGGAACCACTGAGTCAGAGTTTCCAATTTTATAATCTTGGTATTTTTAGGATGCATTTCTAAGCCACCCTAGCATGATGGGCAAAGTCACAGGTAGAAAGATTTTTCCATAGCCAATTTATAATCCTTGTTTTATCCACACTTTAAATTTTGAAATAATTTTAGATTTACAGAAAAGTTACAAAGATAGTAGAGAGAGTTCCTGCATATCCTTTAACCACTTTGGTCAGTGTCAACTTCTTACATTACTGTGGTGTATTTGTCTAAACTAAAAAACCAACATTAGTACTATTCTATTAACTGGACTCCAGACTTTATCTGGATTTCACCAGTTTTTCTGGTAATTCCCTTTTTCTGGGCCAGGATTCAATCTGGGTACCACATTATATTTAGTACCCTTGCCTTTTAGGTCCCCATACATTGGTATAACTATCTTTGATTTTTAAAAAAGAAGGAAAAGTTTGTAATGCATCAACTACTTAAGCCTTGAGTTTAAGAAGATGAATTCTAGGCTAGTCTGCTTTGGTCTGAATCCTGACATGCCACCTAAGTTGTATTGTCTGGATACACTGGGTATCTCACTTTTCTCAATTGTAAAATAATAATATTAATAGTGCTAACTTTACTAAGTTGTTATTCGATTTAAATGATATAGTGCACATCAGTCTCTTAATGTAAAGCCTGGCGTGAAGAGCTAACAAAAAAACTAAGCATTTTTATTATTGCTGTTTATATTAGTTTTTTAGTCAAAAGAACAACATACTAATCTTTAGAAACCCTTGGGGAAAATCTTGTCCACGGGCCTGAGGCATCCCTGACACTACCTCTTCTGTTTGATAGGAAGCAGATGGGATTGACAGATTGTGTTATTCTTGTGCAGGGCTTGCCAATGTCCATGTGCCCCCTCTAAGAAATAGTGTGCCAAATGTAGAAAGGAGAGGGGGAATTTTGCAGTATCTGAATGTCCTTTGTTGAAATTTTATGATTTGCTTTGTTTAAAGATTTTTGGTTAAAGGTCTCTTTGAGAATTCTTTGCTTTTTTGATATTTGTTTTTTTAAAGGGTAGAATTTAAATGAGTTAATGTTTGTGAAGCATTTAAAACAGTGCCTGCCACAGAATGAGTGTTGTGGAAGTATTTACTTATTCTTCAGTGCCTCAAATAAAATAAAAGCATATTATGATTACTTGTTATAATGAGCCTCTGGAGCAAAAATTAACTGAAATAAGAGGTGAGAGGACCATTAACCCTCTCAGATTAGTCACCTGGTTGTCCTTGAAAGGGTTTGGTTTCTGACCAAAACTCTCTGCAGTCCGCCCCCTCATGCTGTTGAGACAGCAAAAGATTCTTACCTTTGGCCAAGAGCCTGATAAAAGTGTGAGAACTATCTGGCATTTGTAATTATGAGGGAATAAAGGCAGAATGAAGTGCTTCAGGCATTTTTTTTTTCTCTACATGACTTGCAATTTAAATATCATTACAATTAAAAGTATCTAAGTGTGGTTGCTCAGGAATAAGTGGTCTTAATTTTGGTAGAACCTAGAGAGACAGCATTAAATTAGTTTTGAAACATTTTGGTTATGGAAAATTTCAGGCGTACCTAAATGTTGAAATAACAATGTAAATTGAGCCCCCATGTACCTATCACCCTACTTCAACAGTTATTAACATAGAGCCAATTAAAGATAGTATTTTTAAATTGCTGTGAACTCTCATAACATCATCAGTCTAACAGCAATCATATTCATTTTTTGTATATTTTCCTTTATATGTACAAATTTTACATTATTACATGAGTACAATTTTTGTATTATGTTTCTTTCTAAGTAGTATTAGCAATAATCATTTTAGTGGGGATCACAATTTTTATTTTATGCCCCCGACTCCCCCTTCTTTATTAGCTCCTCTTTCCATATTCTATTTTGACTTTAGCTTAGAAAGGGCACTCATATTTTTATGTTGCAGTAGATGCCAAGATGATGCATATTGGTTTCTATGTATTTATAAACAATAGACATCTTCTAATATAGAGGTGTCTTTTTCTCTTTAATCTTTGGTGGGAGTAGGTGAGGAGTGCGTGTAAATTTTTAAAAGTTAAATGATTGAAGGACAACTGTACTCCAGTTTTTAACTTAATAGCATCCTTTCAGCATCCCTAATAAATAGCAATCTTTTAAGAAATGTCTTAATGTTAACCAGACACCTGCTAGATCTGCCCTCTGGAATAAATGAATATGCCATTTCTTCTTTTACAAGGACACGGGGACTTATTACCTCCTCTCTAGTCTAAGCAGTCCCAGGTTCTTCAGATGTTTGTTATATGATGTGTTTTTTGAGCTGCCTGCTGTTCTCATTCTTCTGCTTGGGATATATTTTAATTTTGTCAATGTTCCTCTTAAAATGTGGTGCTTCAGAACAGAATGTGTTGTTTTATATCTTTGGTAAGTCAGAGTACTGAACCTTATAGCTTTAATGAGCTTGACTTGGGAACCATGGTTCAGCCTCCCATAATGTGAGCATTGTCAAATGCAGATTATTTCTAGTAAGCCAGCTACTTCATTTGGTGCTCACTTGCTCATTCAATCATTCCATAAATATTTATGGAGTGCTTACCATGTGTCATGCGTAGTTTTAATCATATTGTCAGTGAGCAAGACAGATGTTTCTCTTCTCTTGGAGCTCACATTCTGGTTGGTATCAGAAAAGTAAAGAATTTAATGAGAAACTGTTTCAGGAAGCTATGAGTAAAAGAAAACTGGAAAATGAGCTGTGATATTATTAGGGGAATACTTTAGATTGGGTAGTCAGGAAAGGTCTCTTCGAGTTGACAGCTGGGCTGAGATCTAAATGTCAAGAAGGAGCCAGCCATGCAGGTATGGGGGTGGAGAGGTAAGGGCGATTCCAAGAAGAGAAAACAGTAAAAACAGGAGTCCGGAGATAAGGGAACAAGCTTGACATGTTGAGTGAATAGAAAAGTCCACAGTGGCTAGAGAGTGTAAGGTTGAAGACCTAAACAGGGGTCAGATCATAGAGGGCTGTAGTAAGTTTGGGTTTTCTTTTAAATTCAATGGGAAGTCAAGAGTGACATGATTTCATTACATTTTGAAGAAAGATCACTCTGGTGAATGAATTACAGAGATGCAGAAGTGGAAGCAGGACCACTAGTTACAGTAGTATTCTAGGCAAGAGACGATGATCACTTTGGGATGGTGCAGCTACAGATGAGAGATGTGGACTGATTCTGATTCTGGATATATTTGCAGATATAACTGATAGGATTTGCTAATGAAATAAATGGTGTGTTTGAGAGAATGCAGAGTTAATGTTCTGACATACAGATATTTTTGTTCATGTGAGGAAACAGATTTGTTTCAACTCTGGAGGAAGAAACCTGGCATATTTTATTTTATTTATTATTATTTTTTTTTTTTGCGGTACGCGGGCCTCTCACTGTTGTGGCCTCTCCTGTTGTGGAGCACAGGCTCCGGACGCGCAGGCTCAGCGGCCATGGCTCACGGGCCCAGCTGCTCCGCGGCATGTGGGATCCTCCCGGACCGGGGCACGAACCCATGTCCCCTGCATCGGCAGGCGGACTCTCAACCACTGCGCCACCAGGGAAGCCCCACTGGCATATTTTAAATATTTACTATGGTGTGTGTTGTTGATGGTTAAGAGAATGGACTCTGGAGCCAGACAGCTTGGTTACAATAGCTCTTCTGCCTACCTTGGACAAGTTACTCAGCCATTCTTTGGCTCAGCGCCCTCATCTATAAAATGAGGACAATAATAATATCTACCTTATAAGGTTGTTGCAAAGATTAAATGAGTTGATTGATATAGGTGTATTAGGCTTCAGTGGCTGCTAATATTAAAGAGCCTATGTAAATGTTAACTTTTATTATTTTAAAGGATTTTGCAAGGGTAATTTTGAGTCGACATAATGTTAGCCATATGCTGACTTTATACACCGATCCCTATGTAAGATACAGTTCTGTTTAATTGGAACTTCGTATTTTTTGTTTTTCCTCAGGGACATCTGTAATTTTTTGTTTACTGCCATTGTGAAAATATGAAAAAATTATTTTTTGTTTTCCTGTAGCTCTGTGTTGCTAGCTAAAATCTGCTTAATACTGCATTTGTACCAAGTCTCTTTCAGAGTGTGCTTATACTACAGTATCTTACACTGAAGAAATGTCTTGCAAGAGGTACCAGAAATATTGGGTTTTTGCTAACATGCCTCGTAATACAGATTTTATATTCCTGTTTAGAGAAGTATCTGTTAATCCTATTTCTGTAAAATTATAAAGTACACCATGAGAATTTTGTTTTCACCTTGTCTCTTACAGAAGTGCAGTTCATTTAAGTAGAATTTGATACTTTTATTTATATCATAGCAGTACTAAATATTTAGTCTTGTTCTAAATTCTTTTCAGAAAGGGGCTTTTCTGTCTGTTAGTGGTATATACATCTCTTTATGAATTTATGATATGCTTTGCCCTAGTTTGATGCTAACTTATAGAGACCATTAATTACATCTCAGTTTTTATCTTGCATTGAGTGTAGAATTTATGCTTTTTATTTATGCTTTTTATTTATTCTTTTTAATAGCAGGATTCACCAGTGGGTTTACTACTTCAGGGAAATGACAGTATATTAAAATGAACAGGATGTATCTGCTAGGTGTTAATGGCTCACTCACCATGTCAGTATGAGTGATTGTTTCTTTGATCTGTTTGCAGGGAAAAAATAACCTTTGGGTATCAATATATTGATATTTATAATGGTTTACATTTTTATAGATTATAGCTTTTGATTGCTAAAGAAGGATTCACTATAAAGGAATTTTCCTAGTTGAAATAACATTCATTAAATGTCATTAAATTTGTTATTTAATTTTTATTACATTTACATGGTTTAAAATGGAAAAGGTACAACATAGTGTATAATGGAGAGTACATCTTTCATTACTGTCTTCCAGCCTCTTGATTTTTCTTTCCCAAAGGTATCAGTTCTTTGTATGCTTCCAGAAAATGAATACATACATTGATGCATGAATATATACAGCTATACATGTGCACACACGTGTATATATTCTTTTTTAAAAAACTGTAGGGTGTTATGATTTATCATTTAGTATGTATCATAATTCATCCCTATTAAATAAAATTATCAGTTCCCAAATGAGTGATACTAAGATTTTTTTGTGTGTTTTACTTCTGCCTACATATCATTTTGTACACGTAGGAGTAAACCTGTAAGTAAATTTTTAGAATTTGGCTGAAGATTATGTGCAACTGTAATTTCTGGTAGACTTTATTAAATTGATTTCCACTGAGATTGTACCACTCTGTTGGTGCCAGCAGTGTATGTTTCTGCATCATCTCGTCAAGAGAATGATTACCAAACCTTTGATAATCTGACACATGAAAAATGTTACCTTAGTGTAGTCTTAATTTTCATTTCTTTTTTGAGTGTTGGGTGCAGTTTAAGATCCATTTGTGGGTTTTTTTGGTCCATTTTTCTATCATGTTGGTCATTTTCTTACTAATTTATGGGACCTTTTTTATATTAGGGAAATGAGCTCATGATATGCAATACAGTTCTTTATTTCTTATTCACGTAGTGTGCTTTTGTTTTACTTTATGCTTCCTTAATTTAGTGTGTTTTCTTTTTTAATTAAAATAAACATTTACACAGTTTAAAGAACCAAATAGTTCTATAAGCTCCTCTTCTTGGAGAAGATTCCCCAGAACCATTTCGAACTCTTGCCGCTGATTCCTTTGGAATTTATCTTCAGATTTCTAAACAACTGTGCTTCTTGATTTTTTTTTAGTTCTAGGAATTATCTATCCCATTATGGAAGGTGAGATTTAATCACTCCATTACCCCAAACACACACACACACACACACATATACTCCACATACCCTTCTCCCCACCCCTGACCCCCCCCCCGTTCTTCCTCATGTTTTCCAGATAGGATTACTTTTTATTTCCTGCACAATTTCTTGTTTTCCTTGGAGTTAATAAGTTTTGTTTGGTGTGCTAATCATTAATTTAACCCCCAGTTTTCCCCCAGTTGAGATCAGTGCCATTCTGATTCTTGAGCTTTTGTATGAAACTTTTTTCTTTCTCTCTGAAAGCATATAGGCTCTGCCTACCTCCAGTGTTCTGAAATTTTTGATAATGTGCCTTTGTAAGTATCTGTTTTCATCCATTGTGCTTGGCACAGGGTGGGCCCTCTCAGTCTTGAAATTGATGCCCTTCAGTTTGGAAATTTTTTTAGATTATTTAAAAAAATTACTTCTCTCTGACAAAGCGAGAGAGAGGCATGGACATACATACACTACCAAACGTAAGGTAGATAGCTAGTGGGAAGCAGCCGCATAGCACAGGGAGATCAGCTCGGTGCTTTGTGACCGCCTGGAGGGGTGGGAGGAAGGGAGACGCAAGCGGGAAGAGATATGGGAACATATGTATATATATAACTGATTCATTTTGTTGTGAAGCTGAAACTAACATACCATTGTAAAGCAATTATACTCCAATAAAGATGTTAAAATGAAAAAAAAAATTACTTCTTCTCTTCAATTTTCTGTGTCTCTTAGTCCTGTTATTTGGCTCTTGAACCTCCTGGACTGATCCTCTACTGTTTTACCATGTCTGCCTTGTGCTCTAATTTCTGGGAGTTTCCTTCAATTTTTATCTTCCCAGCTTTCTCTTCTATGATTATGTTTTTACTTTACAGGAGCTCTTTTGTTCCTCTGAATGTTCTGTTTTTCCTTTTAATAACATCCTGTTATTTCATGAATTCAAAATCTTATCTTTCTGAAAGGAGTTTGCTCACTTGCTTCTTTCCTCCCTTCTTTCCTTAAATTTTCTTTTCCTAACCTCATCCCTTTCTCTTCCAAATTGCCCTTTTCTGCTTGTTTTGGCCCCCCTCTCTTCTTCTAGGGAACTTCTTCTATGTTTGTCCATGGACTGTCTGCTTATATTTTAAAGTGGGCATTGAATAGCTGATTGGAAGCTCTGTGCTTGTCCGTGGGATTTGTTGGCTGTGGGTTTCACTGTAGGGTGATTTGGCTGAAATATTTGAGTAACCTCTAATGTTAGCACCTTTTGATCTCCCTTTTGGGCTAGTGAGATTCTAAAGAGTAGAAAAACAAGGGTATACATTTGATTGCCATCATTTTGAAAATTCAAGTGTCTGAAAAAGGTTAGTATGTCAAATAATAAGTATAAACTTTCACTTATGTTTTTTAAGTGTAGCTTCCAGCCCTCATCTCTGCCTGGTATTCTTCAGTTTCCAAAGTCCTGTTTTACATTCTTCAGAAATAAGCCTTCTCTTTGGGGAATGAGCGTTGTATTCATTCATTCTGCTACACTGAACGGGAGAGGAGAATTCTGGGGAGTCCAACTACTTCTTCAGTACACTTTCAGTCAGTGCTCCAGTTTGTAGCCCAAGCTTCACTTCCACTTCCAGAGGAGTTTAAGCTAGTTTGCTTTTTTCTTTCCTCGCAGCTGGCTTAGTTTGTAACTTAGCATTCCACTAAGGGTCTTGGTTCTTCTGCTTCCCAGGCTTCACGTGTACTTGTTGCTGTCTCCACTCCCATTAACTTTATCTTTATGGATATAAAAGGTCCCTTATGAAGTGTAGCAGAATTTTAGAAGAGAAACAAATGTTTATGTTCAGTCCTTCATCTTTAACTGGAAGTCCTTTACGTGAGTCATTAAATATTTTAGCTCATTCAGAGATAAGCTTGGATCAGGTAAAGCTAAATGTCTCAGCCTTTTTGTGGCTGTTGTTTTTCATCTGTTTGTGCTATCAGAAAGTTCTTCGAGAATCTGATGAATGTTTCGAACTTCCTCTGAGAAAAAATAATTAAAATAAATACACAGTATTTTGTATACATTTTATTTTTTAGAATTTACATTCTATCAGTTAGGGGTATTCTCTACTGAAATGTTAGTCCCTTCTTTTGCCAAACAGTGCTCAGCAACATGGAGAAGGATTGACTTCCTTTATGTAGAATGTAAAACTAAAATTCCACCAAAGATAGCCGTGCCAAACCAGTGACTCCTTTAAAAAAAAAGAAAAAGAAAATCCAAATTGGGTAAATAAGAAAAATATAATAACAAGCAAGTATAATTCTGTGAAAAGGTAAATTTCAGCAAGAAGACTGCTTTTGGTTTGAATAAAATGTTGACATTGAAACTTGGTTCCACATGACATGAGCACATTTAGAGTGGTGTAAATGTTAATATTTAATATAAGGCTTATCATAAAACAGTATATAGTTAATTGCCTTGTGTGTGAGAGACGCTACTTCCAAGAGTTCAGAAGGATGATAAATACTTTTGATTGGAGTGTTTTATAAAATTTCATATAAGAGGATGTGCTTGACTTGGAGGTTTTGTTTTATTTTTTTTTAAGTTGGAGTAGAGGATATGGTTGCTATCATTTTGGAAGCTTTGGGGAACAAGCCCACATAACTTTTAACTTTCATTTAGAAATTGAGAAATCTGGTTCAAGTTCCTAAATCCTTTTTTATTCTTTTTTTACATTAATCAGGTATTGCATATGAGATATGAACTTGGCCAGTGGTACTGTTCTATCTATTATGGGTTGTATTTTGGTCTTACAGTGTCATATATAATCTTTTACCTGTTGGTAGCTGGTAATTCACTTACTAATCAGACTCCCAAAACATAGAATTTCAGAACAGTAGATGTTCAATATTGTTGTGTATAGCTTTTTTTCTAAGAAAACAGATACTTGGTAGAGCAAGGAATCAAACCCAATGTTTAGGCATTCTTTTTCTTGTTTCCTACAGTTCACTGTCTTGAGATTATATGTTTATTGTATGTGTATGTATTTTGGGTACAAGTTGGTACTCTTATTTATTATCAGAAAATATTTAATTTTTTAGGCGCTATGGGTTTCTTGGTTCTTTTGAAGTCTAGATAGATGTGGGTACTCAAGCGCATAGTTTTCTAGGATTTCTGTTGCATGAAGGTTTCCCAGATCATTTCAGTAAAATATGGCACTTGGTCCTAATAATCTCTTCTAATAGATACTTTTGTAATTCATATGAGGAAGTTTTCATGGCCAAACCTTATAGGTGATTCTATGAAGGGAAACTGTTAAATGTCATAACTGTTAAAATGACTTTATGAGTATGTGAGAGTAAACTGTTACTTCTTAAAAAAAAAAAAAAATCCAGGTCCAAGCAGGTAGAGGTCAGTCCTCTCATTCCCAGCTCTTTTTCTTAAGCCAAAATTTATCTCTCCTTTGGGAGACTCTGTCCCTTTTTACTATTGCCCCTCAGTATTGACTGAGGCAGAGAGCATTCAATTTACCTTCAGTGCCCTCTCTAGAACATGGGCATGAGACTTTTCCTACTTAATTTGACATGAGTTAATTGAGATAAGAACTTTTAAACTTTATTAAAGGTAGAGGAACTCCAAGGGAAAATAAACGTAGAGCACAATAGCCAAATACATAATCTAGTCTGTGCCTAGCCTGTGTACAGCTTCATTCATATGGTATAATTCTTGGATTGCCTTCATGTAGTGGACACCATTTAAGCATCCATTATTCCAGATTCCACTCCTGGATGCTGTCCTCCCTGGAAGTCTTCCTTTGAGAGAATGAGGGTCTTCTATAACACAGGAGTGATGAGTTCAGGGACTTTTTTTTTTTTTTTTTTTTTTTGGCTTGAGTCCTTTCTCTTTTCGGTAATGTAAGAAATGTCTATTTTCTTTATGGAATCTATTCCAGTTCTAGGGGGTGTATGGACTAAGGGTAAAGGCCACATAAGAAATTTATCACATTTATTGGGGATGGAAATGTTGCTTTGTTAAACCACTTCTGTCCAACTAATTTAAAAAAATCTTCCAACACTTATTTAGTATTTGTTTTGGCAGGAAGATAAAGAAACAAATTACTATTTTGGGAAATAGGTATACACAGAAGGACCGTTAATTATGCAGAGTAGCATGTGCTAAGTGCTAAGTGGATGGTAAAGAACTGTTAATGAAGTTTAGTAGAGCACCTTGGGGGAAAGGATTTCTGGGAAAGATAGGACCCAAATCTGACATTTCAGGAAGGATGTAACTGTGCAAGGATGGGAGGAAGTTAAGGAAGGAGAGGGCACAATTTTAAAAATAATTCATTGTCTAAATTATGGTAGACGAAATACTCCTGCTTTTTTTTTTTTTAAATATTTATTTATTTATTTGGCTGCGCTGGGTCTTAGCTGCGGCACGCGGGATCTTCATTGCCGTGTGTGGGATCTTTTAGTCGAGGCATGCGGGATCTAGTTCCCTGGCCAGGGATCGAACCCGAGCGCCCTGCATTGGGAGCACAGAGTCTTAGCCACTGGACCACCAGGGAAGTCCCAACAGTCCTGCTTTTGATTTTAGACTATATTAGAATCAGTTAGTACAAATGTTCAGTATGATAAGTGTTTTTTCCTTCACCTTTATATTTCTAAGTTACTTGTTATTTGAAAAAATGAAGCTATATTCTTTGAGGACCTATTGTTTCCTACTGTGCTGTCAATTTTGTTTATAAATATGTAATATAGGTGGGCTAGATTTTAAGCTGAGGACAGCTTTGAAGTAAGTTGGTCCCTCTTACTTGATTGATGAGAACAAATCAGCCAGTCTGCCAGCAAAGGCAAGGGAACTAGAAATTTAAATTCAAAAGAATTTTTAAAACACAATGCTTCAGATAATTTTTCTTGTTCTTTGTCAGAGTTTATCATCAAAATAAATGATTAGCCAAGTGCACTATGTTTAATGTTTTTAGGAATAGTAGAGAGTTTTATCCAGGGAATCGGGTGTTTTGTAAGTCGAGATTAGCTTTTGTTCTTCTCCAGCAACTATGAATCCACTTCTTTAGATGAAGTTCTATTCCCTAGATATGTTTAGGGGGAAAGGGAGAAAAAAGCCTCTGTTATATGGATCATTTGACTTAAGGAGTAGAGATGACTTTGAGTGAGCTAAAGAGGGGTTTAGAAAACGGGAACCTAATACTCAGTTTTGAAAGTGTTTCATCTGGTGATGAGTAGTGTTAGTATCGTAGTATGTGCTTTTGCATGTATTTGACCTTATTTTGAACATTATAGTAATATTTCAATTTGAGTATTTAAACAGCCCTTTAAGTTTCGTTTAACCTAATTTTGGCTTGTTATGTGTAAAGATTGCCCACCCTCTTCCCTCACCCCCTTTCAGAGTTGTTTTGTAAGCAAGCTCAAAGGTATCAGAGTCTTTTAATGTGGAGGCTTATTCCAGAAAAAAATGTCAACTCCAAATCTACCTATCTAAATTTTAGGGCCTCTAGAATTTTTTTCCCAGATTTGTTCTTCTCAATGAAAAGCAGTTATTATCAGTTTGGTTTGCTACTTGCTTAGGCAAGAAGGGCATGACACATCTTTGAGTTCCCAAATCTGTGATTCTAAGATAAGTAGACAGTGGACATCTCAGTAGGAAATAATGTTATTCTTAGAATTTCAGTGCTTCTGCTTTGCTCCTTGAAATGCTCATGTACACACACACACACACACACACACACACACACACACACAACCATACCAAATTAATTGTGCTCTTACTCTTCTTCTGGTCTTTGTATATGCTGGCTATTTCCTTCTCCCACTTGCACCTTTTAGGTCTCAGCTTAGGCTTCTTCCTTTGGAAAAATTATAACTACATAAGACTTTTTTGATACCTCTTCTTGGCATACCTGTATTTATCCCATTATAGCCCCTGTATCACAGTGTGCCTTCAAAACCTGTGCACTGGTCTTTGTCTTCCACCAGACTACACATTCCTTTAGGGATGGGGGGCATCTTATTCCTAGTACTTAATACAGTGCCTGGCAGGTAGTAGGCAGTCAGAAAATGCTTGAGTGAGTGTCTAATGTACTGTTGTTAAAGTATGTTTAAGGTATTCCTGTGGCAAATACAAGTAGGTATGATTTATTGCTGTATTTTATGTACTGATTCTGAATGAAAAATTTTAGAATCAGCCCAGAATTGAATGCTATATACTATATACACACATGTGAAACCTTTTAAGTGATTATTAAAAATGTGATTACTTAAGGTGATTATAGCAAACTACTTAAATAAAAAAGACAGCCAGTAGTCCCCAGTCTTCCGTGTATAACTCCTTTTAAAATACCATTTCTCAGGTGCTTGCTTTATAGTACAATTACTGTGTTCCATTGATTAAGCAAGTAAATAATAACATTATGCTGCTGTGAGTTCAGTAATGTATTTATCTCAAAGAAGGCAATGGAAAAAGACAGATGTGCAGAGAATATTGCTCATTCAGTCTTTAGACAGTGCTTGCTATGCATATATTCTCTCTCAGTCTTGTAAAACCTCTTAGGCCCGCAGAGTTGTATAGACCAAGTGGTCTCTACAGGGAGTATGCAGGACCATCCATCAATTGTCTTTCATCTTGAAAAAGGCAAATTACATTTAATATAGTGATTGACACTGGCTTCCCCACACTGTTAGTATGTCAAATGGGCTGGTGAGAGATCCTAAGGAACGGTAGAATTTTTACTTCCTCACTTGTATTCATTGCTGTATCACATTGAAGTTTACATGTGATTACATTGATTTTCCATGTGATCTAGTTTTTTGTTATTGTTGTTCTTGTTTTGGTTTTGTTTTTTTAATTTGTCTTTGGCTGCATTGGGTCTTTGTTGCTGCGCACAGGCTTTCTCTAGTTGCGGCGAGCTACTCTAGTTGCGATGGAGCTACTCTTTGTTGCGGTGTGCGGGCTTCTCATTGTGGTGGCTTCTCTTGTTGTGGAGCACAGGTTCCAGGGGCGCAGGCTTCAGTAGTTGCAGCATCCGGGCTCAGTAGTTGTGGCTCACGTGTTCTGGAGCGCAGGCTCAGTAGTTGTGGCACACGGGCTTAGCTGCTCCGCGGCATGTGGGATCTTCCCGGACCAGGGCTCGAACCTGTGTCCCCTGCGTTGGCAGGTGGACTCCCAACCACTGAGCCACCAGGAAAGTCCCTCCATGTGATCTAGTTTTAACTAAACAGTCTTCAAAAAATGAGCAAGTGACTGTAAAAGATTCCTATCAAAACATTAGATTGATTTTAATTATAATAGAGCACATACAAGCACACAGTGTAAAAAATGTTAGAACTCCTAATCCCAGTATGGGCTCTTATTATGGGGTAAAACCTGTAATATAATCAGATCTCAAATATCAACCTCTCAAAATTTGAGATTGTCAAAGATTATTTGAAATGTGGATCTCTATTTACTGTTGTTGAAACCATAGCTTGCCTAAGTGTATAGTGTGCTTGACGTATGGCTAAATCATAGTATAAAATCATAGCAAATTAGCAAGACATTTTAAAAATTGCATTCGGAGGGTAAAAACTAACCTTTATGAGTTTTCCCCCCCCCCAGAGGTGTTTGATAGAGCCATATAATATTCAATACAGTAACTACAAAGTTTCACTAAATTTAATTATAAATGTTTACAAGGCCCTTTGAGGTTTCTTGCTGAGTAGTAAAAGACAAAGCATACCACTGGGGAAACACTAGTTTTTCCTGCCTTGGTCAAAATGACTGAAATAATACGTAGAATATGTGGCCCCAAATTAAAATACATTCCTTTGTCATCACATGCCTTTGAAGCATGTAGTAATCATTGCCAAGTTGAAGAAACCAGTGTGAGAACTATTACACATGGGAGATTTAAGATTGACTAAAATATAGGTGTTTGTAACATACGTTCCTCTTAGTATTTGCTAAATTTTGTTTCAGTAATAAAGTCTGTTTTTTTGGGGGGAGTGAAGAGTAAAAGCAAAGAGATGCTAGACAGATGTATATTCTCAACAGTAAATGCTTCTTTAATAAAGATAACCTTTTTTGGAAGAAAAATCATAGTCACTTAAGGTGAAAATTGTTCACTGCAACATTCATAGGAAAATTACTGCAGCAAAGAAATTGAACCAGGAGTTCAGAGCTATTAGGGTGTCATCAGTGTAGTTAATTTTATAAAAACAAGACCTTTAACTTTAAGATTCAGTGAGCTATTTACAGTGGTGATGCCAAAATATGCAGACGCTCAAGCCCCCTATATAAAATGGTGTGGTATTTGTATACAACCTATGCACAACCTCCCCATGTACTTTAAATTATCTCTAGATTACCTAATACAATATAAATCCCATGTACAAGTTGCTGGTGCAAGGCAAAGTCAAGTTTTGCTTTTTGGAACTTTCTGGAATTTTTTTTCCCTGAGTATTTTCAACTTGTGGTTGGTTGAATCTGAGGGTGTGGAACCAGCTGATACTGAGGGCTTACTGTGAATGAAATGAGAAATGACCAAGAAGGTACAGTCTGCCACATAGAGTTTTGATGATTATCTCATAGCAAAGTTTTTTGCTTTTGAAGAGTTAGAGAACTTAAAATAGTAATTGCTAATTCCTATGCAGATATTTTTGGATAAAAGAAAATACACTCTTAATCATGCCATTCAAGATGAAGCTTACTTACTAAGAAAGTAATTGTCTTAAAGAAAGTAGTGTTAGTGAAAGAACGGTTGAGAAACAAATGTTTGGAGATGGTTTGTTTTGTGATTTTTGTTGGGGGAAAAAAGATCATCTATATAAACTTTAAGCACTTGGGAATTTAGTTATATGTTCTAGGAAAACACATGTGCACCACGATTGTTCAAAACAGCTCTGTTTTATACTTTAAAAAAATGAGAACTCATATTGATAGTGGAATGGATAAAAATTGTGGTACAAACATACAGTGGCATATAGTGAATGAACTACAGCTCTATACATCAATGTAAATGAAATACAGTGTTGAGCTGGAAAAAAAAAGTACTAGAGTAAAACATACTGTATTTTACATCAGTGTAAGGTGTCAAACATATAAAAGTAAACAACCACACATGAATATGGTTAAACTAGAAGAAATACTAATTATAAAATTCAGGATAATAGGAGGCTTCAGTGGTCTTGATAATGTTCTATTTCTTAAACTGTATGGTAGTTTTAGTACTCTTTAGCTGTGTGTATACATTATATAAAATACATATGATATTTCATGATGTTTAAAGAATTAAATCACTATGGGACAACCGTAACTTTAAAATGAGATCAATATTGAACGTAAAAAAATTTTTACTGATTTGTGAAAGAATGCAGTCGCAGTTACAGCCAACAGGTGTGCTGGTGACCGAAGCTCAGTCAATTAGATACTTAGATACCTGTTTCCCAAACCTTGAATCTTGAGAAAGTGACTTTCAGAAAGAAATTAGACGGAACGTAGAAGATCACTGCAGCAGCAGGCAAGGCTGTTCTTGGTGTAACTTTCACAGTGTTTGGCTGCCCAGCCTCAGGGCTCCTTTGTTTCCTGATGGTTTTCCAAGCTGGCGTTCCAGGCTTCCTTTGATTCTTAAGGTCTCCAATAGCTTTCTATTGAAGACCCCTCCTTCCTTCTCTCTTTATCCCTAAATTAAAAACAAATTTGGAAATAGAAATTTCCAAACTATTTTTAAAACTCTTCTAAATGAGGAACTCTTGTGAATTTTGAGCCCATTTCTTGAAATGTGAAACAGCAGAACCTTAATTCGAAGAACATCAAGATAAGGGAAATGATAACAAATTTTTTTTTTATAATTGGTAGTTGGGATTGAAGAGTGGGTGATAAATACAGTCAACAATTCAGTTTCATTTGCGTTTAGCTATCTTTATAAGGGTGTTTTTTTTTTTCAGGTGAAATAAGCATTAAAAACAATCTAAATTAAAATGTGCTTAGAACTAAGCTTTCAAATCATTGTATCAAAATATCAAACCAATGTGCTAACAAATAAGCATATTCTATTACATTGTTCTCAATACAAAATATAATTTTTTTATCATACTTGAATGAAATTAATTTTTAGGTCTGAGTAAAATCTTGTCCTTCCAAAATTCCTTTTTATAAATATCTGTGTTTGTAATTTATTAGTACAGTATTATATATAACTCATGAAAATTTATAAAATTGCTGTAATTTATAAATATTATATATGGTGGTTCATTGGGTTTTTAGGAATAGGAATATTTAGTTTTATTGTAAAGCTAGGTAATGGTTACAGCTGAAAAAGATATCTCACAAAGATACCTAGATCCAAATGAAAGTCAGTTGATCTAGACTAGTGTGTCTCAAAATGTGATTCTTTAGTCACCAGCATGCTTTTTTGAAGATCCCATCTGAGATCTACTGGAAAAAGAAAAAATTGAGGGAGTGGGGATAGGGCCATGGAATTTGCATTTTGAGCAAATAATAACAGCAAACATTTTATGGTGTTTACTGTGTCTCAGGAACTGTTCTAAGCACTATATGTTAACTCATTCTTCACTGCAACCCTGTCAGGTGTAGGTACTATTGTTATTATTCCCATTTGACAGAGAAGGAATTTGAGGTACCAGTGACTAGGAAACTCAAGATCACACACCTAGCAAGTGTTAGGGCCAGGATTGTATGTGGAAAACGTACCAGGCATTCTCATCCCCACTGTTCCAGTCCAAGTCATTTGAAATTGGAAAAGCTTTATTCTAAAGTAATAGTAAAGCTGAGAGGGAGGGTGATGCATAGTGGTACTTTACAGTTCTCTCTGTGGGCTTTAAGTCTTTGTCAGCCAGCACTGAGTAAAAGCTGTCCTAATGTTACTTCATGGATTGTGAAACACGCAATATTAAGTAGTATGTTCTTCAGCACATCATTAAAGTTATATTTGTTTTTATGGGTTAATGGGCTTCAGTCAATCCAAGTAAAGTTTTTTATTTGATGTGCAGTAAAACCTAAGTAAAATCACATGTTTGTAAAACTGAGATTTTATGTTTTAATTAATTTGGGGGGTTGTCTTCAGGATTACTGGGGGGAAAATACTTGATTACAACACTTGCTTTTGGAAGTCTTTCTAAAATATATTAGCATGCTTTTCTACCTTAGTAGATTGAACAAGATGTTGCATCGTTCTGAATATTCTCACTCCTGCGGCTTATATATTGAACCCTAGAGTTATAAATTGAATTAAAAAAAAAAAACTTAACCAGGTTTTGTTTCTTGGTTTCCTTTCTCCTAGAATGGTGGTTCTCAACTTGCTCTACGGACAAATCACCAGGGAGGCATTTTTAAAAAGATATTCATATCTGGGTCCCATCCCCAGAGACTCTAATGTGCTAGGATTGAGAAACTACTATTCTAGAAGAAGGGTATACGGGGACATTTTCTTGGTTTCTTTTTTGTTGTTGTTCCAGTAAATTTTGATAATACTGAAAAATATACTTGATCAGGAGTTACTAGAAAATAGATAAAATATTGTATATAAATGCTCTATCAAATTTAAACATGTAACACCTACAATTTTTTTTTCCTTTCAGATTCATTACTAAACATGGGTGCATTTTTGGATAAACCCAAAACTGAGAAACATAATGCTCATGGTGCTGGGAATGGTTTACGTTATGGCCTGAGTAGCATGCAAGGATGGAGAGTGGAGATGGAAGATGCACACACAGCTGTCGTAGGTATTCCTCACGGCTTGGAAGACTGGTCGTTTTTTGCAGTTTATGATGGTCACGCTGGATCCAGAGTAGCAAATTACTGCTCAACACACTTATTAGAACACATCACTAATAATGAAGACTTTAGGGCAGCTGGAAAATCAGGATCTGCTCTTGAGCCTTCAGTGGAAAACGTCAAGAATGGTATCAGAACTGGCTTTTTGAAAATTGATGAATACATGCGTAACTTTTCAGATCTCAGAAATGGCATGGACAGGAGCGGTTCAACTGCAGTGGGAGTTATGATTTCACCTAAGCATATTTACTTCATCAACTGTGGTGATTCACGGGCTGTTCTGTATAGGAATGGACAAGTCTGCTTTTCTACCCAAGATCACAAACCTTGCAACCCAAGGGAGAAAGAGCGAATCCAAAATGCAGGAGGCAGCGTAATGATACAGCGTGTTAATGGTTCATTAGCAGTGTCTCGTGCTCTGGGGGACTATGATTACAAGTGTGTTGATGGCAAGGGCCCAACAGAACAACTTGTTTCTCCAGAGCCTGAGGTTTATGAAATTTTAAGAGCAGAAGAGGATGAATTTATCATCTTGGCTTGTGATGGGATCTGGGATGTTATGAGTAATGAGGAGCTCTGTGAATTTGTTAAATCTAGGCTTGAGGTATCTGATGACCTGGAAAATGTGTGCAATTGGGTAGTGGACACTTGTTTGCATAAGGTATGTAAGTCTTTTTTGTTATAATTAAAATGCCCTATTAATTTTGAAAAGACACGGTAAGTAAAATTAAGCAAACTTAGTTTTAAGGCTTTTAATATTTTTATTAGGGAAGACCTATATATTTAAAAATTATTTTCTTCACCAGAAATGAAACCTTTTTTTTTGGTTGCCGTCCTCATTTGTCTTAATCTTCTAATTTGCAAATTAAGTTTAATAAATTTGTGGCATTTGTTGTCATTTAAATAATTTATGGCTTTTTGTTGTGGCAGAGGCATCTATACACATTTGTGACTTTTGATTAAAATTCTCAACATTGGTAGTAGCCGTCTTGTTTTTTTTTTTGCAGCGGGGGGCCGCACTGTGCGGCTTGTGGGATCTCAGTTCCCTGACCAGGAATTGAACCCAGGCCCCGGTAGTGAAAGCCCAGAATCCTAACCACTAGGCCACCAGGGAACTCCTGGCAATAGCTGTCTATGCAGCAGTTTCATAAAAAAACATGTAGAGAGGGTATGATTCTATATTAGATATACAAAAGATCAAGAGCCACATAGTATTGGAAGATACACCAGAAGCCTAGACTAAGTAAAGTTTTGTAATTTAGTTCTGAGCTCACTAGCAGCTAAGACAAAAACTGAAGTAAGAGTTGTATATTTCTTATTCTGTAGTAAAAGAAGCTTTTTCCTAGCATAAAATCTAAAAGGAATTTACATGTGACTGTATATAAATAATATATGACATGGTAGATAATATTTTTAGAGGAGATAATCAGAATTCTTTTCATACAGATGTTTTTATCATTACTGATTAAAAAACCAAAGAGTAATATAAAGTGCAATCTTGTTAAGAATTCCTTTGGAACACAAAAGTTTAATTTACATTTGCAATATTTTATGAATCTTAACTTGATACAATAATAGGGAAGAAAATACAGATAATTAGCAGTTTCCTTGGATGTCTTTAAAATGTTCAGTAGTTTCAACTGGGTTTTTGACAGCGTCTACATAGCAGTCAATTAAAATTTTAGTTATCTGGCCAGTGCCTAAAATATATAAGTATTCTGTGAGTCTGAAAGGCTATCAAGACAAAACCAACCTTTGGTTATGTGATACAAAGGTTTTGCCTTACTTATTCTGTCTAGATTAGAGCCACTCTATTTCCTCACCATGTAAAATGCTGGGGAAGATACAGGCATAGCCAAAAAGTTTTTCAAAGGATCTCTGAGTCTATGGAAATGCCCAGGTTTTTTTGAAGTATCTACTTCTTTTCCATAGAATGGGAAGAGACAACTTCAAAAAGAGAAAATGTAAGGGCTGGTGTTTCCAGCTTTTTTCTGAAAGGATTTTAATGATGGTATCTCTAGCTCTTCTGTTTTTTGTTTATTTGTTTTTGTATTGTATCCTTTTTGCTTCTCTAGATGAATTAAACACAGAAATATTGATGGTTGTCAGTGCTGGAATAGTACGTGGTTCTAAAGATGTCTATCTCCTTGGACTCTATATGGAGAGCGTCTGACCTGCAGCTTTTTGAGACAAAAGCAAGCATATGTTTTTGCCTAACTAGGAAGTGAAAACAACATTTTTCCCGATTATTAAAAAAAAAAAAAAAGTTATTGAAAAGCAAGCCAGATAATACAGAATATATATATTTTTAAAATTTATATAATACAGAATATGTAAAGAAACACTCAAACATTTTGCCACCCACCTAAGTGGGCTATCTTCATAATTGCAGTATTTATTTTTTCAGTTTTTTGCCTGCCTCTGAATGTGTATATTTTTATAAAAATGAGATCATTATATTTGTTATTCTGTAGTCTGCTTTTTCATTCAACAATATATTGTAGAAAGATCTCCATGTCTGTATGTATCTATCAAAATCATATTTCATGGTTGCATAGTGGAGTGTCATGTAGTTTTGAGGGAATAGCCAGAAATCTATTAGATCTGTAATTTGGAGTAAAGAAAGAAGTTTATATTGTGGATAAACTGCACTCTGCCTTCCATTGAAACGATGTTAGTTTTCAGGAATTTTGACCCAACCCTTCTGAATGGGGTTTGAATGATTCTGGTGGTATATCTTCATTTGATAGGTTTCATCAGTTTAAATTGATTATTTTTTTTTTGTTGATGGTGTTAAAAGATTCTAGGCAGAATCCCAGAATCTCAGAAATGATAAATGATAGTCATAGAGGGACAAGGGGTTGGAACACCAGCCTCTTCATTTAACTTAGTTGAATGAAGTTGGCCATCGTAGTTCCCTTTGAATGAAGTTGCATTTAAATTGAAATCAGTTTTGAGAAGCTTAGTTAGCTGTTTTGTGTTGAAACACAGCAGACATATGAATTTTTTGAACTGCCACATGCTACTTATGGAATTAGATAAGCTTCTTATCCATTCCTGTTTTTCTGACTCCATAATTTTGTCATTCCACTTGTTTGTATTGTAAAACCAAGGGTTAGCAATATTATAAAACAATAGGATTAAAATAGAACATATGATTGCTTTGAATTTAGTCTGAAAGATTGAATTTAAATTTTAAAATCCATGGAAAGCAGGTAGGCCAGTGCTAGCCGTTAGCAATTGCTCAGTAGGTGTTAGCTGCCTTTTTTTTTTTAATGGTGGAATAAATTTATTTTTTAAAAAAAAATTTTAATTTTTTTATTGGAGTATAGTTGATTTACAGTGTTGTTAGTTTCTGATGTACAGCAAAGTGAATCAGTTATATATATCCACTCTTTTTTAGATTCTTTTCCCATATAGATCATTATAGAGTATTAAGAAGAGTTCCCTGTGCTATACAGTAGGTCCTTATTAGTTATCTATTTTATATATAATAGTGTATATATGTCAGTCCCAATCTCCCAATTTATCCCTCCACTCCACCTTTCTCCCTTGGTAACCGTAAGTTTGTTTTCTACATCTGGGACTCAATTTCTGTTTTGTAGATAGGTTCATTTGTACCATTTATTAAGATACCACATATAAGTGCTATCATATGATATCTGTCTTTCTCTGTCTGACTCACTTCACTTAGTATGACAATCTCTAGGTCCAGGTGTTAGCTGCTTTAAGAGAAAAGATAGAGTAGATCCGGTTTTTAAGTAGGTTTTTTAAAGATATTTTCCTGATAATAGATTTAAATTAAGTGTTGGGAATTCCCTGGCGGTCCAGTGGTTATGACTTGGCACTTTAACTGCCAGGCCCCAGTTCGGTCCCTAGTCAGGGAACTAAGATCACGCAAGCTGCATGGCGCAACCAAGAAATAAATAAATAAAGTAAAATAAAAAATAAATAAATGAATTAAGTGTTAAAATTTTTCTAGCACTTCTAACGTTTGTCATTCCCTAATAGTTTACAGGGACTTTTATATGTTAACTCATGAACTCTTGGGAGATTATGATAACCATCAAAATCACAATAGTATAAAAAAATTGCTTTTTATGAGCCAAATGCAGTATACTCTAAGCACTTTACACATACTTTAATTTATTTTTCACAACAACCATAAAAGGTAGTTAGCATTATTATTGTTAAAGATAGTCATTTTTCAGAGTTGCTATTTAACAATATGAAGCTACAAGTGTTGGATGACTCTGGTCAGGTATTACCCTATTTAGATGATTAACTCTAGGGAAGAATGGTCCCCAAGAAAGCAGCTTCCCCATTTTACTGCCACTGCTGCTAGCATTCGTGGTGTTTATGCTAACTAATATCAGGTCACATAGGATATGTGACAGCTGTTTGCATAGCCTTTCATAACTTATAGATCACACTCATTTATCCTCATAGTAACCTTCTCAGGTGAAAAAAATTAAAATTTTAATTTCCAATTTGCAAGTAAGGAAATGGAGGTTTGTCATTAAAAGACTTTAAGAAAAATAAAGAAAAGGAAGAAAGAAAAGCTGTAAGTCAGATATTTGGTGAGTTTTGAAGCAGAGTCTAGAATCCAAGTTTTCTGACTTAAGTTTTGTATATATGTCGCCAAACTTTCCCAGAGGATTTGATGAAAAATTTTTTCCTAAGGGAAACATTAAGACTTTCCTTTTCTTTTTTCAATAATTACAAGATTAAAGAATTTTTAAACAAATGCAGTGATGTTTCAAGTAAAGTTATTAATCTTTATGTCCCTCCTTGTCAGTCTCATTCCCCTTAGGTAACCACTGTTTACAGTTTGCTATATATCCTTCCAAATAATTCTCTGTGTTTATTCATACAAATAGAAGTATAAAAACAAGGTTTTCTTTCCTTTTTAAAAAATTTTTTTTATATTTTATTTTTTTATTCAGCAGGTCCTTATTAGTCATCAGTTTTATACACATCAGTGTATACATGTCAATCCCAATCGCCCAATTCATCACACCAGGACCCCCCACTCCCCCGCCGCTTTCCCCCCTTGGTGTCCATACGTTTGTTCTCTACATCTGTGTCTCAATTTCTGCCCTGCAAACCGGTTCATCTGTACCATTTTTCTAGGTTCCACATATATGCGTTAATATACGATATTTGTTTTTCTCTTTCTTACTTACTTCACTCTGTATGACAGTCTCTACATCCATCCACATCTCAACAAATGACCCAATTTCGTTCCTTTTTATGGCTCAGTAATATTCCATTGTATATATGTACCGCATCTGCTTTATCCATTCATCTGTCGATGGGCATTTAGGTTGCTTCCATGACCTGGCTATTGTAAATAGAGCTGCAGTGAACACTGGGGTGCCTGTAGACACCTGAATTATGGTTTTCTCTGGGTATATGCCCAGTAGTGGGATTGCTGGGTCATATGGTAATTCTTTTTTTAGTTTTTTTAAGGAAACTCCATACTGTTCTCCATAGTGGCTGTATCAATTTACATTCCCACCAACAGTGCAAGAGGGTTCCCTTTTCTCCACACCCTCTCCAGCATTTGTTGTTTGTAGATTTTCTGATGATGCCCATTGTACCTAGTGTGAGGTGATACCTCACTGTAGTTTTGATTTGCATTTTTCTAATAATTAGTGACGTTGAGCAGCTTTTCATGTGCTTCTTGGCCACCTGTATGTCTTCTTTGGAAAAATGTCTATTTAGGTCTTCTGCCCACTTTTGGATTGGGTTGTTTGTTTTTTTTAATATTGAGTTGCATGACCTATTTATATATTTTGGAGGTTAATCCTTTGTCCATTGATTCGTTTGCAAATACTTTGTTCCATTCTGAGGGTTGTCTTTTCATCTCGTTTATGGTTTCCTTTGCTGTGAGAAAGCTTTGAAGTTTCATTAGGTCCCATTTGTTTATTTTTGTTTTTATTTCCATTACTCTAGGAGGTGGATCAAAAGAGATCTTGCTGTGATTTATGTCAAAGAGTGTTCTTCCTATGTTTTCCTCTCAGAGTTTTATAGTGTCCGGTCTTACATTTAGGTCTTTAATCCATTTTAAGTTTATTTTTGTGTATGGTGTTAGGGAGTGTTCTAATTTCATTCCTTTACATGTGGCTGTCCAGTTTTCCCAGCACCACTTATTGAAGAGACTGTCTTTTCTCCATTGTATAACCTTGCCTCCTTTGTCATAGATTAGTTGACCATAGGTGTGTGGGTTTATCTCTGGGCTTTCTATCTTGTTCCATTGATCTGTGTTTCTGTTTTTGTGCCAGTACCATATTGTCTGATTACTGTAGCTTTGTAGTATAGTCTGAAGTCAGGGAGTCTGATTCCTCCAGCTCCGTTTTTTTCCCTCAGACTGCTTTGGCTATTCAGAGTCTTTTGTGTCTCCATACAAATTTTAAGATTTTTTGTTCTAGTTCCATAGAAAATGCCATTGGGGCTTCCCTGGTGGCACAGTGGTTGAGAGGCTGCCTGCCAATGCAGCCGCCTGCCAATGCAGCTTCCGGTCTGGGAAGATCCCACATACCATGGAGTGGCTGGGCCCGTGAGCCGTGGCCGCTGAGCCTGTGTGTCCGGAGCCTGTGCTCCGCAACGGGAGAGGCCACAACAGTGAGAGGCCCGCGTACCGAAAAAAAAAAAAAAAAGTGCTGTTGGTAATTTGATAGGGATTGCATTGAATCTGTAGATTGCTTTGGGTAGTATAGTCATTTTCACAATATTGATTCTTCCAATCCAAGAACATGGTATATCTCTCCATCTGTTGGTATCATCTTTAATTTCTTTCATCAGTGTCTTATAGTTTTCTGCATAAAGGTCTTTTGTCTCCCTAGGTAGGTTTATTCCTAGGTATTTTATTCTTTTTATTGCAATGGTAAGTGGGAGTGTTTCCTTAATTTCTCTTTCAGATTGTTCATCATTAGTGTATAGGAATGCAAGAGATTTCTGTGCATTAATTTTGTATCCTGCAACGTTACCAAATTCATTGATTAGTAGTTTTTTGGTGGCATCTTTAGGATTCTCTATATATAGTGTCATGTCATCTGCAAACAGTGACCATTTTACTTCTTTTCCAATTTGTATTCCTTTTATTTCTTTTTCTTCTCTGATTGCTGTGGCCAGGACTTCCAAAACTATGTTGAATAATAGTGGTGAGAGTGGACATCCTTGTTTTGTTCCTGATCTTAGAGGAAATGCTTTCAGTTTTTCACCATTGAGAATGATGTTTGCTGTGGGTTTTTCATATATGGCGTCTATTTTGTTGAGGTAGGTTCCTTCTATGCCCACTTTCTGGGGAGTTTTTATCATAAGTGGGTGTTGAATTTTGTCAAAAGCTTTTTCTCCATCTATTGAGATCATCATATGATTTTTCTTCTTCAGTTTATTAATATGGTGTATCACATTGATTGATTTGCTTATATTGAAGAATCCTTGCATCCCTGGGAAAAATCCCACTTGATCATGGTGTATGATCCTTTTAATGTGTTGTTGGATTCTGTTTGCTTTTTGCATCTATATTCATCAGTGATGTTGGTCTGTAATTTTCTTTTTTTGTAGTATCTTTGTCTGGTTTTGGTATCAGGGTGATGGTGGCCTCATAGTATGAGTTTGGGAGTGTTCCTTCCTCTGCAATTTTTTGGAAGAGTTTGAGAAGGGTGGGTGTTAGCACTTCTCTAAATGTTTGATAGAATTCACCTGTGAAGCCATCTGGTCCTGGGCTGTTTGTTGAAAGATTTTTAATCACAGTTTCAATTTCATTACTTGTGATTGGTCTGTTCATATTTTCTATTTCTTCCTGTTTCAGTCTTGGAAGGTTATACGTTTGTAAGAATTTGTCCATTTTTTCCAGGTTGTCCATTTTACTGGCATAGAGTTGCTTGTAGTAGTCTTTTAGGATGCTTTGTATTTCTGTGGTTGTCTGTTGTAACTTCTCCTTTTTTATTTCTAATTTTATTGATTTGAGTCCTCTCCCTCTTTTTCTTGATGAGTCTGGCTAATGGTTTATCAATTTTGTTTATCTTTTCCAAGAACCAGCTTTTAGTTCTATTGATCTTTGCTATTGTTTTCTTTGTTTCTATTTCATTTATTTCTGCTCTGATCTTTATGATTTCTTTCCTTCTGCTAACTTTGGGTTTTGTTTGTTCTTTCTCTAGTTCCTTTAGGTGTAAGGTTAGATTGTTTGAGATTTGTCTTGTTTCTTGATGTAAGCTTGTATAGCTATAAACTTCCCTCTTAGAACTGCTTTTGCTGCATCCCATAGGTTTTGGATCGTCTTGTTTTCATTTTCATTTGTCTCTAGGTATTTTTTGATTTCCTCTTTGATTTCTTCCGTGATCTCTTGGTTACTTAGTAATGTATTGTTTAGCCTCCATGTGTTTGTGTTTTTTACATTTTTTTCCCTGTAATTCATTTCTAATATCATAGCGTTGTGGTCGGAAAAGATGCTTGATATGATTTCAGTTTTCTTAAATTTACTGAGGCTTGATTTGTGACCCAAGATGTGATCTATCCTGGAGGATGTTCTGTGCGCACTTGAGAAGAAAGTGGAATCTGCTGTTTTTGGATGGAATGTCCTATAAATATCAATTAAATCTATCTGGTCTATTGTGTCATTTAAAGCTTCTGTTTCCTTATTTATTTTCATTTTGGATGATCTGTCCATTGGTGTAAGTGAGGTGTTAAAGTCCCCCGCTATTATTGTGTTACTGTCGATTTCCTGTTTTATAGCTGTTAGCAGTTGCCTTATGTATTGACTTGCTCCTGTGCTGGGTGCATATATAATTGTTATATCTTCTTCTTGGATTGATCCCTTGATCATTATGTAGTATCCTTCCTTGTCTCTTGTAACATTCTTTATTTTAAAGTCTATTTTATCTGATATGAGTATTGCTACTCCAGCTTTCTTTTGATTTCCATTTGCATGGAATATCTTTTTCCATCCCCTCAGTCTGAAGTGGGTCTCTTGTAGACAGCATATATATGGGTCTTGTATTTGTATCCATTCAGCAAGCCTGTGTCTTTTGGTTGGAGCATTTAATCCATTCACGTTTAAGGTAATTATCGATACGTATGTTCCTATGACCATTTTCTTAATTGTTTTGGGTTTGTTTTTGTAGGTCCTTTTCTTCTCTTGTGTTTCCCAGTTAGAGAAGTTCCTTTAGCATTTGCTGTAGAGCTGGTTTGGTGGTGCTGAATTCTCTTAGCTTTTGCTTGTCTGTAAAGCTTTTGATTTCTCCATCAAATCTGAATGAGATCCTTGCCAAGTAGAGTAATCTTGGTTATAGGTTCTTCCCTTTCATCTAGGTGTACCATGCCACTTCCTTCTGGCTTGTAGAGTTTCTGCTGAGAAATCAGCTGTTAACCTTATGGGAGTTCCCTTGTATGTTATTTGTCCTTTTTCCCTTGCTGCTTTCAATAATTTTTCTTTGCCTTTAATTTTTGCCAGTTTGATTACTATGTCGGCATGTTTCTCCTTGGATTTATCCTGTATGGGACTCTCTGCGTTTCGTGGACTTGCGTGGCTATTTCCTTTCCCATGTTAGGGAAGTTTTCGATTATAATCCCTTCAAATATTTTCTCTGGTCCTTTCTCTCTCTCTTCTCCTTCTGGGACCCCTATAATGCAAATGTTGTTGCGTTTAATGTTGTTCCAGTGGTCTTTTAGGCTGTCTTCATTTCTTTTCATTCTTTTTTCTTTTATTCTGTTCTGCAGCAGTGAATTCCACCATTCTGTCTTCCAGGTCACTTATCCGTTCTTTTGCCTCAGTTATTCGGCTATTGATTCCTTCTAGTGTAGTTTTCATTTCAGTTATGGTATTTTTCATCTCTGTTTGTTTGTTCTTTAATTCTTCTAGGTCTTTGTTAAACATTTCTTGCATCTTCTCAATCTTTGCCTGCATTCTTTTTCTGAGGTCCTGGATCATCTTCACTATCATTTTTCTGAATTCTTTTTCTGGAAGGTTGCCTATCTCCACTTCATTTAGTTGTTTTTCTGGGGTTTTATCTTGTTCCTTCATCTGGTACTTAGCCCTCTGTCTTTTCATCTTGTCTATCTTTTTGTGAATGTGGTTTTTGTCCACACGCTGCAGGATTGTAGTTCTTCTTGCTTCTGCTGTCTGCCCTCTGGTGGATGAGGCTATCTAAGAGGCTTGTACATGTTTCCTGATGGGAGGGACTGGTGGTGGGTAGAGCTGACTGTTGCTCTGGTGGGCAGAGCTCAGTAAAACTTTCATCTGTTTGACTGCTGTTGGGTGGAGCTGGGTTGCCTCCATGTTGGTTGTTTGGCCGGAGGCAACCCAACACTGGAGCCTACCTCTGGGAGGGCTCACATCCAGGAGTACTTCCCAGAACTTCTGCTGGCAGTGTCCTTGTCCCCACAGTGAGCCACAGCCACCCCCGCCTCTGCAGGAGACCCACTAGCAGGTAGGTCTGGTTCAGTCTCCCCTGGGGTCACTGCTCCTTCCACTGGGTCTCGATGCACAAACTACTTTGTGTGTGCCCTCCAAGAGTGGAGTCTCTGTTTCCCCCAGTCCTGTTGATGTCCTGCAATCAAATCCCACTAGCCTTCGAAGTCTGATTCTCTAGGAATTCCTCTTCCTGTTGCCAGACCCCCAGGTTGGAAAGCCTGACGTGGGGCTCAGAACCTTCACTCCAGTGGGTGGACTTCTGTGGTATAAGTGTTCTCCAGTCTGTGAGTCACCCACCCAGCGGTTGTGGGATTTGATTTTACTGTGTTGCGCCCTTCCTACCATCTCACTGTGGCTTTTCCTTTGTCTTTGGATGTGGGGTATCTTTTTTTGGTGAGTTCCAGTATCTTCCTGTTGATGATTGTCCAGCAGCTAGTTGTGATTCTGGTGTTCTCGCAAGAAGGAGTGAGAGCACGTCCTTCTACTCCGCCATCTTGGTTCAGGGCCTCTTCTTTCCTTTTTTTGTTTTTTGCTTTTTACAGAAATGGATCATGTTATGCATGTTACTTTGCCACCTGCTTTGTTTTTCTTAAATCATAAAAGTCAATATTCCTTTAAGTTATTTTTTAAAAATAACAATTTGATTTCCCTTAATTCAATTTATATATCACCTATTAGAAGCTTATTTATTTTGAAACATGAGATATAATACCTGATACTTGGATTAAGTTAGGGGAAATTAATAACATTTTCCAAAGGCAATATCAATCCAAATTATTGATAAAACATGGAAAATGTACTTAAATTGTATACCTCCAAAATAATTGTTTAGCCCTGAACTCAGGAGTTTTTCCATTATAGTTTTCAGAAAATATGATCATAAATAATGCTACTTTAAAAGTAGACATAGATAATATTAGAGTGGGGTGTGGCTGGGTTTTTTGAAGTATGGAAGAGAAGGATGTAAAAATACAGTATATGTAGTGTAGAAATCCCCCAACTTTCTTTGTTGATGGTGTCTTGAGTATCTCAGTAAGTTTTTTTACAGTGCTACTTAGCCGTATTAATACCTAATAGTTATGAGTATTAAGTAGTTAGAGCCAAACTTAATGAGTATACAAAATAATTAACAAATAATACTCATACATTGAAAAAATGTTTTATTTCATTCTTTTAAAAACTACAGTTACATACTGATGACATGTGTGCACCTGTTGGACAATGCACAACTTCTCAAACCTTGGAATCATTAGGCACTGTCACACTTGTTTCCTGTATCACATTGACTTTTATGAGGACTTGCTTTTTAATCACAGTAACTCCCAGAACCCCAGCTTTGGAAAAATACGATGTCATTGAGAGGAATATAGTGCTGTCTAATGTTAAAAGTGTGAACTACCTTGAGCTAGTTTGTGAGGTGTCCACAGATGTTGAGTATCACTGTGTCGTCCCCTTCCCCCCCCGCATTTAAAATATCTCTGAGTGCACTGTGGCATCCTGGGGCTTCTTGGCACACTGTTTAGAACCACGGGTTTGGTATTAGAACCAGACAGCTGGGATTTGAATTATGCTCTGCCACTTAGTGCAAAGCCTGGGTTTGTTCATCTTATAAAATAGAGGTAATAATATCTTCTTCATGGAGTTGCTGAGAGTAAAGCTTTTGGCAAGTGCATGAACAGTATCTGGTTTACAGTCCTCAATAAATTTTAGTTCTATTGATGATGGTTATGAAACGGAGGTGGATTTGTATGAAGGGAAATAGAGGTTCAAGCAATAAAGAAATGGTGGGAGAATTGAGTATTCTTGAAAGGAAGTGATGATAGGATGCATCTTTCATGGATGGCTGAAAATTTGGGCTGTTCCTTAAGTTTGGCTGGTTTTTGAGCTCTGTGTAAATGAGATAACTGCAGTGAGCTGCAGGTTAAAAAATTTGATTTAAAAAATGAGGGATATTTATGGTTCACTTATCAGATACTCATTTACTAACTTTGGTAGTGTTAGAGATTCTGTTCACAACCTATTTCATATGCTGTGTAAAGACTTGATCCAGAACACTTCTTTGTAACCATGCAGCATTCATCTTTAAAGCTAACAGCATCAAATTATTTAATGATTAATTTTAGATACCCTTACTTATAGCAGGGGCACTGGCTACTTTGATCTATAACTGTCTATTAAAGCTCTCATTCCTTAGAGTACTACTGCTGTGCTATTGTCAAAATTAAAAAATGAAAAGGGGCTGAAATAATTAGTTTTAAACATCTGGCTAATAGCCTTAGTTGTTCAACTTGATTTTTTTTTTTTGAATCACATTTCAATTCTGGAATTTGCAGAAAATTTATACTGAATATGCAAGGATGATTTATTTCTAGAAAACTGAAGAGGCATAAAGGGAAGTATCTTTTTCAATTGCTGTATAAAAATTACTGAAACACACTCATACTTTGCGTTTAGGGGAAAATCCTCTTTATGTAGAAATAGAAACACCATCATTGAAATCACACGTGCCAAGGTTAACACCTAACATCTAAATTATTTCCTTTAAATATCTTTGGGTACTTAAACTTCTTGAAACTATCTTTTAGTTAATTTTCCAAATGATAAGATGTTTGTTTTATAACTTATAAAAATCTAATGGAAACTATATAGATAGATTGATTAGGAATGGCTAAACAATCATGCTGTTGTTAACAAAATAGAGAATGGTTAGAAGAAACTGGATTTCTAAAAATGTAAGGTGTGAATTCTGTTTATTCATGAAATTGCTTTAAAAAATAATCATTGGTATTCAAGTGATGCTTGATTCTTGAATATCTGTGGTATAAAGATTTTGCCTGACCTGAATTTATATGGTAAATCCTGATTCCTGTGGAATGTATTGCTGTTTGGAACCATAGGGTTTATATGTGGGATATGTGTGTGTATATCTTCATATATATATATATATATATATATATATATATTTTTTTTTTTTTTTTCATATAGCCAGTGTAGTATTTCTAATATTAAGTCATTATGCAAGTTTTGGTGGGTTTCATTAAGGAGTAAAATTCTTTTGGGCCAATTTGGAAATCCTAATTCTTTTTCCAGATATTGAGAACTGGGTTATATACTCATCATGATTCTTTCTACTAAAGCATCAGAATTCTGTGCAGAGGGTTATTCTTTTTGAAGCCTTCTTAAGACCCAGCCTTTAGTGCCTTCAAACTTTGCTCCACTGAGTTTTAGGAGATTGTGGCAGAAGTTTTTCAAGACCTGCCTATCTTTGGCTATGTCATGTGGGTCCCAAAAAGGTGGCAAGTCTTAACCAAACAATGCCTGCCTAGATTCTGGCCATGATGACTGAAAAGACTAGACTAGCATGGGTGTGACCTTGGCTCTTTTCACTTGGGTTGGCAAATCCCACCGCCATTGACTTAGTTTCTTAGAGTGGTGAATAAAATTTTAAAAAGGGAGTTAATGGGCTTCCCTGGTGGCACAGTGGTTGAGAGTCCGCCTGCCGATGCAGGGGACACGGGTTCGTGCCCCAGTCCAGGAAGATCCCACATGCCACAGAGCGGCTGGGCCCATGAGTCATGGCCGCTGAGCCTGCGTCCGGAGCCTGTGCTCCACAACGGGAGAGGCCCCAGCAGTGAGAGGCCCACGTACCGCAAAAAAAAAAAAGGAGTTAAAAAAATCACTATTCCAAGAACAGTTTCATTCTGTTCTAAAAAAAAACTCAATAAAAGTAATATATCTATAAGAAAACTAGTGAGAAAATGTTTTAAATTTATTGCTTATAGTCTCACGGTAATAGAGTACTATATATTGTTTCCTTTTCCTTTTGTGATGGTGTGATTAAAAAGGCAGCAGTAAAATTTGTCCTTAAATTAGCAGTTTTAGCTACTCTCTACAAATCCTTACACTGTAATTCTGTGTAACAGTCTGATGTCATTTCTTCAAAAGTTATTACATCTGACTACAGTGTATCTCAGTTTGATTGTTTGATAGTGTACCCTCAGAAGAGTTTCCAGTTTAACTTTTCTTCTCTGCTTGTTCATTTTAGTGTCTTGGGTATCCTAATGATCAACAATTTTCAGCCAAGTCAGTTCAATAGAGTTTCAGTAGCACTGCTCTGATGCAGGTTAATTAGCTAGGAAAATAATGTATATTTCTTTGGGAGGATGCATTTGGGGCTTAAGTCACTTTGGGAATATGCAATCTTGAGCGGGAAACAAAGTTTTTAGAAGATTTAATATATGTGAAGATATCTTCATTTCTCAGGTTGTGGAATGGTGGTGGATAAGAAAAGGTACACGGAATCAAAAGTCATAAAATAATTATGATCTATGCATACCTGGAGTCCTTGTTTCTTCAGGATGTGCTTCAAATAGTTCTTTGGAATGAAAATGAATGTGTTGAAGGTGTACATTCTAGATGATTAAATAAGTAATTGCTTATTGTAATTAAATCTGTTTTGAAGTAAATAATAGAAAGTTGGTAGACTATTGAAGTATAATTTTTCTTTTTCTTTTTTTTAATATACAGGGAAGTCGAGATAACATGAGTATTGTACTAGTTTGCTTTTCAAATGCCCCCAAGGTCTCAGATGAAGCAATGAGAAAAGACTCAGAGTTGGATAAGTACTTGGAATCACGGGTGGAAGGTAAGACAGATGCTTTTTTTTTTTATTATTTAGAAGGAAAGGAAGATTATTATTCCTTGTTTATCAAATAGTTCTTTTAAAATTTCCTGCAGCTTTTGGACTAAAAATAAATTATTATTCAGGAATGAGGGAGAGGAAAACCTAGTCTCTATCTTCAACATAATTTGCTAATTTGTTTGGGTTTAAATCTGTTATCTTACTTGTTTACATATGTTCCATCTGTTCTTTTTCCCTTTTTCTCCTTCCGTCCCTTTTGGGTTAATCAGTATTTTCCATTCCATTTCATCCCTGCATTTGCTTATCAGTTATACATCCTTTTAAATATTCATTTAGTGGTTACCCTGATAGAGAATACATGTTAGAGTCTGTGACAGGATCTCCAACTTAATACTTCATTTTGATTTTATATGTGCTGCTTTTTAGATATAAAATTACTTTTTATGAAGTTATATTATGTCAGTTTTATTTATTTATTTTGCCTTGATATCATTCTTAACAAAGTTCTTTCCTCAATTCAGAGTTACATTTTTTTTTTTTGAACAAAATGTAAAATTTTGTTTTATATATTTTTAACTTTTTATTTTATATTGGAGTATAGTTGATTAACAATGTTGTGATAGTTTCAGGTTTACAGCAAAGTGATTCAGTTACACATGTGCATGTATCTATTCTTTTTCAAATTCTTTTCCCATTTAGGTTGTTACATAATATTGAGCAGAGTTCAGTGTTACATATTGACCTATATTTTTTCCTAACACCGTTATGGCTTGATTATTATTATTTTTTAATAGTACACTTGAATGATATAATTAATGATTATGTTGTAGTCAGCTTGTCAGATTTGTCCTATTACGAGTCATGTTTTAGATGAACAGTAGCTATAGTAATTGGTAATAGTTTTGAAATGCAAAAATTTGCAATTTCAAATGTGTAATTACCAAAGGAAAACTACCTTCTCTTGCAGATTTAGAGAGCGGGGACAGATGTATCTTTTCTAGCTTTACAGCTATCTAGCCACACACCATAAACAAAGGTGCATAAAGGTTTTGTTTTTGTTGGTCTGCAATTTCTTCAGCTCTGAATTGTCAGTGAGTTCTGTTTTCAGGGTAATGGAAAGATAAGAAACGTGGGAACACTTTGAAGACAATGTCAGAGGCACTCTTATTCCTGTTGATAATATCATAATTATTAAGAGGAGCTGTTTATAGGAGTTTTTAATAATACACGTTTTCTAAAAGGTCTAGTGATTTGGGTGGGGGATTGCTGGCTCAAATTTACCAGAAAGCAAGAAGAATTTTCTTTCTTTTTTTTTTTTTAAACATCTTTATTGGAGTATAATTGCTTTACAATGGTGTGTTAGTTTCTGCTTTATAACAAAGTGAATCAGTTATACATATACATATGTTCACATATTTCTTCCCTCTTGCATCTCCCTCCCTCCCAACCTCCCTATCCCACCCCTCTAGGTGGTCACAAAGCACCTAGCTGATCTCCCTGTGCTATGCAGCTGCTTCCCACTAGCTATCTATTGAATTTTCTTATTGTCCTATTTCTTCATTCACAAAGAAGAAACTAAATAGTTTTCATTTGGGGAAGAACTCTAAAATTTGGTCAATTACTAGTTATATGACTCAACCAACTTGCCTAATCTCTTAAGGCTCCAGTTTCTTTATTGTGAACTAAAGGTAAAAACACCAACCATACAGTTTGTTTTAATAATAAATGAGATAACTTTAAGTACCTGGTACGGTGCCTAAGTCCTCAGCAAACTGTAGGTTTTATAAACTCTTCTATAACAGCTAAATTTTAATTTCTTCTGTTTATTTGTTTGTTTGTTCATTCATTCATTCATTTATGGATGCATTGGGTCTTCGTTGCAGCACGCAAGCTTCTCATTGCAGTGGTTTCTCTTGTTGCAGAGCATGGGCTCTAGGTGCGCAGGCTTCAATAGTTGTGGCATGCGGGCTCTAGAGCGCAGCTCAGTAGTTGTGGCGCACGGGCTCACTTGCTCCGCGGCATGTGGGATCTTTCCGGACCAGGGCTCGAACCCATGTCCCCTGCATTGGCAGGTGGATTCTTAACCAATGTGTCACCAGGGAAGCCCCCTAAATTTTAATTTCTTAAATGTGTGGTCAGTTCAGCTCAATGTGGGTTAACATTTAATATTAATTTTCTTCTGTATAGTTTTAAAGTTTCCAAAATATATGTTATATGGCAAAGATGACAGATATGTAATAATATGATATGGTCTTGGGGGCTATGGTAGATACTTGATTATTAATCATTCAATCAAAAAACACTTAAAAATCATTGAAAAAGCAGCCACTACAAATCAATATGCCTTGGTACCTAATTTCTTTTTTATAAGGTAGCGTTGTTCAAGAGCATTATATTTCTATTAGGGTTTTAGATCATGTAATCTGACATTAAAATTTTGAGGTGAAATCATTCTGTGTATTGGCAAGTCTTTGTATGTGTTTTTATTGGGAATGCAGAGGGGAGGTATAATGTTAAACAGGGAATAGCCTTTAACCTAAATTGATTAGATATTTGGTGAATACCTTCTACATGTATTCATTTCTTCAGCTGTCCCTGTGCATGTGTGTTACTGGGAATGCAGCAGAAAACAAAACAAATACATTCTTGATCTCATGGAGTTTATAATGTAGTAGAGACCTTTTTTTTTTTTAATAGAAGAAAAACAACAGTAAGCAGACAGTAACAAGGAATATTGGTTAGGCAGTTCTCTGAGGAAAAACATTTGAGCAGATACCTATATATGGAAGAGAGTGGCTATCTGGGGAGGAACATTCCAGCAAAGGGAGCAACAGGACTGAGGAGGGAATATGCTTAGAGTGTGTGGCTAGATGAGAATGAGCTGGTGGAAAAGTGAAAGATGAAGAGAGATTGCTAAGAAGCAGATCATGTAGGGCTCTGCAGACTAAAATGAGGTCTTTGGACTTCATTCAAATGGTGCTGGGAAGTCACTGGAAGAGTGCGAGAGTGACGTGATCTGACCTTTTTTTTTATATAAATTTATTTTATTTATTTATTTATTTTTGGCTGCATTGGGTCTTCGTTGCTGTGTGCAGGCTTTCTCTAGTGGAATGCGGGGGGCTGTTCTTCTTTGCAGTGCATGTGCTTCTCATTGCAGTGGCTTCTCTTGGGGCAGAGCACGGGCTCTAGGTGCGCAGGCTTCAGTAGTTGTGGCATGCGGGCTCAGTAGTTGTGGCTCGCGGGCTCTAGAGCGCAGGCTCAGTAGTTGTGGCGCATGGGCATAGGTGCTTCCCAGCATGTGGGATCTTCCCAGACCAGGGGTCGAACCCGTGTCCCCTGCATTGGCAGGCTGATTCTTAACCACGGTGCCACCAGGGAAGTCCCTTGATCTGACTTTTAGAAGGATCTCTCTCAGTTGCCATGTGAAGAAGAGATTGTAAAGAGTGGACAAGAGAGGAAGCCAAGAGACCAATTAGGAATCATGCATTAAAGCAGGTGGCAGATGATGGTGGAGGACTGGACTGCAGGGGCACCAGTGGGTTGTGAAAATTGGCTGGTGAAGTGCTAGACTGCAGTGGTTCTCAGTGGCCGGTGTGGGGAGGAGGATGGATTTTGTCCCTCATGAGACATGTGGCAATGTCTGGAGACACTTTTGGTCTCAGACTGAGAGGGTACCACTAGCGTCCAGTGAGTGAGGCCAGGATATTGCTTAACATTCTGCAATGCATAGGACAGCCTTCAAAAAATTGTCAAAAACATCAGTAGTGCTGAGGCTGAGAAACCCTGCACTGTAGAGATACAAGTGTAACATAGAAAAATTACAGTCCTGCCTTCATGAAGCTTGTGGTCCGTGATCTAGTAAATATCATGTACAGTTGGAGTATCTAGCAATACACCTATGCCAGGTGTGGGTCAGAGAAGAATTTGAGAAAGTGACACATAAAGTTGAAACCTGAAGTATAAATACACTTTAACCATACAAAGAGGCTGGTTGGATTGATGTAAAAAGTGTTGCAAACCAAGGGAGGAAGTATATGTGAAAATCTAGAAGGTTTCTTTGAATAGCACCTTTGGAGATACAGGTAGGAGTCGGAGCAGAGTTGAATGGGAGCAGTGAAAATCAAGGTCACAGTGAAGTCCCTGTGAGGGACACATGGGAAACAGTTTGGAGTTTGCATCTTGAGGGCTGCTTAGGACTCTGCTTTTTTGTTGTCTTAAAAGTAAGTTTGCTGTTGTCTGATTTTTGAGGATTTTATGTCTTAATACTGGCCAAATGATCATGCTTTAAAAATCTGTTTTCCATAAATTGTAAATATAAGTGAAACATGGAAATGTTTTGTTTTGTTCTAAGTATTAGCAAGTTCTGAGATTTATTTTCCTTTTCTGTTTTAAATAAATTGTGGAACACAACTAAGTATCAAAAAACCTATAAAACAGTTTTTAATTTTCCCCTTCTTATAGTCCTTATCTTTCCATTGCTTTTGTTTTCCTGTAATTATAGCATTAATAACTTTTATATTTTTACAGAAAATAATAGATCAAAAGTGTTTTTCCATGTGGCTGTGCTGTGCTCATAGGGATCATTTTTACTGATTATAAACCATTTCACTCAGTGGCTATACCAAAATTTTCTTAACTGTCCTTTTATTGGACATTTAATTTGTTCCAGTTTCTGCTTTTATGAATAATGCTAAAATGAGTATATATATGCAAATAACTTTTTATCTTACTTTTTTTGTTCCTTGTGTTGTGATAGTAAGGTAATATTTGCATTTTATATTTTAAAATAGGTACTACCAAATAGTACCTCTTGTTTCACTGTGTGAATTCTGAGTTATCACATTAATTTAGGAACCCTTTTTAAAAACCTACAGAAATTATGGAGAAGTCTGGTGAGGAAGGAATGCCTGATCTTGCCCATGTCATGCGCATCTTGTCTGCAGAAAATATCCCGAATTTGCCTCCTGGGGGAGGTCTTGCCGGCAAGTAAGTAGAAGAAAAAGAACAAATTTTGACTTCATTTATAGTTAGTAATTAAATAATTTTTGGTAAGAAGTACATCAATTATCTAAAGATGAAATGGGTTGATAGTTCTTATACTAGAGAAGAACTCTAAAATTTCATCGAGAAGAGATTTTCTTTTCAAGGCATTATTTATTATACTGTTTGAGGATGAAGGTCCTTCTTTCCTTGGTAAATGAGAACAAATGGATTGTGCAGGATCAAGTTCTGAGTGAAATGCAGATATTATGTTCTTGGCAGGTATTTAATGAAGCAATTAATTTTTGAGTGTAGTTAAGATATGAAGTATTATTTAAAATACTCAGAAGCTTAACAACTGTATGTAATTTAATAAAACTAAAGCATATTTCTTTTTAGGCGCAATGTTATTGAAGCTGTTTATAGTAGGCTGAATCCACATAGAGAAAGTGATGGGGTAAGCTTTATTTTATTTCTTAAGTATTTTAAATAATTTTATAATACAAATACTGGAAATTATGACTGCTTTTCGTTTTAAGGAGTCAGTTAAAATTAAAGGAAATATATTGAAGTGGAAGGTAGAGATAAAGTTCTGTTTTGTAGATAGGTTTGTTTTCATTTAATGGGCATCAAATACCTTTTTGTGTGGGCTGTACTTACTTCTTCCCTGTATGTCTGCCTTTCCTTCTCTTTCTCCCTTAAATATTAATTTTGAGGCAAACAAAGAATGTGCTTTTAAATATGTCAATTTCTCCTCCAGCAGGCTGTTAGCATCACTGGAAGTTAGCAATAGTGATGTTATTATTTTAAAGAGTAGACCTTTACCTTTCAGTGCCCCTTTGTGCCCAGTTGAAGACCTGAGGATAATTCATTTTTAACATTCTTGTTGTGCTGTGGGTATATCTGTTGAACTGGGATAACCATTTTGTTGTATCCTGCTGTGCTTCATCAGAGCAAAACTCTTTGTCCCTTTACCTTCCTTAGAAATACTGATCAGCTGCTCCTGTGTAAGTTTTTTGTTTTATTTTAATACTAGTACGAGCAGGCAAAACAGTGTCCTTTTTAAAAAAACTGCCCTAAATTTCAAAGTCAGTAATTCAACTAACTGTCTTCTCATAGACAAGTTATGAGTTTTCAATCAGAGACAGATTATGAGTTTTCAAGTTTTTGGGCATCTAAAAATGAACAACTTAATTTTAACATGTATGCTTCAGAGATTTAAGGGAGCCAAACATAGTAATGAAACTTGTTGAGAAGAAATAGACTCACCCTCCAAGTCTCTAGCTCCTCTTGGCAGGTCTTGAGAGAGACATCAGCCACTGGTAGAAATTATGTATCATCTCAATTGCATTGTTTTCCAGGGTTCATTATTGTACAGCAATATCATATAATTTCTTTTTTCTTAACAATAAAAGTTATACTGATAAAAAGGGTAATTTTTATAATTAATGCATTTTAGTTAGTTGAATAAATGATACTATATATTGCTAATAACAGAATTTATACCTTGGCCTGGAGCAGTGATTCTGAGACTCTTTTGTGGCACGTCCCTTAAAGTATTAAGAATTGTATACAAAGATGTGGAAATTAAAAATAAAGATATGTCATGTGATGCATTTGAAGAACCCTAAACCAAACAAGTGAGGATAGGATGTTGATACAACTAAAAAGATGGTAGTAATTGGGAGGTAGAGTAAAGAGAGTCTTACCTCTTCAGCTAGATTATAGGTTCCACACAGCACCCATCACCAGGTTTGGAGGAAATGAGACCTCAAATAGTTATTGATTCATTATTAGCCATGTAAGTACTCCTGTTCCCTCATGTGTTTGAAAATGCAACCCCAGTGTGTAATCTGAAAAAATTATTTCATAATATACTTGCTGGATTTCTTGGTCTCTCAAGAACATTGGCAGCTTTTACTCCAAAAAAAAAAAGTTTGTAACCCAGAATTTCTGTTTAACATCTACCAAGGATGAATTTTAAACTTTTTTAAAAAATAGAAAATACTTATTATACATAGTAGCTATATAAACAGTGAATAAATAGGCAACAGAACCATGAAACTCAGAAGAGATGCTCAGGATATAAAACTGGCCTTAAAGACCATTATTATTTGACTGTAAATTAAGGGGATGTATAGTTAATCACCTTTATATATAAGCTTTCTAAGACTAAACACTGACAATCCACCGTGTAATGAATTGATATGGGAGGAGACTATGAAACAAGGCATGGTCCCCCATCCCTACTCTCAATGCACCTGGCAGTGTAGATATAAACATACAAATTAATTAATAAAAGGGTTTCACATCATTTACTAAAGGATAAAAAGAAATGACAAAATATAGAATGTGATTAATTGCCATGTGAATTGTACAGTAATTGCTTGGGAAGTCAGATTTTCAGAGAAAAGATTGGTTTTGAAGAATGGTTTGAATGGCAGAAAGTAAAGGAGGAGGATGATAGTTCACATGGATGGTCAAGGCAAGAACAAAGTTTAAGCTATCTTTGAAAGAGAGGACATCGTTTTGGCTAGAGCAGAGAATTGCTATGGTGAAAAATAAGAATTCAGGATGCCAGAAGTATTTGTGAAGAGACTGGACACACCTTTTGAACTTTGTATTTTAGAGTGTAGAGCCACCCTGTGTTTGCAGCATAAGAATGACAGACTCAAAGGAGTATCTGGTATTTTAATCTGTTAGAAACATATGCAGTATTAGATTAAAGAGATGCTGGAAGTCAAGTAGTTGTGAAATGATCACAGAGATGATAAGTATAAACTCATCATTAGTAGATAGATGTGTGGATTAGAGAAACTTCCTTGTTTACTGTAAAAACTCACTTTTGCAGCCCAGAATCCTATTTTGGGAAACATTACTTTACCCTTTCAGAATAATCACAACCTTAGAAAAATGTTGAACCATAATCACAAGTAGAAGAAATGTACTAAAGAGTACAAAAGAAACAGAAAACTGAAGAACTTATAGAGGTTTGATTAAATTCTTAGCTCTTAACTTTACCTACGATAGCAGTGAGTTAGACACAGAAGTGCTCCATAAATGCTTCTCAGCTTGGTTAGATCCGTGCCATGCGGAAGATGCTGCCAGGAAGTACACAGTGGCAGGGGCTGATGTAGTTAACTTGCAGAATGGGAAAGACAGAGGTATGGTAGAAATACAGAGGAGGAGAGAGTTGGGAGGTGTTATTTTTTTAAATAACAAAAATAATTTTTTATTCAGATATTTTTTAAAAAATGAATGCTCATCAGAGTAAATCAGAGATTAGATTCCTAAAATGTCTACTTTATGTCCAAGATAGAATTGTTCTGCTGTGAATGCCTATAAGTAGTACCATTAGAAATAGGGATTTATTCATTTTTCTTATATTAAAAAAATCTTTTGATTAATAAAAGTATTTTTAAAAGCTCAGTTGGATATAAGTCAAAGTAAATCATTTAAAATATATTCAGAAAGTTCATTATTTAGGGGACTCTTCTTAAGTTGCTTTACTAAATTTTTGTATTTTAGTTCAACTTTCTGGAATATGTTCAGTCTTCTTAATATAAGCAATACTGATATTTTCCCAGCTTTAAAATCAAAATCTGTAGAAAAGAGTTAAGCATGAATTCTTAATAAAGGGGTTCGTGAATCCCCCAAAAGTTTTTGCAAATGTATTTATGTGTGTGCATACACATTATTTAATGATTTAGAGTAAGTCTGTGGTTTTCATTAGTTCCTCAGAGGAGTCTGTGACTCCCAAAAGAATAATCACCCAGAGGATCAGAAAAAGTAAAACTGCATTTTGCTTTAAGTTGTTATATAAGGTAGGGCTCTGGAATCCCCCCTCCCCCGACTGCCCTTCTTTTAAAATGCTAGTTAGCTTGTTTTTAATTGAAGAATAGTTGATTTACAGTGTTGGGTTAGTTTTAGGTGTACAGCAAAGTGATACACAGTTTTCTGTTTTGTTTATGTATTTACATATATATATTCTTTTTCAGATTCTTTTCCGTTATAGGGTATTATAAGATATTGAATATAGTTCCCTATGCTATACAGTAAGTCCTTGTTTATCTAAAAAAATGCTAGTCTGGTTTTATTACTAGAATTTAAATTCTTTGGGATCTGGGACTTCATCTGATTTGTTTATGGCTATATCACAGCACCTACAGCAGTGCTGAGCTCTCTCACCTGACATACACTGAGAGCTCAATAAATACTAGTTAAGTTAGAAATATTTCTGTTTCTTTCTTTCTAGTAGTTTGCAAGACTATCTTTTTTTTTTTTTACATCTTTATTGGAATGTAATTGCTTTACAGTATTGTGGTAGCTTCTTCTGTATAACAAAGTGAATCACCTGTATGTACCCATATATCCCTATATCCCCTCCTTCTTGAGCCTCCCTCCCACTCTCCCTATTCCACCCCTCTAGGTGGTCACAAAGCACCTAGCTGATGTCCCTGTGCTATGCAGCTGCTTCCCACTAGCTATCTATTTTACATTTGGTAGTGTATATATGGCTAAGACTATCTTTAAGTCATGTATTTTAAAAAATAATATGAGGTTACTAATTAGAAGGAAAGTTTATTTTTTGAGCTTTATATTTTCCATGCCAAAAGGTTCACTTCTTCCCTCAATGGAGACTTAAGATGCTTTTGAATCAGTATACCACTGATCAGGTAGCTATGTAAGTTGATGATTTTCCAATGATAAAGGGGGAACTTGTATTTACCCAACTCCTACTTGTGCTAAGTCATATCTATATATCTATATCTAAATATTAGTTATAGGTAATCTCCTCAACACCCTTCTCTTACAGAGAAGACTAAGAATTGGTGCAGAGTAGCTTGCCCAGGTTGCAAAGCTAGATAAATCGAGTAGCCAGAATTTGAATCTAACTCAGAATGACTCCAAAAACTATTCCCTTTACACCTTTCCATGCAGCCTTTCTAAGATATTTAGAGATTACATATGTGTCTGTACCCCCACCTCTGTCTGTTGTGCAAGAAAAATCATTTCCCGTTCTTTAGTGAATCTCATGTTTAATAGTCTTAAAATACTCTGTTTTTTGATGAGGAATATTTTATAAACTTGTTGAGACTAAGTAGTGAAGCCCAGTGTCTTATTAGTTATTTTTCATTTAAATACTCATTTTTATTCTAACTAAAAAAACATTTTAAGGCATTTGGATTTTGAGAAGGGGAGGGAAGACAGGACAAAAGCCCCCCAAAATCTCCCTGTTCTGTTTTCACATTATTAAGTTTTATATACAGTCTTCTTTTTAATTTTATTTCAAATAGATCAATTATATTTTTATATCACAGTTTTAGGATTTTGTGAATACTAGGTTTTTTGTAAATTGTTTCTTGTTTACTTTTTCACTTGTCAAAGCATTTTTATGGAGAAGACCTACCTACACTGTTTGAAAATGCACTAATTTTAGTCACTATTTTTTTTTTATTCTTTTTTTTTTTATTCTTTTTTTTTTTTTTTTTGCGGTACGCGGGCCTCTCACTGTTGTGGCCTCTCCCGTTGCGGAGCACAGGCTCCCGAGGCGCAGGCTCAGCAGCCATGGCTCACGGGCCCAGCCGCTCCGCGGCATGTGAGATCTTCCCGGACCGGGGCACGAACCTGTGTCCCCTGCATCGGCAGGCGGACTCTCAACCACTGCGCCACCAGGGAAGCCCTAGTCACTATTTTTTAAGGTGTCATTTGACATACCACTTCTTGTAGCTATTTGGTCTTGACCATTTAAGTGACTTTTTAAAATTATTTCAGATTGATTGAAGTTTACATGATCCTTGAAGATAACATAATTTATTAGATTCTTTATTAGTCACTGTTAATTGTATCTCATGAAGTCATATTTGAGAATCTTCTAAAAATTATTTTTAACCTGATAAGCAGGGCATGGGACTCCAAAAAACATAGTAAATATACTAGCATTCTTCACTTTCTCTCCACTGTTTTAGCTAATCATTTGAAGAATTTCACTAATGACAACTATTTTTTAAAAATTGCTGCAAATAAATATTAGCTAGTTAAATTCCATTTAAAAAAATTTTCCCCTCTTCTCTTTGCCCTCTGCTTGATGTATCCATATTCCTGTGTCTTATTTGGTGTAAGGCAGTGTTTTCATAATGAGAAATTTGATTCTCAAGCTGTGTAAGTCTACATGACAGTAAAACCTTAAAAACAAAATCTGAGGGAAAAGTCCTAAATTCCCATTTCTGTAATTGCCTTAAATTTATTTTGCAGAATAATTTAAACCATCCCATCTAATATGATTTTTTTGTCCTATAATTTTATTAATTTTTCTGTGACAAGGAAATGCATTATAGACTTCAATATGAAATAATTTGTGGTCCAGTTCTACAATAATTTTAACCAATATTTATTTAGTAAGTGTCTATTTATATGAGGCACTTAGTATGCAAAAACTGTTACCATAGTGTATTCAAAAGAACATTCAGAGGGACATTGATGTTAATTACACCTGTACAGAAATCTGAGTTCTGTCACTTACTAGCATTGTTACCCTGACAAATAACTTAAATCTTTCTGAGCCTTAGTTTCTTCACTTATAAAAACTAGAGTTGCAGTATCTATTACGTAGGGTACCTGTAAGGATTAAATGAGATTATGTATATAAAGTTCTTAGCCACAGGCATTAATTTTCCTTCTCTAGGTGGTAGGGAGGATACAGAAAGGAATCGAAATTATCTTTATCTCAGAGATTTTACAGAGATTTGGAGAGACTTGTGAACAGTTGCAAGGTGGAATTAATTGCTGTGGTAAATCTATAAACGTGATGTGCTTTGTGTGTGAATTCAGGTAAAGAAGGTGCAGCTAAACAATAGATTCCTTTTCTGATATTAATGAGAATCCATGAGAGAGTTGTGTAACATTATTTTGAGGAATCAAATGAAATGGCTGGGGAAGAGGTTTCACCCATCCATTGTCTATCTAGCACAAAAAGAAACTGTAATTTGCTATAATATAAAATGACTTAAATGTGGTCATTAACTCAAATTCTTTTCAATTGGCCATTGTAAATCCATCCCTACTTAATTTACAGTTTGGGTTTTAATGTGTTTTTTATAAAGCAACTACTTTTCTCTCCCCAACTACCACTATTACAGCAATTCACAGAAACAGATGATTACTGTAATAATAAATGTGTCAGATGGAGAGTGAGATACATCCAAATACAACAACCTTTGATCCAACCGTATCAATAAGCTCAAAGAAGTAAGACAGTTTATCAGTGGTTCTCAACCTTTGCCGTGTATCAGAATCACCTATCAGGCTTTAAGAAAATCACCCCAACCCACTGAATATGAATATCATGGGATGGAGCTTTGGCATCTGTATAATTTTGAAAATTCTACAGGTGATTCTGATGTAAAACCAAGGTTGAGCTCTCTATGTGTAACTGTCCACTTGAAGCAGATTTTGTTTGTATCCTAGGGAGTTGTCAAAGGGAGTTGTTGGTTTGAGGGGTTTTTATTTGGAGGGCAGAGAGGAGTCTTATGCCCTTCATTAAAAGTTCTTTGTGATATACTCTCAAATAGAAAATTTCCTTTTGGTAGACCTGATTAAAGACTGATAAGGTTTACGACTAGCAAGCATTTATCTCATTGTTCCATCTTAACCTTTCCTGAGTAGATTCAAATGAGAAACTTTATTTAGGGAAATAACATTTATTTAGTACAGAAGGAAAGGTAAGGGGGGAAGAAAGAGAAAAATCTTAACAGAGAGCACACTTCATTATGTTCTCTCCACACAATAAATTTTGCAAATTAAAAAAAGTTATTTTGATAGTTAATATGCTTGATGTAGAAAATTGGAGAATTCAAAGAAAAATAAAGCTTCTGAAACTTCACTACCCATTATTATCATTTTTATATTGCTGTATTTCCTTTCTTCCCAGACATTTTACATAATAATATCCTAAAAAATATGGACAGAACACACATATACCTACACATAAAACATATGTTATACACAGTATCACCTCTTGCTTTTTGCCACAGGGGCGATTTAAAAAAAAAATTCCAGTGCTCTGATTTTTCTAATAAACATTGCCATTTATTATGTGGTTATAGTAGTATTATCTTTGTTGTAGAATTATAGAGTAACAGCCTCCAAAGATGGTTAAGAGTTTGTAACAGATCATCTATATCAGTAACCTTTTTGTATTTTATTTTCCCAACACTTTATGATGAAAACTTCCAAACATATAGAAAAATTGAAATAATAAAGTGAACACCTGTACACCTTCTACCTAGACTCATGTTTTAACATTTTACCGTATTTGCTTTCTCTCTCTCTATGTATACGTAGATGACTTTTTTTTTTTGGACTGAACCTTTGACAGCAAATTGCAGATATAATATTTTAGCTGTAAATATTTTGGCATGCAGCTCTTGAGAATGAGGACATTTTTCTGTATACATAACCATAACATTATTATTATACCTAAGAAAATTGATAATAAATTTAATATTATCTAATATTGAGTCCAAATTTTCCCAGTTGCCCATAGAATGACTGTTATAATTGTTACATGGTCTAGTCCAGTTGTTACCAATCAAGCACATTAAGCAAGCCTTTAATGAAGCTCCCAATTTTTTTTCCCATTAACACTGAACATGAAGAGTCTAAGCCAGCTTTTTATAGGATGTCCTACATTCTGGATCATATGATTGTTTCCTTGTGGTGCCCTTTCACGTGATTCCCTGTTTTCCTGTAAATTGGGACTTAGCTTTATTAGAGTCATATTAAACATTTTCGGCAAGAACACAGGACATAACTTTGTACTCCCTAACGCATCACATCAGGAGTCACATATTACAAGGTTGACTTGCTTTTAGTCTGTCAGCATATCAGTATGATCAGCTTGGATATTAGAGCTTGTTCTGTAAACAAGATTAAGTAGCTACTATTGTAGAAACCTGTAGGTTTTACAAAATTCAATAAAATATAAAAGAATTGAGTAGTTTACTATTCATATCTTATTATAATGATTAAAATGACTGTCTATTTTAATCTAGAGATGTTTTTAGTAAAATATTTAAAGACAAAAAGTAAATAGAAATTTTATCCACAGAAGCTTTACAATTCCCGCAAAATCTAGTTTAAATTTATATAATTTTACATTTTGTATCTCCTCTCCTTCCTGTCATTTAGCAGAAATGAAGAATCTAATGGCTTGCTTTTCTGTCCTTTCCTATTGCTTTAAACACTAATTTCCTTTTGTACTAAATAATTATATCCAATTATTGTTTTTTTAATTAAGTAAGCCAGTTTTAGGAGATGCTTGTGTTGGTGTTGAATTTTAATAGCCAAGTAAATTTCAGATTAAGCTTCAAATATCGATATGAAATAAAACATAAACTAGTTCATGATCATTTGCTAAAAATTACTTGAGATATTTCAATTGGAAATTTTGTTAATTGACACAAGTAACACTTGATACTTATTTAACGAAATGTTCTCGTTCTTAGACTATATTACTCATGGTAGAGAAATGAGTGTTTTGCTGTGATATGTTATGAAATACATGTGATATCCTAGTTTGTCTACTGACACTGGGGTCTTGAATCTTAAAAAAAGGCCTCCGATGAAGCAGAGGAAAGTGGATCACAGGGGAAATTGGTGGAAGCTCTCAGGCAAATGAGAATTAATCATAGGGGAAACTACCGACAACTTCTGGAGGAGATGCTGACTAGTTACAGGCTAGCTAAAGTAGAGGGAGAAGAAAACCCTGCTGAACAAGCTGCTACAGCTACTTCTTCGAACAGTGATGCTGGAAACCCAGTGACAATGCAGGAAAGCCATACCGAATCAAAAAGTGATCTTGCTGAATTAGACAGCTGTACTGAAGATGCAGGGACAAAGATGAGTGGTGAAAAACTATGACTTTACTTTGTGGTAATATTTTTGTGATCTTTGATTTGATGGTTTTTACTTAGGAAGTATAATGTATGCATTTATATAACCGTTTTGTTATTTGAATCTTGGTAAACTAGTTTTATTATAGTCATATAGCCTTGTTTTTTAAGAAGGCCTTTGCATACATCTTTATCAGATAGTTTAAAATTGGCTATTTAGAGTACTTTGAATTTAATAAAATTATATGTCATTTCATATTGTATGCCAGAAGTGAGGCTACCAGTTATTAAAGTCAGTAGTTAAATTCATACTCGATAGGATTAGAGATTACCAATTAGCAAGATTACTTTACGTTGTGGAAGAACTTGTTAATGTAGAATTATACTGCTTCACGTATTAGTACACTCATAGTTAGCTTTGTAATAAATTTATGTTTTCTTTAGTAATTTTAGTTCTTCAAAGAATGGCAGATGCTGGCCTGTAATTTCTTTTTTCAAGGATGATAATTTGTGTGTTCTTTGACTTGTTTATATTTTACATCTCTGTAGTTTTATTTTTTAGTAGTTCTGAGGTACTGGATGTGTGGTTATTTTTCCTTTCTCTGTATTCTTTATGAGACATAATTTTTGAAAAACCTATGTATTATTCATACAGCTTTGGTTTGTATATTCTGTATAGCCTAACTACATACATCAAAATGTATGTCAACCAAGTGTTTAGAATGAAATTATAAGTGTTTAAGTCCAAATAAAGCATGTGATGTGGAATAACCTATGCATGTTGTACTTATTTTTAAATTAATTTTTTGAAAACAACCAGGTTTGGTATATTGGAAAAATACTCATTCGAATTTCATTTGTATGTATATAAAATTTAGAAAACTTTGGCTAGGTGCGGTTTTCATTAATTAAAAGGAAAAAATTTTTGAGAAGTCTTGCTTACTCAAAGTAAATCTATTCTGTTTTTTATCCCCTTTTTGTGATACAAAATATTAATCTTTGGACAGTATGGACACATGTAGACATGTCAGAAAATTGCCGTGATGAGCTTTTTAAAGATTGTAAGACTGTGAGTTTTGCTATAAGTATTCATCAGATATAAATGCAAGAATTATAAGATATTTTAAATAGTGGCACATATGAGTTTCACTTTTGCTAAAATGAATTTTTAAAATACAGATGACTCAGTCACATGGGAAAGTATTTTTAAAAACAATTATTTTGTGTATGTAGAACATTTTAACTTATCTTTTTCATGTTTTATATTTATCATATGTCTAAAGTTGCTTAAGGTACAGTTGAAACTTTGGAATCTTCGGATGTAGCTGTTGTTTTTTTGATCTATTTTTCCAATGCCAGAATATTTTTAAGTGGTTTGAGAAAGAGGAAGGCATTTGGTGGAAAGGGGAGAAAAAACCCAACCAGTTATCTATGTTAGGTAGATCCATGTGTGTATACACACAATAAACAGTACACACACCTCTATGTAAAAATTACCTTTTCAAACAAAGAAAGGAAGGTAACTTGTTCATCTAATTTTGTTTTCTTTTGAAGTTCAATCCAACCTGGAAGTGGTGTAGGTAAATAATAATAATATTCTTCCTTTTCTCTTCCTGTAGGGTGCTGGAGATCTAGAAGACCCATGGTAGCCTTATAAGCCTTCTAAAATGCTTTTGATTCTGAAAATTGGGGGAAAAAAACTTTTAATCACAATTTTCTTCAGTACAAGGGAAAAAATATTCTTGTGGATTCCCAGCGTTTTGTGATATGAGCAGAAAATCATTAGCATTTCCCATCATTTGTTCATATTTGTGTTTTCTGGTAATTGCCACTTGTAGCATTGCCTGTACTACAGTATTTTTTGCCAACCTCAGGCATACTGGTTACATCTATATTGAACTTTTGACCCTAGAAACCAATGGAGTTATTTCACCACAAATAACGAATATGCCTGAGGTGCATGGGAATATAGTTAGCTGTACTCTGAAGATACATTATGTGTTTTTTTTTTTTTTTAAACAAGACACACAACATATAAGCATGTAAGAGTAAAGAATTGTATGAGATGTTCCTTTTTTCAGTTCACCAAGTTGGAAGCCTTTTGCAGCTCTGTGACTTAAAATTTCATTTGAGCAATTTACTATAGGATTTATATTTATTATTAATTGTTATTTAATTTTTTTCCAATTTTACCTGTATTACCAAACTGGGTTCTCCAATAATGTCCAAATTGTAATGTTGCCTGCTTCAAGATAAAGTGTATTTGGCAATAATATTATAAACCTTTACAAATTTTATGCATGTACCTACCACATCCTTCAACTCTCACTAGAAAAACCTCTTGAAACCAAATGGATTAATTTATGGCTATTTATAATTTGCTTTGACATCTCACTGCTGCAAATTTTTTTAAATGAGATTTGCCTTTATAATGTAAATTGTGATTTTTGTTTTACATGTGGGTTTCTATAGTTTTAATTTTTCAGCTTTTAAGATACAACAAGTTTTGTGTAATTTGGTATAATTTTTTAATTGTTTACGTTATTTTAAAAGCTCAGAATATCACTGAAATGACTATAAATACATTTAAAATTATCTATTTTAGATCTAAGGAAATATTACAGAGATATTTTCATGGGTTCAGTAACCTTTCATTTTATAACATTGGGCACGGTACGGAGTGGCTGTCACATAAGGTACTTGAAGATTATTAGTTTAATTCTATTTTTACAATAACCTTGAATCCTTGAATTCTTTTGAGTTTTGCATGTAGCCAGTTAATGCTGAACATGAAGAGTGAAATATTTATCTAAAAGAAGCTATTGGGGTAGGAGAAGCAATGAATGTATCCATTTGTACATGGTTTACATGTTGTGGATGCTTTGTAAACATTTTCTATCTGTTTAAATTGTGTTTCAGCAGGATATAATTGCCCTTGTGTGTAGTTAAAATGAGTCATCATCTGGTCCTGTGTGAAATGGAATTCATGGTATTTTCTGTAACATTTTCCTGAAGCTGTTTCTGGAGAGCCACACATTTGAATACAGCTTTCTTGATCATTTGATTTATTGTGCACCTGATTTTTGGTCTAAAAAGGAATTATTGCCACAACATATTTTATTTATTCTTTAGATTTTAGCCTTGTAAGTTGAAGTGCTTTACATGATAATGTTAAAAGCTGTTTGTCCCTTGACTGGGTTTGGGGGGTTGTTAAAAGCTAGGGAATGAAGAATGCAAAATGGTTTGTTGTTCAAACTGTCCACTCTGATCCAACCCTGTACTGATAGTACCTTTCCAGTATGATATTGTGATGTTTCATACAATGCAGTGAACATAACCAACTTGTTACCTAAATAAAGAATTGATAAAAACAGTGTGACATATTACTATTTCATATGATACTTAAAAATAAAAGTCCAGTTTTGAATGTTATTTTAAACATTTTATATAGTTAGAATATTTATTGTGAAAAATTTCATACAGAACCATGTAGGTGAATTATAATTCTAAGTAAGAATTAACCAAACGCTAAAGGACAATACTAAGTAACCCCTTATCCACTCCAAAAACATTTTTTATACTACTTTAAAAAATCTTTCTTAGGGGGTTTGGTGGCCCTGGAAATATAAATAATGTGTGAGTTAGCAAAAGAAAAGCCCATATTCAATACTTATTAATCTGAATTCCCTAGTCTAGCTGTTCTCAACCATTTTGGTATCAGGACCCATTTATATTTCTAAAAATTCAAGATCCCAAAGAACTTTTGCTTTTGTGGGTTATATCTGTTGATATTTATCGTATTAGAAGTTAAAACCAAGAAATTTTACATCACCTGTTAACATAAATAGCATTGTTTTATGAAAATAATTATTTTGTAAACTGTGAAAAGTAGCACTGGTTTTCATTTTTGTAAATCCTTTAATGTTGTACTGGATTCTCCTATCTGCTTCTGCATTCAATTTGTTGCAGTGTGGCACTGTGTTCGAAGTATATGAAGAAATCTGGCCTCACACAAATATGTATTGAAAGAGAGTATTTTAATAGCTTCAGATAATTGTGGATATTCCTCTTTGATACATTATCAAAACTTCGGAATGGGTAGTTTCTTGAAGGTTAGTTGCAGTGTGAAATCTGAAACTTTATCAATCAGTTTTGTTCTCTGTTACATTAAAATCCATTTGATCTGTCTTGCAGTGTGAATAGTAGATCTTTGACTTTTGCGTGATTTTATAATATCATGCATTGGTCATTTGGAAAATACTGGTTCATTGAATTATGCAGTTCTTTAGAACATTGACATCTTATTATGCTGTGTTTATAATGTTAATATAACTGATCTCATCAGAAAAATCTTTTAAGTATTAGAAAGCTGTCAAGCTCACAGTGATGGATACAGATTTTTCAAAATTCTAGCTTTCATTTGAAAGGGGAAATTTTATCATTGGCAACAAATATTGTCAGTTGTTTTCCTTAAGTGACAGGGCTTTCTTCATTCATTTCAGAGAAAATGTCTGCTGAACAACCATAGTCTGTGAGTCATTCTTTTAAGTAAAAACAGTTTTCATGAAAAGTGGCTACTAGTTCAGCACACATCTCAAATAATCACATAAGAGACAGCCATCACACTTCAGCATGCTATATAGCCAGTACTTCTCATTTCATCATATAGGATATTAAAAAGATGTGTACTCAAGGGTAGAGGTGTAATGAAATTTTTACTGCTAAAGAACATTGTTAACTGGAATTGACTAGTTTGATGCTACTTTTTTGGTTCATGCTGGGGTGCCTATAGTTTTGCCCACCATTTCTTTTGCACAGTCAGTGCAAATGTCAGTACTTTGAAAAAGAATAAGTATTAGTATTATTAAAATAGTTTTGATTTCTTGGACCTCCTTGAAAGGTTCTCTGGGACCCCCAGACCTTCAGAGTTGCTGCCTCATCCTTTTGGACAACTTGACAATGTCATTTATTCTAAATATTAGTGTCATAGTAAGTGAATCTTAAGACATACAGATCTGACATAAAATTTACTTGGGGGAGAGAGGTGGTGTTTATATGTTTACTGTTACACTGATACTTAGCAAGATAAACAAGGTGGAGGCTTTAATATTATGTTGTTTTTTTTTCTCCCAGAAAATTCCTATGATGGGTTTCAACTTGGAAAATTTATGACTTAAGATTGTTTAACAGTAGAGTTTGGTTTTTGTATGGCTTATATTTGAATTATTTAAATCTTTTAAAAGGTCTTCAATTATTGTAGATTTATGTTATTTCTTTGAGAAGGTCTCACTAAAATATTGAATTTTTAAATTCATATTTTAAATAAAATCATTTCACCATGACTGAGATGTCATTTCAGGTGGGCCAGATAAAGACAGGACTTTTCTTTTTTAATGGTGATTAAGTGGGTCAGGGTTTTATGCTGAATTTTTTTTGTTGTTAGATTTAAAAATTTTCTGAACATTCAACAAGGTTGGGGAAAGTTAACCATGGAAGTGTTTTTTTTTAAAAGCACTCTTGGGAATTTCCTGGGGGTCCAGTGGTTAAGACTCTGCACTTCCACTTAAGGGGGCATGGGTTTGATCCCTGGTTAGGGCGGACAAAAAAGAAAAAGCACTCAATTTCTGTTACACATTTCTTGCCCAGTTATGAGGCATGGTAATTATATTTACTTAAGATACTTATTACTTGACTTTTTGGTTTTAAGTGTGTTTGGATAGCGAAGAATGACTGCAACTCTCTTTTCTCCCTAAGCCAGGTTTATTCTCAGATGTGTAGGATTCAGTCGGGTCTTGTCTTTTCATGGTCTGTCAAGCAATTTATGTTGCTTGAGTTAAACTGAGTTTTTATTCAACTTCAGTCATTGAAGTTAACCTGAAGATGTCCACTGTATTTCTTTTGCTAGCCAAATCTTATCCTTCTCCAGAATTTAGATTGCATTTTTAAATGACATCTCGTATTTATACTTCTTCTTCCAAATTGCCTTTATTTGTATTTTGAAATTAGTCTGGTTTGATAAGGGAAAGCATTTGATAAAGATTTTAGGACACATTCTGTTTTGGGTAGCTAAATAGTATTATTGAAAAAATACCATGTGATTTTCACATATTAAAACAATGCACAGGGCTTCCCTGGTAGCGCAGTGGTGGAGAGTCCGCCTGCCGATGCAGGGGACACGGGTTCGTGCCCTGGTCCGGGAGGGTCCCATATGTGGACCCGTGAGCCATGGCCGCTGAGACTGGGCATCGGAGGCTGTGCTCTGCAACGGGAGAGGCCACAGCAGTGAGAGGCCCGCGTACCGCAAAAGAAAACAAACAAAAAAACAATGCACAATGTGCGTAAAATCTGTAAGATAGTCAAAAGCTAGTATAATCATTAAGACTAGAATTTAAGTTATTTCAAAGCAATCCTGAGAGTTACTTGCTTTTGCAAATAAATTATTAGGTTCACATTATAACAATTTGCATTGTCTTTTTGTTTTTGTTTTTTATGGCCACACCATGTGGTTTACAAGATCTCAGTTCCCTGACCAGGGATTGAACCTGGGCCCACAGCAGTGAAAGTACCAAGTCCTAACCACTGGACTGCCAGGGAATTCCTATGCATTGTCATTTTTTTATGCTCAATTGCTGTGTAAGATTTTTTTTTTTCTATTCAACTTTGGGGATTATTCTGTAAACCTTAATGAAAATGATAAGCGTTTATTTTTGCCCATTGTTCTGGTGACTTATGGATGTTACATTGTAATTGGAAGTAAAACAGTGTAGCTACTAATACAGAGTAAGTTGCTTTTCAGGCCGCATCACTACTGATTCTCGCTTCTTGCTGGCTTTCCTGGCAATGGTATCTTCTCTCCCTTATTTTCTTTTTTAAAATTAATTAATTAATTATTGGCTGTGTCGGGTCTTCGTTGCTACGCACGGGCTTTCTCTAGTTGCAGCAAGCGGGAGCTACTCTTCGTTGTGGTGCGCAGGCTTCTCATTGCAGTGGCTTCTCTTGTTGTGGAGCACGGGCTCTAGGCACGCAGGCTCAGTAGTTGTGGCTTGTAGGCTCTAGAGCGCAGGCTCAGTAGTTGTGGCACACGGGCTTAGTTGCTCCACGGCATGCGGGATCTTCCGAGACCATGGATTGAACCCATGTCCCCTGCATTGGCAGGTGGATTCTTAACCACTGCACCACCAGGGAAGTCCCGCATATTTACATTTTAAACTGTAGACTGGTATCACATGCATCACTCTGACCTCCTTCCTTCGTCCAATAAGGTTGGACCAGTAAAAGTGCCCTGGCATGCTCTGTTGGAGCTTAAGGCAAAAGGAAAATTAAGTAATAATTGTCACTTTAAATTTTTTGATATTTCGTGCGTCATGGTTTTTGCATTCATTTTGATTCTTGTAACTGTTGGCATTAAAATATTTATCTTGATTACCGAATTTAGGCACCTCTTATATTTTGTCTTCAAGGCAAGTGCCTCACTTGTATCACCTTAGCCCCAACTGATAAACATGTTAATTCTTGGGCCTTTGAAGTGACTGTCTCTAGACAGTTTTCCTGTTTAAAGGCAGACATTACCACAGAGGAATAACTCTCCCTACTAGTCCTCTTTAGCATAGATCAATTTTTTTTTTTTGAGGCACTTAGAGAAATGAGGGAAAGGCCGGTATAAGAATAGAATCCTGTGCTCTAGAAGTGGCTAGTTGCTACTGACTTTGCTTCCTTAGGCGGTGAGCCATCTTCTTATAGTTTGAAAACGTAATGCTGAGGGAAATAGCAAGTTCCAAAAGGATGTCATTTATGGAAAAGCTTAAATCTCCAAAATATATTTCTAAGTGAACTTTTTTTTTAATATTTTAGTATCTTTGAAATTGAGAAGTGTCTTAAGTCAATGGCATCTTACAATTGCCATTGGCTAGGGAGCTCTCATGGCATAGTTGCACCAACTTGTCATAACTTCATATTTTAATTTCATAATTAGGTTTTGTCAAAGTCTAAGTCTTAAAAACCTCTGTTACAATAAGTATAAAATAATCCTAAGTGTTATTAAAGCATTGTTTCATTGTTTAATTGGCAACATTTTTTCTTAGTTTTACATAAAGGAATGGTGTGTAAAATAATGAAATCGTAAAGTTGATGAAGTATGGTACATAATTTATAGACACATAATATGTATAAAACATGCATGGGAAAAATACACATTAATTTAGGACAGTAGTTACTTCAGAAGCATTGGGAAGTGTGAGAGTTTTATTTTCTCCTCCCTCAAAAATAAAGTTATAAAAATGTTAACATCTGTTAAATCTGAGTAGTAAGTAAGGGTGTCTTACATTCTTTTATGTAATTTTCTGTATGTTTGAATTTTTAATAAAATTTTGAATTAAAAAGTAAAATACAGAAACTAAATGAATTCAGTTGTTCTGGGTTGCCTTCCAGGAAGCAGGCACCAATTTATAATCCCAACAGTATACAACAATGATGCTCATGTTTTATGCTTTCTTGCCAGTATTGCACATTGCCAATCTTGTGGGTAAAATATTGTTATTTGTGATTTTCTTGATTTAATTCTCAATTATTTGATTACTAGTGAGATTGAATTTTTTTCTCATTTTTTTGGTAATTGTATGTCTTTTATCAAAGCTTGTTCACATAAGTTGCTTATTTTCTATTAACACATTGATCATTTTTTATTGATTTGTGAGAGCTCTTTATGTATTTAGGAAATTAGCCATTATTGTTACATATGTCACAAATTATTTTCCTGAGTTCACCAGTTGCCTTTCAGTACTGTTTGTTTGTGTGTTTGTTTGTTTAAATAAGGATGTCAAGGCATGGATGGGACCAAACAAAACACATCTAACTGATACTGAAACCTCCTAATTCCTGAAAAGCTACAAGCTCAATGACAGGATTTTTCCCCAGAAAATCTTATATCATGCTACTCTGTGTCCGTGCTTTTTCTTACACAATAACTTTTTGTTCCTATGCCAGCTTTTCCTGTAGGCAGAATAAAGGCTTTCTAATCACTGTGATTGGAGAGTCACTAGAGAGAGCTAAGATGCTGTCATCTGAAGAGTACTGGATAGTTCTCCTTGGTCAAAAATAATTATCTTTTATTCTCCATATGCTGTTTTAAGAATAGAGTGGGGTGTATTTTTTGTTTTACTTTTTAAAAAAAATTGAAGGAAAATTTACATGAAGTAAACTGCAAAGATGTTCAATTTGATGAGTTTTGAGAAGTGTCTCTTGATTTTTACATTGAATAGTGTTAGAATTGTATCATTTTCTTTAACAGTTTGAACCTTCAGTTGTATACTTAGACAGCCTTTTCACCTTCTGAGTAAGTATTTACATATATTTTCTTTTACGATTTTGACCTTTTTATTGTAAATATATAATACAAATAGAACTTACTTGGAGTATTACTATAGTGCAAAAACCTAATGTAATATTTTCCATTATTCCCTCAGTAGCTAATACATAAACCAGTCTTTTTTGTTTGTTTGTTTTCCGATTGTCTCTTTTTTTTTTTTTTAGTTCTTACAGTTTTTTTATTGAGGTATGATTGACATATAACCTTATATTAGTTTCAGGTGTACAACATAATGATTCAATATTTGTATATATTGCAAAATGATCACCAAAATAACTCTAGTTAACATCTGTCTGCATATATAATTACAATTTTTTCTAACGATAAGGACTTTTAAAATTTACTCTTTGCAACTTTCAAATAGACAATACAGTATTATTAACTATAATCACCCTCCTGTACATTACATCCTCATGACTTTTTTTTTTTAACATCTTTATTGGAGTATAATTCCTTTACAATGGTGTGTTAGTTTCTGCTGTATAACAAAGTGAATCAGCTATACATATACATATATCCCCATATCTCCTCCCTCTTGCGTCTCCCTCCCACCCTCCCTGTCCCACCCCTTTAGGTGGACACACAGAACCAAGCTGATCTCCCTGTGCTATGCGGCTGCTTCCCACTAGCTAGCTATTTTACATTTGGTAGTGTATATATGTCCATGCCACTGTCATACAGAGTGAAGTAAGTCAGAAAGAGAGAAACAAATACCGTATGCTGACAGATATATATGGAATCTAAAAAAATGTTTAAAAGGTTCTTAGATTATATTTTTAATTCATACCTTCTTAGTAGACAGCTGACTTAATCACTTACAAAAACCATTTCAATTTCTATCATTTCCACCAGATGGCAGTCTTGGGCACATCCACTTGTAAACCTGTTGAGAACTTTGGTGACAAGAAAGGCAGTGGCTGGCAGACCTTACAAGGCCTTAAAATTACAGGAACAAAAAGGTTTTTTGTAAACATGAAAGACAAACGAACCCAACATTATGTAATTATAGTATTTATACTGCTGTTAACCTTTAATCTTACAGCCCATTCATTAATGGAGGCAGAGAAGAGCATCGCTGCACCCTTCAAAATCATATTTTGCTCTGTCCACGTGTTAATTACCTGTGGCTTCTTGGCAGTACTTTTGCTTTTATTCCAGAGACTTTCATGGTTAAGGGCAGGCTTTAATAAAAGTCATTATTGTTTCCCTTCTAAAAGCACCATTTAAATCAGAAGTTACTGGATTTCTAAATGTTTATGTAAGAGCATCTTGTGACTGATTTTATGGCGCCCAGATCTCATCTGAAATATGAGGTACAGTGTTTATAGTTAATGTAAAGGGAAATAGGTTTGTAAGTGGCTTATTCTACATGAATACAAATCTTAATAACCCCCCTAAATTAGACACTTTTTAGCTTAACTTTGATGACTTCAAAGACCTGCCTTTAGGAATATAGAAGGTAGTGAATTTCTTGATCAGGCAAGGAATTGGCTCAAGTATTTTCTCATAGATGCTTTTTCCAGTGGCCAAAAGAGAGTCCTTTTGGACAACAATACATCATCTAGGTAAGCTCCCCTTTTGTACCTTTTATTACAATTCCATTTGCTAATTTACTTATTTTATATTTCTTATTGTGTTATGAATGAACTGTTTTTCTTCCAATATATTTTTAATTCATACCTTCTTGGTATAATCAGGGAGTAGTAATTGACTGACTGAACAGTAACTATATACATTCCCTTTCTGAGAGATTTTATTTCCACTCTGAGATTGAAAGGTACGAAAAAGTATAAGAACAAAAAGAACAGGTTCGGTCCTTATGCAGAATGGTATGCCAAGGTTAATTCTTGCTTTTCCAAAGAAAATTGATGTAAATATTCTAGGAGGTAATATAGAAAAAATGTTGACAGACAGTAAATAATTTCTTTTAGGGTAAATCATGAAAAAGTTTCCTTTTTAAATCCCTGATGATTCTAGGATATAGTTATGTGGAACAGCAAATTTCTTTCATGTATTACATGGATTTATTCATGTTTTGTGTGATCTCTGAGAATGAATGTTGAAATGGTCTTAAGGGAATCTCAGCTATGCAGTAATTATGCCTAGAGCTTTTGTGTAGTGTACCAAGACATACCTTTAACGAAGACAAGTTGAAATCAGTTAGAATTAGGTTCATGCCACATATTTTCAAATAGTTATGGGTAATCTAAATTATATAGATAAAGCCATAAGTTAAATACAGCTGGAAGATTGGCTATGTAAAATTATCTTTGAAAAGGAAGCAGTTCCCTTCTAAGAACCCATGTTTGTATATATTTATATAATATTTTTTAGGGCTCTTGGCTTTTTCAGGGTGGGACACACATGAATCTGGCAGTTAAGACAGTGTTCCCTATTATAGTATAACAGCGTATACAGTACGCTAGTCAAATGTCTTTCACAATCAAAAGTTTACACGTCAATGCTGGCTGCTTTAACACTTGGGAAAATTTCACTATTAGAAAGCAACACACTCACAAATGTTTGTCAATTTGAGAGAGAAATTGTGGCCCATAAAACAACTCTGAATGTTTTGTAGTTTTACATCCTCAAAAGTTTTAACATAGTAGTTCTGAAGAATTGTCATTTGTGTATTCTTCAAAGAGAGTAATTTTATAACTGGACAGATCTTTAAATACATATTTATGAAATCTCAAAGTTGGAAAATCCCTGACTACCAAATGGGCCGCTGATCCAATTCTCCGGGGACCAGAATCTACCTCCATTTTGGGGGCAGCTCTGCCTGTCCTGGTTGGTTCTGTTTCTTCCTATCATTTGTCTTATGAACCCCTTGGGGCCAAGCATTTAACCATGGCTGTTATGATGACTCCCAGTATCTTCTCTTTTCTGTCACCAGTTACTTCACTGATACATTGCGGCTTCAATTGGCTTTACCATTCAAACCCCAATTCTGCAAAGGCTCTAGTTTTCTGTATCTTAAAGTATACAACCCAGAACTGAACATTTATAGGTAGTAGAACTGTTATCTTTTGTTCTAGTTAATGCTCTTCTGTTCTTCTATTTAACATTCAAATACTGAACTAGCTTTTCTGACACCCACATGAAACTGTTTCAGTCTCTGAGGTTAATTATTTTTACAGATGTTAATAGTCTTTCCCCATCCTACACTTGTGCAGTTGGTGTTTTGTTTAACCTGCTTTGCAGGACCTTCATTTATTCTAAGTTTTCTTGTGTTAGATTTATTAACCTTTTGAAATATTTTTGAATTCATCTAAGATATATATGCTATCTTATTCTTTTTGGTCACTCCAAAGTTTGATAGGTAAACACTCAATATTGAATGAAACAAGTCTGAGGACAGTGGCCTGAGAAACTTCTCTTTGATGTGATACAAATTGCCCAGTCTATTAATCAGCACCCATTAGGTAAGAATTTCAGCAATTTACTGATTCATCTATCAGCCCGTTTCTCTCCAAGTTTGTCTATAAGAATATCATGGGATCTTACATTCCTTTCTGAAGTCCTGCATTTCCCAAATGTTAGTCAAGTAACTGCCCCCAAAAGTTCATGAAGTTAAGTCAAACCTGTTGGTACGTAGTGAACAATGTTCTCTTCCAAAAGGCTTAAAAAACATTATCATTATAAATAAGGATCTATTCTAGGGCCTTTCCTGGCCCTAGAAGTTGTCCCCATTTTTTACCTCTTCCAAAACTTGGAACGGCATTTACCCTTTCTGATATTGTGGCCAACACCCACTCCACACTTCTGTATAACTACAGTGGGCCACCCAGAAATATTCCCAGATTTTCAGTATCGTTTCCTTGTTTTCCATTAGCATAAAATAGGAAATCGAGTTCTTATTGGCCCTATCACTTGTGTGTAATTCAACTTATTTGGAATTTTCATTTTGACCCGATTCCTGTAGGCCCATGCAAATTTAGGTGTTTATTTTTACTTGCGGTGTTTCTTATATCATTTATGAGTTTTTGAGATTCTGAACTTGTTACATTTCTTCCTGTGTAAACTTGTGGTTCTTGTTTTTGTTTTGTTGTTTTACTTCTTTTAGGTACATCTCTCTTTTAATTCTTATGTATATGATTCTTCAATTTAAAAAGTATTTAAAAAAATAACCCTGATGCACTTAAAAAAAAAAATCAAATCTACAAACTTGGCCTACAGCCTGAGGCCAAGTGTAGCATGTGGACTGGACAGAAAAGAACAGTGCCACGTCCAGAAGATGCTATTCACATCACAGACATTGGGTGCTCTTCTATACAACTTCCTAGCAAGTGGCAGGAAGGTGTTCTTACGAATAAAATTAATATAGTTATATTACAACAAATATCTGTCAGGTGGGAAGTAAGGTGACTTGAGAAAGGAGTCCTTTTTAGAGAGTTTTTTTTTTTTTTTTAATTTATCAAGGATGCCACATGGGCCAGCAGCAGCACTGGAGCCTGGTATTTATTCTAGGAAAGGAGATGATGTAGCCTCTCTCTTTACATTCTTCCCTACCTATATTATATCCTCTTTCCATTAAAAAAAAAGGGAAAAGGTAGCACTGTAGGAGTGTGGCAGAGGAACTGAGGAGCATATAGGTGATTGTAAAGGACCAACTTTGGCTTTCTAGCCTTGAGTTCAGACTTCTTGGAAGAGCCTCTCTGTGATACACTCTGGCCACCTTTTTTTTCACTTGTTTTTCTTGACTTTTTTGATTACTAGGGCTCCAAAAATAGCAAGTAAGAAAGAAGATATTAGAATGGAAGAAAATGCCCCAGTTGTAGACAGCTTTATAAATTTCTGCAGGTATATGAATTATATATAATGTATATATAGGTAGTATATTTCTTGGCACACAGTTCTGTGTACATGCTATACTTCAATAAAAATTTATTTAAAAAAAGAAACTTGGCTGGTGCAGTAAACTTCCTATATATTTATTTTTATTTATGTGAAGGTTTTGTTTGTTAATGGAAGACATGAAAATATTGAGTAGATGTGATGGGTATGCTTTAGATAGTATGAACTGAAATATAGATTATGTGTTTTGTGAAAAACTCAGGGAAGTGGGAGGTAGAGGGCAGCCTTCAAAAAATAGGCAGCATTTTAATCAGGGTAAGCTAAACTGATATAACAAACAGAACCAAACCTGTAATGGTTCAAAAAATAGGTTATTTCGTGCTCATGTATAGACCAAGTTGAGTGTTCCAGGTAAGTGGCTTCTTTCTTCCATGTAGTGATTCAAGTCTAAGACTTTTTCCATCTTGTGGCTATATCATCACCCAGGGCCTTGCTATCTGTATCCAACCAGCAGAAGAGGAAAGTGAGCAAGGAAAAGGTACACCTGCTTCTTACAAGTCTCATTAAACTTAAGGGGCATTGAAATCATACAAGACATATATTTTCTGACCACAATGGAATTAACCTAGACATCAATAAAAGAAAAATAAGAACAACACACTTAAATAATCAATATGCCTAAGAATAAATTGTAAGGGAAATTAGAAAATATCTTGGCTAGAATGAAAATGAAAATCACAACATATCAAAATTTGTGGGCTACAGCTATGACAGTATTTAGAGGGAAATTTATAGCTTGAAACACGTATTAGAAAGAATGTAGGGTCTCTAGCTAATTAAATTTTACTTTCCAAATTAAGTAACTACAAGTGCAAGAAAAGAAGAAAGAAGAATAAGAACAGAAATCAGTGAAATAGGAAACAAAAAAGAAAAATCAGAAGCTGGCTCTTTGAAAATATCGATGAAATTGATAAACTTCTAACCAGACTGATCCGGAAAAAAAATTATCAATATCAGAAATGAAAGGGGAAATCAACTATATACTCCAATAAAGATTTTTAAAAAAGGAAACGAAAGGGGAGATACCAGCATGGGTCCTACAGACATTAACAGAAAAAGGGAATATTATGAAATATTTTATGCCCATGAAATTGATACCATAGAGGAAACATTTGAAAGTTAATCAGTGTAATTCCACCCTGGGAGTGAAAAAAGAAAAACCATATCTCATTACATTCAGAAAAAGCATTTGACAAAATTCAAGACCCATTCCTGGTAGAAATTCTCAGCAACCTACAAATAAAAGGGAACTTGCTCAGCCTGATAGAGGGTAACTATGTAATACCTAAACCTAATACCATAGTTAACGGTAAAAGACTAAATACTTTCCCTCTAATACACCAAACAAGGCAAGAACGTCTGATCTCACCACTTGTATTCAATACTGACTGGAGGTTTTAGCCAGTGCAACAAGACTAAAAAAAAAAAAACAAGACAAAACAAACAAAACATACAAATTGGAAAGAAAGATACATAAAACTATTTGCAGATGACATGATTGTGTAAGTAGAAAATGATAAGCTATAAGTAAGATACAACTCAAGCTTAGCCAAGGTCACAGGATACAATGTCAATGTTCCAAAATATATTTCTATATATACTAGGAACAAACAATTGAAATGAAAAAATAATGCCATAGCATCAAAAACCATGAAATACTTGGAGATAAATTCCATGAAGTATGTGCAAGACCTGAACACAGAAAACTACAAACCATTTTTTTTTTTTTTTTTTTTTTTTTGCGGTACGCGGGCCTCTCACTGTTGTGGCCTCTCCCGTTGCGGAGCACAGGCTCCGTACGCGCAGGCTTAGCGGCCAAGGCTCACGGGCCCAGCCGCTCCGCAGCATGTGGGATCCTCCCGGACCGGGGCACGAACCCGCGTCCCCTGCATCGGCAGGCGGACTCTCAGCCACTGCGCCACCAGGGAAGCCCTACAAACCATTTTGAGAGAAGACCTAAATAAACGGAGAGATACCACATTATTGGATGAAAGTTTTAATATGGTTAAGATGTCAAAGCCAAATTGATTTATAGATTAAATGAAACCCTAATCAAAATGCTTAGCCATTTATTTGGTAGAATTTAACAAGCTGATTCTAAAATTTATATCTAAATGCAATTGGATCTCAAATAGTCAAAACAACTTTAATAAAGGATTAAATTGGAGGATTTATAATGCCTGATTGCAAGAATTACTCTAAAGCTACAGTAATTAAGATAATGTGCTTTTGGAATCAGTGTGTGTGTGTGTATATATATATATATATATATATATAGACACATATACATATGTGTGTGTGTGTATATATATAATCTGTGGAACACAATAGTCTAAAACTAGATACTGTAACTATGTAACACCTATATGGTCACTTGATTTTTCACAAAGCTGACAGTAATTTGGAGACAGGAAAGTCTCTTCCACAAATAGTTCTGGAATAAACACATACCTATATATTTTTTAAAATCAACTTTTATCCCCTTATGTCACACAAAAATTAACTTGAATCACAGACTTAACTGTGAGAACTAAAACTTCTAGATGAAAACATTGGAGGGACTTGGGTTAGGCAAAGCTCAGATAAGAATAACTTCTGCTCTTCCACAGAGAGACACTGTTAAGAAAATGGAAAGGCAAGCCTAAGGCAAAACATCTCTGATTAAGGAGTGGTGTTTATAATAGATATATTTTTTAAATAGTAAATATTGAAAAATTGAGGATTTTACCAAGGAAAAAATACAAATAGCACATAAGCACCAATGCTCCAAGTTACTAGTCATTAAGGAAGTGCAAATTGTAATACTGCTACAACTCACTAGAATGACTATAGTTACAAAGACTGGCATTGCCAAAAGTCAGCGAGAATGTGGAGTAAGTGGAACGCTCACATATTGCTCATGGGTAGGTAAAAGTCCAACCGTTTCAGAAGACAGTTTGGCAATTTCTTATAAACTTAAATATTATACTAACCTTATGACCCAGCAATTCCACTCCTCAGTATATACCCAAGAGAAATGAAAACATGTCCACACAAAAATCTACATGAATGTTCATAAAAGCTTTATTATGGTCCCAAACTGGAAACACCTCAAAAGTTCATCATTGGTGAAAGGATTAAACCGCATCCATACAATGAATGCTAATTAGCAATGAAAGGAACAAACTAGTAATTCATGCAACAACATGGGTGAATCTCAGAAGCATTATGTTAAGTGAAAGAAGACAGACACAAAAAAACATCATACTGTATGATTTCATTTATCTACAATTTGAGAAAAGGCAAAATTTAGTGACAGCAGATGAGTTGTTGCCAGGGGCTGGTGGGAGGGACATGAGGGAACTTTTGGGGGCTATGGAACTGTTCTATACCATGATTGTGGTGGTGGTTACATAACTAGACATTTGTCAAAACTCATCCAATCATACACCTAAGAGTGGTTAAGTATGTATTTTATATGTCATGAATCTGACTAAAAGAAAAAAATAATAAAAAGAATTAAGAATGTGTTAATGTAAATTTGGGTTTATGGGTGTTTGCTATAATATTCTTTCAGATTTGTTTTATATTTAATAATCTTCATTTTAACATATTTCCAAAGATATGAACTTGAGATAAAATTCACAAGAGAAGAATAGTCCAAATTTTATACTGAGTTACTTTTCACATGTGCTCCTCTATGTGACCTGCTTAGGGTAAGTAACACCAGGGATTTACTATTTATGTATTTATTTAGTAGTTATCTGTATATATGAATGTATTTTTTATTTGATTAATTACTTAATGGTTTTCTTGAGCAGCTGCTGGGCTGATGGGGTTGGATGATCTATTTAAATGGACTGAATTATATGATGTTGATGGATATAAATTGATCAAGTCCACTTTATTATATAATCCCATCTGCTACCCTCTCCCAACAATCAGGAAGTCTTACTAATAAAACATAAAGTTAAAATTTTGTAAGAGTAATTAAAATTTTTATTGAAATCCAGCTATAGAAGATGCCCATAGTTGATTTCCTCAAGAGCCACAGTTTTGTAACCTTTTAGAACTCTCTCTTTTGCATGGCATCCTCACTAATGCAACATTCCCCAAACCAAAAATAATTTCATTTACTACATATAAGGAGTAGAATGCCTCCATTTTAATTTTGACTTTCATTTTGGTGTTTCCTCAAGCTTAGGAAAGTAGAATTCTACTCTTTTAAGCAAGACTATTGCCTTTCTGGTACAAAGGTATATAGGCTTAGGGTTGCATCCTTAGAGGCTTTTGGAGTGATAACTCTTTCTTTTTAAATTTATTTTATTTTTGGCTGCGTTGGGTCTTTGCTGCTGCGCGCAGGCTTTCTCTAGTTGTGGCGAGCGGGGGCTACTCGTTGCGGTGCGCAGGCTTCTCATTGCGGTGGCTTCTCTTGTTGTGGAGCACGGGCTCTAGGAGTGCGGGCTTCAGTAGTTGTGGCACACATGCTCAATAGTTGTGGCGCGGTCTCTAGAGCTCAGTAGTTGTGGCGCACGGGCTTAGTTGCTCCGTGGCATGTGGGATCTTCCCAGACCAGGGCTCGAACCTGTGTCCCCTGCATTGGCAGATGGATACTTAACCACTGCGCCACCAGAGAAGCCCAGAGTGATAACTTTTTAAAAATAATAATCCCTTAACATATTTAGTTATTGCTCTTTATTCTGTAGTTCTAGGTTGACAAACTTTGTCTGTAAAGGGCCAGAGAGTAAATATTTTAGGCTTTGAGGACCAAATGTTCTCTGTCTCTCAACTCTTCTATTGTGGCAAGGAGCCACAGATATAAACAAGCGCAAGTGGATGTATTCAAATAAAACTTCATTTACAGAAACATGTATTGGGCTGGATTTGACTTGGGACAAAAGTTTGCTGACCCTGGTTGGAAATTATAAACACCCCCCAAAGCAAATCCATTACTTGTTGTGACAAAGGGTTCGTAGACTCATAGGTACTTCTGTGAAGAGAACTAATAATGGTAATGGTACTTCTATGAAGAGAACTAATAATGGTAATGATGGGGTTCAGGACATGTTACCCCAAAATATGGCACCTTGGCATATTGAACATTTTAAGCTGAAGGAATTTGAGAAATGGCACATGCAGTAAGGATGTTCTGACCTTCCCTGAAGCAGGTCATAAAACCCTCTTGTGAGAGATTTATGCCCTCCCCATACCAGGAGGAAAGGAGCATCTTTATCTCTGAAGACAAAGGGACACAGAGGACTCTGAATAAATATTAGCCTTGCTAAGTTTCTCCAGTTTCCTACACTTACCTCATACCTTTTGTCCTATTATATCTTTCCATTCTTCAGCAAACTTAGCATAAAAACCCATTTCTTCAGGTTCTCATTCCCTTATGAAGGCTCTCATGATAATACTTACATTATATGAATTTGTATGCTTTTTTCTTGTTAATATGCCTTTTGTTACAGGGGTCTCAGTTGAGAACTTAAAAGGGTAGAGGAGAAAGATATTATTCCTCCCCTACAATAATAAAGTGTTCATTAGGAAGGCTCCATATCAAAATCAGGGTATGCATATTCTGTGACTCTGTGTGATGAACTGTGTACAAAACATCTCTCATTCCTGGAAAATATGAAGATATTTGTCCAAGATAGCTAACAAAATATTTCATGTATTCGATTATGACTTTGCTTGGTAAAGTTTGCCTTAGTTACAAGTGTAAATTTCAGAGAGTAGGTTTTACTTCTATTTTGTTTCCCCTTCTATAAGACTATACTTTTTTATATTTAGCAAGTAACCAAAGATGACTACTACTCTTGTTAAAATAGTCCAACAAATCAAATTCACTTCTGTTGAAGATTTAGTTCCACAATTTTTCATTCTTGGTTATAAGGAGTAGATAAGGACATGACTAACATCAGTGACTAGAACCTATACAACTTGTGGTGCTCCCTATATTGAGATCATTTCCCCCGATTTAAAGCTGAGTTACTAATTAAGGACTAACAAATGATCAATTATGATTCAAGTAAAAGTACTATCATTAAGTAGAACTTGGAAGAACTAAGAGTCCTTGTCCTCATGGTCTTATTCAAATTAAACAAATATATTTTTAAAGTGGAAATAGAGGAAATAGAAGCAAGAAGTATATGATGGTAGATATGAGCTGCCGCTTCTTGCCAGTTTTTACTATGAAAGAGAACTAATATTTATTAGTTTTAGTACTAATATTTTAGAACTAATATTTATTAAAACTAGTATTTCTTATTTAGTGAGAGAACTTTCCAGTTGCCTCTTGGGATAACTGAGGATGGAGGAATTACCTTTAAGCAGATCATTCTTGTTTTGTGAAGAATAATTTGAGAGGTTCCCTTTAGTTCTGTAAATGTAGTGAGTAGACCCCATTGTCCTGATAGTTAATACTTGATAGTAATTGTTATTATTATAATGTTAACAGTAGCAACTTTTATCAGTGACATAGGCCTTGCTCTGCAAAGCTCTTTGCTGGGGAGGAACCTAACCAACCTTTACAGGAGGAACCTATTGCCACTGGTAGGTAATTTGTATATGCTATTTAATTAAATTTAAATCATTTAAATTTAATTTAAATTTAAAATTTATGTGTATTTTATTTAATCTTCATAACAACACTATGAAGTAAGTGTAGCCGATGAAAAAGCTGAGATCCATCTAAAGAGACTGAATGAATTACCCAAGACCACAAAGCTTAGAACTGGCTGATCTGGGATTCAAACACATGTCTATTTGGCCCCAGACTTTCCCATTTCACCGTGCTAGTGAAGATAAGTTACCATGAAATTGTAACTCCACCCACAAGAAGAGAGGAGAGCACTTTACTGAATTTATTGATGAGTTCTAGTAGTTTTTTTGTGGTATCTTTAGGATTTTCTATGTCATGTGCAATGACCGTTTTACTTCTCCCCTTCCAATTTGGATTCCTTTTATTTCTTTTTCTTATCTGATTGCTATGGCTAGGACTGCCAATACTATGTTGAATAAAAAGTGGCAAGATGGGGCTTCCCTGGTGGCGCAGTGGTTGGAAGTCCGCCTGCTGATGCAGGGGACGTGGGTTCATGCCCCGGTCTGGGAGGATCCCACATGCCGCGGAGCGGCTGGGCCCGTGAGCCATGGCTGCTGAGCCTGTGCGTCCGGAGCCTGTGCTCCGCAATTGGAGAGGCCACAACAGTGAGAGGCCCGCGTACTGCAAAAAAAAAAAAAAAAAAAAAAAAAGTGGCAAGAGTAGGCATCCTTGTCTTGTTCTTGATCTTAGAGCAAATGCTTTCAGTTTTTCACTGTTGAGTATGATGTTCACTATGGGCTTGTCATATATGGTCTTTATTATGTTGAAGTACATTTCCTCTATACCCACTTTGTTAAGAGTTTTTATCATAAATCGATCTTGAGTTTTTACAAAACCTTTTTCTGTACCTACTGAGATGATCATATGATTTTTATTCTTCATTTTGTTAATGTGATGTATCGTTTGATTTGTGAATACTGAACCATCTTTGCATCCTTGGAATTAATCCCACTTGATCATGGTGTATGATCTTTTTAATACACTATTGAATTCATTTTGATGAGGATTTTTACATCTACGTTCATCAGTGATATTGGCCTGTAATTTGTGTTTGATATCTTTACCTGGTTTTGGTATCAGGATGATGCTGGCCTCATAGAATGATTTCAGAAGCATTCCTTCCTCTGCTTTGGAATAGTTTGAGAAAAATAGGTGTTAACTCTTCTCTAAATGTTTGTTAGAATATTCCTCTGTTGCCTCATTTTGCCTGATTCACTGCTTTTATTTCTACGTATTTGGTAGGTTGGTTGCATTTTCCAGTCTTGGAGAAGTGGTCTTATGTAGGAAACATCCTGTGGGGCTCAGCAGCACACTCCCTTGCGGTCACCAGAGCTATATGCTCTAGGAGTTCCCTCTATGTGAGCTGCTTGAGTCCTTCTGTTGTGTCAGAGGGTACTGTGGGTGTGCTGGTAGGTGTGGTTGGCCTCTGGTCCGGTTGGTGGTCAGGCCCTGCCTAGTGCAGAGGCTGCCAGGCTCTGGTGGGCAGGATTGGGTCCTGGCATGACTGGCTGCTTGGCCAAGGGAGTCCTGGTCTTGGTGCCAGCCCACTGGTGGAGCAGGGCCATGTCACAAGGCAGCTGGCTACAGAGCTCGTGGGAGGGACAGGGGTGCTTGGGCTAGTAGTGCTGGCTCACTGGTTGGCAAGCTGGATCCCAGGTTAGCTGGCTGTAGGGTCGGGGGTCCTGGAGCTAGTGTCAGCCTGCTGGTGGGTGAGGCTGGTTCCTGACAATGATGGCTGTGGGATCCATGGTGTCCTGGAGCTGGTATTGGCCTGCTGGGTAGGTGGGCCAGGTCTTGACATGGCTGGTTATGGGGCCACTGTGGCCCCAGGGTTCATGTAACCCCACTGGTGGGTGAGGCTGGTCCCAGGGCTAGTGCTGGCCCACTGGTGAGTGGGGACAGGTCCTGGGCCCTCTGGTGGGCAAGCCCAAGTCTCAGGGAGACTGCAGGTTCAGGTGGCTCTCAGCAGCCAACCTGCTGGTGGGTATGGCCGTGTCCCACCCAGCTAGATGCCTGGCCTGGGGTGTCCTAGTACTAGAGCCAAATGGCTGGCGGGCGAGACCAGGTCCCAGCGCTCATCAGCTAGAGGGAGGATTCCAAAATGACACTTGCCAGTACGGTGTCCTCATGTTGGGATAAGATCCCAGAAATGGCTGCCGCCAACATCTATGTCCCCAGGGTGAGTCCCAGTTGTCTCCTGCCAGGAGACAGTTTCTCGGTACTTGGGACCGGGGCACGAACCCGTGTCCCCTGCATCGGCAGGCGGACTCTCAACCACTGCGCCACCAGGGAAGCCCTTTGTGGTTCTTTCATTTTTAGTTGTAGATCTTTTCTGCTATTCTTCATGTGGTTCTCATCCGTAGTTGCTCTGCAAATAGTTGTGATTTTGGTGTGCCAAACTTATGTGGGAGGAGGTGAGCTCAGGGTCTTCCTACTCTACCATCTTGGCCTGAATCCTAGATTATTTGTTAATATCTTTATTGAGCAAAATAAAATGCTGGTACCATATTTTGATTTCCAATTTTTTTTTTTTTTGGAATTTTCCTTGCCTATAAAATCCCAAAGTTTGGGCATCATTGTTCTAATTACACACAAACTAGCTGATGGAATATTTATTGTTTAGGACACAGATTATTTTTTTCAGGACTTCCCTGGTGGCACAGGGCTTAAGAATCCGCCTGCCAAGGCAGGGGACACGGGTTCAATCCCTGGTCTGGGAAGATCCCATATGCTGCGGAGCAACTAAGCCTGTGCGCTTCAACTACTGAGTCTGCTCTCTAGAGCCCACGAGCCACAACTACTGAGCCCGTGTGCCACAACTACTGAAGCCTGTGTGCCTAGAGCCCATGCCCTGCAACAAGAGAAGCCACTGCAATGAGAAGCCCATGCACCACAATGAAGAATAGCCCCTGCTCGCCGCAACTAGAGGAAGCCCGCCCACAGCAACGAAGACGCAATGCAGCCATAAATAAATAAACAAAACAAAACAAAAAAAACACTGTTACAACTCAACAGCAAATAATGATTTATTTGCTGATTTTTAAAATGAGCAAAGGACTTGAATAGACCTTTCTCCAAAGATGATATGCAAATGGCTAACAAGCACATAAAAGATGCTCAATATCACACATCATCAGGGAAATGCAAATCAAAACCACAGTGATGTACAGCTTCACACTCATGAGGATGGCTACTTTCAAAAACAAAACCAGGGCTTCCCTGGTGGCGCAGTGGTTAAGAATCTGCCTGCCAATTCAGGGGACACGGGTTCGAGCCCTCATCCGGGAAGATCCCACATGCTGTGGAGCAACTAAGCCCGTGTGCCACAACTACTGAGCCTGAGCTCTAGAGCCCACAAGCCACAACTACTGAAACCTACGCGCCTAGAGCCTGTGCTCCGCAACAAGAGAAGCCACCACAATAAGAAGCCCTTGCACGCAACAAAGAGTAGCCCCCGCTCACCGCAACTAGAGAAAGCCCACGCGCAGCAACAAAGACCCAATGCAGCCAAAAATAAAAAAATAAAAATAAATTTATTTTTTAAAAAAGTATTGTGAAGGTACATGATAGATTAATTGCATTAAAAGCCCAATTAATGGCTTCCCTGTATGTCCTTTGCTCTGTAACTTCTCACATTGGCTCTGGCCTTGGTACATCAAGTACAGTCAAAAAGATGCTATGTGACTTCTGAGGCTAGGTCACAAAAAGGATGCAGTTTCTGCCTTGCTTTCTCTCTTCATCTGGGACAGTCACATTTGGGACCATGCCAGAATGCTATGAGGAAGCCCAAAGTAGCCAATGTGGAGAGACAGCATGGAGAGACCCATGGGTAGAGAACTGAGACCCCCCTAGCTGACCCCCTAGCCAGCATCAACTTCACCAGAAAGATAATGGGTGGCAAAAAAGCACTGAAAAGATACTCAACATCATTATTCAAAAGGGATGTGCAGGGCTTCCCTGGTGGCGCAGTGGTTGAGAGTCTGCCTGCCGATGCAGGGGACACGGGTTCGTGCCCCGGTCCGGGAGGATCCCACATGCCGCGGAGCGGCTGGGCCCGTGAGCCATGGCTGCTGAGCCTGCGCGTCTGGAGCCTGTGCTCCGCAACGGGAGAGGCCACAACAGTGAGAGGCCTGTGTACAGCAAAAAAAAAAAAAAAAAAAAAAGAGATGTGCAAATTAAAACAGCAATGAAATACCACTACTTACATACTAGAATCACAAAAATTAAACAGACTGAACATAGCAAGTGCTGGCAAGGATGTGAAAGAACTAGAACCTCAGACGCTGCTGAATGTAACGTAAGATGGTGCAAGCACTTTCTGAAATAGTTCGGCAGTTTCTTACACGGTTAAACATAGACAATGTACACCTTCCATATGATCCAGCCATCTGCTCCTAGGTGTTTACCCAAGAGAAAAGAAAACTATATCATTACAAAAATTTGTACCTGACTGTTCACAGCAGTTTTATTTATAACAGTACAAAACTGGAAAAAAAATACATGTTCAGTTATCAACAGTGGTGTATATTCATAGAGTTGAATACTACTCCATGATAGAAAGGAATTAACTAAACACTGGGATACCACTATAATCATATTGGAATGGCTTATATCCAAAACACCGACAACTCTAAACATTAGCAAGGACGTGGAGCAACAAGGAACTCTCATTCATTGCTGGTGGGAATGCAAAATGGTACAGCCTTCCAAAATAGAAGACAGTCTGGCAGTGTCTTGCAAAGCAAAATAGAGTCTTACCATAAAATCCAACCATCACACTCCTTGGTATTTACCAAAAGGAGTTGAATACTTATGTCCACACAAAAACCTGCACGTGATGGTTTACAGTAGCCTTAAAATTGCCAAAACTTGGAAGCAACTAAGATGTCTTTCAGTAGGTAAATGGATAAACTCTGGTACATCCAGACAATGAAATATTATTTGGCACTGAAAAGATCTATTAAGCCACAAAAAGACATAAGGGAAACTTAAATGCATATTACTAAATGAAAGAAGCCAGTCTGAAAAGGCTTATACTATATTATTCCAACTATATGACATTCTGGAAAAGGCAAAGCTATAGAGACAGTAAAAAGATCAGTGGTTGCCAGGGGTTCAGGGGGATGGAGGGATGAATATGTGAAGCACAGGGTATTTTCGAGAAAGCGAAACAATTCCATTATGACACTATAAAGGTGGATACATGACTGTGCATTTGTCAAAACGCTCAGAACTGTACAACGCGAAGAGTGAACCTTAATGCAAACCAGGGACTATAGTTAATAATGTATCAATATTGGTTCATCAATTGTACATCAAATGTACCATGCTAATGCAAGATGCTAATAATAAGAGAAACTGCAGACGTAGAAGAGAAGAGAGGGGTATATGGAAACTCTCTGTAGTTTCTGTTCAATTTTTCTGTAAAACTACAGCTTCCTCTAAAAAAAATGTTAGTTAATAAAAATGAATGAAATATTGATACATACAAGTTGGATAAATGTCCAAATAATTATGCTGAGTAAAAGAAACCAGACAAAAGTTACATACTGTATGGATGATTCCGTTTATATAAAAATCCAGACAATGCAAACTAATCTATAGTGATAGAAAGCAGATCAGAAAGCAGGGACAGGCATAGGCTGTGGCGGGTGAGGGTGAGGTGCAGGGAGGGGTAGGAGGGAGGGACTACGAAGGGGCAAGAGGACACTTTTGCAGGTGATGGACATGTTCATTATTTTGATTGTGGTGATGCTTTCATGGATATATACACATGTTAAAACATCAAATCGTATACTTCAGAGTGCAGTTTATTGTATGTCAATTATCCCTCAATCAGTCTGTTTTTTAAAGGTCAAAGCCAAAAAGTAACCCAACCATTTACTAATTTTCATGACACTACAGTTGTTCATAGGCCAGTTTGAACACTGGTCCTGGCTGGACTCACTTAAGCATCTGTGGTCAAATGGCTGGCTGCCTGGGGACTGGCTAATCTAGAGGACCCTCGATGGGAAGGCTCCAGAGTCCTTCCCATTATCTCCCACATCCTGCAGCAGACCAGCCTGGACCTAATCTACCCGTGATGGCAGTGATCTAGAAGAGGAGCACTTTTTAAAGCCTCTTTTTGTGTCAAGTTTCTTTTTGTGTCATTGGCCAAAGCAAGCCATACGTCTAAGTCCAGACTCCGTGTGTCAAGGGACTAAGGAATGATGGGGCAAAAGACCATTAAGGGATACAGGGATGCCATTAATTAGCTACTAATACAATTAATCTATCATGTACCTTAATGTTTTAATTTGTATTCTTTAATTCCTTCAGAAAGGTACTTTTTTTCAGTTACTTTTATGTGATGTTAATTTCTTATATATAATTTGCAATCCTTTTTAATCTTATTGAATGTAATTTAGCTACTGATTTTAAAGGTTTGCATTCATTCTTTATATGTAGAAATAGTAAGGTTTTGTCCTGACATCTGTCACATTTTCAAGTTGTTAACATTTCTTTTGCTATTTGTTTTGTTATACTTTGTTATAAAAATGTTTTAAAATAGTTTAACTTCCAGCAAAAACATGTTTAGATATTTTCCTTTGATTTCAATGATTATATAAATTGAACTTCCTTCTCTAGCTGGGACAAATCTATTTTAGTGTTTCCTTCTACTTAAAACTGTTTTACAGCTGAGGTAACAGAGGCTCAGAGAAAATTTTGTCCAAGATCAAACAGAGAGCAAGTAGTGGAGGCAAGCTTGAATCTCACTTCTTCTGACTTAAAATTTCACTCATGAAACTGTGTCAAGGTAAGAACATTTGGCTAAGTGATAAAAATCTACATTTTTGTGCAGAATGTACTTTCCACTTTTCTTTTTCCCCCCTCCCCTCTCCACCTCTTCCTTCTAATCCTCCTGCTCCCCCTCCTCCCCCCTTTTTTCATCCCCCCCTTTTTCTTCAGCATAGGGTTAGGTCTATCTATCTTTAAGTAACTACTTTTATTCATTTAATAATCTACCAGGCACTGAACTGGATGCTGGGAACTTAAAGATGACTATGCAGCAGATCCTACCCTTAGATCACAGAGGCTATAAACAGGTAAATGCAATATGGAAAATCTTTCTATTTTAAATGTTTACTAATCTGACAGGTTATATACTGTAAGTTATTTTGGTGGGTTTGCTGCTGAGTGGAAGTCTTTATGAGTGAATGGATTTAAAATTCATTTAATGAATCCTAGTACATATATATTTTAAAATACATATATATAATATAAAAATACATTTTTTAATTGATTACTGCTTTCTATATGTTTGTTTCTGTTTAATTGCAGGATGTTTCTGGGTCCTGTGATAGCCTCCATTGTTCTGTTATCTGTTTTCTGGATAGTTCATTCTTCTTTGCTTTATTATTGTGATTGTGTAACTCACCTGGGATTTGAATTTCCTGAGAGATTATCTTCATTATCTCTGATTCTTTGTTTTGATTATCAGAGTTAGCTCTTAAAGCTTCCTTAGTGTTCTTGTTCCTTATTCATGTTTAGAAGTTTTAACAGTCAGTGTGTTTGGCTTTCTACAATCAATATTTCCTTCTAAGTCACCTTGAAAGTAAGTAATACTGATACCTTGTATTTGTTGGGAATTCTTAACTTTGTGGCTATCTTTTCCGAATTGCCGCCAACTTCCTCTTCTCTCCAGTGTTTCCATACTTGTTCATTGAATCCATGTTTTCTTTCTGCTTTTTGAAGTTTGCTTTTTTTTTTCTCTCTTTAGTTTAAATCTTGAGTATGGGATATTTATGAATTTTGGATGGCTGATGTTAGGAGGAGTCACCTTAAACTGAACTCTAGCACCTGACTGGAAGTTCTAGGGAGACTCCAAACTCAGGGTTTCCTAACTTACATTTTTTCTAATGGAAGAGTAATACATATTCATTAGAGAAAAATCAGAAAAAGTTTAAAGAACAAAATGGGTATCACGCATAATCTTAGAACCCAGAGATAAACACTGTAAACACTTTTTCTAATAGGACTTTACAAATGTACATGAAAAAAATTTTTTTTACATAATTAGGACAACTACTTTATAGCCTGCATTTTCCCCACTCAATGCAATAATGTGGGATTTCTTCCATGTCATTAAAAATCCTCGAAAATATGCTCAATGACTAATATTCCATAACATGGATGTACAATAATTTACTTAGCTAGTCTTGAACATTTTGGTTGTTCCCAATATTTGTTGTAATAAGTAACACTAATTAATAAGCCTGTTATTCATAAACTTTTGTCCCTGTCCTGAATTATTTCCTTAAGATAGAGTTTTGGAAGTGGAATTGCTGAGTTAAAGGATATGAATATTTTCTCCCCTCTTTTTATTATGAAAGTCATATATGCTAAGGACAGATAACTCAGGGTAAAGTATAAGTCCAAGTATAGGTACAAGAAAAGCGTTAAGTCCAAGGATTCTCATCCTCATTCTCTTATTCTCAGCCTCCAGGCAACCACTAGCTGAAATTCAACATGCATGCACAAATGTGTGTGCTATTTCTTCCCACATGATTCTGATCATATTATACTTCCTCTCCTTATCCAATTGTCCAACATCACTTACTAAAAAATCTCTCTTTTCCTCACTGACTTCCTCACTTGTCATATTCTAAATTCCCTTCTGTATAGGGAGTAGGGGTCCATTTTTGATGACTCCAATCTGTTCAATTGATCTTTTGACTTATCCTTCTTCAGTAACAACTCTTCATTTTTCTGGAGTTTTTATTTTAAAATCCAGTAGAGCTAGCCCCATTTATTTATTTTTAGCCTCTGAAAATGTTAAATGCCAGATTACTTTCCAGAATTATTATGTCAATTTACACTGGATCCTTATCAGTACTATAATCTTTTAGAAATTCTTTGCCAATGTGATTGAAAATGCTTATTTATTTCTCTAACGTTAGTGAGTTGATTTGTGTTAAATATGTTTACATTCTTTTTTCACGTTTCCTACTGACATTTTAAAATTGATATTATGAAATTTCATATATGTAAAAATATGTTGAACAATATATACATATCTTTAATGTTAAAAACATAAGTTCTTTGGCGTATTTATTACCAATGCATTTCCCAATTTGTCATAAGCTCTTCAATTAGTATGCTTTGTGATATAAAAAATTCAAAAATTTTATTCAGTCAATTCAATCTTCTTTTGTAATTGCTTTTATTGTTTAAATGATCCTCCCACCAGAGACCAGATGATTATTCCAGATTGTTTTTTAAAAGATTCTAGTTTGCATATTCTGGAAGTTCGAAGTATTATTGTTGTTATTGTATTTTATTTATAAATTTATTTATTTATTTTTGGTTATGTTGGGTCTTCATTGCTGTGCGTGGGCTTTCCCTGGTTGCGGTGAGCCGGGGGTGCTCTTCGTTGCGGTGCACGGGCTCCTCGTTGCAGTGTCTTCTCTTGTTGCAGAGCACGGGCTCTAGGGCGGTGGGCTTCAGTAGTTGTGGCACATGGGCTTAGTAGCTGTGGCTCGCGGGCTCTAGAGCGCAGGCTCAGTAGTTGTGGCTCACGGGCTTAGTTGCTCCACGGCATGAGGGATCTTCCTGGACCAGGGCTCGAACACATGTCTCCTGCATTGGCGGGTGGATTCTTAACCACTGCACCATCAGGGAAGCCCCTGTTATTGTTATTTTAAATAAAATGTGGAGAGGTCAAAATGGGACATTTCTGTCATGAAATTGTATTGTTATGATGTAGAGTTTTCTTTGCATTTGTATGATTGAGTACTTAGAACTTAAGTATTTATAATTAAAAGTTGTTTTTATAATTTAAAATTATTGTAAAACTAGGGGTATTTTTGCATTTTGTTTTTTATCCCCAAATAGTAACTGCATTTCAGTTAGCGTCTGTTGTGAAAATTACCATTATGTGTTTGAGTGATGAAGCAATTTGAAGACATAAAAGTTAAATTCCTTTAATTAAAAAAAAATACAACATGCCTAATTAATAATGATGAGAGATGCCACTTATTGGATGCATTCAACGAGCTAGATATTGGGATTTACTCATTTTTAAAAATAACTTAGTGAAAATCAAATCGCTCATTCCTCTGTACAAATTACTGCTTCTAAGTAACTCTACAAAATAATAATAATATTAAGAATTCATATAACTTTCCTCATTTAAAAGAAAAAAATTCTTATTTGATCAAATGAGTCATAGAGGTGTTTATTATATGTGCCACTGATTAAATGGAAGCCACGAATCATTGCATTCTTTTAAGGTTTGATAATCTTCTAGGAAAGCACACCTAACTTTAATGCAGTTTCCTCAGGGTTGCAAATTTGTATTTTATACTTGTCAATGATTCAACAACTCTTAATGCTCGCATTAAGAACTGTTTACCTATAATAAAGCACTTGAACTTGCTAGACATGGAATTCCTCATTCTGCCTCTCCCACTTTGAAAAGTGCTTCCAAGAATGGACAGCCATTTCCTCTTCTGAAAATAGGAAAAACTGAAAAAACTGAAGGCACCTGGGGTCAAACTGAGCATACAAATAGGTATTTATCAGGTTGGCTTGAATTGAGATAAAATAAAATAGCTTTAGTAACAAAGGTTTTGTTGTTCCCTGCCTCCAAATCCTCTTCCTCTTGCATTTATAGGAGAAGAGACCTTCAAAACAAAAAATAAAAAGCCTGTTTCCCCTTGCAAAATTTGGTGTTGGTTTCTTTTTCTCAGAGCTAGCTAAAAAGAAAAAAGAAATGTAAGCTATTTTTTTTATTGTGGTAAAATATACATAATATAAAATTTACCACTTTAAGAATCTGTAAGTGTACAATTCAGTGGCATTAAGTACATTTACATTGGTGTGCAGCCACCTCCAGAACTTTTCATCAGCCGAAATGGAAACTTTATATCCATTAAACAAAAACTCCCCATTACCCCCCTCCTTCCAACTCCTGGTAACTACAGTTCTGCTCTCGGTCTCTATGAATTTGTCTAAGTACTTCATATAAGTGGACTCAGACCATATCTATTCTTTTGTGTCTGGCTTCCTTCACTTAGCATAATGTCTTCAAGGTTCATCCATGTTGTAGCACATGGTCAGAATTTCATTCCTTTTTAAGGCGTATGTCACATTTTGTTTGTCCATTCATCCATTGATAGACACTTGGCTTGTTTCCACCTTTTGACTGTTATGAATAATGCTGCTTTGAACATCTGTGTACTCAATCAAGTAACACCTTAAATTGCAACGGAACCCTGTGTCCTCTTCCCATTTGCCCTCCTCTATGCCCATGTCCCAGTCCAGAACTGAATCCCTCAGTGTAGTGACTATAGTTACATCAGCCTCACAGGTGTAAAGAGAATTTTTTAAAACTCCCTTTACCTTTACCCTTTCTTCCTTGGCTGGGCAAAGTCCAGCCAAGTTTATTCATAAACCACGCAAAGCTCGTTAACACGACCAAGCAATTCAGCGAGTTCCCTTCCCACTTTTGTTACTGCAGGAAGGCACTCCGCAGGGATAAGATTGTGAAACATGGCTGAGGATAAAGGCAAGAGAGATTCCATTGGAATGAGTATGAAGGGAGGCCGGACAAACAACGGGTTTGTACAAAATGAAGACATCTTGGAGACGGACCTGGACCCAGGCAGCCCAGAGGACAGCCCACAGCACAATGCCGTGGACATCTTTGGCCCTGCGGAGCCCGACTTGAAGGATGTGCGGCCCTACGCGGGGATGCCCAAGGAGGTGCTGTTCCGGTTCTCGGGCCAGGCGCGCTACCGGGTGCCCCGGGAGATCCTCTTCTGGCTCACCGTGGCTTCTGTGCTCGTGCTCATTGGGGCCACCATAGGCATCATTGCCATCTCTCCGAAGTGCCTGGACTGGTGGCAGGCGGGGCCCATGTACCGGATCTACCCGAGGTCTTTCAAGGACAGCGACAAGGATGGGAACGGAGATCTAAAAGGTGCGTGCCTTGAGAGTTTGGGGCGTGTCCGAGATGAGGTTGTAGAGGACTCTTTCAGTTCTTGAAGGGCAGTATGCCTGGGTTGTGCGGTAAGCACATTCCATCCAGTATGACTGGTCACGCCATGTTTCTCCTTGTTGATGATGTTTAAAAGCCCCTCATCAGAGCCCAACAGTTCTTCCCATATGATGAAAGGTTACTTGCTGGAGCCCTTTGAGCCCCCAAAGAGCTGTTTAGTTTATTGCCTGCTAGGAACCTTTGCGTAGTTGGTCATCCATTCTAACTTCCTACGTGGGCAAGTTTCCTCTTGAAATGTGTCCTGCTTCTGTGCATTTTAGAGTTGGTTATCTCAGAGTGACTGTTTAGCATTCCTTTTCCAGTGTGCACAGTGGCTGGTTTGGCAATCTGGTGGAGAGTTTCTGATTACTGAACAAAGCATAAATAATATTTTAGAAGATTAAGTGATGTCTTTAAAATGTGTAGGCTGAGTCTCTAAAGCTTAAATTCTGAGAAATGAAGGAAAGAAGAAAAGGCATAGAGTGGGTTGGTCATTACTTGAATTAAGGATTATTTAAAAACAATATCCATATTAATAAAAAAAGTTAAAAAAATTTAAAGTTATGCTAATAATTTCCTGGTGTGTTATGTGTGGAATGTCCTAATTATTTATTGTGTAAACAAGGACACAAACCATACACAGGAACTGTCCCAGGCAGATTGGTTGATATGGTCACCCTAGTTAAGGGCAACAATAAGGAACAAATAAACTAATAAGGTAATTTTTGATAATGATATTTGGCTTGAAGAAGACAAAACAGAATGATTTAATAGAGTATGGGAAGTGGAAATGAGCTTAATCAAACTTTAAAATGTTATAAATACACTCTTGAAATCTCCAACTTTCCTGATAACTAATAAAAGGCTTTTCTTTTTCACACTCATATAATTTTTCTCTTTTTAAAGTCATCCTGCATCTTAGCTAATTGAACTATTTTCTGTCCTTCAAGATGCAGTTCAAACCCACTTCCTTCATTAATCTGTATTTAACCTCCCGATCAGTGGGTGCGCTCCCCTCCCCAGAGCTCTTGTGGTGCTTTGCAGGAGCAGCACCTCTGATACTGCCTTGTAAGTATCTGGGTGAGTTTCCTTCCAACCCCCAGCCCCCAGCATGTTCCTAGCACCTGCTTCTTACAAAGGAAATGCTTTGCAAAGTGATGTTTTGATAGAATAGAGCCCAAAACCCTAAACCCAAAAATACACTCCCCACTTCCTGGCCCTCCTCTGTAATCTCTATCTAAATTCTCCTGCAAAGGGCAACTTCTAATCACCTCTCACATTTGCCATTTCCAGTAACTTTTCCTTGAAGGACTGGCTGCTTCCTGTAATTAATAGGTATTTTTCCTTGAGGTTGAGGGGTTTTTTTTTTTGTTTTTTTTGAGGGGGTTTTGTTGTTATTACTTGAAGAAAATGTTCCAGGTTTCAGTTCAGTTTACTGCCTTCTGTCCCCTGGAATGTGGGCCTGGGAGATCCCTTGTTTACTTTGTGTCTGTTCAGCCTCTGTTTTTATCATCCTGTTCCTTTGTGCTGATTTTTGATATAAATCAAAATTCTGACTTAAATCTGCCTGAAAATTCTTGTGTTGCCTTTTGACACTCTGTGTGGTCTGACAGCCACCCACATAGGGGAACTGAGGTACAATGAGGACAAAGATAAGCAGCCTGTTACAGGGGAAGAGCCCCAAGGCCAGGAGTCAGGGGACTTTGTGCTTTGGTCTCTGTGACCTCGGACAGGCTGATTGTAGGAAGCCACATAGAGTCCCACAGAAAGTTACTGGAGGCTGAATACTAAACTCAACTCTGGCTCTGCATTTAGGACTCTGAACTAGAAGCACCGCCCCCCCCCCCACCCCATGCCACTATCTGCTAATTATCCTTCGAGGTCCCAAGTACAGTTTCATTCCCATATCTCTTCTCAGCCAACTCTAGAATTCTCTTCTGTATAAATTCTTGGCTTCAGCAATATCCAAAGGAAATAGAATGTGGATCACATAGGTAATTGTCAGTTTTCTAGAAGCCACATTAAAAAAGCAAAAAGAAACGAGTGAAATTAATTTTAATAATATACTTTGTATACTCCAACACATCCACTGTATCACTTCAACATATAATCAATATAAAAATATAAATGAGCTATTTTACATTCTTTCTCTTCATACTGGGTCTTCAAAGTCCAGCGTGTGTTTTACATTTACAGCATATCTCAATTCAGACTAGTCACACTGCCAGTGCTTGATAGCCACATGGCAAGTGGCTACACACTGGACAGTGCAGCACAGACCACTTGACTATCAGGGGCCATGTATTATTCTTCTTCGTACCTTGGCACTTAGCCCAGCATCTGGCTTGGATTAGGTGCTCAAAAACCATGTGTAGAATAAATTAACAATAGTGTAGTCTTGGTTTTAAGTATAAAATATGAACAAGCCACAGACAGATTTTTTTAAATGTTATGCATCAGTGTTAAAGGTCAAAGGTTATTGCTAGAAGATTAATTTGCTGTTGTTTGTAGAACTAGACCTTGCTATTTGAATTTCACCCATATTCAACAAATTCTAAATATTTCTGTCTCAATATAAATATTTCCATCTTAGACCTATTCCTTTTATTTTTAATCCTTCAACTAAAAAAACCCAAACTTTATTTATTTTTCATGGCTTTGACGTTTTCATTCAGGTATTCAAGATAAGCTAGATTACATCACAACTTTAAATATAAAAACTGTTTGGATTACTTCATTTTATAAATCATCCCTTAAAGATTTCCGACATGGTGTTGAAGATTTCCGAGAAATCGATCCCATTTTCGGAACGATGAAAAATTTTGAGAATCTGGTTGCAGCCATACATGATAAAGGTAAATTAATGGAAGGTGGGTGGGATGGGTTAAGAAAAGCATTTCTCCAAATGCTTAACTTAAAGCATTTTTTCCTTCACTGTTACATTATTCTACTATAATCTTGTCCTAACATTTGAAATATTTTCATTCATTAGGTTTAAAATTAATCATCGATTTCATACCAAACCACACCAGTGATAAACATGCTTGGTTTCAATGGAGTCGGAACCGGACAGGGAAATATACTGATTATTATATCTGGCATGACTGTACCCGTGCAAATGGCAAAACCATACCGCCCAACAACTGGGTAAGTACCGATGTGCTTGATTTACAGAGGGAAAATGGGCAGCTCTTTAGTGATTAAACTGGTTATTTACAAAGCCCTGTTAAAAGAAAAACAAATGATGGGTATAGTTTATGGGAAGGGGAACAAGTTTCCCAAAGAAATAGAAATAAAGTCCCAAGCCTCCTAATCATTTGATTTTGGATCTGGATTTTTCATTTTATTGTAGAGCTGATGTATTTCAGCAAATTAAAACCTATGCTCTCTATTAATGTCTTCTTCCTTTACTTCCCACTCTGTCCAGCTTAAACTCCATGTCCTATTTGTTCAGTAACTGTCTTGCTACTCTTCAGACCCCTTTGCCTTTCTGGCTTTTTGACTCCACTGTCGAACAAAACACTAGCCATAAATAAACCCAACCATCCATTTTCTCTTTACCTGAACCTCGGTATCTAAGCCTCTGGACACACTCATTGTCCCCACCTGAACTGATCCAGCCATTCGTTTGGGGGAATTTTACTAAATCCAGCTGATCAACATACCCTCCCGCCTCTTGCCTTCTCCCCATCTTATCACTCTCGGCAGCAAACTCTACTTTAAAGAAAGAACAGAAGCCATCACACCTGCCCCCATTCCCACCCTCTTCCTAGTCACTTCTTTTGCAGCTGAGACCATGTCTCTCCTGTCTGGGGTTACCAGACTTACAAATGAAAATTCAGGAAGCCCAGTGAAATCTGAGCTTTAGATAAACAGTGCATAATTTTTTAGTGTAAAATATTGCATGGGACATACTTACACTAAAACAGTATTTGTTGTTTATCTGAAATTCAGATTTAATTGGATGTCTTATATTTTATCTGGCAACTCTACTCTTGTCCCAGGACAGTCCCTCTGCCCACTCTAGTTCACCTTCTCTCCTGCTTTCTGTGGAGCCTTTTCCTCTGGATCGTCTGTCCCCCCTCCAGGGCCTCCTTCTTGACCTCCATAAACATTTAAAGAGGCTGACTCCTGGGCATCAACTTTTAGATGACCCAAGGGCACTCAAAGGACACGTGTCAAAGCGGACTGTGTGATCTTCTCCTCCAACCTCCCGTATCCCAGGTTCCATGAATGGCACTAATGTGCAGCCTGGTGAACAGGCCTTTAGCAAGTCCTGGCACTTTCATCTCCCTAATTTTTCTTTTCCCTGATCCACCACCTTTGAAAGTGATGATGACATTAGCAAACATTTGCTAGATGCTTACTGTGTGCCAGGCTCTGTGCTAAGTGTTTTATATTCATTAATTTATTTAATTCACCCTACAATCTTATGAGTTAGGCTTTAATTCCTATTTTGCAGATGAATAGACAAAGGCAGAGAAATGTTAAGCGCATTGCCCTGGTTCACAACTAATACATGAAAGGGCTGTGGACTGGATCTAGTCTAATTTTTACCGAGTGAACATAAATTGGTCTTAATTTTACATTTCTCTAATTGCTAATGATTATTATCTAATTACACTGAGGTCTTAATTTTACATTTCTCTAATTGCTAATGATTATTTATCTAATTACTAGTTATTAATGTAGTAGTTGCCTAATTACTAATGATGCTGAACACCTTTTCATCCATTTATTCACTTGAGCTTCCACTTCTGTGGAACGCCTGTTTAATGGTTTCTTTCCGCAGTTTTTTGTTGGATTGTTTGTCCCTTTGAAATAGATTTGTGGAGTTTTTTTTTTTTTTGTATTTTGTATACTGATCTTTCTGTATACTGATATATACCGTAAAAATCTTATCCTGGTTTGTATCCAGGTGGGCCATGAGGTGATCTGGCGAGAGTATGTTTCCTCAAAAGGCATCAGCTACTACTTAGCTTGGGCCAGTTGTTGCCATGGAAATGTGGACCCAGTGTGACTAGGTCTTCCAACTAAAAAGAAAATATTATGCAAAATCCCTCAGTTTGTGAATGCTGTCCAGATGTTCTCTTTAGTGTGAAATGAACAAATGGCTCAAGACAGAGCCCTGAGGAACCCTCACACAAGTTCCTCCTTCTGGAAATGCCACGGACATGAGCATTTCTAGAAGGAGGAAAGCCACACCCATGTCAGACGCAGCTGGGAACCAACACTTGAAGTTGCTAGATTTCTTTTATTCCCGAGGACTAGTAGAGTTTTAATTTGAATGATTCTAATACTTTTCTAAGGATACAGTTTAAACACTTGCTCTCTCTGGATTCAAGCTCCAAGACCAATACAATACGTCTTTCTCCCAAATTGGCCACCATTTGCTTTTCTTCACAAACAGGATTCCAGAGCCTGGATAGAAGATTCAAGAAAATATATTAGAAATGTCTGCTCCTTAAGCTGGCCTTTGTCCTGCCTTTGAGAGCATTGGTTTCATGTTGTGGTTGTTGGGAACAGCTTCTACTGTACAAACACATCACAACCACACTTGTGGGGCATTAGGCCAGTGGATGGCATTTTTGGGAATTAATTTACCTAGTGGTCCCGCTAGAAAAAAAATTCTGGGGATTTGTGCACTCAGTCCTCAAGGGGCCGGGATGGCAATGATCATTCCTTTGTGGGCGATACCATCACAGGAACCGTGCTAAGCAACTGATTTGCTATTTTCTGTTTGCTAGTTAAGTGTATATGGAAACTCCAGTTGGCACTTTGATGAAGTACGAAACCAATGCTATTTTCATCAGTTTACGAAAGAGCAACCTGATTTAAATTTCCGTAATCCTGATGTTCAAGAAGAAATAAAAGTGAGTATAGACACCCACACAAACTTCTCTGTTACATGGGTGCTTAAATGGTTATTCGATATACTTCATGTTAAAAAACAGTAACTATGTGGGCAAAATCAAGCAGTGCAATTCAGTTCTGGGATTAAGGTGTCTGAAGCAAATACAGACTCTTAGATATGTCAGTGGCTCCTTCCTTCCTCTAACCCAAATAATCGAAGTGGGAGGGAGGCAGAAACGCCTGTTGCCTTAGCTCTGAGGTGCTCATCTGCCTGTGACAATGAGCTGGTGTGGTGAGGCGGGGCCAGAACGGGGGCTCGGGGGTCCAGCTCCTGTGTCCGGACCCAGCCCACCACTGGCTGCAGGGGGCTTCTGGGCGAGTTATTTGGCTTTTGTGTGTCTTGGATCCCTCATCCATGAAACAGGATTGATTGCAGTCTTTGTCTCAGAAAACTTTTAGGAACATTAGATGAGATAACCCATGCAAAACACTTATGTATTCACTCAGTTAATATCAACTTATTGTCTGCTCCATGCCAGGTCCTGTTCTAAGCAATGGGAATGCAGCAGGGCATCAAAGGCCTGCCCTCAAGGAATTCCCAGTATCCTGAGGGGAAGGCAGACAATTAACAACTAAATATATATAACATGTCAGGTGGTGATGAAGGCTTAGGGTAAAGAGCCTCGGAGTGCCAGGGAGAAGTTGGCTCAGAGACACCACTATATTGAGGTCCCATTTGCACAAAAACCTGACATTTGAAAGGGAGTCATGTGAACATCTGGGGGAAGAGAATTTCAGGCAGAGAGAAGAGCAAATGCAAAATTCTTTGGGGGAGACTGAGCTCCACATGTTTTAGAAACGGCCTGGGGGCCGGTGTGCAGGGCTGCCAGATACAGCAAGTAAAATTACAGGACACTCAGTTAAATTTTAATTTCAGTTAAACAGAGAAGTACAATATTTGAGACATTCTTCTACTAAAAAATTATTCACTGTTTATCTGAAACGAAGGCTTAACTGGTTGTTCTGTATGTTATCTGGCAGCCCCACCAATGCACTGCAGTGAAATGAGGGAGAGAGTAAGGGAGCTGGGGTGCAAAAACGAGGGTGGGAGCTGATGCCGCGGGGCAGTGGATACTGCTGTAAGGGACGCGTGCTGAGTTAGAGACAGGACGGGAGAGCTCCCTCAGCGCCCCAGGTGAGAGCTGATGGGGCTCACACCTGTGTGGTGGCAGTTCCAGCAGCACGTGGCACATAATTCACAATAAACATTAGCCATATTGTTGTTTCCATTATTGCTGCTGCTTCAGCTCTGATGGGCAAGAATTTAGGTTAGTGGGGTAGTGCTCTGAGGTAGGTCAGGAGGAGACCCAAACAGAACGGGACAGGTAGCCGTGGGTCCCTTTCTACAGTTCACCACATCAGCCAAATAGAGAGGATGCAGGCTGCCAAGCTGGAGTCACTGACAACACCTGCACCCCTTAGTCTGTTTTTGTTTTGTTTTTAAATAACAGCTTTATTGAGGTAGAATTCACATACCATAAAAGTCACACCTTTCAAGTGTATAAGTCAGTGGTTTTAGTACATTCACAGAGTAATGCAAGTATCACTACTGATTGCAGAACATTTTCATCACCTCCAAAAGAAACCCCATACCCACTCGAAGTCACTCCCATGGTCCCCTCATTGTCTCCCCCTGGGCCCTGGCAACCACTAAGCTACTTTCTGCCTCAAGGGATATGCCTGTTCTGGACATTTCATGTAAATGGAATCATACAGTACCTATCTAAATGCCTATGATTTGTATCTATATTTATAATTTGTATTTAACTATTTGAGAAACTGTTTTCCAAAGCAGCTGGACCATTTTACATTTTTACTAGCAGTATATGAAGTTTCCAATTTCTCTGCATCCTCACCAACACTTGTTATTGTCTGTATCTTTGATTACAGTCATCCTGGTAGGTGCGAAGTGGTATTTCACTGTGGTTTGGATTTGCGTTTCCCTGATGGCTAATGATGTTGAGCATCTTTTCATGTGATTATAGTTTGTTTGTATATTTTCTTTGGAGAAATGTCTATTCACATCCTTTGTCCATTTAAAATTGTGTTATTTGTCTTTTTTGTCAAGTTGTAAGAGTTCTTTATGTATTCTGGATATGTGATTTGCAGTTAATTTTCTTCCTTTCTGTAGGTTGTCTTTTTACTTTCTCGATGGTACGCTTTGAAGCACAAGGGTTTTTAACTGTTATGATGTCCAACTTATGTTTTTTTCTTTTCTTGCTTATGCTTTTAGTGTCACATTTAAGAACCATTGCCTAACCCAAGGTCATGAAGATTTAACTCATGTTTTCCTTAGAAGAGTTTTATAGTTTTAGCTTTTACACTTAGGTCTCTGGTCCAGTTTTCGTTCATTTTTGTATATGGTGATAGGGAGTCTAACTTCATTCTTTTCCATGTAGCTATCCAGTTATCCCGGCAGCATGTGTTTACAAAAGATTATTCTCTCATCATCGAACTATCTCAGAACCCTTTTGAAAATCAATTGATCATAAATGTCGGGGTTTATTTCTACACTGTCAGTTCTGTTCCATCAATCTATGTGTCTGTCCTTATGCCAGTACTGTCTGGATTACTATAGTTGTATAGTAAGTTTTGAAATTGGGAAGTGTGAACTCTACAACTTTGTTCTTCGTTTTAAGACTGTTTGGCTATTATGGGTTCTTTGCATTTCCCTATGAATTTTATTATTTGTTTGTCAATTTCTGCAAATAAGCCTGCTGGGATTGTATTGAAGCTATGGATCAGTTTGGGAGAGTACTGCCGTCTTAACAATATTAAGTCTTCTGATCCACGGACGCAGGATGTCTTTCCACTTACTTAAGGTCTCCTTTAATTTCTTTCAACAATGTTTTCAGTGTACGAGTCCTGCACTTCCTTTGTTAAATATATTCCTATAGACTCCTTAGTTCTAAGACTATTTTTACTATATATGTTTTCCAGAATTTAGATGAATTGCTTTGCGACCTCAAGGAGTAGGCACCTTGTCAAGGCAGCCTTGTCTCAGTTGGGAGAGGGGAGGTAGACATGGTCAGCCAGCTAACTAGGGGTTAGTTTTTTTTTTTTTTTTTTTGCGGTACGTGGGCCTCTCTCACTGTTGTGGCCCCTCCCGCCGCAGAGCGCAGGATCCGGACGCGCAGGCTCAGCGGCCATGGCTCACGGGCCCAGCCACTCCGCGGCATGTGGGATCCTCCCGGACCGGGGCACGAACCCGTGTCCCCTGCATCGGCAGGCGGACTCTCAAGCACTGCGCCACCAGGGAAGCCCCAGAGGGTTAGTTTTAAACTTCTCTGTTGGAGTGTGGACTCTCCTCTTCTCCATCACTGAAGATCATCTGCATACTCACACCCCCTCTTTGGGCCCCTACCGCTCTAATTAGGCACTTACTTTGTGCTTTACCTGGATCATCTCATTTAATGCTCAGAAGAAGCCTAACTTAAGAGATTTTATGACCATTTTACCGAGAAGGAAACTGAGGCTTAGAGAGGTGACATCACCCACCTTGGGAGTGAGGGGACAGGATTCAAACCCAAGCACTGAGATTCTGGAGTCCACATTCTTAGCCACAACTCCACACCTGATTTGAGGCAAACTACTTCTCTCTGTGTGTTTCACTTTTCCTGCATAGTTTTTAAAAAAGTAATTAATTAATTAATTTTTGGCTGTGTTGGGTCTTCACTCCTGCACGCAGGCTTTCTCTAGTTGCGGCGAGCGGGGGCTACTCTTTGTTGCGGTGTGCGGGCTTCTCAGTGTGGTGGCTTCTCTTGTTGCGGAGCACAGCTCTAGGTGCAGGGGCTTCAGTAGTTGTGGCTCGCTGGCTCTAGAGCACAGGCTCAGTAGTTGTGGCTCACGGGCTTAGTTGCTCTGCAGCATGTGGGATCTTCCCCGACCAGGGCTCGAACCCGTGTCCCCTGCATTGGCAGGCGGATTCTTAACCAGTGCGCCGCCAGGGAACTCCTCTGCATAGTTTTTGCGAGGAGGTTTTCAACTGGAAATTCATAAATGAGAATATAAACCGGTTGTTCTATCCGGCAGCGGATTTCTCCAGGCTCGTTGTAACGATGTTGATGGAGTGTCTGGAGATGTGTAGACAAGTGTGATAAATTCTGCCAAAATGTGCCAGCAATACGTAAATCCTTTCTTGGCTAACCCAGCTGCTCTCTTGCAGGCATCCAGGTAGTGGAGCACGTGAATAGGAGTCTTATTTACTGGACCTGCAGGATGAAATCCCTCTTGAGATGAATCATTATTGCCTCTGGTTGAGAGGTTAGACATTTCTGTAAGGCTGGTTTAGAAGACTTCTTATTAGAAGTAAATGAGAAAGGCTGAAAGCTGTAAGGGAAAGTTCTTTGCTCATGGAAAGGGACCTTTCACATGAAGGGGCTTCCGACACCCTCCTTCCCCCCAGCAGCACTTATCTCTGCAGCAGGTTAATAATTTGCAACGCTGAGAGTCTGTGGTGGGGAGGCATTTGGAATGAGCCCTGCTTGCAGACCAGCTTGTACTCAGAGTCTGAGCCTTCTTCTGCTGGGCTCCCATCCGATTTCAGCTTATCTGCACAGTGGGAGGCTGGCAGGGCAGCACGGAGCACCCTTCTCTCCTCTTAGTCCTCCCCCCTCCCCCTGCCTTGCACTGGCCGTTTGGGACTTGGCTCTGCTCCGAACCTCTCAGGGCTAGAGCATTTTCAGCTGGAGAAGTCAGGAGGTTTCCTTAGAGGAGGTGGGAGCTTATATTTGTCTAGCTTTTTTTTTTTTTTTTTTTTTTGGTGGTACGAGGGCCTCTCACTGTTGTGGCCTCTCCCGTTGCGGGACTCTGGACGCACAGGCTCAGCGGCCATGGCTCACGGGCCCAGCCGCTCCGTGGCATGTGGGATCTTCCCGGACCGGGACATGAACCCGTGTCCCCTGCATCGGCAGGTGGACTCTCAACCACTGCGCCACCAGGGAAGCCCCTGTCTAGCATTTTATACTTTTCTGATCACTTTGGTTTTTACTTGCCCTCCAAATCCCTTACTTGACAAATGAGGAAACTGAGGCCCAGAGAGGTGAAGTGACCAGTGGATGAGCTTTAGAGCAGGGAAGAGACTCCGATGGCCTGGCCCCATGTCTGGGGCTCAGTGTGACCCTGAAACCACCACATGGGAAGGCTGAGCCCTGGTGTAGGGGAGTAGTATGTTCATGGCAACTGGGGACTGGGAACCAAGATGCCCTCCTGGCTTAAGATGGAATCAGAGCATAAATGTTGGCTCTGCTCTGCCCCTATTAAGCATGGTATTGCTGGAGAGAAGCAGCTCAATTCAAAACAAAATTTACTCATTACCTTCTTTATAAACCAGCTCTGTGCTTGATGCTAATCACTGCATGTTCCGTATGCCATGCACTTCATTCTAAATCATTCCCTCATTTAACAGTATGTGTTGTGTATTGGCCATTCGCCAGGGTGTGATGGTTGATAATATGGGCCCATGTTGTGGCCATCGCAGGCTGTAATATTATATTATATTCTGGAGGGGGAGGTAGACAAACAGGAAATTACAATAAAGTGTGCTGAGTGGTCATGACAGTGGGAAGTAGGAGAATGCAGGGCAGGCACCTAACCTGGACACAGAGTGGGAGAGACTAGGGTACGCTTTACAGAGGAAGCAGTGTTACCTAGAGGATGAGTAAGAATGAGCCAAGAGAAGAGACACAGGTGGGAGCGTTCCCCGCAGAGAGGAAGCAGGGTCACGGCACAGTGAAGGTGCTGGGAGTTGTCCAATATGGAGACATGTTGTCTGGAGGTGGGGGTGGGGTGATAGGACGAGATGAGAGAGGAGGGTAGGAACCAGGTCATAAGCGGCATTGGAGGCCACGGTAGCATTTGGGTTTAAAAGGTCTTGGGCAGGGAAATAATTTTTGATTTGCATTTGGAAAAATCAATCTGGTTGTGGAGAAGGGGCTTGAGTAAGGCAGGTTCAAAGGTGGAGGGACCAGGGAGGTGGATGGTACAGTGACCAGGAAAGAATGGTGGGGACTTTGGGCCAGTGAGGGTGGTGGGGTTGCAGAGGCATCATCAGGCCTTAGAGAGGAGTCCAGTGTGACTCCCAGGTTTCAGATTTGAATGCTGGCTGGGTGGTGGGACTGCTTCCGGGATGGGAGACATGGGAAGAGCAGGGGTGGCGGGGGGTGGTCTCAGTCATGCAGAGTTTGAGCTCTCTGAGAGACATCCAAGTACTCAGTGGATAGCTGGATATAATGACATGGAACTCAGGGGAAGGTCTGGTCTGGAGATAAGACTTTGGGATTTGTTGACACGTGGACAATGCCCACAGAGGTCAGGTAGGTAATATCAGTGAGAGAACTGGGCCAGCTGAGGTGAACAAGGGGGCCAGTTGTCACTTAGCTCGTAGGGGTTGTTGTCATGTGGAAATGAGGGCCAGGTGTAGCAGGTCCTGCAACTAAAAAAAGTAAAAGTAAAGGAAGGCCACATAACAAATGGATAAGGTGCCACACAGGGTTCCAATTCTGACGCACCACTTATGGCCGTGTGACCTTGATCAAGGTACATCATCTCCTTGTGCCTCAATTCCCCCGATGGTAAAATAGGAATAATAATGGTACATACTTTGTGGGTTTTTTGGGGGATTAAATGGTTTAACCTTTGTAAAGCACTTAGGACAGTGTGTTGCTTTTGTATAAGCATTAACACTTGTTAAATAGTCAATAAATGATAGATAAATGAGTCAATACTGTTGTGAAGCGAAATGAACAGAGGGTATAAGATGGAGCCCCAAGGAGTATTAATATTTAAAGGAGTGTTGAGCAGACAGAGGAGTAGCAAACCAGAAGCGGAGTGTCCTAGAGCCAAGGCGTATGAGTATTTCTAGACAACAAGGTTAGTCTGTGTTGTCAGACATGGCAGAGAGATCAGGTAATAGAAAGACCAAAGCGTCAGTTGACTCTGGCAGCAGTACCCTAATCCTCACAGAATTCCTGCAAGGCAGGTATTATTTTATTGATGAGGAAACCAAGGTTTTTGGAGGTTACGCAGATAAGCTAACTCATGCAGCTGGACAGTGGGGGAGATGGGATGGTACCCAGATGGGTCAGATTCTGGAGCCCATGATCTAGGTCCTGCTTCTGGAAGAGTTAACAAAGAAGTTTACCCAGGTTTCTGGAGAGCAGTAGGGCTGGTTTACTTTCCTTGCTTATAAGCAGAGGATATGGTTTTCTCTCTGTCCTTCTGAAATAGCCTGTGCTTTCTCATTCCTTCTTGAGATGGATGACCTGGGATTTATGTCATTATCAAGAGGATGTCTTATATATCATCACATGTAAGAGCAGAGCTTTTCTCTGTTCCAAACCTGGCTTTTTGGGTAAATGGGCCCAGTAACTTCAGTCATCTCAAAAGGAAAGATTTGCCTCGAGGTATCGAGAATTTGGATATCAATACAGTAAGTCCCCTACATACGAACGAGTTCCGTTCCGAGAGCGCGTTCATAAGTCCAATTTGTTTGTTAAGTCCAACAAAATTAGCTTAGGTACCCAACTAATACAATCAGCTATATAATACTGTACTGGAATAGATTTATAATACTTTTTACACAAATAATACATAAAAAACAAACACAAAAAATAAAGAAAACATTTTAAATCTTACAGTGCAGTACCTTGAAAAGTACAGCAGTACAGTACAACAGCTGGCATACAGAGGCTGGCGTGGAGTGAACAGGCAAGAAGAGTTACTGACTGGAAGAGGGAGAGGGGGTGGCAAATGGTAGAGCTGAAGCTGCAATTTCACTCACGCCTGATGTTGATGGCGTTGGTTCTGGTTCCTTGCTGGATTCAGTTCTATCTACCCTCTTGAAAAAACGATCCAGTGATGTCTGGGTAGCAGCTCTCATCCTCTTCCCGTATCTCCAGTAAGGATACTGTACTACTGTACTCTATACAGTACTGTACAGTAAAGTACACAAAAGCACAACCACGTGTAGAGGAGGCATGCACGTGACAATGTATGCCAGACGCATGAACTAACTTACGTGATTGTACATGCGAACGCATGTTCGCATCTTTGAAAGTTCGCAACTTGAAGGTTCATATGTAGGGGACTTGGTGTAATGCTGAACTGATTCCTTTTTCACTCAGAGCAGCAAGTTGTTTAAGGAGAAAAGAATGAAAATGTGCCTGGTGGAACAGGACTGTGTGATGTCATGGGAGTTAGTCAGAAATCGGGAACACAGTGTACTGTCCCCAGAGTCCTGTTGTCCCTACATGGGTCACCCAGACCTGGCGGAACCAGGCTCCTTGCCCATTTCCGCATCTGGCCCCTGGGGGAGCTTAATTGGCATAAAGAGAGGGTTAACCATTAAAATCTGGAGCTGTCTTTTTTCACCTGGTTGAGAATAAATAGCACGAAGCAAATCTTTTTCAAGAGCAAATTGTGGATTATCTGGGTGAAAACCTCAGCGTTTAAAATGACTCTCAAAAACAAGCATCCAACTTTTGCTGTTTTGTTTCACCAAACAATGATAACATCTCTTCCTGGACTACAGTGAACATCCCTGCCGGGGCCGTGTGCCTACGCTGGCGTACACGTTCCTCATTCTTTAATGTTGGGTTAATAGTTAGCAATGCTGAGATCCCCAAAGTGAATGAGGACCCCATGAAGAAAATGAGTAGCTTTATTTTAGGAAATCAGTGATCAAAAGCTTAATGTTTACAGCAGCATGGTGTTTAATGTTTTCCCACATTTTTTCAGAGGCTGCTTGGATGTATTACAGTTATTTGTGCCCCACCCCCACTTAGAGCCTCTTCCAGTGTTCCCGCTTGTAGAGAACAGCGCCACCTGGGGGTGGACCCGGTTTGCGTGGGATCTGAAGCTTGTAAGAATTGGGGGACTTTTTGAAATGAAAAAGAAAAAAAGAGTATAAAATTAGGTACAGAAGAATGAGTGCTCATTTAGAATGAAAAGCGAATGTGGGTAGGAGCCCATGCAGTGAAGGGTCCTGAAGCTTCAGCTTCGTTAGCTTCACGCTAATTGGGCCCTTAGAGCCCACTACAAATGAGGCAATTCTGCAGATCCTGTTCTACAAATGAGGCGCCTTCATATCTGGTGACTTCTCCAGCTGAATCTCTAACCAACTGCCTTCCCTTCCCGCCATCCTGCTGCGCTGACCTCCCTGGCAAATCCTGCTCTTTCACCCCCTTGTGTAAGCTTTGTGTAACCAAAGCTCCTTTCCTTCGAAGTTTCATCGTGTCTGTGATTTAAATATTTTTGCATTAATATTTGTCCAGCTAAGGATTCTAAAAAAATCTGTGAGACCTAGGACTGTGTTTATGTTGTGTTGTATTTTGCTCATGGTTCTAGTACCAAGGCTTATTAGCTAAGTGCCTGGTCCCTAGTTGGAACCCAAATACTTATTGAATGAATGAATGAATTTGTGAAGAAGGATGCTAGATAAGAATAAATTTGTGGGTTTTGTGCCCCAAAGAAAAATTCCACTGGGTAAGGCCAGCTTAAGGGTATTTGGGTCAACTGTGGTCAAGATGAGGATTGTCAGCAGCAGAGCCTGCTCTTACATTTGAAAAAGTTGTTCAAGCTTTGCCATTCAAAACCGCACCTTGAAGAGGCTGACATCAGCCTTGTGTTCAGCCTGTAGAAACCTTTGGGAGCCTTGGGACTTCCCTGGGGGTGCACTGGATAAGACTCTGCGCTCCCAATGCAGGGGGCTGGGTTCGATCCCTGGTCAGGGAACTAGATCCTACATGCATGCCACAACTAAGAGTTCACATGCCACAACTAAGGAGCCTGTGAGCCACAACTAAGGAGCCCACCTGTGGCAACTAAGACCCAGTGCAACCAAATAAATAAATAAATATTTTTTAAAAAAGAGAAACTTTTGGGAGCCTTGAACGGCAGCACTTCAGGCTCCATATGCACATGTAGATACAAGAAACATTGAATCAAGCAAGTGATTCTGGGAACAGTCCTTATTTGGGATCTGTAGCTCTGTTCCCCTCACTAGGTGAGAATTGGCTTCTTCACTCCATTACTTTAAATTACAGGTGGTTCTGCTCTCATGTGATATACACATTCCTATAAAACCTTCCTTTCAGCAAGGATTGAGCTGAAAGGAGAGCAGGGAGAGCCACTGTCCCTTTGCAGGCTTTTGGTGGGTGCAGGAGTAGGCCCAGCTGGGAGGGGTTGGCATGCAAGGGGAGCTGAGACTAGGCCCTCTGCTTTTCAAGGTCACCTGGTCCTCCTAACTGCCCCAATACAGGCCAAGTCATCCTCTGCCTCCATGCTTGACTCATGCTGTACCCCAAACAGTCCAGAATGTTCTTCTAGAGTCACTTCCTGATCACATCCCACCAGCCAAGTTCAAGCTCTAGCTTTTCCTTGCTTGGCTGTGCCCACCCATATTAAATTTGATCTTCTCGGAGGTCCAATAGTCATGCAGAGTAATCTCCTCCCATGATTTTGAACCGTGTCCTGCCTTGTGTTAGGTAACCCTCTCATGTCTCATGTGTCCCCAACTACTCTGTAGATGCCTCGAAGCCAGGGAACATGCTGTACTTCTTTGGTGTCCCAACAGTATCACACCATGTTTGACTCATTCAGGCTTGATACCTCATTCTTTCATTCCACGACTGGTTCACTAAATAACAGTTGCTGGGTCAGTGGCAAGGGAAGCAGAAATAAAAGCTGCAGTTCTTTCCCTCCAGAATCTCCCAGTCTGGTGGAAGAGCCCTTCATGATTGGGCGCTTAATTGGTGATTTTCTCTGTTCGGAGTGACCTTGAAGGAACTGGGCATGGGGCAGATGAACTACGTTCCCAGTTTCTCCTGAGTCCCATTTTTCATTTTGAGTGGATTCTTTAAACTTTGGGAACATGCTCATAGCATCAATTACAAATGTAACATTCTGAATTCAAATATGAGAGAAGAACGGGAGCCCGTAAATGCAGTTATTCAAAGTTCATTATGCTCAGACACTGTGGTGCTAAATAGGTAAGAACACGAGTGCTGTGCTTGTTTTATATGTGGAGGTGACTGTTTTATGATGGAAGTCATTAACAGACAAGGCCTTTATTAAACCTTATGACAACTATGTGTGGTTAACGTAACCAAGTGTTTCGCTTCTTCCATGTTTAGGAAATTATACAGTTTTGGCTCTCAAAGGGTGTCGATGGCTTTAGCTTCGATGCTGTTCAATTTCTTCTAGAAGCAAAGCATCTGAGAGACGAGGCCCAAGTGAATAAGAACCAAATCCCGGTAAAGTTTTAAACATATACGTATATATGTTTTAAAAATATATTTTTAAGTAAACATATATTTATTTAAAAATGTTATATATGTATATATTTTTTCTGAAAATGTCATCAGAGTGTTGTCTTTTTTAGCCTGAGACACCACTTACCAGAGGGAAGTGTTTTGAATCATTTTCTTTAGAAAATACAGAGGAGTTTCAAATGCATGTGACCAGATATTTCCTTCCACTGCTTCCTCCTGAGTGATCCCTATAGGAGTCCCTCGAAGGCGAGGTTTCTGGAGGGCATGGACAGTGTGGACTCCACCGGAGGCCATAACTTACTCACTGTGATTTTGTCAATCACTCAAGCTCAGGGTAGGCGGCCTAAATTCCCCAAGTGCTTTTGTAGTCATTAAAGGACACACAGGTAGAAGGGAAGGGAACTAACACTTGCTGAGTGTCAGTTGTATGCTATTTGTTGTATCCATTTAACTCTCTCAACATCTTGTGACGTTTCATGATCCCCATTTAGCAAATCTTAGAGAAATTAATTTATCAGGGTGACAGAGGTGATAAACAGAATTCCACCCAAGCCTGCTGCAGAATTTGGGCTCTTTGTGCTTCCACCAGTGGTTCTCAACCTTCCTCCCATGTCACACGTGAGAGAGTAATAATCCCATGCCCCCCTCACTCCTCTAGTTGACCACCATTCTACAGTCTCTCTGTTTTCAATGGCCAAGTAGACAGTAGTCCTAAAATGCATTCCAAAATAACGGATTTATACATTTACACAATGAAATGTCAAAATAAATGAATTATAGTGACACAGCAATATGGGTCAATCTTAGTGACATAATGTGCAGCAAAAAAATCTAAAATTATTATATATAGCTGCATGGGCTAATTATGAGACCATGTCATGAACCAAAGTTTATGATTAAGCTTTTTTTGTTGTTGTTGCACATGATTTCCAGTAGAAAGGAAAAATGAAGGGGAAAAAAGGTTGTGTATTAGCCAGTTGTCCCAAAGAGAAGCACTTATCCTTGGAGGAGAAGAAATCTCAAAATAACCTTGCTAATTATAATCAGATGTCCTAAGACAGGCATATGTTTCCAGTCAAGACAAATGATCAGAACAATGGGTTTTGTGTGCTACCCAAGAAAAACTTAAATAACATGTAATTTCCGGAAGACATCTAAGATTTCAAAAAACTTCCCTTGATCTAGCAAGGGAAAATCACTTATAAAAAAGGGGTCCACTGAATGGATAGCAACTCATGGACTCTCTAGCCTGTCCACGTCCTAACCCAGGACTTACAAACTGAGCCTGTATTAGACATAATCTTTTACTTTGATTCCAGAAGATTACTGTAACCCTAGGAAGGCAGAGAATGAGTATCACAAAAAATTACTAAAACCCTGGAAAAGTATAACGGTAAGAATAAAGGACAGAAATGGTAAAGAAACAAATTTAAATGCATGATATTAATAGTTTTGTAAGCAGATAATGTAATAATACACTCTATATTTAAGATAATGTTTTGTTTGCCTTTAAAAATGTCTGGTGTATTTGGGACAATAAAATGTTTAGGAGGATTTTATTAAATACATTTGTAATCAGTATTTAGGTGTTTGGTAAAATTTAACTTGTTTACTAGATTTTAGTTAATAATTTATACACAAAATGAAACACTAATAGTTTCTAATGTTCTTTTCCATCCACAAATTCCCTTGAGCAGCATAAGTCCTAGGACCATCTTTGAGCATGTGGTCTCAGCTTGAGCCCTTTGAAGAGACAGTTAGTATTCACATGAGGCCAGCTATGGGCATTTGACATTTGACATGATGGTAACCATGCTGTCCTGTTTTCAAAGGAGACAGTCACTCACTACTCGGATCTGTACCATGACTTCACCACCACACAGGTGGGAATGCACGACATTGTCCGCAGCTTCCGGCAGACAATGGACCAGTACAGCAGGGAGCCTGGGAGATACAGGTAACCACGGGCGCAGTGTGTGATCTGCACTTTATCCCTCATAACCAAGCATTCTTAAGAGATTCAGTTATAATTTAATAAACCGCATAATTACAATGTATCATAACTCAGTTATGCTCAGGCATATATATATGGTATATATATGGTATAGTCTCTCACGTTCCTTAACTTTGCTGATTTTGTTTCCTTTTGTAAAATGAAGCAAATCCCACAGTACTTATTCACAGGAATTTTGTGAAGATTAATTAAAAGATAATATATTATCCAAAGGTTAGTCATTAACCATTACTATTTTTTATCATTATTTGACCTGTTAGCATGCAAATGTTCCAACTAAACTGTTAGCTGTTAGGTTAGTTAACATGTCTCAGTTTTCTCAACAATTAAAAAGTGATGATGACACCCCCATAAGGTTGTTGTGAGATTACATGAGATAATGTCTGTGAAGCACTTAAAACAATGCCTGGCACATAATTAACACTCAATGAATTTAGCTCTTATTGTGTTTATATAGATTACCCAATAGAATCAGTGGAAAAGGAGTTCAAGAAATTTCTTCTCCTTAAAGTAGGTCCTCTGATCACTATTCCCACTTTACAGATGAGGAGACTGAGACTCTGAGCATGCAGGTAATGGTCACTAGGTAGTGGCCGCAGAGATGGGACTGGAACTGAAACACGCGAGCTCCAGATACTATGTAACTTATCCATTAATGTAATGTCTCAAACAGCTAAAACCAGCATTGATGTGGGTCATTTCAGGCTAATATGTCTTCCCTGAAGTGTTTGGTTTTCAACAACTGAGTGCACCCCAATAATAAAGTGAGACTTTATAGGGATTCCAATACAAGGGGAATTTGGGGGAACCCCTCTTACCTTATATGCAGACATATACTGTACATTCTAAGTGGAGTGATGAGAATTGCTAAATAAAGTCTTCCTACAAGTTACTGAGTTTCATTCAGAGTTAGAAAGAAAAGAACAGTATTGACTGAGATCCAAACGTGTTTCTTTTAGACATGGCTTAGTATTAAGCTAGTCTTTGGGTTTAATATGAGAAACTGCCAGGTGACCCAGTGTGCCATTTCTTAGTCATCTGGCTTGATTCTGCTTCCTAGTGAGCCCTAGCCAATACTGTTAACAGTATGCATTCACCTCCCAACATCCTGTCCATGAGACACAGCAGCTGCAAAGCACTTTCCCAGTCTCCTGACAGGCCCTGATGTCACTGCACTGCCAACTCTTACAGGTTCATGGGGACTGAAGCCCATGGAGAGAACATTGCCAAGACCATGATGTACTACGGTCTGCCTTTTATCCAAGAAGCAGATTTTCCCCTCAACAGTTACCTCGGTAAACTAGACATGCCTTCTGGGAACAGTGTGTTTGAGGTTATCACATCCTGGATGGAAAACATGCCAGAAGGAAAATGGCCTAATTGGATGGTAAGTCCTTATGCGCAGCTCAGCATACGGTGCTGGTGTGCTTGCTGAATAGTCCTCTGAAACAAGGGGCACATTTGTCTCTAAGTGACCTTCACCTTTCCTTTATTTTGTGATTTAGTGAGCCAGATGCATCCCAGCTCCTGACCAGGTTCTTGTCATTCTTCATTCTTTTCCTTCTGGTTCTGAGACTAGATAATTTCAACTGGTCTGTCTCATTTGCTGAGTCCTTGGCCAGTTCAAATCTGTCCAGCCCGTCTAGGGAATTTTTCACTTCCTTTATTGTATTTTTCAACTAATTTTTTTCATAATTTCTCTTTATTGACAGCATCTATTTGATAAGGCATTGTTCGCATACTTTTAAAGAATCCTGTAGATGTTGTTTAGGTTTTTGAACACGCGTATAAGAGCTGATTTAAAGTCATTGTCCACTAAGTCCAATGTTTGGGTTTCCTCAGCCAAGTTTTCTGTTGATGCTTTTCCCCCCTCTGTATGGGCCACACTTTCCTGGTTCTCTGCATGTCTTGTATTCTTTTTTGTTGTTGTTGAACACTGGATATTTTAAATAGTAAGTATAGAAATTTTGCAAATCACATTCTCCCCTCTCCAGTGTTTTGTTTCTTCAGTGACTTTCTTGGATTAATTCTGTAATATCTGTGTTACTTGTTGTGTGTGACCACTGAAGTCTCTGCTTGGTCAGCTAGTGATTGTTAAGATTCCTTAGATGCCTTGAACCTGTAAGTCTCCCAGCCTTTGCTGAGGGCTGTGTGCGGGGTGGGCATGCTTTCAACACTTTGGCAGGCAGCTTACAGCTCCGCCTTAGTCTTTCCTTTCTGCTTGAGTTTCAGGGTTAGCCAGAGGGGAGAGATTAGATTCTTGGGGCTTCCCTGGCTACCTGGGCAGCCCTGTGCATGTGTGTAGGCTTCTAGATTCCAGGAAAATGTCAGAGCCTTTCAAAGCCCTTTACGGTCATCTTATTCCTAACTTTAAATAAAGTTTTTTGGTCAGTCTCTGTTTAGTCCAGGTTGGTAACACCACCTCAGGCAAGTATTGATAATCAATTGCTGCTGATTGTTTTTGGCAAATGCCTTGGGGATAAGACAATCTGCACAGTTAGCTTTGAGTCAGATCAGATAAAGAAAAAACCCAACCAAAAGTGAGCTGCTAGAAAGGTCGAACAGTGCCAGTTCTCTAGAGATGGAGCTTTTGATGAACTCAAAACCTATTTTGGTCCTCCAGTGGCTACTAGGCTGCTGGGTTTTACATTTTCTGTTGGTTTTCAAGGCTATCTTGAATCTGAGGGGAGGGGCATGAGATTATGGCCAGTTAAAATGATACAAAGCTTGCTCTTCTGAGATCCAGCTGTTTTTCTTGAACACTCCTTGTATTGTAAGCCTTTCATTTCCAAGTTCTGAAAAAGTGGATTTTTACAGTTTTTGCCAACATTCTCCTTGCTTTCATGCTAGAGATTTTTGGAGGTCCTTACTCCACCATTCCAGAAGTACCCCCTCTCTATACAAATTTTATAATGTAGTTGTAGCACGTTTTTTCATATACTCAAAGTCTCATATCATAGGCAACTGGATCTCAGCCTGTGAGAGGCCCTGATCTCTGTCCAATGCTAATCTTGATTTCAGTTCTGAGAAAGAAAAGTGATCTAGGTTCAGAAGACTTGAGAAATCACAGGGTTTCTTGTCAGATGCTTTTGAGATAATGAAAAGAATAAACGGTGGAAAAGTTTGACCTAATTTTCTGGCCATAAAAATAGAAAAATACAATGGTCTATAAAAAGATAATTGTAAAGACAGTTTTAGTAAATCTAAAGAATAAAAAAGCAAGCTCCCTTTTTCCTGAATTCTAACAAACAATCAAGTTCATATTCTCAGACTCAAGTTCAAAGGCTGGTTCTGCTTCATGACCTTAACCTGAATAAATGATGCAGTCTCTCAGAGCTTGTTTCATCATTTGTAAAATGGAAAGGTTAGGTGATTTAAATAAACTCTTAAATAAGGACTAGATGTTAAAATATGTAATCAGAACATTTAACAAAGAAATATATTTAAAAATACAAAGTCCTGTACAAAATTTCTTCTTAGACTGTAAATATTTTTGTAAAAGTTGATTTACCTTTTAACTTAAAAATTTTTTGAATAGTTCAAAAATCACACACACACAAAGGGACAGATCAGAAGTCTTTCTCTCACCCCGGTGCCCTCCACCTGTTCCCTCCTTGGAGGAAACACTTGTTTCCTTTCCTGTCAATATTCTCTTATCCAAATGTGCAAAAATATTAGTATGTACCCTCATACATTTCATCTTATTTGCAATATGAATGTGAAGTAAGCTGTTATCACCATTTTGTTGATCATAATGGCCAAGTCAGTCAGATGCTCAATTGTACAGCAAGGAACTGGGTTAGGACTCAATTGCAGGCTTGCTGATACGAAGGTACCCATGGTTAACCACGTTTTTCTGCCTGGTGGACTTTTTGTGAAATAGGGTAAATCTTTCAGCAAACTCTTTATAGAGCTGTGCTCTTAAAATAAAGTATCTGCTTTTCAGACTGGCGGACCAGACAATGACCGGCTGACTTCTCGTCTGGGGAAACAATATGTCAACATCATGAACATGCTTGTGTTCACACTGCCTGGAACTCCCATAACTTACTACGGGGAAGAAATAGGAATGAGAAATATTTTAGCCACAAATCTCAATGAAACCTATGATGTTGTAAGTTAATATAACTTAACCATGCACCACACCAAATCCTCATTTTTTGCCGAATCAGAAAATTTACTATTTCTATTCTGCTGCTGAAAATCATGATTACTTAGCTTTTGTTTCTCACTGTTTGTTAGGCAGTGAGAAATTTCCAGCTTTCTTGATTGGGGAGCTTGTTAAAAATGCTGCTTGCTGAGCCATACAACTGAATTTCTTGTGTAGAGCCCAGGATCTGCATTTCAAAGATGTTTTCCAGCTGATTCTCAGGTGCACTAAAATTTAAGAAGCCATGTTTTGAGTTTCGAATGCCCTCTACCTGAAACATGGAGTTAAGAACATTTATTATAGTGCTTGTCTGTATTGCTAGATCTCGCTTGGCCATAACATAAAAGGAAGAATCCTTGTGCTAACAAATGTAATGGACAGCCTTAGGCCTGAGAAGTTTAAATTTTGTTTTTTGTTTGAGGCTATGGATCTCACAATTGTGTTGCTGGGCAGATGAAAGACCTTGAAGCTATAATTTGTATGGTTAGCTTTCAATGGTGAGATCCAATTTCCCTAATATTTAGTCACAATGAAACCTTTTCTATTTAAGCTCCTAAATTTGTGTATGCACTCATGCGATAACCAGGCTAAAAAGGATACAATCTAGGCTCACCTGTACATGGCTGCATGCCTGAATTCACCGATCACTGTATCACATTATAATGAGTTTGTAAATGGCACATTTTGAAATCCTACATCACTCATTTTTAGGGAAAAGCAGCAAAGATTCCAAGCGTGTATCAATGTTGTTAGTAGTTTATTTACACTCAAGATGTCATTAACTATTTTCCAATTGAAAGTGTAACACGGGTTTATGTACTGAATATTAAGGCCTTTTCGTTATGAATGCTAATGAATTTGAGTACTAGCTGAGAAATATAGGGAATTAAATACTTCTGAAGTAAATCATGGCCAAATTACATTTCTTTTAATAACCAGACCACTGTTTTTTTTCTTTATGGTCTTTTGACATAGGATACTCTTCTCTCAAAGTCACCAATGCAGTGGGACAATAGCTCAAATGCTGGTTTTTCTGAAGGCAATCACACCTGGTTACCCACCAGTTCAGATTACCACACTGTGAATGTTGATGTAAGTATCAATGAAAATTTCATGCTAACTCCAGAACAGGAAATTAGTTCATGTTGCTGACAACATACACTCACCTTGAGTTGTCTAAAACCTTAACTGATGCTCTTTAAATCAATCACATAGACTTCTTTTGCAGTTTTCATTTTTAAGGAGTTTGTAAATCATGTTTTTGTGGAAATACAAACGGGTGCAGAAGTGTACCATCTGAAGTATCTGAAGTATCATACAGAATACACAACTCTTCATTGGAATGACTTTGAGCTATGAAATATTAAGAACATTTTATGGAGGGCTTCCAGCAAGCCTGCTATCCTTTCTCCATTCCACCCCTCCAAAGGAAGGAAAGAAAGTAGGAGATCAATCAATCAATCAATCGAGGGTAAGATTCTTGAGAGCAAGGCTGTTTACCTACAGAAACTGAAGCATGAATAATCCCTAAAAGTAGCTGTTCTGGAAAAGCATACCCTTCAGCTTTTGCCTATACTATTTTCTGTTCTCATGGCGATCAACTTAGCCAAGTTCAGCAAACAAGTTTCTTAAACAGGAATGCATTAATTCCAGCAAAGTGCTAAACACATTTCCTTAGACCAGAAAAATGTGAAATGGCTTCAGGTGAGTTTCAGGTGTTTTCACTGGAAAACACAATCTGAACTACTTAATGGGGAGAGAAATTACTGGCATCACATGAGGATACAAGTTTTATAGCATCTACTAAGTATTCTGAAAACAATCCCCAGATTATTCTGATACGGAACTTCAGGCAAACCCTCCTGGTTCCCACATCTCCCTGATCCAAGCACCCCAGGGATAACTTTGTTTTATATGGTCATAGGTCCTTGAAACACAAAAATTGTATATTAACATTTGTGTTTTGGATTAAGTGCACTTACTGATTTTCATTACGTCCAAATGTCCAAAATATTCCCATAGGCCAATTTGAATCCAATATGTAAGAAATCCTACATAAAAAAGTACAGCAGCAAAGATGGAAAAATGTAAATGCAAATTAAAATAATGGTCAGATCAGTCAAGTCGTTAAAATGATCATGAGTAATGCTTGGAGGGATGCTAAACCATAATCAAATAACCGGAAGTCCCAGGCAATGCCATTTTAATAAAACACCTCCATAATAGCTCTAGAACAAGGTGAGAATTTAGGTACTTTCTAGAAGATAGAAAGTAAAATTAAGATTACAAAGAAACAAGAGCATAGAAACCATAATCTAAAATACACAGGAGAAAACAGCACTGACAGGTACAGGTGAGAGCACCGCAGGAATTCATCCACCGCTGCAATTGGCTGCCCCAGAATTTGCCTGAGGAAAAAACTCAGGGCCTGTTTGGTGATCATACTCGTGTTGAATGAGTAGAGCAAAGCTTGAAATAGTGTTAAACTTCTACAAGCACAGTCGAAGAAAGAAACAGAGAAGAAAACCTAATTCCCTGGGATGATTCACTGAGGAATGATCTCCAAAGTAAGAGTTTTTACTCCTCAGTTCACAGAGGCCTTAAGAGGAGGGTAGGACCCTAGGTAGCTGGTCACCATTAAACAGGAAAAGAACCCCTACACCCCAAAGACAAACCAGACCTACCTCCAAGTTGGCTTCTCACAGTTAGTAGAGGCAGGCAACTGAAGACAGGCAAACAAGGAGTATCAAATACAAAAGGAAATGAATCACCAAAAATCACACTACATTTGAGAAAAATTAAGGCCATGAAAGAGAAACACCACTCCTAACAAAACATTGTAGAAAGCGAAGAAAATGTAACATAAGACTTCATTATTAGTAAAACTGCTCCCTCCCTGAGAGACTATTGTTTTATGTAGCCCTTGACACTCTTTTAAAGAAGTGATTAGGTATCTTAGAAATATGAAAATATTGTCAAAATAAACAATAAAATAGAAGTGCTAATTAGTGTGCTGGAAAACTGACTCAAGGGTTTACCCCAAAGTGTACTGTAAAAAGACAAAGAAGTTTTTTCTTTTTAGAACACAACATGATTATATTTTAATACACGATCAAAATACGAAACACCATAGTAAATTGATAGCAATAATAAAGGGCTTTTCATTTGCATTGCATGTAACAAAAGACATTGATATTCCAAGGGAAATGGAAAACAAAAAGGCAAAGAAGTTAACAGTATAAAGAGAAAATTTTTGATATGTGGAGAATAAATCTAGAAATTCCAACATATAACAAAAAACAAGTTCTAGAAAAGAACAGAGACTAATAAAGAGAAAACCTAAAAATATACAGAAAGAAACCAAACTCGGAAGTAGATTGCCTGAGAAAAGGACTGAAAATTGGACTGTCATCAGACTTCTCAACTCGATACTAAAACACATTAGAACTTTACCTTCAAAGTTGTAATGGAAACTTGATTCTAAACAAAGAATCCTATATCCATTCAAACTAGCATTCAGGAGCAAAACAGAGATGGAAAAGCAAGGACCCAAATTTTACCATGTATAGCCAGTTTCTGAAAGAGAAATTGGGGACTCCAACAAAACCAAAAAGGAATCTAAAAGGTGGACATGATGTATAGTGAGGAAAGGAACCAACAAAACTTAAGGATGAATAATTTTTGATACATAATGTAAAATAAGGTATTCTGGAGTAAAAATCTTAGTGATTTCTTTCTATTTGGGAAGTGGTGGCAGGGAGGGTGTGTGTGTGTGTTTGAGTGAGCAAAGGCACATGTGCGCAGGCTAACGCACTTTACAAGGATGGAAACAGTAACTCACTCTAGATTTGAGCTGTCCAGTAGCCACTAACCACTGTGACTACTAAAACAGAATTAAAAGTTCAGTTCCTGTTTCACACTAGCAACATTTCAAGTGCTCAGTAGCTAGTGGCTACCATATTGTACAGCACAGAAACAGAACTTTTGGCACTGCAGGAAGTTCTACTGGACAGCACTGCTCTGTATGTTGAAAAAAATATGTTTTAAATGGTTATTACAGTTTTAAGGGTAACCATCAGAGGAAAAGACACAAATGTGTAATTTTTGAACGATACTGGAAGGAAAAAAATTACATAAAACCAATTGATCCAATAAAAAGCTAAAAAGGAAGAAAAAACATTAGTACAACTAAAATAAAACATTAGTACAACTAAGATAAAAAATAAGGCTACAGGATTATGTCTAAACATATGGTAATCACAGATATGAATGGGTTAAATTCACCTATTAAAAGATATAAACTCTTAGATTAGAAAACAAAGAAAATCTGACATAAGAGATATAGCTAAAACAAAAGGACAGAGAAAGAATTAAAATAAAGATATTACAGGCAAATGCTAACAAAAACAAACCTTGCCACCTGGCTGTAGCTTTCAAAACAAAAAAATGCACCATACCCTTTAATTTAGTAATTTCATTCCTAGATATCTGTATCTAGGAATACTTGCACATGTGGAAAATTCAAGGATCTCTACTGCAGCACTGTTTTTTTAAAAGAAATATAAATTTATATAACATTTTTAACCTATCCAATTGGTATTTTTTTTTAACATCTTTATTGGAGTATAATTGCTTTACAGTGGTGTGTTAGTTTCTGCTTTATAACAAAGTGAATCAGTTATACATATACATATATCCCCATATCTCCTCCCTCTTACGCCTTCCTCCCACCCTCCCTATCCCACCCCTCTAGGTGGTCACAAAGCACCGAGCTGATCTCCCTGTGCTATGCGGCTGCTTCCCACTAGCTATCTATTTTACATTTGGTAGTATATATAAGTCCATGCCAATCTCTCACTTCTTCCCAGCTTACCCTTCCCCCCCCTCCCCGTGTCCTCAAGTCCATTCTCTACATCTGCATCTTTATTCCTGTCCTGCCCCTAGGTTCTTCAGAACCATTTTTTATTTTTTTAGATTCCATATATATGTGTTAGCATATGGTATTTATTTTTCTTTCTGACTTACTTCACTGTGTATGACAGTCTCTAGGTCCATCCACCTCAGTACAAATAACTCCATTTCGTTTCTTTTTATGGCTGAGTAATATTCCATTGTATGTATGTGCCACATCTTTATCCATTCATCTGTCAAAGGACACATAGGTTGCTTCCATGTCCTGGCTATTGTAAATAGAGCTGCAATGAACGTTGTGGTACATTGACTTTTTTTTTTTTTTTTTTTACATGACTCTTTGAATCATGGTTTTCTCAGGGTATATGCCCAGTAGTGGGATTGTGGAGCACTGTTCTTAATAGCAGAAGACTCTGGAAATGATTTATATATTTCGTCGATAGAAAGCCAGTTGAATCAATTATGGTTAATCTATACAAGAGACAAGTACGCAGCTGTGAAAAAGAATGAGGGAGTTCTCTGTGCATTGATAAGAGACCACCTCTAACGTACTAAATAATTAAAAAAACAGCGTACAGAATGGTAACATGCCACTATTTGTGTAAACAAGGGAAAAGTATGTCTACCTATGTCTGCATAGGCACAGAATGTATTTCATATGAAACATAAAATGAAAGAATATAAACAATTATAGCGTCTATCTCTGGGAGAGAAAATGGGAAGCTAGGGGATAGTGTTGAAGAAAACCATTTATATATTATTCTTATAATTGAATTTTATATTGTATGCATGCAATTTTCTATTTAAAAAAATATAGTTACAAAAAGCAGGTGTGGAAATATTTAATAGCAGACAAAATAGAATTCAATATGAAAAGCATGAGACAAAGGCAATTTTCAAAAACTGATGAAAGAACATTCCCCTATAAATCATGAATCTATGCATCTAACAATACCTTCAAAATGTATAAAACAAGTACTATGAGAAATGCAATTAAAGACTGATAAATCAACAATTACAGAGAGACACTTCAACATACTTCTAGAAAGTAGTAAATGAAGTAGACAAAAATAATAGTTAACACTTACTGGGCACTTCTTATGTGAGTGGCACTGAACTATGCTTTTTCATGCATTATCTAAGGCTATAGAAAATGTTAGTAGTAATTTGACAAGTCATATACATATACCATATACATGTACCATAAACACCTTTGTACCTGATAAACACAGAATAAACATATTTTTCAGACATTCATTAGATATTCACTAAACACCACACATTACGCACCTGCCCCAAACAACCACCAGTACCTCTGAGGTCAACATGGCTGGCAAGACTACAATGAAATGAATGCTATCACTGATTTGGCAACAGCTTTTATGAAGACAAATTTGGCATTATGTATCAAGTATCCATACTTCTTGACATAATAATTGTCTTTCTGATATTTATATCTTAAATAAATAATCCAGATATGGGGGAAGCATATTAGAAACTTGAATGTCAAAATGAAAGGGAATGATTAAGTATCGTATAACTATTCATTAGAATATTATTCTGCCATTAAAATGACATTTAATATAACAAGATGCGTAAAATGTTAAAGGAAAACAAGAAAAGTACATTAAATTATGTATATTTTATACAGCTGTTAAAATTAACCCCAATCTTCTTTAATGGGCATATTTTAACTTTCACTTTAGGCAGCATTTTGCTTTGCATCCGTTTCTGCAATTTTCTGTTCATAATTAGCATCTGTTAATGTTACACCAACCTACATATTATTCTACAGAAGAGAACAGAGAAGCCCCAGTTCACCAGAGGTGCTCGGAGTCCATGGCCATGATGGCTGCTTTTCTGCCAGTTAAATATAGCATAAAGGGACTTTCTTTAGGCAAGTTAAATATCCATTAACTTAAACACGGACATTTAGTGGAGTCAAATTTGGCCTCTACATCAGCTCTGGCCAAGATGTAGCAGAGAACTGTGCACGCAGCAGTCACTCCCAGACAAGGTGAAACCCTGAATTTGTAGTTTCTATCAATCAGTAGTTAAATAAACTATTCTTACCTACTTATTAATACTTAAAAGTTGGTAGTTGTTTTAAGGGTTAAAATAGAAGCAAGTTTTCTGGGGAAATAATTCCTTATTTGATACTCTTAGAATCAAACATTTATGTGAATATTCTTTTTTAAAAAAATAGGTCCAAAAGACTCAGCCCAGATCAGCACTGAAGTTATATCAAGAATTAAGTCTGCTTCATGCCAATGAGCTGCTCCTCAGCAGGGGCTGGTTTTGCTACTTGAGGAATGACAACCACTCTGTTGTGTACACAAGAGAGCTGGACGGCATAGACAGAGTCTTCCTCATGGTTCTGAATTTTGGAGACTTATCACTGCTAAATCTAAAGGAAATGATTTCAGATATTCCCACAAGAGTAAGGATAAGGTTAAGTACCAATTTTGCCTACAAAGGCCGTGAAGTTGATACGCATGCCATTACACTGGACAAAGGAGAAGGACTCATCCTTGAATACAACACGAGGAATCTCCTTCATCACCAAACAGCATTCCAAGATAGATGTTTTGTTTCCAACCGGGCATGCTATTCCAGTGTATTGAACATACTGTACAGCTTGTGTTAGGCACCTCTGTGAAAGAGATGGCGACCCTGGCATTCTGTTCTACTGTAAGCATTTGCAGTAACTTCACGTACAGCAGCATGCTGCTGGGTGAACTTTATGCTCGGTAATTAATTCTTAGATATTTCTGTAGCTTGAGTGAAACTGCTTTAGGATAGGTTCTCAAATGTTTTTCAAGAATAATAAAGTGTTTAAAAGAAAATTATCCCTTGCAGGAACTTGTAATTTTTTTGAGTTAGCATCAATAAGAGATGATCAGAGCACCTTAGGACTCCAGAATATTAGAGAGATCTAATGAATTTTAATGTGAGGAATATCATCTTCTTCCATAAAATGCAGGTACAGAAACTGGAGGATGACTTAACTGCTAGAGTATCTAAAAATGTTCACCAGCAAAGAAGCAGGACCTTGATTTGTAAACTGTTCAAAGAAAATCAGAGTAAAACAAACCTGTTCTGATGCGGGAAAGGGGAAAGTTCTGCTGTCACCAATCCTTCCTTCACTCCCTTCTCTATGTCCTTCTACAGAGCATGGTTTGAAAACTACTTTCCTAGGTTAAGGGGCGTGTGCATCAATGGAGACAACGGTATAAGCAAGTGAGCTGTATACAAAACAAAATCTGGACAGAGAAGCAAATTTTAAAAATTATTTACTAACTTAAAAAACTCACTTTTGTTAATGTAACTGGAAATATGACTATGAAATATTTCAGTGTGTTTCCAATTTCCACTGAATGCAGCATTTCAGAATTTTAGATATTTCTTAAGATTCTCGAAAACACTGGTGCTGTCAAGTCCAAGTTCCTCATACAGGAATTTAATTTGGGCTGTAATCTAAAAGAAACACATTTAAAAAATTAGATAGAAGGCCTTTGTGGTACAACTCCAGTGTTCAAGTCTCTCCTTGTCCATCCATCTTCACCTAACCCTGAAGTCAGCAATTTATGGCAAAGGTACTTTTTATTTGGCACAGAGGCAGAAGGCTCCCAACAACTGACATTCAACTACTTTCTCTGACAGAGCTCCTGTATCAAGTACTTTTTCTCTTTATTGACTCTGAGTTCCTCCTTCCCCCTCAGGTCTCAGCCATAGGCCTGACAGTTGGTGAAGCAGCTGGCACAAGCCCTGCTGTAACCACTGAAAGGCTGAGTACAACACATCACTAATTGGGGATCTGTCAACTTAAAGGGGCTTGATAGCATACCTTTTTGTGAGAATCCTCAATCACATGATTGCCTCCAGGCTGAATATCTAAAATAATATTGGGGGCTTGATAACCTGAAAGAGTTAACATATGAAACAATTAGAAGGTTTCGGCCAACTGAGACCCACCCATTTCACCCGGCTCCTTCCAAGCACTCTATTAAAATAACAGCGAAGGAGAAAGGCATAAGCCACGACCACCACCAACAACAAAGACAGGAGAGTTGGGGAGAGCAGTAGAAAACAAATTCTTGAAACAGGAAAAGCAGGAGGAGGCCCAGAGGCAGAGGAAGCTGGATGGAAGAGACTACAGGGCTACATGGAGAAGGAAGCCAATCGGTCTTATGGAATCTGAGAGCCTTGTGACCTGGAAACACCAACTATAGCAATGGGTGAAAGTGAGACACAGAACTGAATACAGGGCAACTGTCTGGAAGCTTGTATGTGAGACCCTCCAACCCTGAGCCCAGAAGGTCCTGGCATGTCTTGCCAAGGAAAAACAGTAAGAGTTCTTGTCTAATAAAATTGAAAGATCTAGAGAAAATTAAAGTTGCTAGTTTGGGCACTGAAGCTCCAGAGCAAAAACTTCAGAATTTGTTTTTAGAGATTCCCAAGAATAACAGCTCAATTAATTTTGTTAAAGAATGAATGATATGATACGGTATGATAGTACACCTCCAAGTTATGTAGATATTTAAATTTACTTTTTTCTTTGTGCGTTGCCTACCTTATTTTAATGCTGTCCTTTGAAAAACAGGCGAGGCAGTTATAGTTATTACATTTGCTTCAAATGGGTAGTTGACACAGGAAAAACTGATTTGTCTAAAATCATGGGTGATTGATCTGGTCTGCAGTACTACTCTGAGCAGTACACTGAAGGTGACAGTCCATGTAGCTACGTCCCCTGCTCCCAGGTGGTCTCCTACCTTCCCCGGTGTCCTTAGCATGCTCCACGATGGCTTCCTTGAGTTTCTCAGTATAGTTTACAATTCCTTTCAGAGGCACACGTTCGTCGTTTTCATAAGCTGTGATGTGAATTGAAGGATAATGCTGAAAGAAAAGAGATGTACAAAGAATTTATATTATTCCTTATGGTCCCTTTCCACCTTATGGATTATGAAAAACAATTACCTCCAATTTCTTTTTCCCTAAGTGCTAGAACTTTTTTTCTCATTTGATATTCTTGAGAGATATGTGGCATCACAATACTAGACTATTTGTTACCTGGAATAACCTTTTCTTGACTAGTGAGACCTTGATCTTATTGAATCTAGTCTCCTGAGCTATTAAGTTGAAACAAACATGGAGTATGAGCAGAGAAGGGGCTGAAAGGTGAGTATTATAAGGAGAAACAATCTAAGGCCTTACTAAATTCCTGCTTTGGCTCGGGTAAATATCCTTTTCATTATTCTCTCTATCACTTCAGCATAGTATATCATAACTGTCTTTCACTACCTTAGGTTTAATGTTTTGATAGGGACAGTAACGTTTTATGTAGTTCTTGTGTTTTTCATCAGATGAAGGATTCCCCCACTCTTCTAATTCTTCTAATGTCAGAGGAAGTGTAGTGTCCATCATGGTGTTGAGAACATCCAAGAAAGGTGCCTTAAAAAAAAAAAAGCCAGAGAAATTTAAACTTCAATTAATAAACTGGTAAAATGAGTTTCAGAAAAATACTATACTTTATGAATATACATGCTGACATCACAGAACAAAGCTCAAGAAGTTATGAACATTCCCAGGAGCCAGATTTATTAGCCAGTCTGTAACCAAGGCCTGTGATTTATAACTGGCTTTTAAGGTATTCAGACTCCTTAAATGACAAAGGATTTATCTTCCAATTTCCCAATTTTTGCCTTTAGTTTTGTTTCTTTTATTCACATAATAAATGCCACCACCTCACATCCATTAGGCTACTATAAGAAAAAAAAGTGTTGGCAAGGATGTGGACAAACTGGAACAATTGTGCACTGCTGGTGGGCATGTAAAATGGTGCAGAGAGTATGTTGGTTTCTTAAAAAATGAAACTTAGAATTATCATATGATCCAGTAATTCTATTCCTAGGTATATATCCAAAAGAAATGAAAGCAGGGTCTTGAAGAGTACACCCCTGTTCACAGCAGTATTTACAATACCCAAAAGGTGGACATAACCCAAGTGTTCACTGACAGATGAATGGATAAGCAAAATATAAATACAATAATACAATGAAATTCAGCTTTACAAAGAAGGAAAATCTGACACCTGCTACAACACAATAAACCTTGAGAACATTATCTAAGTGAAATAAACCAGTTATAAAAAGACATATATAAAAGAAAAAAAAAGACATATAAAACATTGTACGATTCCACTTATATAGGAGGTACCTCAGTGTAGTCAGATTCATAGAAAACTAGAATGGTGGTTCCCAGGGTCCAGAGGAAGGGGAAATTGGGGAGTTGCTATTTAATGGGTACAGAGTTTCAGTTTTGTAAGATGAGGAGTTATGGAAACTGGTTGCACAACAACGTTGAATGTACTTAACACTACTGAACTGAACACACTTAAAAATGGTTAAGATCGGGGCTTCCCTGGTGGCACAGTGGTTGAGAGTCCGCCTGCTGATGCAGGGGACGCAGGTTTGTGCCCCGGTCCGGGAGGATCCTGCATGCCGCGGAGTGGCTGGGCCCGTGAGCCATGGCCACTGGGCCTGCGCATCCGGAGCCTGTGCTCCACAGTGGGAGAGGCCACAGCAGTGAGAAGCCCACGTACCGCAAAAAAAAAAAAAAAAAAAAAAAAGGTTAAGATGGTAAATTTTATGTTATTTTACCACAATTAAAACTTAAAAATAAGGGCTTTCCTGGTGGCGCAGTGGTTGAGAATGCACCTGCCAATGCAGGAGACATGGGTTCGAGCCCTGGGCCAGGAAGATCCCACATGCTTCTGAGCAACTAAGTCCATGTGCCACAACTACTGAGCCTGCACTCCAGAGCCCATGAGCCACAACTACTGAGCCCACGTGCCACAACTACTGAAGCCCATGTGCCTAGAGCCCGTGCTCCGCAACGAGAAGCCACCACGATGAGAAGCCCACCACTGCAAGGAAGAGTAGCCCCCGCTTGCCACAACTAGAGAAGCCTGCATGCAGCAACGAAGACCCAGCGCAGCTAAAAATAAATAAAATAAATTAAAATTTAAAAATAAAACCCCAACTACACATGAATAAACTCAGTTGGACATTTTACATTATAAAAAGGTAATAAATGCTAATTGAAGAAAATCTGAAAATTACCCAAGTTGAAAAAGAATATCACTCATTGGCTTATAACCAGTATTAACACATTTAATAAAATGGGAGCTGCTTTGTTCATATAGCTATATGATCTTCTGTTAACATGTTTTGCAGCTTTCTCTTTTATTAACATTAAGCAAATATGGGCAAATGCAATTCTTTTTGGCTTCCTAGCATCTTAGCTCCTTTTCTGCATTTGGAATATCCCTAACCTTATGAGACAGCCTGCCTCTCACTGTAGAGGAGCTAAATGCCAGATAGTTCCTTTCCCAGCTTTCCCTCAGAGTGAGAGTAGCCACATGACTTAGGTTTACCAATCAGACATAATGGGCTCCAAACTTTGAATGAATTGTGGGATAACTGCGTTACCTCCAATTCTTCACTATTACAAGCAATGTGGGATAAATATTCTTATATATTTCTGATTATTTCCTTTCTGATTTCTTTCTTTTTAAAAAATTTATTTATTTATTTTTGGCTGTGTTGGTTCTTCCTTGCTGCATGCGGGCTATCTCTAGTTGTGGCGAGCGGGGGCTACTCTTCGTTGAGGTGCGCAGGCCTCTTATGGCGGTGGCTTCCTGTTGCAAAGCATGGGCTCTAGGTGCACGGGCTTCAGTAGTTGTGGCACGCAGGCTCAGTAGTTCTGGTGCACAGGCTTAGTTGCTCCGTGGCATGTGGGATCTTCCCGGACCAGGGCTCGAACCCGTGTCCCCTGCACTGGCAGGCGGATTCTTAACCACTGCACCACCAGGGAAGCCCTCCTTTCTGATTTCTGAAAGTCAAAGGTTAGTTGCATTTTCTTCATAATTCTGACATTATTGTCTTTGTGCATAGAGTTTTTTCCCTTCTATACTTAGTATTTCTATTAAAAAACAGATGTACAGATCAGGAATATTTAACACTTTTTTACTTAATACAAGCCCACAGTGTATAGCCCACACCCTCAAAAAAAAAAAAAACCTGAAAATAATTTACTCTCCATCTTAGTCATTATCTTCTAGAATATCTATTGTAGAAGAACAAAATTTGTTACCCCCAGATTATTTCAAGCTGAAAACAATCAAGGCCCAAAAGACTCAGGAAGAAACTTTGATATTCTCCCTAACAGCCTGAAGAATTTAGATAGAGGGTGTATTACAGGAACATCACCAGATAATAAATATGGACTAGCTGTGGTGGGGAAATGCTTAGAGACCAGAGTCCACTCTGTGTCCCATGGTCTCTGCTAACCCAGCAAACATCTGTTTATCAAACTTTTGCTTTTCCACCTCCATGTGAACTGCCTTCTACCCCTTGAAGTCTTACCCCTAACATCCTCTTTCGTCTTTAGCTGAAGATGGTGTTTAAGGTGAATAACCATGGCCACCATTCTGGTCATTTTGGTGAGTTACTCAGTCTGCTGGGTCTCTTCCATGTATACATGTTATTAAACTTTTGTTTGATTTTTCTCCTGTTAATCTGTCTCATGTCAATTTAATTCTGAGACCAGCCAGAAGAACCTAGAGGGAAGAGGAAAATTTCTTTCTCCCCTATACTAACCAGGAAGCAGAAGAAAGATGGAGGTGAAATAAGCGGCTATAATTTCGTAACTTTGGACATCAGGAAAAGACTATAGAGCCTTTTCAGAACAGGAAAAGATATTTCAATTGAAATATAGAAAAATATTCCTAAAGACCATTAATAAGAATAGAGTATGTGAAAACAGAGAGGCCCTAAATCCAGGACTGAAATGTTGATGGGCAAGAAGAGTCAAAGGATTTCACACATTCCAGAGTCAGTGTGCTTGACCTGACTTCCTGGATCTGGTGTTTCGTATATGCTTTGTCTCTTTTCCACCAACTCTAAATGTTCTTACAAATAAAAAATGATCAGTGGGAATAGCCATTAATATCCTTCAGAGGAAATCCTTAAATATCAATAAAGAACACTGTCAGGGAAGTTCTCCCAGAGCTGTAATTCTGTGCTTAAAATTTAAAAGCTTTGTTATACTCCTATGCTATGGTAAAACTGTAACAGAAAATTTTTCTTAGAGCATCTATTACTTCACGCCTCCCTATTCTGTAAACCGTAGAGGCAGAGTACTTACCTCCAAAGTCACAGCTCTCAGCAGCTCTGGATTAGAATTACACAATGCTCCCACAAGCACCCCTCCAGCACTGAAAGCAGTCAGGGTTGTTAGACTTGGCTGAGAAAAGCCTTGGCCATGAAGTGTCTTAATGCAAGCCTCTAAGTCAGCAAGGCCATTGAGTTTTTTAGTTAGACGGCCATCAGCATGCCACTGGAGGCCTAACTCACCACCTCCCCTGAAATTAAAGGGCAAAAAAGTTTTAGTGGGGAAAAAATGTAAATGATATATAGGTCAGGGTCAGCACACTACAGTCTGTGGGATAAATCTCCCCAGAGGCCTGTTTTTGTATGGCCCTTGAGCTAAGAAGGATTTTTACATTTTTAAAGGTTGGGGAAAAAAATATCAACTAGGAATATGCAACAGAGACCATATGTGGCCTGCAAAGCCTAAAATGTTTACTATTTTGTTCTTCAGAGAAAAAGTTTGCCAACCCCTGACACAAACAATCAAAAATTGATTCAAGCCTGTGCTGAGACCTGGGTGTGCAGTGGGGGGCAGCAGGCATGGGGCAGGCATGGGGGCCTCATGGGCCTGGCACTAATGTCTCGCTTTGTGCCTCCCCGACTCCATCCTCTTCCCTGGCGTGCCGGGCCCTGCCAACCCTGCAGGACAGCCCCGACTTCCTCTCAGAGGAGGACCGTGGACTTAAAGCAATAAATGTAGATCTTCAAAGTGATGCTGCTCTACAGGTGGACATTTCTGATGCTCTTAGTAAGAGAGAGAAAGTAAAATTCACTGTTCACACAAAGAGTTCATTGCCAAATTTTAAACAAAATGAGTCTTCTGTTGTTCGACAACACAAGGAACTTATCTGGCTTCATGATTCCTTCATTGAAAGTGAAGACTACGCAGGTTACATTATCCCTCCAAGCACCACCAAGACCCGATTTTGATGCCTCAAGGGAAAAACTACAGAAACTTCGAGAAGGGTCTATGACAAAGGAAGAATTCACAAAGATGAAACAGGAGCTGGAAGCTGAGTATATTTGGCAATATTCAAGAAGACCGGGGTGGGAGGGAGGGAGACGCAAGAGGGAAGAGAGATGGGAACATATGCATATGTATAACTGATTCACTCTGTTATAAAGCAGACATTGTAAAGCAATTATACCCCAATAAAGATGTTAAAAAAAAAAAAAAGAAGACCGTTGCAGTGCATGAAGTGTTCCTGTGTTGTGTGGCAGCACACCCCATTTTGAGGAAAGATTTAAATTTCTATGTCTTCCTGGAATATAATCAACATTTGACTGTGCGAGGACAAAATAAAAAAGAGAAACTTGAAGATTTCTTTAAAAATGTGGTTAAATCAGCAGATGAAGTAGTTGTTTCTTGAGTAAAGGATGTAGATGATTTCTTTGAGCATGAACGAACATTCCTTTTAGAATATCATAACCAAGTTAAGGATGCATCTGCTAAATCTGATAGGATGATGAGATCCCACAAAAGTGCTGCAGATGATTACAGTAGAATTGGTTCTTCATATATGCTTTGGGAACTCAGGTTTCTACATATATATGCAAGTTTTTCTTAAAGGTTCAGAACTGTTTGATAAAACAAGAAAAAGTGTCAGCTGATGAGGACCTCAAACTTTCTGACCTTTTAAAATATTACTTAAGAGAATCTCAAGCTGCTAAGGATCTCCTCTATCTAAGATCTAGGTCACCACTGGATTATGAAAATGGTAATAAAGCACTGGATAAAGCAAGAGTGGAAAATAAAGGTGTTCTGTAGGAAGAAACGTCCCAACAATTATGCCGTCAGAAATTTGAAAAAATATCTGTATCTGTAAAACAAGAACGTAGAGATTTTAAGACAAGAAGAGTTGCTGCATTCAGAAAAAATGACTGGAACTGGCAGAGTCAGAACTGAAACATGCAAAGGTAGTGTCATATTAAAGATTTAATAATTTAACTGACATAATTTAGTAATGAGTCAGTTATGAAACCTTATTCTAATTTTAAAAATAGAGAATCTTAGAAATGAGAGGGATTTTAAAGATCATCTAATTTAAACAATAATATCTATTATAATAGATCTAATGGTTAGCTTTGCAAGACTCTAGTACCTAATATGGAAAAACAGTATCATTTTTTGACTAGTTGTTAAATAAATCTTCCTTAAAAAAAAAACAAAACTGACTCAACAAATATGCTTTGAGTGCCTGCTTACTGTTTACCAGACAGACATTGTGCTAAATGCAGGCCTTAAAAATATAAAAAAGTAGAATCCTCTTTCCTGGAGGTCATAATTTTGCGGGGAAAGAGAACAGCTACCAAGCAATGTGGTTGCTGCTATAACAGAACCAGAACCAGAGGAGAGAACATCCACCTGTCAGGTTAGGGGTATATATAGGAGTCAGGAACATGAATGCTTTAAGGAGGTGATATCTAAGCTGAGTCTTGAAGGAAGAATGTGAGTTCCCACTAGGGCAAAGAAAGGGAAGGCATCAAGACACAGCATGTGCAAAGGCACAGAGGGGAAAGACGTTGTCATTTGAAAGCATGTAGCGAGGCTGGATGTGTAGGATGTGCATGTCTAGAGAGCAGGACATGTTTGGGAAGTGATGACAGATGCCACTACAAAGATAAGCCAAATCATTAGGACGTTAAATACTACACTGAGGTATTTGGATTTTATTGTGGAGATGGGGAAGTGGTAAAGAATTTTAAGCAGAAACATATAATACTAATTGTGTCCTGAAAACAGCTTAAATAAAATGGAAGTTAGAGTGGAAAAAAGGGAGTCCAGCTTAAGAAGCTGTTTTAGAAAAACCCAAACTCATGAGAATTAAATGGAAATAATAATGTAACTAAGAAAGTACAGTGCTTAGTTTATCTATTCTAAAAATCCTAAAAATCTGGTGTAAAATCCAAAAAATCTACCCTTTTGCTTTTGGGATTAATTAATATGTTACTGAATCAGGTTCTACTAGCACAGGTTTAAGAATACACAAATTCAACAATACAAATGAGAAAATAAACTTCTGCTCCCCAATATACTGTTATTTTGAACATGTGACAATACTCCAGGTACTCATATTCCAGGCAAAATGTGTTGACTCACCGAACGTGACAATATGCTAATATCCATCCATCGTCCACCAACACCCGCCTTTCAGGCCTGAAATTCATTTTCAAATCCATTCCATAAGCTCCATATACATGTACCAGGAGAGGTTTCTTCTGCAAGTCTTCAGAATCCGTTTTATGGAAAATAGTCATTGGCACTAATTTTCCATCCTGGAAATGAAGATTTACTACGCAGGTAAAGAAGTCTTCTCAAACAGTTTTAACCCCAATTTTATGTGCTGCTTATTGATGTTGAGCACCAACTTCATTTAATTAAGACAAAAGAGTTACGGTCTCTAAAAATCCCTCAGGTCCTTAATTTTCAGCTACTCTGCTGACCTATAATAGTAACTAGAAAGGAACAGCAAGAGTCTGGCTTGAAAACAGTTTATGAAATGTAGCTTTTCAGGACAGTAAAGTGACTTTAAAGAGTTCTTCACTACTCAGTATAACAATTTTTTTTCTTTCACAACAAGCCAAAATACCTATCAAGGTTAGATATACTAGCACGGTATTCTTCCTATACCTCAGGTTACATATGGGCATTTCTCATCTTTGAATATATACAAATATGCTAATTAAAGAAGTTTTAACAACTCAATTTTCTGTACTCAATAGTCAGAATTCTCAATCATTAAAACCTGAAATCTCTTACTGACCTAACACCCACCCACATCCTCTTCAAAGACCTATTTATTTTTAAAATGTTTAAAAGCAGTTTAAGTTTTATAAATTTTAACATCTAAATTATTTTTAGGGCAAATAACTATACTCCAGTGTAGTTCACACTCAACTGACTTCCTTTCATAGAAAAAGGGTAGAAAATGTTGGTTCTCACCCTGCTTACAGAAACTTAATGAAAAAGCACTAGTTTACATAAGGAAAATAATATAACCAGGCCACTCTTCCTATTTTTTTCATTCCCATTTTAAAAACTTCACTTTGGGGCACCAGAGTGTTATCAAATAAGGAAGAACTCTTCCTCTCATTATTATACCCGTTATGACAGTGTAACTGAATTTTCACCGTAACTGAATTTTCACTTCTCAGTAAGATTCATTCTTATAAAATGATGCAGATTTATTTCTATAAAATAATCTTGTTGTGTTCATCTTCCTGCCTCCTACCCAACTTCACTTAAACAAGCAGAGAAAAGCTTGTTGGTTGAAAACTTATGAAAAGGAAGAGGTAAGGATGGTAGCAAGTCCTGTGATGGCCTGAATCCCTGAGTTCATCAGCAGTGCAAAAATGCCTGTAGTTACAGCAGCTTCCCTTTAGCAGTTGTTTCCTTCTTCCCTAAGGTACGAAGAATCCCTTGGCTCTCCAAAAGCTTAGCTTCACTGTTCTTTCCATTTGGGGTAAAATTACAACATTTTGGGAGACTGGTATAAATCCCATTTTTGTAAAACAAAACAAAGCCTAAATATATGTATTTTGTTGACAAAACCCCAAAATCTGGAAGGTGATAATGTGTTAACAATGATTATTTCTATGCAGTACAGCAAATAGGACTGAAAAGTAGTCATTTAAACTTTATACATTCTATATTTTTGTATTTGTTCTAATAAGCGTGTATTGTTTTTATAAAGTAGTTATTAAAGTAGTCTTTGCTTCAAGATATTTTTTAAAAAAATCAGTGAATTAAAGAAAAAATTCACAAGGAAAAAAGGCTTCTGTTTTGATTCATTCTTTGTCAGTACATGCAAAATTATCTGATGTATGATGTGCTAAGCTCTGAGAATTCCTTAAATTCAAGGCCATGGTTTATGTATTAATTTGTTCCTCACTTGCTCAAATTTTCTTCTCTACTTACTACCTCCCCAACCTCCCACTGCCCCCGGACAATCTTCCCTCTTTTACGCTAGACTTTGGCCATACTGTTCTCCTTTATACTTCTTGAATGCATTATTTCTCCCTCAATTCAGGGCCTCTGCACAAAATAGAATCCTCCTTCCCCTTTTGTAGCTTAACTCTTGATCATCTTACTTCCTCAGAGAAGCTTTCCCCAATTTCTCCAGACGAGGTAAGGTCCCTTTACCATATGTTTCCACTGTACTCAGTACGTCTTCCTTGGCAGCAATCAGTACATTAGTAATTACTTCTTCAAAATCTAGCATCTTCCCCACTAGATTTAACCTCCATGAGGGCATGGAGTCTATATTAGTCTAGTTCACTCTAGTCAATTGCTTACTACCTTCATAATTTTTGTCATAACTACACAGAAACTTGATTATTTTCTTCTTGAAATCAACTTTTAATATCCAAATATACACAACACATGAAACCAAGGGCTTGCTATGATGGTTATAAATTTTCAAATCCATGTTAAAATAAATGCATGAGTATCAGAAGTTAAAAAAAAAAGTCCATGTACCCCCTAAAATCATTTTGGTCTTGCTGTGGAGTGTGAGATCCACTTTACTAAACTGTGCTAATGTAATCCCAGCAATTGCACAATACTTGACAAATAGTATCCTTTCAACAAACAGAGGCTGACAGTGGGGATCACAAAGACTTACCTCGCTTTTGGCTTCTATACGTAAAACACGACTAGTCTTTGTGATTGGGTCTTCATGTCCAGTTTCCTCAAACAGTTTACCTTCTGAAAACTTATACGTGTAATACTTAGGGGGGCGTATAGGAGAGCAAAGCTGAAAGGGGCAGTTCTTTGGGTCTGAATTTGTATCCATTATGAATCCACAGGCCCAAGGTGGGAGCTGAAGAAATAAAAGTTATTTTTACTCTTTATCTAGACACTAAGTATTATTAATTAAATTTCTGGGTCTGCTCCAAACAAGATGATGTGGACATCAAATTTATTTTTATCCATTATCACGTAATGCCTCATCTAAGGGTTACTTCAGCACAACAAAAAATATTTCAAGTGAAAAACAAAACTCTATGCAAATGACCAATAAAATAAGGAAAATGGTTTATCATGAATCTAGATTTACATGAAGTCTCCTTCAATAAAAAAGTTTATTTTGGGGGTATATAAACTTGGGCAATGAAACAGCAAAATGATTAAGAATAACAGCAAATCAAGTAGTAATTCCAGAACCCAGAAACATCTCCAAGATCTCTATTCTCTATTCTCATAGAACACGATATTTCTCACGTGTTTTTAATAATTTATCCAGCAGCCCTTACTCTGCTGCCTGGACAGCAGCAGTGATGACAGTTATTATTCCAGGGCTACAAACTGGCTCAGCAGCACTAAAGCATTTACAATTTGTTTTTAACTTTAGCTCCCAGGGTAACCATTGTGCAGAAGAAAACCTTTCCCGCACATCCACTCTGAGAGACTCACAGCTATTACGCTTAAGATTCTTAACTTTAAGAAAAAAGGAAAGAAATCAAAATTTATTCTCTCAGAGCAGCAGGGTCCAGCCTCAAACCTTCCACTAACATCCCTCTTACACCTTTTAAAGAACTCTAGTAAGCAGGCTGACAGTGTGTTAGAAATGGTACTGAGAGTCAGAACATTAAAAGAAAATTGCCTTTCTTTTCCTGAGTAATTGTAGAAGGAGCAAATTCCTTAGAAAATCAGAGGTCTTGGCACAGCAACGTCACTGGTGGGCACTATTTAGAAAGGGTAGGTGGGGGATGTATGCATAAAGAGTGTAACCTGTAGAGTGTAACCATTTAACCTGTAGAAACTATAGCCAAAGAGCTTATGTTCACAGAGCAAATTCCTTGCAATTAATCCAAAGAATCCACTGCCCTGAAACACCAGGGACATAAATTTGCAATGTCTCTCTAAAAGAGTTCCTAATTTATTCTCCTCAGATTGTGGGTTATTTTCAAGGATAATTTGTTTATTTAAATATAAGCCATAACTAGAAAGAAAAATGTAATCATGAAAGTTGGGAAATCTGGTAGCAAAAGTGAAACGAGTAAAAATTGAGACCTCAGTGGGAAAAAAAGGAAGAAGCATTGCTATTAACCTTGTAACAGAGGCCTCAGATTGAGGGCACAAGGCTCCTCAGCCCTCAGGGGTACAAGTTTTTCTCCCCTTTGGTGACACTTTAAAACATTTTCCATGTGACTAATGTAGTAAGTTTAGTTTTTTTGGTTTTTTTTAGTAAGCTTAGTTTCTGATTAAATGGTTCCAATAAATCAAAAAGTCTTTTGGGTGTATTTCTTAAACTAATAGGACCAAGGTTAAAGTTTTAATCATAACAAAAACTGTTCCATGGCTATGGACTTTTTAAAGTTTGTCCAGCTGATATAGAGGTATTAACTATCTCAAGGATATCTTCAGCCACATTTCCTATTGAGATAAGCCTGCAGTATCATCTATGTATATTAATGAACAGAGCCTGAGAAGAATTATAAGCTGGCCAGGTGATATGCCGATATTCCTTGAGATATTTGACAGAAACAGGTTTAGTTTAAGCATTCTACCAGCTAACCACAGTCATTTCATCAAAAGAATGATTAAGACATACATGCTGAAAGAAAATCAGCCCAAGCATGCAGGCTGCTCCAGATGAATTGATGTTAGCACAAAGCAAAACATTTCCTAATTTGCTTTAATTAAATATCACAACCAAATAATATATCATAACTAAAAACATCACCAGGAAATACTGATGACATGATGACCAAGGATATGAGGCAATATATTACAGGCTTCACATTTTCTATTGCTGAGATTGAGTTTATAAAGCTCTTTTAGTCAAGTGCGCACTGGGCAGAGATGTTACATACAGAAATACTTTATAATCCACTCACAGTATGGCTTACAGATGTCCTTTGTATATAGCACTGTCTGTGCATATTAATCAGTGTTATCCAGTTCATAAAAAGGCTCTTATCTATAGAATTCTCTTTAACTAGCACCTGGTATATCATATAGTATTTGATTCCATGTGATGATGACTCAGAACATCATACTCATATCATAATAGGTACTACAGGTTGGGAAAGGTCAAGGAATAAAGAAATAGAGGATACAGAATAAAGGAAAGACATGATGTTTGTGTTAATGGAAATTAAAACAATGGAAACTGAGGCATATCTTAAAAATATAAAAAATATAAAAGGCCATATTTACTTAGAAATCACATCTTAGCAAAGTCTCATGACATTCCTAATTCTGAAAGAATTTTGTTATAATAAATGCATCGCTAGAAATTAGATATTTTCTCCCATCCCTATTCCTATAAACTACAATAAGAACAGATGCTCTGCCAGTTTCTGGATTGAAGATGTCTGAATTTGGCATCAATTAGCAAGTGAAAAGACACACTTTTGAATTCAGTAGATGAAAGCAGTAACAAAATTGCTGGAGTTAAAAATCACCATTTTTGTTTTAGGACATTTATACAGCCTTCTAAGGCACAAGACATTACATTTGATAATTTGATAATTTGATTTCATGAAGTAGATGGAAAATTTTGCTTGTTTTATTTAGGCCCTAGTTATTTCTTATTTATACCACTGTAACAATCTCAAAACTAACCTCTATGCCGCTTATCTCTTGGTGCTTTGGTGTACTCTAACACGGCTGCCCGATAACCTCATGAAGTACAGCTTGACTCCTTAAATTATTCCCCTGTCCGCACACTTCACATGTTCCCCTCTTCATAATTTACGCATAAATTCACCACCTTGACAGTCAGAGAATGTCAAATCATAGCTTCATCACCTAGAAATTTATTCTGCTTCAATAAAAATGAATTATTAGCAGTTTCCTGAACATTTTCTGAACTTCTCCAGCTTAGAGCTTCATTTGATGGACTTTCTCAGCCTAGAATACCATTCCCTTCCCCACCCATCAAAATCCTATCTATCCTCTTTGGTTTATCTCAAATTCTACTTCTCCTCAAAGCTTTCCTGGGCCCTCTTCCTTTCCTTTGGACCTCACAGCACATTTTATGTTTCTGATCCCACTTATTTAAACCCATCTTATACTTGATCTTTGTGTACTAGTCTAATCTCATGATAAACTGTATTCTCCTTAAGGCCTGATATTTTGTCCTACTATCTTTCCATTCCAGAGCGCCCAATACAGTACTTTGCACACAGAAATTTGATAAACATCCAGTGAATTTACTGGAATTGCATTTTAACAAAAATTGTGATAGTAGTACAGATGGGGAGGTACAAGTGGTCTGTTTGCTGGTCACACAACTCCATATCAAGCAAAACAGAGGGCTCTCTTCTTCTCTTCAGTGCATGCTATCTAAAGTCACATATTAATGCTGCCTTAAAACTGGGCAGTAACGTTACCGTTCACCAGTTTTAGCAATAAAATTGGCAAAGAGATGATGAAGACATGAGAATGCAGTGGCAGAAACATAGTAGCAGAAACACAGTGGGTATGACTACTATCCCCACTGGGGGTGTGGGATGGGAACAGGAGGCAGTGGTTAGGCACCAGCTGCCAAGTTGGCCTCAGTTATTACTATATCTAATTGTAGAAACATGTGATATAGAGATAAGCAGAAAGAGAAATATAATGGCACTTTACCTCTGAAATTCATGCTATAAGACAGTATTTTTAAGTAAAAGTGCACAAAATGGAAGGTCCTCTAAGTAATTCTAAAACAAACCTCCTAAACCTGATAAAGACCCAATATGCTAAATTCCATTTAAATTAATTTCCTTTTAAGAAAAAGTATATTGGTATTATTCAAAATTTGATATTCTGTTAATAAACTGCATATATTTTGACTAATGTATTATCTTTCGAAAATTAAACATACCTTTAGAGACCGAACTGAATCGTCAGCCAGACCAATCACATTAACATAAAGTAGATTGCTATGCTTCAGGAATAGAACACAGTGATCCTTAAACATGTCCAGGTCTACAACTTTGGTATTTCTCTTCATTGTGAAAAATAAATCCCAATTCATAATAGCAGGGGTATCAGCTGCTGTTCTCATTAGCTGTGTGGAACAAAATTAGAAGAGATCTAGGTACCAGAACATGATTACTACTGCATCCAGAAATGAAACCACTGAAAACCAGACCATACTCGTCTTCACTGTTTTATGAAGAGCTGAAGGAACTAACTCTGCATCAGGGCTGAAGTGTGAACATCACCGTATGAATGAGCCCAGGCTAGCCTGCTGGGTGGGTATAGCCCAGTGCTTAGCTGACTGGTCAACCAATGGACATTTGAGTGAGAGTACTGACAGCTAGTTGACTGTGGAACTATCAATGAGCCTAGCCAAAACCAGTAAAAGAACTGCCTGAGATCAATCCAAACTGCTGACTCACAAAATCATAAGCTTAGAAAAGTTTTTTAAGCCACTAAGTTTGGCTTTGATAACTAATATATTCAGGATAGAGTATGTTTTCATTTACTAACCTTTTTAGGTACAATTAAAATATGAAGAGGTATTAGCTCTAAGGGAAGAGAAAGGGGATTGGTTCTACATAGGAAGATAGCATTAGTTTTTACAATACCCAAAGCTTACAAAACAATAAACTTTTAGAGCAAGAAATGTTGATGTTAGTGTAACACTCCCAAAGAGCCTAAATGGGGACCAGGAGGATACAGGATTTACCTTGAATTCTGTAGGCTCGCCAACATTAGTGAGAATGTATAATTCATCATCTCTGTGTTCTACGTAGTAAAGGACCCCGTGTATTCGCTTCTGGATAAGTACTGGTGGGTCCCAAGGGCTCATGCCATCTATCAACCACACCTCTGAAGTGGTCTTGTTCATAATATTCATGGTGAGAAAACGACTGTCTTTTGTAAGATAAAGGAAAATAAAAAAGCTGCATAGAAGAAAGAGGGAGAGAGAGATACGAAAACCCAATAAATTTCAAATGCAGGCTATCTTGTTAATGACAATATCTCACTGGTGTTCAGTATATATATTAATTTATAATGCAGATAGAAAATAAAAACTCCTTAGTGAATACTGCTTATAAAAACTGGCTATTATATCTCTCATTTCCTCCCCAAAGGCATTCAAAATAATTTTTCTCTAACATTTTATTATAAAAAATTTTCAAACATACAGTAAAGATGAAAGAAATGTAAGGTAAATACCGATATACCTACCACTAAGATTCAATCATGGCTAACATTTTGTTATATTGTCTTTATCACATATCTATCAATCCATCTTTTTTTAAAAAATGCATTTCAAGGTAAACTACAGACATCATCTAACTCTCAATCACATTACAACAAAACAAACAATAGGAAGAAAAACCCTCACAATCTCACTAACCTAACACATTTTTTAAATTAACTATTTTAATTTTTCGATTTTTCCTTCTAAGGCTTAATTGTATCTTATACATGTCTTTTTTGTGTGTGTGTGGTATGCGGGCCTCTCACTGCTGTGGCCTCTCCCATTGCAGAGCACAGGCTCCGGATGCGCAGGCTCAGCGGCCATGGCTCATGGGCCCAGCCGCTCTGCGGCACGTGGGATCCTCCCGGACCAGGGCACGAACCCGTGTCCCCTGCATCGGCAGGCGGACTCCCAACCACTGCGCCACCAGGGAAGTCCTATACATGTCTTTAAATAGATGTAGTTATTTAAAAAATATAGATGCAATTCTGGCTTCTGCATTTAGGATTTTTTTTTTTTTTTTTTAATTGGCTGCGCTGTGCGGCACATGGGATCTCAGTTCCCCAACCAGGGATAGAACCTGCGCCCGCTGCAGTGGAAGTGCAGAGTCTTAAGCACTGGACTGCCAGGGAAGTCCCTGCATTTCTTCTTACACATATTATCATCTTCCCCTACATTAGTTATACAGTCTGTGATCATTATTTTTAATGGCTACATAATATTCTATCGAGTTGAATTATCATAATTCTTAAAAATGTAGATTTTAATGTTTCATTGTAATAAATATAAAAGGGAATATGTCATGAAGACAGTTTCCCTCTCCCTAACTTAAAAAATAAATTAATTTGGTTGTGCTGGGTCTTCTTAGTTGTGGCTGGTGGGCTCCTTAGTTGCGGCTGGTGGGCTCCTTAGTTGCGACTCACTGGCTCCTTTAGTTGTGGCATGTGTGCTCCCTAGTTGCAGCCAGTGGGTTCCCTAGATGCAGCAGGCAGGCTCCTCAGCTGAGGCTTGCCGCCTCCTTAGTTGTGGCATGAGAACTCCCATCTGCGGCATGCATGCGGACCTAGCTCCCCACCCAGGGAACGAACCTGGGCCCTCTGCATTGGGAGTGCAGAGTCTTAACCACTGCACAACCAGGGAAGTCCCTCTTTCCAACTTTTATAGTTATTTCCTTAGGATAAATTCTTAGTAACAGAAATACTGTTTTAATGATTAAGTATTTTTATGATTCTTGATCAATATAATCAAATACTATCCCAAGAGCATTACACTAATTCATATTGACACACTGGATGCCTTTAAATATTCTACCTACATGTTTCCTTATTACAAAAGTAATTCATACTGAAAATACTAAAGAATATAAAGAAGGATGATAACCCTGAATTCCACTCCCCAGAGATAAGCATTTTGGTAAAATTCTTTTGTACTGGATTACATTACCATGTTTGTCAATTTTATTTCTTTGCAGTGTGTCCATTTTAAACTTGGTGATGTAGTTTACATTATTGGTCTATAACCATCTCTTTATAAATTAAGGACATTAACTTGTCCTTTTGGTTGAAAATACTTTCTCCCATTTTGTCATATGGATTTTTTTTTCATCTTTATTGGAGTATAATTGCTTTACAATGGTGTGTTAGTTTCTGCTTCATAACAAAGTGAATCAGTCACACACACATATGTGTCATATGGATTTTAATTTATTTGTTTACAATAGTTTCTGACATAAGAGTCTAATATTTTAGATAATCAAGAATATTGGTACTAACCCTTGTAATTTCTTCTATTGATTTTATGCTCTGGAAATATTTCAACCAAGCTGAGTGAAATACATATATTTTCACCTAGGGTTTTTTTTTTTTTGATGGTTTTATTTTTACCAATAGATCCTTTAAATCTTTTAGTAATGTACGCTAATGTACAAAGCGATGAAAATTATTTTCGTCCAAATATTCAATATTCACATTCTAGGGTCTGTTTTAGGGTTATCCTGGTCTCTTTTATTGGTCTGTCAATTTGTATTATTTTAACTGTTGTGCCTTCACATGTTTTAATATATTGTTGTAAGGCAGATCCCCTGCCCTATCTTACTCTTTATTTTCAACACTTCTTTTGCTACTTTTATCTACTTATTTATGTGTAATGATGACACAGGTAATCAAAAGATAAATTACTCAGTCAATTATCTGGCAGACATGTGGTTACAGGGAAGTGAGAACACAAGCATCTCTGTAAGTAACAGTTTTCTTAGAAAGAGAAGTAAAGTTGTGGTAACTACCAAGCAAAAACCTACAGTAGATACACAAAATATAAAAAGAAGGGAATCAAACTATATAGCACCATGGAAAATCATCAATTCATTAAGGAAGACAGTAGGAAAGGAAGAACTGGGAACTATTGATCCAAAGCAGCTAGAAAACATGAAAAAGATGGCATTAGTAAGTCTTTAGCTGTTATAAATTACTCTAAATGTAAATGAATTAAATTCTCCAATCAAAAGGCAAGAAGTGGCTGAGCAGATAAAAAAAGAACTAACTATATGCTGCCTACAGTAAGAGATTCATTTCAGTTTCATGGACATACATAGGGTCAAAATAAAGAAAAAGACATTCCACACAAGTAGAAACCAAGAGGGAGCAAGGGTAGCTATACTTGTATCAGACAAAATAGACCTTAACTCAAAAGCTCTAACAAGAGATAAAGAAGGCCACTACATAATGACAAAGGTGTCAATTCATCAAGAAGATTTATAACAAGCATAAATATATATGCACTCGACAGCAGAACCCTCAAATATATTAAGCAAATATTAACAGATCTGAAAGGAAAATAGACAACATAATAATAGTAGGGGACTTTAGTAGCCCACTTTCAACAATGGATAGATCATCCAGGCAGAAAATCAGTAAGGAAACCTTGGACGTGAACTATACTTTAGAACAAATGGATCTAACAGACATATACAGAACATTCTGTCCAACAGCAAAAAAAAATAAAAATACCATTCTTCTCAAGTGGACCTGGAACATTCTCCAGGACAGATTATGTGTTAGGTCACAAAATAAGTCTTAACAGGAAAAAAACTGGAAAATTCACAAATATATGGAAATTAAACAATACACTCCTAAACAACCAAAGGGTCAAAGAAGAAATCAAAAGGGAAATAAAAAAAAAAACCTTGAAGTAAATGAAAATGGAAATACCACACACCAAAACCTAACGGATGCAGCAAAATCAGTTCTAATAGAGGCATTTATAGCAATAAACACTTACATTAAGAAAAAAGAAAAATCTCAAACGAACTTCACACCTCAAGAAACTAGAAAAAGAAGTAATTTTGGCTAACCTTACTTGTGAGAGCAGAATACTGAAACCTGGGGATCAAAGCAAACACAGTAAAAAAAACAGCTCAGTCTTAGAAGTTCTACGAAGACCTTTATTACATTTTCTCTACTGGTATGCTGCTTTTCCCTCTTGGTCCTTCCCTTTGGATTAGGGCTGTTAAGTAGAGTTGACCCTTGAACAACATGGATTTGAACTGGTGGGGTCCACTTATACACAGATTTTTCTCAATAAATACATACCACACTACCACACCATCTGCGGTTGGTTGAATACTCTGATATGGAACAGTGGTTAAAGAGAATACTCTGATATGGAACAGTGGATAAAGATATGGAACAGTGGATAAAGAGGGTCAACCGTAAAGTTACAGGTGGATTTTCAACCACACGGGAGTCAGTGCTCCTAACCCCCAGTTGTTCAAGGGTCAACTGTATTCAGAATCGACTAACTAATCTGTGCTTTAGAGATCAGATGCCAAACTAGGTTTAAACATACTTAATTATGGTTAATTCTTTTTGGGGTAGAAGAAGCATACTAGAAGCCAAAAATCAAGAATCTTAAATGTATGTGTAACTCAATCTTAGAACTTAGGATAGTAACAACATATGGCAATTAAGTACCTTATTCAAGGGTATGACTCACAGGGTCAATTTTGAGTTTTATTCACAAGATGTGAAATGGTTCACAATCATAAGTCATTGATACAATGTAATAAATTACTAGCTTAAACTGTCATCTCCAAAAGATATCCTTGACAAATGACACATAAAGTAGTGGATCGTATGAATAGCTGGTTCTAGTAAATTCTCATTAAAACAATCATCATCAGAAAAAAGCAATGACAGCATTACTGAACCCAGAATGTTAGTTCTATGGGTTGGAATAATACAATTTCTCCAGACCTCAAGTTCTTTATATAAACTGGGTGTTGTATAAGATTTTCTTTAAGGTCCTTGTCAGCTCTGAGATTTTATTAAGTGAAGGGTTACTTTTCTTGTTTGGGTATCAATTTTACTGTCATAGATTTGGTGTTACAGATAATTTTTCTCTCTTGCAAAATCTGTTCAGACATTGTCCAAATTATACTGTAAGAGGTGACAGGACCCTGGTGTTAAGAAATAATTTATCATAAATCATTTGGAAAAGTGTATCTGGGTAAGAGTTAAGGGATTTTGCCAGATAAATTTATTATCATTTCCTCCCAAGCATGGTTAAGTGGTAATATGAGGCATAAGTCCTGAAGCAAAAAGAATTAGCTTTAAGGAGGAATTACCAAAGTATTGGGGAAAGTAAAATTTAAAGACCAATGTATATCATGGTTCAAAGCAAGCAATTTAAAATTCAGGTAACCTATATGAAATAAATGGTGAATTCTGTGTAACTGGAACCAAGGTTATTCTAGTTACGACTTACAAGAGATTCATAATTGCTGCATGGAAACCATATTAAATGTTTAATTAACAACTCCTCTCATGTGTCAGTACAGAAAGAATGTTAGTGACTCAGCATTTGAATCTAATGATATATTTGTGTTCACTCTGAAGTTTGAATGTAACTAATTTCCAATTTTGAATCTAAACCACTTATAAAAGAATGCTTATGCTCCTCTTAGCCTTATTATATCTGATTCCAGCCAAAATCAATGTTTTAAGTCAACCAAAAGCAGCACTTTAGATAACTAGAGAAATATTCTGAAGAAAAAGACTTAATTGCATTGTTTTAGTACCTTGGGTCTTTTTCTGTGTAAAAACGTTCATTACGTCTGTTATCACCAAAAGTGGCTCGATATACATCATGACAGCGAAGGTTCCTCTGGAAGGTGTAGAATAAAACATCTTCACCTTCTTCATCCTTTACCCATTCTAAAAGAAAATAATTAAAGAATTATATATATCCACCTATTTACAGTTTAAAAAAAAAAGGCACAGTGCATTCTAATTTTGAGTGCCAAATAGAAGAGATGTGCAAGTTTATCCCTGGAAATCTAAATCTAACATAGGTTTGACTATGTCTAACCCCGTTATTTATAAGCCAGAGATATTTCCAGAGAATAAGATACTACTACATCAATTCTAAGTTTTCAAGTAGTTATTAGTCTCAGGGTACTCAAGTTTCTAAATAAGAGATGAATATTCAATATTTAAGAAAGACTTTGGTAAAGTCACATTTGCTTTCAGGAGATGAATTATGTTTAGATCTACAACTTCTAAATTTGAGGAAATTTTGGACCATTTTCTCTCATGCCTAAATGTTTTCTGCCTGTTTTCAAGCCACAGGATATCTCAAACTACCAAATATGGTGTTTTCTAGATCTTACCAAAGGCTGTCAATGAAAGTTTTCACACAATTACATCATGACTGCCACCTGGCTGACAGTGACTGTAAGACATTATTGTATAGTATGCATTCTGATTTTAGAGAGGTTAAAATGTACAAGAGGTATGCCTTAGAATCAATTAGATACGGTATAATTTCTATTCACTGCAAAAGCATTTAGTTATTAAACAATGGGGACATTTATGGCAGAAAATAAAAAGGAAGGATAAAGTATAAACATATATATCACTCAGTGATAAATGATAAAATTTAAAGTTGGTTCTATTGGTAAAAATATCGTAGCTTTTATTAAATAAGTTAGTTCATCGTGTTCCAGAGTTCCTTGGTAGTGACCCTGGGCAATGTGCTATAATGGCTTAACAAGATGATGTGAAATGAAAAAATCATACCCAAGCTTAAAGTTGAATAAAATATTGAGACAATTTATGTGAAAATGTACTCTAAATAATAGCAAAGAATTACTGATATATTAACATATACTGTATAACCTGGACTCCGATTACAATACTTTTAAAAACATGAGCATGAATTTGGATATTTAACTAAAGAAGGGAAGGTCTCCTGAATAAGAGGCACAGAGGAAGGTATGGAGTCCACAGGGATAAACAGGTCAGGCATTCATCCTCTCATTCACTCACGTGAGCAAGTAAAAATGTTTGCAAAGTGTGGACAATCCTCTTTACTGTTGCCTTTTCAATGTAGAAGACTGTTTTGGTTGGTGGCTTACCAAAACTGGACACATTTGGGAAAGAAGCTTCCATTACAGGTTGATCACTGAGCTTCACAACTACACAGGTAGATGCTTCAGAATCTTCAGTTCTTATCTTGGCAGCTACATATTTTTCATCAGGAGCAACTCTGATACAATCAATGAAGGGTTGCTCTAATTTAAGTTCCTCCAAATTGAACAAAACTTCATAATTATCATTGTCTGCTGCATAAAGAAAAGGATAAAGGAGATAATTCCACAAAATATACTTCAAAAAATTTTAAACGGTATTTCAATGTTTTAAACTAGCATTCCGCTTCTGTAAGAGGCTACGTTTTGGCATCTTTGAACACTGACAGCAGTTTGATGTGTACAGAAAATGGCATTAGTATTTAATACTACCCTACGCTATTCAATATTATTCAATGCATCAACCTATGTGATGTTACTTGATAGTTATAGTCTAATATTTGTAGACCATATAGAACCTAGAAAAGTAAGAAAACGTTAAGTGACCCTGAATAGTCTATATAGTGCCTAGCACAGTATCCAGGATTTGGTAGATGCTCAAAAAATGCTGGTTCCCACCTCCATTCTCTCTGCCAAAGCTTTTGAATGTAGCTGTTAATTATATCTTAGGTAAACCCAGAAATTAAAAAACTACTCATTTAAAAAAAGAGAAAAAAATCAGAAATTAAAAACATATTTTCTATACCTTTGAAAAATCAATACCAAATTTCCAATGAAAAATGTGAAACTTGAAAAATCAGATATTTCTTAAAAGGAAAAACTGTTTTGTACCTTCTTCATCTTTGGAACGAACCAAACAGCAGCCCTCTTGATAATAAACAAAACCACCATGTTTAATCTGACAATGAAAAGAAACAAATGGTTTATTTAATTACAATTTATTCAATAATTTAAAAACAATTTAAGTAATTGTTCAGTGATCTGACTAGTCAAGATGAAGAAATGAGATCTTTTATAAGCAAACGTGTTGCAGTCTATGAATGAACATATAAAAAATACAAAATGAATCACAATATAGTGATTAAAATATGGTTTTCATATGTTTACAATCAATCACTGGAGGAGTTTCTAATACATAAATGTAAGAGGCAACAAAGAGAAGGCATTAACGAAACCTACGTCAGTTATGACTGTACAAACCACTTTAGCTTTACTTCTGGAACATCTGACAATTAACGAGATCAAGTGGCATCTTTAAGATAATCCAAAATGATGCAGATGTGGAAACTGTGACTTAGACTAGTCTGAAAACCCAGTCAATTACTTTCTGAGAGTCTTTCCTTTAAAATATGCTGTCACTGCCAATTGTCCACGGTTTGATCTGATTTTACACAAAGCATCTCACCCTCTGTGAGGGTGATAGAGACAATTTAAGATTGAAAGACTATTACCAATATATGAATCATGCTCTTGTCTAATTCCTACATATTAAATGCAACTGACTGATATGATTTCAGGTAACTTAAGACAATTACTACTTGCTAGTTAGTGGCATAATCTGAATCTGGAATTCCTCATCCTTAACCTATTGCTATTTCCATTCTAGTACGTATGTAATTTTCATTCATAAGCTGTGGTTCTGTTTTCCAATCTTACCGAAAAATTTTCAACATGCATGTTCAATCTGTTTCAACTGAATATTTATGACTGTGGTAAACACAAAACAGTCAAGCAAATACTTGGATTTCATGGTATTGTACTATTTAAAGTGAATTTTCTTTTATTAAAAAAAGGACAGATAGAACAATCAAATAATTTTCAAGTAATAAAACATTATGAGTTAGTTTCATTTTGAACTTCTCCTTGGGAGTATTTAAAAAATTTAAAAACAGAATTGTTTTTTTCCAAAAACCAGAATTAACATTATATGCTTGGAAATTCATCTTGGCTTTGATCTTTATAATTTATTTAAAGGACCATACTCAGCTTACTCTTTGTTCTTTAAGTTTTTCAGCATATTTTAAAGGCCAAAAGCAGTGTAATTTTGATGTGGGATTATGTTTATAAATCACAAGGTATTTTATTTGTATCCTGACTGGTAATATCAGATTTAAAAAAAAAGATATGATATCCTACCTCTGCATTGATGATTTCGTATTCTTCTTGTGGCTGTGTTTCTAATTTTGTTCTCACTTTTTCAAATGCATCCATGTTTTCTGAGAGGGATTTTTTGTTTTCTTGTTTAATAGGCAAAAATTCCTGGAAAAAGTTTTATCAGTATGATCATAATATTTCAACTAGGGAGAAAACCTTTGCTTTTTAAAGGTAATTCTTATTTCCTTTTCATTCAAGTACTACAACGTTAGGTCTATACCTATGAAATAATATGCATTTCACAGATCTTAAATGTTTCATAAGCTCAATAAATTATTTCCTCTTTTTCATTTAAAAATGTAAACAAGTAAGGTGGATACTTGATGACTATACTATTAATTCAAATGGCTAAGTCCTTAAGATGCAGTAGTACTAAGAAGCGCTGGAAAGTCTTCAGAAATATTATGAGAAAGCAGTAAAGGAAATCCTATGAACATTTACATATTTAATAGCCAGGTGTGAGAAATAAAAGTCTACTGAGTTTTATAAAGTACTGAACTACCTCCTAAAAAGGGGAAAATGTCAAAGGGAGAGGAAGACATTATCATTATTAATAAATGTTCACTATTATTTTATTCACAGCAAGAGTTATGACAAAAAGTTTTTCGTACTTTATATCTTCATTAGCCATAATTTTTCTTCTCATGGAGATAAGGAATCCTCCGCATAGAACTGTTTATTAGCTCAAAAGGCAAATTAATGCTTTATAAAACAGAGCTTCTCTTTGAGGTTAAAAAAATATATATATACTCATCTTCAAAAAGGAAAAATAATGGAAAATTAACAAGTAGAGATATAGGTGAAAGCTAAAATAAAGCACTCAGTGTCTTATTAGGAGTATCTGATAAGCTAACAGCTTAAGTAAGTTGATCTCTGGTAAGCATATAAATATCATATGATTTATTAAAATCTGGATAAGGCAAAACCTTAGTTGTCAAATTAAAAAAAGGGTTGAGGGGCTTCCCTGGTGGCGCAGCGGTTGAGAGTCCGCCTGCCAATGCAGGGGACACGGGTTCGTGCCCTGGTCCGGGAAGATCCCACATGCCACGGAGTGCTAGGCTCGTGAGCCATGGCTGCTCAGCCTGCGTGTCCGGAGCCTGTGCTCCGCAACGGGAGAGGCCACAACAGTGAGAGGCCCGCGTACCGCAAAAAGAAGAAAAATAAATAAATAAAGGGTTGAATAATTCAACACTCCACAGGTTTCCCTTGCTTAAGGAAAATAATTCTAGCCAAGATTTTAAATGTTAGCTTTCTGCCAAAGATGACAACTGTAGTGATTTGTGCCAGAAAGAGCACTAAGCCTTTGGTTAGGACCTGCAACAGCTGGTAAATATTTATTGCATAAGGGTATCCATGATACTTTACCAACAGTGTAGAGAATGTAAGCTATAAATACAGTTTATATCACAAGGAGTTTACAGTCTAAAATTAAACACAAGAATAAAACAGAAAAATCACCAAAGCAAATTAAATGAAAAAATAATCATTCACAAAGTTTTTTAGAGTTTTTGAGATGCTTTATGATTTGGACTAGATTCACATTACCAACAATGGCTATTACAGTAGTCTAAATCATTCAGTCTCTACTTCAATAATAAAATTAATATGATTAATGATTTGAAATTCAAATTCTAAAGGCTCATTTTTTTTTTTAGTATTTCTACAAAATCTAGTGTTAACCTTTAGTGAGGCAAAATATCTATACCAATAATTTCCTATTATCAACCAAGGCACAAATCAGAAGATCACTAGAAATCTATCTTGAAACTAGAACTTAGTGGTAGAAGCTACCTTTTCATATCCAGATATATGCTTATCTAGTCTGTTAATTCCTATTAGAACTTTTGAAGTACAGTCAGGATGGCTATGAAGAGAGTATCTCTTTCTACTACCTTGCAGCTCCTAGCACATTGTAGGTGAGGAGCTGGGCTCTGTGGTACGTGGGCCTCTCACCGTTGTGGCCTCTCCCGTTGCGGAGCACAGGCTCTGGACACGCAGGCTCAGCGGCCATGGCTCATGGGCCTAGCCGTTCCGCGGCATGTGGGATCTTCCCGGACCGGGGCACGAACCCGTGTCCCCTGCATTGGCAGGCGGACTCTCAACCACTGCGCCACCAGGGAAGCCCGGCTCTGCCACTTTTAAACACCCATTCTTATTGAGAGCCATGGCCAATGCCAGGCTAAGGCAACAGGGCTGGGCCCAATATCTATCCTCCTAAACTTATTTTACACTCTTGATTAACCTTTTTCTGTGTCACAAATCCAAATAAACTGAGCTTACGTGAACCAAAATAACCCTGAAAGCAATAGGATTTTTAATTGCCTTAATAAAATGGAAGTAGAATTCGAGAGTTTTGTAAGTAATTCCTCAAAAGGAATTACTTCCAGGGAAACTGAGATTTTATATAATAATCTTAAAGTACTCCAAATTGGTTTTGGTTTAAGTTCTGTCGCCAAGAATACCCACTGGGTGTTTTAAGCTTTCATTTCAATGCCAGCTAGCATTACCATCAGGGTATGCAGCTAAACCTATCCATTTTAGCCAAGTATCTTAATGCAGGGGTTCCCAACCTCTGGGCTGCGAACTGGTACCTGTCTGTGGCCTGCTAGGAAGTGGGCCACACAGCCGGAGGTGAGCGACAGGCGAGCGAGCAAAGCTTCATCTGCTGCTCCCCATCGCTCGCATTAGCACCTGAACCATCCCCCCATCCCCCGTCCATGCAAAAACTGTCTTCCACAAAACTGGTCCCTGGTGCCAAAAAGATTGGGGAACACTGTCTTAATACATGAATAGTCTATTGGTTTTAAGGGAATATACTACCTAAAGAAGCTGAGGTGAGGAGAGCTTTAAATTTTAAGAAAGTTACATGTACAGTATCACTCAATTAGTGGAAAAAAGAAGCATTCCTTCCCACCTTCTGGGTGGCCCACCACAAAACCATTTTACAACGGAAACTCGTAAGACAAGAGAATGGAATATGTAAACTTCACATTTTATTAATTTATTTTTTGGCTACACTACGTGGCATGCAGGATCTTAGTTCCCCAACCAGGGATCAAACCTGTGCCCCCTACAGTGGAGGCATGGAGTCAACCACTGGACTGCCAGGAAAGTCTCTGTAAACTTTATTACAGCAAATAATAATGAACTCTAAAACCAGAAAATAGCACAACAGAAGAACAGTGGGCAGCTTTTAGTCAAGATGGTGCCATTAATTAAAGGCTCATTCCAGGTCTGGGGCAGGGAGAGTAAAAAGTAGGCTTAGGTCATTTGTGTCAGAAAGCAAGAAGTGTTCAAAGGTTCATGGAGATGTGTCAAAAGAACACAAAGGCCAGTTTAAAGGGGTTCCTACTAGCCACATCTGGGACAGTTTGAGCATCAAAAACAATAATGACTGTAATTGATTATAATAAACTGAAAAAAAAAACAACAATTTAAAAAGAAGCAAAAAACAAAACAGACACCTAACTAAAATAAAAAAAATAAAAAGAGGGTACAAAAATAGGGGGAAACTCTTCTTAACAGAATACTCCCACCTAATAAATGTAGAAAGAATAACAGAAATAGAAAATCATTAGCAACCCCCAGTGAAACAAATGATTAGGGTAAAGATCATCCTTGGTTATTAAACTCATTAGATGAAATGATGTCAGGTAATAAAATATTTGCACAAAGTATTACCTTAAGTCTACTTAGTAACTGCAAAGGGAATAATGGCCTGTTAACAATGGAGAGAACTAGCAGTTATCACCTTAACTGAAATTGTCAAGCTTAGCACCATTAATAATGGGACAAGCTGAGATTATGTGTCTTCCTGAAATAATGTTAATATGAGACATTTCAATTTAAGACAGAAAAAAGAGAAGAGTAAACCTAAAGGAACTAGAAGAAAGGAAATAAAATTAATTTGTTTCAATTAAGTTGATACAGTAACTAACGAGAAGATCAACAAAATAAAAAAGTTGGTTCTTTTAAAAAATGTACTAAGGGGCTTCCCTGGTGGCACAGTGGTTGAAGAGTCCGCCTGCTGATGCAGGGGACGTGGGTTCGTGCCCCGGTTCGGGAGGATCCCACATGCTGTGGAGCAGCTGGGCCTGTGAGCCATGGCTGCTGAGCCTGTGCGTCCGGAGCCTGTGCTCCGCAACAGGAGAGGCCACAACAGTGAGAGGCCCGTGTATCGCAAAAAAAAAAAAAAAAAAAAAAAAGTACTAAGAAAGACATGTATAGCAAAACTGATTAAAAAAATGATAAAACATTACGAGTGAAAAAAATGGCATAATTACAGATATAGTAAAGATTATTAAAACTTAAAATAACATTCTTTATGTTAATATATTTGAAAACATGATAGAATGGATAATATTGAAGAAAATAAATTACCAAAACCAACTAAAAAAAAAGAAAAGCTGTATAAGCTAATAAATATCAAAGAAATTGATAACTAAGTGTTCCCTTCTTAAAAGAGACACAAAACCCAGATACTTTCAAAGGTAGCTTTCTCTAATCCTCAAGGAAAAGATAATCTCATATGTCAACTATTTAAGAAAAAAAATGCCAACTATTTAAAACTACTCAACTTATTTTATCACGCTAATATAACCCTGACACTAAAACTAGACAGTGACATTAGACAATTAAAAACCAATCTTACTGTAAAATATGGATTGAAAAAACTCTAAAATTCATAAATCAATGTATTTTTAAAAAGCACAAAATAAAAACAATAATAGTAACAATAAAATCCTATGTGACCAAGTTAAGATTTACCTTAAGAATGAAAGGATGGTTCAATGTTAGAAAAATCCATCAATCACAAATAAAGGAAATAAATCTTAGGCCCATTTCCATTAATGCAGAAAAAACCAGAAAATAATGCACTTAAAAAATGATAAAAACCTTAAATTAGGAATAGAGGAACTTCCTTGACTTAATAAATGATCTCTCTTTTTTTACACAAAACCATACTAATCATCTGTGAAACTCTTTTCAAGGCTCTTAATTATATTCATTTAAAATATCTAGTTATATTTGCTGCTTATTTTCTTATTCAAAAAGTGACTGTTAAATGAAGGAAACTAATTGTTTCCAATGCTCCCTGCTTCTAATTTGTCTCCTTGAGCCCAGTAAGAGTTTTGCCCTTCTCATTCCACTGACTGCTCTTGTCAAGGTCACTGATGGCCAGAGATATTATGGGGGGGAGAGACAAGATGGCAGAGTAGAAAGATATGAGCTCACCTCTTCTTATGAAAACACCCAAATCACAACTAACTGCTGAACAACACTGACAAAAAATTCCTGGAACCTACCAAAAAAAAGATATCCTACATCCAAAGACAAAGAAGCCACAACGAGATAGTAGGAGGGGGGCAATCATGATAAATCAAATACCATACCCGACGGGTAGATGACCCACAAACTGGAAAATAATCATACCACAAAAGTTCTCCCACAGGGGCAAAAGTTCTGAGCCCCACATCAGGCTCACCAGCCTGGGCATCTGGCAAAGGGAGGAGGAGCCCCCAGAGAATCTGGCTTTGAAGGCCAGCAGGTTTTGATAGCAGGAATTCCACAGGACTAGGGGAAACAGAAACTGCACTCTTGGAGGGTGCACACAAAGTCTCATGTGCACCAGGACCAAGGGAAAAAATAAATGACCTCAAAAGAGCCTGGGCCAGACCTACTGGCTGGTATTGGAGGGTTTTCTGTGGAGGCAGGGGGTGGCTGTGGCTCACTGTGGGGACAAAGACACCGGCAGCAGTAGTTCTGGGGAGTACTCATTGGCGTGAGCCCTACTGGTGGCTGCAATTTTCTCACCAAGACCTGGCCCCACCCAACAGCCTGTAGGCTCCAGTGCTGGGATATGTCAGGTCAAACAACCAACAGGGCAGGAACACATCAGCAGACAGGCTGCTTAAAGTGTTCCTGAGCACAGAGCTTCCTGCTAAACATACCCCTTGACATGGCCCTGCCCACCAGAGGGACAAGACCCAGCCCCACCCACCAATGGGCAGGAACTAGTCCTTCCCACCAGGAAGGCTGGACAAGCCTCTTAGGCTCATCCACCAGCAGGCAGACAGCAGATACAAGAAGAACTACAATCCTGTAGCCTGTGGAACAGAAACCATAATCACAGAAAGTCAGACAAAATGACATGGCAGAGGAATATGTTCCAAATGAAGGAACGAGATAAAACCGCAGAAGAACATCTAAGTGAAGTGGAGATAGGCAATCTACCTGAAAAAGAGTTCAGAGTAATGATAGTAAAGATGATCCAAGATCATGGAAAAGGCACAGACTCAGAATATACAAGAAATGTTTAACAAAGAGAAGAACTAAAGAACAAACAAACAGAGATGAACAATAAAATAACTGAAATGAAAAATACACTTGAAGGAATCAATTGCAGAATAACTGAGGCAGAAGAACAGATAAGTGAGTTGGAAGACAGAATGGTGGAAATCACTGCTATGGAACAGAATAAAGAAAAAAGAATGAAAAGAAATGAGGACAGTCTAAGAGACCTCTGAGACAACATTAAAGGCACCAACATTCACATTATAGGGATCCCAGAAGAACAAGACAGAGAGAAGGGACCTGAGAAAATATCTGAAGAGATAACAGCTGAAAACTTCCCTAACGTGGGAAAGGAAACAGTCACTCAAGTCCAAGAAGCACAGAGAGTCCCAGGCAAGATAAACCGAAGGAGGAACATGCCGAGACACATAGTAATCAAACTGACAAAAATAAAGACAAAGAAAAAATAATAAAAGCAACAGGGAAGAGCAACAAATAACATACAAGAGAATTCTCATAAGGTTATCAGCTGATTTCTTAGCAGACACTCTGCAAGCCAGAAGGGAGTGGAGGATATATTTAAAGTGATGAAAGGGAAGAACCTACAACCAAGAATGCTCTAATCAGCAAGGCTCTCATTCAGATTCAATGGAGAAATCAAAAGCTTTATAGACAAGCAAAAGCTAAGAGAATTTGGCACCACCAGACCAGCTTTGCAACAAATGCTAAAGGAACTTCTCAAGGTGGAAAAGAAAAGGTTACAACTAGAAACAAGAAAATTAAGAATGGAAAAGCTCACTGGTAAAGGCAAACATACAGTAAAGGTAGGAAATGATCCACATACAAATATGATATCAAAACCAGCAATCGTGAGGAGAGTACAAATGCAGAATATTGGAAATGGATTTGAAATTAAAAGACCAGCAACTTAAAACAATCTAGTTTACATATAGACTGCTACATCAAAACCTCATGGTAACTGCAAACTGAAAATCTACAATAGATATACCACAAAAAAGAAAAAGGAATCCAAACACAACAGTAAAGTTAGTCATCAAATCACAAGAGAACAAAAGAGGAAGGGTCGAAAAAAGACCTACAAAAACAAATCCAAAACAATTAACAAAATGGCAATAAGAACATACATGTCGATAATTACTTTAAATGTAAATGGATTAAATGATCCAACAAAAGACAAAGACTGGCTAAATGGATACAAGAATAAGACCCATCTATATGCTGTCTACAAGAGATCCACTTCAGATCTAGGGACACATACAGACTGAAAGTGAGGAGATGGAAAAAGCTATCCCATGCAAATGGAAATAAAAGAATGCTGGAGTAGCAATACTCATATCAGACTAAATAGACTTTAAAATAAAGAATGTTACAAGAGACAAGGAAGGATACTACATAATGATCAAGGGATCAATCCAAGAAAAAGATATACCAATTATAAATATACATGCACCCAACATAGGAGCACCTCAATAAATAAGGCAACTGCTAACAGCTGTAAAAGAGGAAATCAACAGTAACACAATAGTGGGGGACTTTAACACCCCACTTTCATCAATGGACAGATGATCCAGACAGAAAATCAATAAGGAGACACAGGCCTTAAATGACACATTAGACCAGATGAACTTAATTGATATTTACAGAGCATTCCATCCAAAAGCAGCAGAATACACATTCTTCTCCAGTACCCATGGAACACTCTCCAGGACTGATCACACGGTGGGCCACAAAGTGAACCTTGGTAATTTAAGAAAACTGAAATTGTACCAAGAATCTTTTCCAACTACAATGCTAGGAAAAGAAAACTGTAAAACAAAACAAAACAAAAAACTGTAAAAAAGACAAACACGTGGAGACTAAACAATATGCTACTAAACAACTAATGGATCACTGAAGAAATCAAAGAGGAAATCAAAAAATACCTAGAGACAAATAAAAACAAAAGCATGCCAATCCAAAACCTATGGGACGCAACAAAAGCAGTCTTAAGAGAGAAGTTGATAGCAATAAAATCTTACCTCAGGAAACAAGAAAATCTCAAATAAACAACCTAACCTCACACCTAAAGCAAATAGAGAAAGAAGAACAAACAAAACTCAAAGTTAGTAAAAGAAATCATAAAGATCAGAGAATAAATAAATGAAATAGAGACAAAGAAAACAACAGAAAAGATCAATGAAACTAAAAGCTAGTTCTATGAAAAGATAAACAAAATTGATAAACCTTTAACCAGACTCCTCAAGAAAAAAAGGTAGAGGGCTCAAATCAATAAAATTAGAAATGAAAAAGGAGAAGTTACAATGGGCACCACAGAAATACAAGGGATCATAAGAGACTACTACAAGCAACTATATGCCAATAAAATGGACAACCTAGAAGAAATGGACAAATTCTTAGAAAGGTACAATCTCCCAAGACTGACCCAGGAAGAATGGAAAATATGAACAGACCAATCACAAGTAGTGAAATTGAAATCTGTGATTAAAATACTCCCAACTAACAAAAGTCCAGGACCAGATGGCTTCACAGGTGAATTCTATCAAACATTTAGAGAAGAGTTAACACCTATCCTTCTGAAACTCTTCCAAAAAACTGCAGAGGAAGGAACACTCCCAAACTCATTCTAGGAGGCCACCATCACCCTAATACCAAAATCAGACAAAGATAACACAAAAAAAGAAAATTACAGGCCAGTATCACTGATTAAGATAGATGCTAAAATCTTCAACAAAATATTTGCAAACTGAATCCAACGATATATTAAAAGGATCATACACCATGAAAAAGTGGGGTTTATCCCAGGGATGCAAGGATTTTTCAATATCCACAAAACAATCAGTATGACACACCACATCAACAAATTAAAGAATAAAAAACATATGATCATCTCAATAGAAAAAGCTTTTGACAAAATTCAACACCCATTTATGATAAGTCTCCAGAAAGTGGGTATAGAGAGAACATACTTCAACATAATAAAGGCCATATATGTCAAAACTATAGCTAATATCAAACTCAGTGGGGAAAAGCTGAAAGTATTTCCTCGAAGATCAGGAACAAGACAAAGATGTCCACTCTTGTCACTTTCATTCAACACAGTTTTGGAAGTCCTAGGCATGGCAATCAGAGAAGAAAAAGAAATACAAGGAATCCAAATCAGAAAAGAAGAAGTAAAACTGTCACTGTTGCAGATGACATGATGCTATCCATAGAAAATTCTGAATAAGCTACCAGAAAACTACTAGAGCTCATCAATGAATTCAGTAAAGTTGCAGGATACAAAATTAATACCTAGAAATCTACTGCATTTCTATGCAGTAACAACAAAAGATCAGAAAGAGAAATTAAAGAAACAATCCCATTTACTCTTGCATCAAAAATAATATATAGGAATAAACCTACCTAAGGAGACAAAAGATCTATAACCACATAACTATAGGACACTGATGAAAGAAATCGAAGATGACACAGATGGAAAGACACACCATGTTCTTAGATTTTAAGAATCAATACTGTCAAAATGACTATACTACCAAGGCAATCTACAGATTCAATGCAATCCCTATCAAATTACCAACGGTATTTTGCACAGAACTAGAAGAAATAATTTTAAAATTTGTATGGAGACACAAAAGACCCTGAATAGCCAAAGCAATCTTGAGAAAGAAAAACAGAGCTGGAGGAATCAGGCTTCCTGACTTCAAATTATACTGCAAAGCTACGGTAATCAAGACAGTATGGTACTGGCACAAAAACAGAAATATAGATCAATGGAACAGGATAGAAAGCCCAGAGATAAACCCATGCGCCGATGGTCAACTAATCTACAACAAAGGAGGAAAGACTACACAATGGAGAAAAGACAGTCTCTTCAATAAATAGTGCTGGGAAAACTGGACAGCTACATGTAAAAGAATGAGATTAGAACATTCTTTAACACCATACATAATAATAAACTCAAAATGGATTAAAGACCTAAATGTAACAGCAGATACTATAAAACTCTTAGAGGAAAACATAGGCAGAACACCCTTTGACATAAATCGCAGCAATATCTTTTTCAATCCATCTCCTAGAGTAATGGAAATAAAAACAAAAATAAACAAATGGGACCTAATTAAACTCAAAAGCTTTTGCACAGCAAAGGAAACCATAAACAAAACGAAAAGACAACCCACAGAATGGGAGAAAATATTTGCAAAGATGCGATCAACAAGGGATTAATCTCCAAACTTACAAACAGCTCATGTGGCTCAATATCAAAAAAACAAACAACCCAATCAAAAAATGGGCAGAAGACCTAAATAGACATTTCTCCAAAGACATACAGGTGGCCAAGAGGCACATGAAAAGATGCTCAACATCACTAATTATTAGAGAAATGCACACCAAAACTACAATGAGATATCACCTCACACCAGTCAGAATGGTCATCATCAAAAGTCTACAGGGCTTCCCGGAGATGGAAACAACCTAAGTGTCCATCATCGGATGAATGGATAAAGAAGATGTGGCACATATATACAATGGAATATTACTCAGCCATAAAAAGAGACGAAATTGAGCTATTTGTAATGAGGTGGATAGACCTAGAGTCTGTCATACAGAGTGAAGTAAGTCAGAAAGAGAGAGACAAATACCGTATGCTAACACATATATATGGAATTAAAAAAAAAATGTCATGAAAAACCTAGGGGTGAAACAGGAATAAAGACACAGACTTACTAGAGAATGGACTTGAGGTTATGGGGAGGGGGAAGGGTAAACGGTGACAAAGCGATAAAGAGGCATGGACATATATACACTACCAAACGTAAGGTAAATAGCTAGTGGGAAGCAGCCGCATAGCCCAGGGAGATCAGCTCGGTGCTTTGTGACCGCCTGGAGGGGTGGGATAGGGAGGGTGGGAGGGAGGGAGACGCAAGCGGGAAGAGATATGGGAATATATGTATGTATATAACTGATTCATTTTGTTGTGAAGCTGAAGCTAACATACCATTGTAAAGCAATTATACTCCAATAAAGATGTTAAAAAAAAAAAAAGTCTACAGGGCTTCCCTAGTGGCGCAGTGGTTGAGAGTCCGCCTGCCGATGCAGGGGACATGGGTTCATGTCCCAGTCTGGGAAGATCCCACATGCTGCGGAGCGGCTAGGCCCATGAGCCATGGCCGCTGAGCCTGCGCGTCCGGAGCCTGTGCTCCGCAATGGGAGAAGCCACAACAGTGAGAGGCCTGTGTACCGTAAAAAAAAAAAAAAAAAAAAAAAGTCTACAAACAATAAATGCTGGAGAGGGTGTGAAGAAAAGGGAACCCTCCTACACTGTTGGTGGGAATGTAAATTGGTACAGCCACAATGGAGAACAATATGGAGGTTCCTTAAAAAAACTAAAAATAGAGCTACCATATGATCAAGCAATCCCACTCCTGGGCATATATCTGGAGAAAACCATGGTTTGAAAGGATGCATGCACCCCAATGTTCATTGCAGTGCTGTTTACAATAGCCAAGAATGGAAGCAACCTTAATGCCCATCGACAGAGGAATGGATAAAGAAGATGTGGTACATATATACACTGGAATATTATTCAGCCATTAAAAAGAATGAAATAGTGCCATTTGTAGCAACATGGATGGACCCAGATATTATCATACTAAGTGAAGTCAGACAGAGAAAGGCAAATATCATACCACATCACTTATATGCGGAATCTTAAAAAAATGATACAAGGGGCTTCCCTGGTGGCGCAGTGGTTGAGAGTCCGCCTGCCGATGCAGGGGACGCGGGTTCGTGCCCCGGTCCGGGAGGATCCCACATGCCACGGAGCGGCTGGGCCCGTGGGCCATGGCCGCTGAGCCTGCGCGTCCGGAGCCTGTGCTCCGCAACGGGAGAGGCCACAACAGTGAGAGGCCCGCGTACCGCAAAAAAATTAAAAAAAAAAAATGATACAAATGAACTTATTTCCAAACTGAAACAGACTCACAGACTTAGAAAACAAACTTATCGTTTGGGACTTCCCTGGTGGCGCCACAAAGAATCTTCCTGTCAATGCAGGGGGCATGGGTTCGATCCCTGGTCTGGGAAGATCCCACATGCTGTGGAGCAACTAAGCCTGTTCGCCACAACTATGGAGCCTGAGCTCTAGAGCCCACGCTCCACAACTACTGAAGCCCAGGTGCCCTACAGCCTATGAGCCACAACTACTGAGCCCACACGCCACAACTACGAAGCGTGCGTGCCGCGACTACTGAGCTCACGTGCTGCAACTACTGAAGCCCGCATGCCTAGAGCCCGTGCTCTGCAATAAGAGAAGCCACCACAATGAGAAGCCCATGCACTGCAACGAGAAGTCCACGCCCTGCGACAAACAGTAGCCCCCATTCACCACAACTAGAGAAAAGCCCGCACGCAGCAACGAAGACCCAATGCATCCAAAAAATAAATAACATTTTTTAAAAAAAGAAAAACTTATGGCTAACCAAGGGGAAAGGTGGGTGGGTGGGGGGATAAATTGGGAGTTTGGGATTGACATATACACACTACTATATTTAAAATAGATAACAAACAAGGACAGTACAGGGAACTCTGCTCAATATTCTGTAATAACCTAAGTGTGAAAAGAATCTGAAAAAGAATAGATACATGTATAACTGAATCACTTTGCTGTACACCTGAAACACAACACTGTTAATGAACTATACTCCAATATAAAATAATTTTAAAAAATAAGATATTACTTCATTAAAAAAAAAGGTCACTGACGGCCACTACATCACAAAGTACAAATGTTAATTCTAGGTATTCACAGTACTTGACCTATCAGCATTATGAAACAGTTGATCACCTCCTCCTCCTAAAAACACTTTTCTTCACTTGGCTTCCAGGACACCTCATTCTCAATGTTTACCTCCTATCTCACTGGCCCTTCTCAGTGTCTTTAGCTAGTTCCTACTCAACTCCTTGGCTCTTACCATCAAAATACTCTGGACCACTTCTTTATCTATAGTGTACACTAATTCCTTTGGTGATCTCATCCAGTCTCATGACCTTAAAAGCTATTTATGTGCAGAGGACTCCTAAAGTTATATGTCTAACAAGTATGTCAAAAAATGTCCAAAACTGAACATCCAACTTCCCCATGTTCCCTCTCCCAACAAAAATCTCCTGTTCTGTAGGCAATCTTTCCTATTTTCATAAATAACTCTTTCCAAGCTCCTCATGCTTGAAAGTATTAGTCTTCTTTGTCTTTCTCTCTTGCCACAATCAAGTGATCTGCAAACCTTGTCAATTCTACTTTCAAGATATATCTAGAATCTGACCACTTCTCACCTCGTACTATGCTGGTGGTACCAGTATCGTTTCTCCTTTGGATTACTGCAATAGCCAAAATGCTCTGTTTCTACCTCTATCTTCCATAGTCTATTTTCAACAAAGGAACTAGAGTGAGCCTGAAGTCAGATTATATCACTCCTTCACTCAAAACCCCATCCAATGGTTTTCCCATCTCACTCAAGAGGAAAAATCCTTATAATGGTCTGCAAGAGCCTAAAGGATCTTGCCTCATTACCTTGCTGACCTCATCTGCTACTACATTCCTCCCTCAACCACCTACTCTGAGCCACACTGGCCCTTTGATGTTTCTTGAATATGTTAGGCTTGCTCCCACCTTACTTTCTTAGAACTTACTGTGCCCTATGCCCAAACACCTACTTGAAGCTATTGCTCAAATGTCATCTCAGTTAGGCTTGCCTTGACCACTCCACTAAAATCACAGTTCACCCTATCCCAACATGGCCTATCTAATATTTCCTTGTCCTATTTTATTTTTCATTGTACTTACTGCTTCTGACATACTTTATATTTTACTCACATATTTTTTTATTCTTTCTCTATCCCTAGAAGTAGAATGATAAGCTCCATGAAGACAGGTATCTTTGTTTCCTTTGCTCAATGCTATATACCCAATGGGTAGAATGATGCATAGCAGGTGTTCAACATATAATTGCTGAATTGAATGAAACACAGAGAGCACAAAACATAAAAATTTAAAGACTTATTTAACAAAAGATATCATAAACAAAGTGAAAAGAGCACAAATATAGAGAAGATATCTATGCACAAATAAAAGACAAAGGATATGTAAAAACCTCCTATGAATCAGTAAGAAAAAGACAAACTCAATAGGAAAAATGGTCAAACATCATCAATAAGCAATTCAGGAAGACAAAACCAATGATGTCAATAAACATGAAGAGATGCTCAACCTCATTATTAGGGCAATGAAAATTAAGCAATAATGACATACTATTTACCCATCAGCAGGGCAAAAAGGTCTGATAATATCTAATGTTATTCAAGATATAGAGATAGGATTCTTATATATCCCTTTCTATCTTGAGTGTAAGATAGTTCTATCAATTCAGAAATTAATTTAACAAGAAACATTAGGATGTGAATACAATTAGGAATTCCAATTCTAGATATAGACTCTAGAGAAAGATAAGCACACATGGATAAGGAGATACATACAAGATTGTGCTCTGCAGCTTTTTTCTTGGGTAAGTCTGGAAATTGGAAACAACCTACATGCTTGTCCAAAGAAAACAGATTAATTGTGGCATATCACAGAATATTACGCAGCAGTTGTAAAAAATGAGACAGATACATATATTAATGTGGAACCTCAAAATCAGAATGTTGAATAGCAAAGCAAGTTATACAATTGTATGTACATTATTTACCTAAAAAAACATGCAAAACAATATTATATATGATCAGTGGATACAAATATATATGCTATCAAATTACATAAAAATACAATGGGGCTTCCCTGGTGGCGCAGTGGTTGAGAGGCCGCCTGTCAATGCAGGGAACATGGGTTCGTGCCCCGGTCCGGGAAGATCCCACATGCCGCGGAACGGCTGGGCCCGTGAGCCATGGCTGCTGAGCCTGCACGTCCAGAGGCTGTGCTCCGCAACGAGAGAGGCCACAACAGTGAGAGGCCCGCGTACCACAAAAAAAAAAAAAAAAAAGAATGGAAAAAGGTTAAGGACAATGATCATCACCGGGGAGGTAAGGAAGATAATGTGATCAGGGAAGTACATAGGAGTCTTCAAATACATCTAACTTTTCTGGTTAAGAAAAAAGTCACACTGAGTAGTGGATACATGGGTATTTGCTATGGTATTCTCTCTCTCTTTGTATATATCTGTAGTGACTTATAATAAAAGATATTTAAAAGAAAGGTGATGTGAATCAAGTTACCTGAGGTTTGGTTCTGACTCCATTAATTTTTATAATTTTTTAAAATTTTATCTTGGGCTCAGTGACTTTAGTTTTTTCATTTGTAAAGAAAGAACTCACACATTTCCTGATTTCAAAACTTACTAGAATGTTATGGCAATCAAGAGTGTAGTACTGGCCTAAGGACAGACATACAGATCAACAGGATAGAACAGTCCAGAAATAAATCCTTACATTTATGGTCAGTAGATTTTTGATAAGCGTGCTAAGAAAATTCGATGGGAAAAGAACAGTCTTTTCAACAAATGATGCTGGGCTAAGTGGATATTCACAAGCAAAAGAATGAAGTCAAACTCTGACCCCTCATAGCACGTACAAAAAATAAATTCAAAATAGACCAAAGACCTAAAGAAAGCTCAGATTAGATGATTTCTTTAGTCTTTCTTCAAGCAGTAAAATTTATGGTTACATGAAAAGAAAATATCATTCATTCAACTATTAACTCATCCACAAACATTTACTGGTTATCCAGTATGTGGCAGTCATTAATGCTACGTGTTGGGCATATAAAGATGTACATTGTAAAATTTTGTCTTCAGGGACTTACCAATGTAATGGAAAGAGGAAAAAAATTTAAATAATAATAATTATATAATAATAATAAGTAGCACAGAAGTAAACACAGTGTCATGCCTTTTATGGCTTCAACCACTACCTATACATGGACCACTCTTCCCAACTTCCAGACTCATATATCCAGCTGATGAGTAAAGTCTCCAAATCAGTAGTGAGTTACATTTACTCCTTCTCCTTCCTCACCCTTAACATCTGAGTAACGGTAAGGCTATACAGGTGACTGTGAAATAAGTCTGTTCGAAACATAAAGATGATCCACATGTGTTTTCAAATGTTGTGATTTTGAAAAGTTAACATGATGTCTATCCCAGTTAAGGGGGATACCACCCTGCAATCAAATACAGTAAGAAATCGGAGGGAATTCCCTGGCAGTTCAGCAGTTAGGACTCGGTGCTTTCACTCCCATGGCCCAGGTTCAATCCCTGGTTGGGGAACTCTACTAAGTGGGATAAATAAAGATCAGAGTAGCTTTGTGTCAGTTTAGGTCAGGTTTTGCAAAAAAAAATAATAAGTAAATATTTTTGTAAGGGACTTCTGGATTTTAGAATCCAAATAGATCAGAGATTATCACCCTATGTTCTCTATTATTCTACTAAAATGCCCCAAATAAAATATAATCACTGTAACTGTGAAGTTTGACTGATTCTATCTCTTCAATCCTCCCTCAAATCTTACACTTCTCTCCATTTTTCTGGCTATGTCCTTAGTCTAGGCTCTCATCTTCATTCACCTTACTGACAAGGCCTCCTACTTCCAATCTATTTTCTGCAATTCTGTCAGAGGGATTCTTCTAAAATGCAAATCTGATCGCATCTACATTTTTCAATGACTTTCTATTGCTTTTAGGATGCAGTTCAAATTTCTCACAAGATTTACACAACTGCCTATACATGATCCGGCCCCTGCTTACTTTTTCTGGTTCATCTTTGACCATTTTGGCTACAGTACTTGTAGGGATTGCCCTCTCTCGATGTGGGGCTCTTACAAATGTTGCTCCCTATGCCTGGTATTTCCTTAACTACACTCTCAGTTCTTTCTATTTTGTCTAGCTCAATCCTTTATTTGGGGACTTAGGTTCAAGAATTACACTGCAATCCACAGAATGGCATTCTATAAAATAAATGTAGGCCCCTATTTATGGGGACAGTCATTCACTCAACAGTATTTACTACTATGTCATGCACTGTCTCAGACAATAGGGAAGCATTATGGAACTGACGACACGGACCCTGCCCTTATGGAATTTACATTTCAGCTGCAAAGACAAAACAAAAAAGGACACTGAAGTAATAACTGTGGTAAAGTAGTGAGAAGGAAACAAGGTTAAGGTAAAAAATGAGCTTCAGTTACTTTGATTACCATGGTCAGAAATGGCCTTTCTCAGGAGGTAACATTTAATCAAGACATAAAATAGGAAAAGGAACTAGACATGCAGGTGTGAATGGGATTAGGGATTCGTATGTAAAGGTCCTGAAATAGATGGGAAAGAGTTCTGTTCTTTGATCCAGGAGATGACCGTTGTAGCTTGACCAAAGTGAATGTGGGCAAAGTGGCAAGAAATGAGATCGGGGCTAGATCTTGCAGAGTCTTGGGGAACAAGACTAGGAAAATGGAGTTTATGTTTCTGTGTTAAGAACTTCTGGAAAGGTTTTAAGCTACAAAGTGACATGAGTTAATTTATATTTTAAGATCACTCTTCTAAATGTATGAAAATGTGTTGGAAGGGAAGATGCAAGCAAGAAACCTAGTTAGGTAGCTTCACCAGTTGTCCAGGTGACTGATGATGGTATAGATGGAGAAATATGGAAGATTCACCATACATTTTAGAGGTTAATGCAATGTGTTTCTGAAAGCATGTCAGACATGATGGTATACATGACTTGGAGTATATGAATATTTAATTAGAAAGACTATAACTAGCACATCAGACTGGTGACTTACTACTATTCCTTGGGATGAGACAAGTTGGTTAAACAAAAATAATTAAGTAAATAACAGGCTAGGTGGTATAGTGACATGGTAAAAATCACAAAGCTTGTTTGGTATGCACTGTTAACGGATGTGATGGCAGGGTAAAGGAACAGAAGGAATAAAATATGGTTCCCCATGTTCTGCCTTGAACAACTGAGTACAGAGCCATGAGATAAAGAGGAGCTGAGTCAGGGCTGGGAGAGCTGAAGTTCAACTGTGGACAGTTTGAGAAGTCAGTAAGATGTCCAACTGGAGATTAATTCTGTGCAGCACAGAGGTGAGTCTGGGATGAAAATAATAACTGCTATGGTACTAAGTCCATGCGAATGGAAAAAATTACTTAGGAAGAAATTAAGGAGAGAAAAAAGCGCCAGGACCAAGCCCTGAGAAACTTCGCAGTTGAGAAGTTATATGGAAGCAAAGTTAGAAAAGGAGATTGAGAAGGTTTGCTTTGTAAAGTAGGAGAAAAACCAGGAAAACGTGGAGTCAAGAGGCCAAAAGAGTGTTTCAAGGAGGGAATGGTCAAGCATGTCAAATCTGCTGAGAGCACCTCTGAGATGAGGAAAGGGAAGTGTCTACTAGGTTGAAATATATTACATCTTTGGTGACAATGACAGAGGTTTTAATGGAGGAGGGGAGCCGTACTACAGCAGGTTAAAGAGTAAATGGAAACTGGAGAAAAAAACAAAAAATAAAGAAGTGGAAGCTACATACAATTCTGCAGCCTGTGGAACAAAAACCACATTCACAGAAAGATAGACAAGATGAAAAGGCAGAGGGCTATGTACCAGTTGATGGAACAAGAAAAAACCCTGGAAAAACAACTAAACAAAACGGAGATAGGCAATCTTCCAGAAAGAGAATTCAAAATAATGACAGTGAAGATGATCCAGGACATCGGAAAAAGAATGGAGGCAAAGGTTGAGAAGATGCAAGAAGTGTTTAATAAAGATCTAGAAGAATTAAAGAAAAAACAAACAGAGATGAAGAATACCATAACTGAAATGAAAAACACACTAGAAGGAATCAATAGCAGAATAACTGAGGCAGAAGAACGGATAAGTGACCTAGAAGACAGAATGGTGGAATTCACTGCTGCAGAACAGAATAAAGAAAAAAGAACGAAGACAGCCTAAGAGACCTCTGGGACAACATTAAATGCAACAACATTCGCATTATAGGGGTCCCAGAAGGAGAAGAAAAAGAGAGAAAAGATGCAAGAAAATATTTGGAAACATTATAGTCGAAAACTTCCCTAACGTGGGAAAGGAAACAGCCACCCAAGTCCAGGAAGCGCAGAGAGTCCCATACAGGATAAACCCAAGGAGAAACATGCCGAGACACATAGTAATCAAATTGGCAAAAATTAAAGACAAAGAAAAATTACTGAAAGCAGCAAGGGAAAAACAACAAATAACATACAAGGGAACTACCATAAGGTTAACAGCTGATTCTCAGCAGAAACTCTACAAGCCAGAAGGGAGTGGCATGATATACTTAAAGTGATGAAAGGGAAGAACCTACCACCAAGATTACTCTACCAGCAAGGATCTCATTCAGATTCGATGGAGAAATCAAACGCTTTACAGACAAGCAAAAGCTAAGAGAATTCAGCACCACTAAACCAGCTCTACAACAAATGCTAAAGGAACTCCTCTAAGTGGGAAACACAAGAGAAGAAAAGGACCTACAAAAACAAACCCAAAACAATTAAGAAAATGGTCATAGGAACATACATATCAATAATTACCTTAAACGTGAATGGATTAAGTGCTCCAACCAAAAGACACAGGCTTGCTGAATAGATACAAATACAAGACCCATATATATGCTGTCTACAAGAGACCCATTTCAGACCTAGGGACACATACAGACTGAAAGTGAGGGGATGGAAAAAGATATTCCATGCAAATGGAAATCAAAAGAAAGCTGGAGTAACAATACTCATATCAGATAAAATAGACTTTAAAATAAAGAATGTTACAAGAGACAAGGAAGGATACTACATAATGGTCAATGGATCAATCCAAGAGGAAGATATACCAATTATAAATAAACATGCACCCAACATAGGAGCACCTCAATATATAAGGCAATTACTAACAGCTCTAAAAGAGGGAATCGACAGTAACACAATAATAGCGGGGGACTTTATCACCTCACTTACACCAATGGACAGATGAACCAACAAAAAATTAATAAGGAAACACAAGCTTTAAATGACACAACAGACCAAATAAATTTAATTGATGTTTATAGGACATTCCATCCAAAAACAGCAGATTACACTTTCTTCTCAACTGTGCCTGGAACATTCTCCAGGATAGATCACATCTTGGATCACAAATCAAGCCACAGTAAACTTAAGAAAAATGAAATCATATCAAGGATCTTTTCTGACCACAACGCTATAAGATTAGAAATGAATTACAAGGAAAAAACGTAAAAAACACAAACACATGGAGGCTAAACAATACGTTACTAAATAACCAAGAGATCACCGAAGAACTCAGAGGAAATCAAAAAATACCGAGTGACAAATGACAATGAAAACACGATGATCCAAAACCTATGGCTGCAGCAAAAGCAGTTCTGAGAGGGAAGTTTACAGCTATACAAGACTACCTCAAGAAACAAGAAAAATGTTAAATAAACAATCTAACCTTACACCTATAGGAACTAGAGAAAGAAGAACAAACAAAACCCAAAGTTAGCAGAAGGAAAGTAATCATAAAGATCAGAGCAGAAATAAATGAAAAAGAAATGAAGGAAACAGTAGCAAAGATCAATAAAAGTAAAAGCTGGTTCACTAAGAAGATAAACAAAATTGATAAACCATTAGCCAGACTCATCAAGAAAAAGAGGGAGAGGACTCAAATCAATAAAATTAGAAATGAAAAAGGAGAAGTTACAACAGACACCACAGAAATACAAAGCATCCTAAGAGACTACTACAAGCAACTCTATGCCAATAAAACAGACAACCTGGAAGAAATGGACAAATTCTTAGAAAGGTGTAACCTTCCAAGACTGAACCAGGAAGAAATAGAAAATATGAACAGACCAATCACAAGTAATGAAACTGAAACTGTGATTAAAAATCTTCTAACCAACAAAAGTCCAGGACAAAATGGCTTCACAGGTGAATTCTATGAAACATTTAGAGAAGAGCTAACACCCATTCTTCTCAAACTCTTCTAAAAAATTGCAGAGGAAGGAACACTCCCAATCCCATTCTACGAGGCTACCATCACCCTGATACCAAAACCTGACAAAGATGTCACAAAAAAAGGAAATTACAGACCAATATCACTGATGAATATAGATGCAAAAATCCTCAACAAAATACTAGCAAACAGAATCCAACAACACATTGAAAGGATCATACACCATGATGAAGTGGGAATTATCCCAGGGATGCAAGGATTCTTCAATATATGCAAATCAATCAATGTGATACACCATATTAACAAATTGAAGAATAAAACCCATATGATCATATCGATAGATACCGAAAAAGGTTTTGACAAAATTCAACACCCATTTATGATAAAAACTCTCCAGAAAGTGGGCATAGAGGGAAACTACCTCAACAAAATAAAGGCAATATATGACAAACCCACAGCCAACATCATTCTCAATGGTGAAAAACTGAAAGCATTTCCTCTAAGATCAGGAACAAGACAAGGATGTCCACTCTCACCACTATTATTCAACATAGTTTTGGAAGTCCTAGCCACGGCAACCAGAGTACAAAAAGAAATAAAAGGAATGCAAATTGGGAAAGAAGTAAAACTGTCACTGTTTGCAGATGATATGATACTATACATAGAGGATCCTAAAAATGCCACCAGAAAACTATTAGAGCTAATCAATGAATTTGGTAAAGTTGCAGGATACAAAATTAATGCACAGAAATCTCCTGCATTCCGATACACTAATGATGAAAAATCTGAAAGAGAAATTAAGGAAACACTCCCATTTACCACTGCAACAAAAAGAATAAAATACCTAGGAATAAACCTACCTAGGGAGACAAAAGACCTTTATGCAGAAAACTATAAAACACTGATGAAAGAAATTAAAGATGATACCAACAGATGGAGAGATAGCCCATGTTCCTGGTTGGAAGAATCAATATTGTGAAAATGACTATACTACCCAAAGCAATCTACACATTCAATGCAATCCCTATCAAATTACCAATGGCATTTTTTCTACAGAACTAAAACAAAAAATCTTAAAATTTGTATGGAGACACAAAAGACCCCAAATAGCCAAAGCAGTCTTGAGGGAAACAAACGGAGCTGGAGGAATCAGACTCCCTGACTTCAGACTATACTACAAAGTTACAGTAATCAAGACAATATGGTACTGACACAAAAACAGAAATATAGATCAATGGAACAGAATAGAAAGCCCAGAGATAAACCCACACACCTATGGTCAACTAATCTATGACAAAGGAGGCAAGGATATACAATGGAGAAAAGACAGTCTCTTAAACAAGTGGTGCTGGGAAAACTGGACAGCTCCATGTAAAAGAATGAAATTAGAACACTCCCTAACACCATACACAAAAATAAACTCAAAACTGATAAGAGACCTAAATGTAAGACCGGGCACTATAAAACTCTTAGAGGAAAACATAGGAAGAACACTCTTTGACATAAATCACAGCAAGGTCTTTTTTGATCCACCTCCTAGAGTAATGGAAATAAAAACAAAAGTAAACAAATGGGACCTAGTGAAAATTCAAAGCTTTCGCACAGCAAAGGAAACCATAAACAAGACGAAAAGACAACCCTCAGAATGGGAGAAAATATTTGCAAATGCATCAACGGACAAAGGATTAATCTCCAAAATATATAAACAGCTCATGTAGCTCAATAATAAAAAAACAACCCAATCCAAAAATGGGCAGAAGACCTAAATAGACATTTCTCCAAAGAAGACATACAGATGGCCAAGAAGCACATGAAAAGTTTTACAACATCACTAATAGAGAAATGCAAATCAAAACTACAATGAGGTATCACCTCACACTGGTTAGAATGGGTATCATCAGAAAATCTACAAACAACAAATGCTGGAGAGGGTGTTGAGAAAGGGATCCCTCTTGCACTGTTGGTGGGAATGTAAATTGATACAACTACTATGGAGAACAGTATGGAGGTTCCTTAAAAAACTAAAAATAGCATTACCATATGACCCAGCAACCCCACTACTGGGCATATACCCAGAGAAAACCATAATTCAAAAAGACACATACACCCCAATGTTCACTGCAGCACTATTTACAATAGCCGGATCATGGACACAACCTAAATGCCCATTGAAAGATGAATGGATAAAGATGTTGTACATATATACAATGGAATATTACTCAGCCATAAAAAGGAACGAAATTGCGTCATTTGTAGAGACGTGGACACATCTAGAGACTGTCATACACAATGAAACAAGTCAGAAAGAGAAAAACAAATATTGTATATTAACGCATATATGTGGAACCTAGAAAATGGTACAGATGAACCGGTTTGCAGAGCAGAAATTGAGACACAGATGTAGAGAACAAACGTATGGACACCAAGGGGGGAAAGTGGTGGGGGTGGGAGGAGGTGGTGTGACGAATTGGGAGATTGGGACTGACATGTATACACTGATGTGTACAAAATGGATGACTAATTAGAACCTGCTGTATAAAAAAATAAATTAAATTAAAAAAAGAAGTGGTAGCTACAATGCTGTCCCACTTCATGAACTATTATTAAAAAAAAAAACTACTGTGAGAGTACAATTTTTCTTTTCTTTCTGGCTTTCCTGATGATGTTTTGAACCTGTGAGAACCAGTGATCCCACAAATCATAGATCACTAGTGCCAGTGAAGGAGGTATCTGTCAACCTATCTACCTTAGAAACTACTGTAAGAACTGCTAATCTATATTGCAGAGAGTCAATGAACAAATGTTTAAGCATTGTCTTTTCCTTACTTGGTTTTCCTTTTGTATATCATTCAATTTATCATGATCAAAGATTTTAGGAATTATTTTTGTAGGCAGAGCAGAATAGGATGACGTGAAAGATAAAGAAATGTGGTATCTGGTTTGATGCTAGTCTTTGAATATTACTAGCTGGTGCATGAGCGTAATGGAATAAGTTCCTCTTGCCATGTGGCTAATGTAAAATGGAAAGTCAAAGTATCTGCCAGTAAGAACTTCAGAACTAAATGAATTCAATGAGGTTTAGGTCAGCAACATTTGATCACAAATGTGTCTAGTTCCTAAATGCAGGTCCACTGTCACTGGCAGACTGAGAATTTCAGAATTAGTTGAGGAACTTAAAACAAAACAAAACAAGAGATCCCTAGGCCTCAGCCATTAGAGATTCTGATCCAGCACATGTGGGGTGACATCCAGGGACTTGCATTTCTAAAAAGTTCCCCAGGATTTCTGACACACAGCCTGACTGCAGGAGTTGGTACTAGAGTCCCAAATGTATAGATGGCAATTTGTTGGTAAGGTAACAAGGTAGAGATAGAAAATCACGAAATTTTAGCATTTGGAGGACTTTTAGAGAACACCAAGTTGAAACTCCCCTCTCTATTTCCAGTCAGAAAGATGAGTCCTGACTAGTTCACAGACACACCAGTGACGGCTAGATCTCTTGCTTTCTGGCATTTCTATGATATTACACAGGCTGCCCTCTCTTACTCTTTAGTTAACTTATAAGTCTTTAAGTAAATATATTTTAATTTGTCTACAGGCACTAATTACTTTTTCTAATTTGTTATTCGCATAGGAGTGGACAAAGTTGGAACTGACTGGATGTTTACTTAAATGTGCATTCTTGACTACAGGTCTCTTCACAGCTTCCTCAGGTCCCAGTGATCGTAAAGGACAGAGACCGCAGTTTTTATAACATATCATTTCTCACAGAAGGAATGGTTGATATATGACATGTGAAAGCAGGACCACTACCAGGTGAAAGAATTATTAATAAAGCTCCTTTTCTTGGAGTCACTGAATCAGGTTAAAGCTTCCAGGTGACAGGATTCCATGAAAGAGAACTGAAAAGTTGCTTCAGGGACAAATGGAGGGGAAAAAATAGTCCAACTCCTGCACAGGGTGTGAGCTAATCTCACAGCTGTCACTCTGATGGTAATTTCTGCCTACTATTTATAAACTAAGACTTAAGATAAAAGTACAAGATGACAAAGTGTTCTAAACACAATTCAAAGTAAAAAGATCTAAATGCTAAAATATGTCCAATAGGTAAAATTTTAAAGTTTATCTTTCTAAAGTAGGACCCGTGTGCAAATACACACACACAGAAATAAAAATGAAATAAAAGACATAAAAAATTTGAGTACAGAAAGTGCTAAACTAAGATGCTATAAAAAGAAAAATTTGAATGACTTAAGTGTAAAGACTAAAATTCTAGGACTAACAGATAAAGTTGAAAGCAAACAGCAAAACTCCCCCCAAACTCCCCATAACAAATAAGTATGAGCTACGAAAAGAGCAAAAATTAAATTAAAAACCAGAAGAATTGAAGAGAACATTAAAAATATCATTTTTCTAAACAGATGAAGCTGCTCAAGTGCCTGTCAACAGATGAATAGATAAACAAAATGTGGTATATACATATAATGGAATATTATTCAGCCACTAAAAGGAACAAATTTCCCAGATATGCTACAATACGAATGAACCTTGAAAACATTATGCTAAGTGAAATAAGCCAAACACAAAAGGATATTATATAATTCCACTTATATGAATTATCTAGAATAGGGAAATTCAGAGAGACAGAAAGTAGATTAAAGGTTTCCAGGGGCTCAGGAAAGCAGCAGTGGGGAGTTCTTGCTTAATGGGTATTTTTTTCAGGTGAGGACAGGGTTTTGCAAATAGTTGTAACAGTTGTACAACACTGTGATGTAATTAATGCCACTGAATTATACACTTAAAAATGGTTCAAGTGGAAAATTTTGTTACCTATATTTTACTACAATAAAAAAATAAGCCAAAACAGACTAAAAATATTAGTATGTAAAAAAACGATTAAAACCAGAAATTAAGATATTAAAATAACAAAATACGTTAAATATTGCAAGAATATCACCCCTAAACACAATTTAAGGAATCTAAGGAACATAGCAAGTATGAGGTAGGGGAGGGGTGTCAAAGAGCAGCATAAATAGCTTAATCTCAAATAATTAGGATGCACATATAATTTACTATCCTAAGCAAGACACTTCTGAGAGGAAAGGGGACACTATTAATAATAACATAGGGAAAATATGTGTAGACTGAGACTGTCGGAGGCAACCCAGGATATGTGGTCATTCTACATACAAGAGCAACAGGTCCTCAAAGTTGAGGTCATGCCCACAGCTTGGGGTCTGGCCAGAGTACAATGGTCTGAAAGCATCTTCCTGAAGGACACAAGTGGTATAAAATGCAAATCGCTTTTTCGTTGTTTTTTTTTTTTTTTTACAGAGAAGTAACACAATTACATGGTCTTTACTTAAGTTTCCTAATTTGGGATTCATAAAACATAAAATCTATTATTAGATTTTTATTAAGAGCTATTATGTTAGTCTAGGAATTTTAGAAAGCCAAATTATACTTTGAATTGCACTGGCAGGCACAATAAGGAGTTCTTAAGGTGAATCATTTTTTATAAATCTACAGTTTTATATATTACATTAGAGCTCTATAAATATATATGTATATATTCTTTTATACGTATATATATGACTACAATTAAGCCTGAATATTTAAAAAATCAAACCAGAATTACTGAGAAAATTAGTAACTGATATCCAACCCATTCTTTATTTTTAAACTAAAATTAATCTTAAAGGCCTACACATAGGTTAACTTAAACAGTCCATACCTTACATGAGAAGTTCCGACTTGGGATGTTTCTTGCTAACTCTGATATCCTGGGTTTATTCTGCAGACACTTGGTTAGGTGATATTTTTTCAATTTTATTCTATTGTAATAATGATCAGCGAAGTTACAGTGATTCACATGCTGTTTCTGCATGCATTTCCCAAGGTGAGGAATACTATACTTCAAAGGCTGAAGAAATAATTTGCTCTTCTGCTGCATGATATCAAAGTCCCTGGTTTATGCTCCCTTTGCGGCTGCCAGCACATGAATGATTTTCATAGGAATGATTATATAGTAGTGGGTTCTTAGAGCATCTAAGATCTGCAGTTCTTATCCCTCCCCTTTGGGGCTGTGTACCCCTCCAGTTACAAATAACCGCAGACAGCTGATAACTCAAAGTATCTGAAAACTTGTAAAAGTTAAAGTTTAATTTAAATCACACTTCTTGGCAGATGTGACATAAATGTCTCATTTGTAAAGTCAATCCTGTCAGGCTCAAACAGCACTGATTCTGGTACACACATGGGCAAACTAAAACAAACAGAAAACAAAAAAACAAAATAAAAATTTGCAAATAAATACATAGACTTAATGGAGGCATCTCAGGAACTCTGAGGGCTTTTAAAGGCAAAACGGCTTTGATTTCACATAATTCATAACTTATCTTTGGTTTGTATGTGGAGGATAAACTGGAAAAGTCCAATCACTTAATAAAGGTAGAGGAGAAGGGATTAGTATTTATTGAGTGTTTGCTTCGTGCCACATGCTTTTATATACTTCATTTAATTTAAACTTCATAGGGACCTGATAGAGTAGCTATTATGATGTTGGCTTTACAGGTGAGCAAACTGTGGCTCAGGAAGGTTTAAGCAACTACCCCAGGTCACCTGAACAGTAATAGTAGAGCAATAAGTCTATCTGGATATAACAACAACTGGACTTTAATGTCAAAAAGGTGTTTAGCTCTTTAGTTGAAAAAAACAAAAAACACTTTAGGAGGCATACATGAAATGTGACGCCACCTGTTTTCTGTTGGGAAGCTGGTGCTTATTAACCTATCAAGGTAAGTAAAGCTAGTAAGCAGTTAAGTCAGAGAAACCTGGGTTCAGGTCTTCATTCCTGCACTTACCACCTGTGCTTAGTTTCATCATCTGCAAAACAGAGATAATGATCCCACTTACTCTATGAAATAGCTATTCTAAGAATGAAACAATTTATGTTAAAATCTTAATGAAGTGTCTGGCACGTAGTAACCACTCAATAAACGGTGGCTACTATTTTTAGGGCAGGAAAAATCTAGGTATGTTGCACACTGTTGAATGTCATCATGGAAGTCTTCCACAAATTGCTCCTCGGTATCAAAGGTATTTACACAATAGTGCGTCAGCTTTACCACAGCTCGGATCCGCTACGACGCCCCTGCCCCTCTTAACCTCTTTCTATGTCGCAGCAAAATAACGGGGGAGTGGGTATAGGGGATATGCAGTTGACACCAGCAAAAACAAAGTAAAATAAAAGAAAATAAAATAAAAGTCCTAAACCACTACATTCGTGCCCGCAGCCTCCATCCATCCATCTTTCACCCACTGGGAAAAGACAGTAGGCAAGGCTGGGGATAGGGGTAGGGTAGACGAATGGGTGTTCCTGGGAGAAACCGTTCGTTTTCCCTGTGCATCCGAGTGTGAGAGGGAGCGGTACCATGTGCCACGCAGTGAAGGGACATCGGTCAAAAAGCTAGGACCAAGGGACTGAGGGATGGTTGGGTGGGGGTGAGGACGGGGTGAAGGGAAGAGACTCCCAGCCTACGCCCCCCATACGTACGCAAACTGAAAGTCAGTCTCGCTCTAGACACCGAAACGAGTGAAGGCAGGCCGGAGAACCCGATGCTCTCAGGAAGGAGCGCAGCCCCCACCTCAGTCACGGTCAGCCGAAGTCTGCGTTCTGCAGCTAGCGGAACGACAGCCTACCCAGAACCGCCCGGAGCTGGTTTGCAGCACGCCGTCTACGTAACCGCCGTCTGGCACGAGCGCTAAGTGGATTCCGCCATCTTTATTGTGGTCAGGAATATTTTTTTTACTTCTCCTGGGTTCATTAACGCTCAAAGATATAAGCCTTTTGGTTCTTTGCTAGTCTTCAGAGCTCGAGATGAAACAGGAGAGAAGGGAACCAAAGGAGGCGGCGTCGCACTAGGTCTGCCACAGTTCCCTCACTCTCCGGTCTGCCCTCACTCAAGATGGCCACCAGCAAAATGGTGCAGTGGCGAGAGCCGCGCTGCCCTGGTTGCTAAGGAGACGCGACTGCCGGAAATGCGGAATTCGGGGAGAGAGCGCGCGCTAGGGCAGTGGGAGGGAACCCCGGCGTCACAGATCCTGACAGGGAAGAAGTAGGCAGGTCCTGGCAGGGGGGAGCTGTGGCGGCGGTATCTCGCCAGCTCCAGCCGGATGGAGTCTCGAGTCGCGGACGCAGGGGCCGGCCAGGCTGAGCGCGCAGCGGGCGAGGGCCGGACAAGCAGCAGCGCCGCTCAGGGACCCGCAATCTCGGCGCCCTTGGGTGCTGCCCGGTGGAAGCTCCTGCGGCAGGTAAGGTAGAGCCCTCTCGACTCACTTTTGCCTTTGGCCACTCCCCTCGCAAGCGACAGGCAGCTACTCTCCCCTTGGCAGCTCTGGGAGTTCCCTCACAGTTTTGCTGGGAGCCTCCTGAAAAGCGCCTCCTTGGTTCACCTAAGGGTCGCGCCAAAAGGAGGTATCAGGTGGCATTGGGCAGGGAGGGGGCAGCCGAGGCTGAGTCCTGGGAAACTCAGCTCGAAGGAGAAGATCCCTTTCTAGACATTAGTCTGCATCTGAGGGACTTTTCTCCTTGCTCGCCAGTAGGGTCGGTGGCACCGCCGCTCCCCGGTCCATACTGTTCGTTCCTGCTTCTGTTTTACTTTCTTCCCCTGGTTTCTTCCCCTTGCTTCTTAACTCCTAGCCTGGTTCTAGCTCCAAATCTGTCCCCTCTCTTGGTGATCAGCATGGTTGACTGTGTTGGGACAGTGACGTTGCACGTGTTGCTTCGGTTTCTTTCGTGGAGCGGAGAGCGAAGGGAGTTGCAAGAGCTGCCCCGGCGCCCTCCCGCTTCGCTTTCACGTGAAAGTTACGTGTTTATCTTATGGTTTGAAGAGATCAGAGAGATTCTCGGTGTCTAAGTGTGTTGATTTTTTTACTGGCGGTTATCTTTTAGCACTTAAAAGTTGCTACTGTTGCTGGTAACTTCAGTCGTATGCAGGTTTGAAGATTTTCTGATTTGACGACACTGACGCTCTTTCCAAACTGCTTGAAGTGAAATCTGTTTATCGTTTACATCCCAGTGTTATGCTTCTGCCTGGGGTGTCCTGCCGAACACTTTATTCAACAGGACATTTTCCATTTCTGACTTATATTTCGAGGAGAGTTTCCCAGCTATTGCCAGGTTACTTGAGATTGTGCTTTTAGTATTTTGGCGGTTACTTTGTTTGCAATTGTATCGAGTCACCTTTTCATACAGTGGCCTTCCAGTGTTGTCATGACAACTCAAAGATCATTTGTTTGCTGATGCATTGAAAGCCTTTGCAGGGCATTAATGATCTGGTTTTGCAATTAATGTTACAAATGGTATTATAGGATAATAAAATGCAAGTCCTCATAGATCATTATCTGTAGGAAATTTCTATAGTGAAATAAACATCAACTAAATTTAAAGTATCAGAATAGTAAATTAGGGCCTTAAAATGATCAATCACATCTTATCGTGACGACTTCAGTAATTCCTAGTAAAAATTCTAGTTGACCATCTCTTATATTCATTCTGAATTGTTGTCTACATTAGAATAAGGATAAGTTTCAGCTATGGCTGACACTTGAACTCCTCACATGCTTTGAAGTTTAATGTTTTGGTATACATGTGCCCGCTGTTTAGAGTCTTTCTACTTCTCTACTTGATGAATGACTGTTATCCTTCAGACCTCTATTTCAATCTCCTCCTACGTGAAGGCTCTGCTGACTCCTCTGGCTGAGTTAGACCTTCAGCTCACTATATGGGTGAACCTCATATCACATTATTTTATGATCATTTGATCAGAGTCCAACTTTCTCACTACAATAGGAGTTCTTCCTGGGAAAAGGTGATATTTTATTAATCTCCATCTCCTGCACCGGTTCTCGCTAGTTGATTTTTAGTAGATACTGTTACATATTGTGGAAAGGCTGAGTAAGGGACAGTCTTTAAGTGGCCCACAGCATCTCATCCTCAGTGTATTGTATCAGTGAGTAACAAATAACTACACTGTCATAACTGCATTCAACAGTGAGCATTTATTCTGTTTGTGGGCCACCTGGGAGTTGACTGACATAGGCTGTGATCAGCTGAGTGGCTCTATGCTGCATGCTTGGTCCACATGCCTCTAATTCTGGGCTGACATGTTCTCGTAGTGACGACAGAGGTATAAGAGAGCAAACGCAACCACTGAAACACATTTTAAGCACCTACTAATATCCTGTTGGCCAAAGTAAGATACTTAGCCAAGCCTAAAGTTAGGAGGCAGAGAAGTATGTTTTTTTCTTTGAGAGAGCAGGGGAGAAAGTGAATATTTTTCTATAATAATCGAATCTTCCATGTATTTTAAACATTTGCAGGCTCTTAGTAAATATGTTTTAAATGAATGGACCATTTGCATCTTGTTAGCATCCAACTGGAAAACTGTGAGGAATCTAAACAATGCTAAAGATATGCAATTCTTTTTCTCTCTCTTACGTGACATCTTCATGACATCTGCTATGTCTCCTTGTTTTCTCCCTCACAATTCTCTTTCCACTAGGGCTCCAGTGCTATCTCATGGCCCTTCACCTTAACTGTTCAATATTTTCTATGTTTTATAATTAACATTTTTGAGAGAAAACCTGGTTGTCCTAGTTCATCATTTGATACTAGGTCACATTGCTCTTGGGTGGCCTCAGCCTGCAGTGGCTTGAAGCAGGATTTTGGTTCATGGCCGGAGACTGAGGTTGGGCCGTGGCGGTGAGAGTGCTGAATCTTAGCCACTAGACCACAAGGGACCAGTGGCCAGTGACAAGGCCCTGGCCCATCAGCTGTTGTAGAAGTGAATTTCCACATAGAGATGGAAAGTAGTGAAACAAGTGTTTATTAGGAGGAAAAGAGTACCTGTGGATAGACACATGGGCGAGCTCAGAGAGAGAGTTGTGTCCTCGTGGTAGTTTGAATCACTTTTATGGGGCATTTCTTCTGGGTTTCCTTTGGCCAATCATCTTGCTTTGTCTGGTTCTGAGTCCATATCGGTATATCTCAGGGTCCTCCCATGTGTGTGTGCGTGCATCTCTTAGCCAAGATGGATTCCAGCGAAGAGGTGTATGGGTAGGATGGCATCACTTACTATGGGGTAGCACCCCCTCCCTTTTTGACCTTCAGGGAGCCTTTCTGGGCGTGTGTAGTGGAGAAGGTCTCCTTGACTTCAAGAATGAGGAATATGTGGTCTTTTATCTCTTATCTGGGCAGGGCTTAGCTCTTCTCCCTCCTGCTATTTTGGAGTATCTGTCCACAGGGGATGAACTCTGGCTGCTCACCCTGGGGCCCATCTATCTCCTGCCTCAACATGGAAAATTGCTGACTTTTGAGTATAGTGCCCACTTTAATCATATGAGGTCTGAGAGTCTATGGATCAATATCAATAGAGGCTGTGGATATTCCGTAATATTTTTCTCTTTGTTGTGTCTCATTACCGGATGGCAAAGATAGCTGTTGGCAACTTCATCATCCACCCAGCTAGTGATCCAGAAGAAATAACCCTTTTCCCCAACACCCAAATCATTTCCTCCAAAGAACTCTAAGAGGCGAAGTTTGCACCAACTGCTGTGTCTAGGAGACTAGTGCACTTTGGCCTGCGTCATGAGCCCACCCTGTGGCAGGGAAAATAACAACCCTACCATTATTGCATAGGGAGAGGGAGGGGCATTTCCCAAGGGGAAGGGATGTAGAGCAGATGAAAAAGTAGCTAATGACCATTACATGCTTACACACATCTCACAACCACCTACAGAATGAATAATGGGGCCTAGAGGTCTGAATACTTGGCTGAAGAATCTGATTAATGGAATATTTCACAGTACAATTTATTTTTATTTTTTTAATTAAATTTTTTTTAATTTTTTTAGTTTTTTGGCTGTGCCTCGCGACGTGTGGGATCTTAGTTCCCCAACCAGGGATCGAAACTGTGCCCCCTGCATTGGAAGCACAGAGTCTTAACCACTGGACCGCCAGGGAAGTCCCTCACAGTACAATTTAAATTAAAGCAGGATGATATATGTTTGAGACTGTCAATGCGGAAAGAGACAGCATGATTTCTGGAATAGAATTTCATACAATTGATTTTAGTCCCAGATCTACCACCCTTAACTATTTGTATGATGGTGAGCACCCTCTTTGGACCTCAGTTTTCTCATTTGTAAATGAGAGAGTGGGACTAGATTTCTTTAAGACCTTCTTCCTAATAATTATTATTCCATTAGTTTTTGTAATATTTAATTCATGACAATACCAACAGGTGGTATAAAAAAGCTTGTGAAGAAGGACAGTTAACTTGGCAAGCAACTCAACAGGGAAGGGCAGGATTGTGCACTGGCACTATTCAGTTCACATGGTCCAGTCTGAATATTTAATAGAGGGAATGGAGAGTGTTTGTTAATCCAGAGAATCAGTTACTAGAGATGTACTGTATTTTGTGCTCTTTTTAGGCCTTCTGATTCCATTGTAGAAAATGGCAGACAGACACCAAGAGAGCATGTCTTAAGAATGGTTGTGTGATGTGCTTGTAGATCTTGCACTGAGGGTTGTGGTTTAGATCCCTACATAAGTGAAGAATTGAGGGATGGACTCTTCATTGGTTTTTATTGGCATCACTTGGATCACTTTCTGCAGCAGGGGCTGAGCAAGGTCATTCGTGCTTTTTCACTCTTTTTTTTTTGCATAGAGAATTATTTGTTGACAACATTTTATACATCATTGTATTTATAAGGGTTTTTTCCCATTGTTTAAGTTAAACTGACATTTCAATGGATTATAGAACTTTATACTGCTATAGTCACAGATGACATAGATTTTTGTGTACTCTGCAGAACATACTTTAACCTTAAGTGTTTACATGTAATGCTCACCCCTGACCCCCGCTGTTCAAACCTTGTTGACATATACATCAGTGATTGGAGGAGATTTTCTTTTTTATGTCTCTGATTTATTAAGATTAATAATTGGTTTTGGGCTTTCCTGGTGGCGCAGTGGTTGAGAATCTGCCTGCCAATGCAGGGGACACGGGTTCGAGCCCTGGTCTGGGAAAGATCCCACATGCCACGGAGCAACTAGGCCCATGAGCCACAACTACTGAGCCTGCGTGTCTGGAGCCTGTGCTCCGCAACAAGAGAGGCCGCGACAGTAAGAGGCCCGCGCACCGCGATGAAGAGTAGCCCCCACTCGCCGCAACTAGAGAAAGCCCTCGCACAGAAACGAAGACCCAACACACCCCAAAATAAATAAATTTATTAAAAAAAAATAATAATTGGTTTCATTGGATTCCTTAAAAATATTTAGGATTGTGTTTTAGGTTAAAAAGGTGAATGTGAATGTTTTCTTGAATTAGAAGTATGTAGCTTATCAGTCTAAAAACAAAATATTCCATCAATAATTATTTTGAATGAAATGAACTTTTAACTGTGCAGTAAAGAAACTAAAATGTTTAGAAGGCTCTAGGTGTGAAAGCATTTGTCTTTTTTTTTTGAATTTTATGTTTTGTGTATTGGGTTGGTCAAAATGTTTGTTCAGGTTTTTCCATAAGATGTTACAAAAAAACGCAAAGGAACGCTTTGGCCAACCCAATATTTTCCACAATTTAAAAAATTTTAAAAGCAAAAACTTTCTAGAGCAGTGAATTTTGAGTGGGGTTTGGAAATTTACATATTTTAACAATTGCTGCAGATAAACATCTTTTCATGCTTATTTGCCATCTGTATATCACTTCAATGAAATGTCTTTTCATGTCTTTTGTCCATTTTCTTTTTTTTTTAAAGATGAACATATATTTATATTGGTAAATGTAAAAGAGAGAAAAACTAACATAGTATTGACTTATTTTAACATTTTATCAAGGCACTTTTTTTTTATACAGCAGGCTCTTATTAGTCATCAATTTTATACACATCAGTGTATACATGTCAATCCCAATCACCCAATTCATCCCACCAGCACCACCCGCTCCCCTGCCTCTTCCCCCTTTGGTGTCCATACGTTTGTTCCCTACATCTGTGTCTCAATTTCTGCTCTGCAAACTGGCTCATCTGTACCATTTTTCTAGGTTCCACATATATGCGTTAATATACGATATTTGTTTTTCTTTTTCTGACTTATTTCACTCTGTATGACAGTCTCTAGATCGATCCACGTCTCAACAAATGACCCAATTCCGTTCCTTTTTATGGCTGAGTAATATTCCATTGTATATATGTACCACATCTTCTTTATCCATTCATCTGTCGATGGGCATTTAGGTTGCTTCCATGACCCGGCCATTGTAAATAGTGCTGCAGTGAACATTGGGGTGCATGTGTCTTTTTGAATTATGGTTTTCTCAGGGTATATGCCCAGTAGTGGGATTGCTGGGTCATATGGTAATTCTATTTTTAGTTTTTTAAGGAACCTCCATACTGTTCTCCATAGTGGCTGTATCAATTTACATTCCCACCAACAGTGCAAGGGTTCCCTTTTCTCCACACCCTTTCCAGCATTTGTTGTTTGTAGATTTTCTGATGATGCCCATTCTATCCAGTGTGAGGTGATACCTCATTGTAGTTTTTTTTTTTTTGCGGTACGTGGGCCTCTCACTGTTGTGGCCTCTCCTGTTGCGGAGCACAGGCTCTAGACGTGCAGGCTCAGCGGCCATGGCTCATGGGCCCAACCGCTCCGCAGTATGTAGGATCTTCCCGGACTGGGGCATGAACCCGTGTCCCCTGCATTGGCAGGCGGACACTCAAGCACTGCGCCCCTTGGGAAGCCCCCTCATTGTAGTTTTGATTTGCATTTCTCTAATAATTAGTGATGTTCAGCAGCTTTTCATGTGCTTCTTGGCCATCTGTATGTCTTCTTTGGAGAAATGTCTATTTAGGTCTTCTGCCCATTTTTGGATTGGGTTGTTTTTTTATTATTGAGCTGCATGAGCTGTTTATATATTTTGGAGATTAATCCATTGTCCGTTGATGCGTTTACAAATATTTTCTCCCATTCTGAGGGTTGTCTTTTCGTCTTGTTTATGGTTTCCTTTGCTGTGCGAAAGCTTTGAATTTTCACTAGGTCCCATTTGTTTACTTTTGTTTTTATTTCCATTACTCTAGGAGGTGGATCAAAAAAGACCTTGCTGTGATTTATGTCAAAGAGTGTTCTTCCTATGTTTTCTTCTAAGAGTTTTATAGTGCCCGGTCTTACATTTAGGTCTCTTATCAATTTTGAGTTTATTTTTGTGTATGGTGTTAGGGAGTGTTCTAATTTCATTCTTTTACATGGAGCTGTCCAGTTTTCCCAGCACCACTTGTTTAAGAGACTGTCTTTTCTCCATTGTATATCCTTGCCTCCTTTGTCATAGATTAGTTGACCATAGGTGTGTGGGTTTATCTCTGGGCTTTCTATTCTGTTCCATTGATCTATATTTCTGTTTTTGTGTCAGTACCATATTGTCTTGATTACTGTAACTTTGTAGTATAGTCTGAAGTCAGGGAGTCTGATTCCTCCAGCTCCGTTTGTTTCCCTCAAGACTGCTTTGGCTATTTGGGGTCTTTTGTGTCTCCATACAAATTTTAAGATTTTTTGTTTTAGTTCTGTAAAAAAAATGCCATTGGTAATTTGATAGGGATTGCATTGAATGTGTAGATTGCTTTGCGTAGTATAGTCATTTTCACAATATTGATTCTTCCAACCAAGAACGTGGGCTATCTCTCCATCTGTTGGTATCATCTTTAATTTCTTTCATCAGTGTCTTATAGTTTTCTGCATAAAGGTCTTTTGTCTCCCTAGGTAGGTTTATTCCTAGGTATTTTATTCTTTTTGTTGCAGTGGTAAATGGGAGTGTTTCCTTAATTTCTCTTTCAGATTTTTCATCATTAGTGTATCGGAATGCAGGAGATTTCTGTGCATTAATTTTGTATCCTGCAACTTTACCAAATTCATTGATTAGCTCTAGTAGTTTTCTGGTGGCATCTTTAGGATTCTCTATGTATAGTATCATATCATCTGCAAACAGTGACAGTTTTACTTCTTTCCCAATTTGCATTCCTTTTATTTCTTTTTGTACTCTGGTTGCCGTGGCTAGGACTTCCAAAACTATGTTGAATAATAGTGGTGAGAGTGGACATCCTTGTCTTGTTCCTGATCTTGGAGGAAATGCTTTCAGTTTTTCTCCATTGAGAAAGATGTTTGCTGTGGGTTTGTCATATATGGCCTTTATTATGTTGAGGTAGTTTCCCTCTATGCCCACTTTCTGGAGAGTTTTTATCGTAAATGGGTGTTGAATTTTGTCAAAAGCTTTTTCTCTATCTATTGAGATGATCATATGGTTTTTCTCCTTCAATTTGTTAATATGGCGTATCACATTGATTGATTTGCGTGTATTGAAGACTCTTTGCATCCCTGGGATAAATCCCACTTGATCATGGTGTATGATCCTTTTAATGTGTTGTTGGATTCTGTTTGCTAGTATTTTGTTGAGGATTTTTGCATCTATATTCATCAGTGATATTGGTCTGTAATTTTCTTTTTTTGTAGTATCTTTGTCTAGTTTTGGTATCAGGGTGATGGTGGCCTCGTAGAATGAGTTTGGGAGTGTTCCTTCCGCCACAATTTTTTGGAAGAGTTTGAGAAGGATGGGTGTTAGCTCTCCTCTAAATGTTTGATAGAATTCAGCTGTGAAGCCATCTGGTCCTGGACTTTTGTATGTTGGAAGATTTTTAATCATAGTTTCAACTTCATTACTTGTGATTGGTCTGTTCATATTTTCTATTTCTTCCTGGTTCAGTCTTGGAAGGTTATACGTTTGTAAGAATTTGTCCATTTTTTCCAGGTTGTCCATTTTACTGGCATAGAGTTGCTTGTAGTAGTCTCTTAGGATGCTTTGTATTTCTGTGGTGTCTGTTGTAACTTCTCCTTTTTTATTTCTAATTTTATTGATTTGAGTCCTCTCCCTCTTTTTCTTGATGAATCTGGCTAATGGTTTATCAATTTTTTTATCTTCTTAATGAACCAGCTTTTACTTTTATTGATCTTTGCTACTGTTTCCTTCATTTCTTTTTCATTTATTTCTGCTCTGATCTTTATGATTTCTTTCCTTCTGCTAACTTTTTTTTTTTTTTTGCTGTACGCGGGCCTCTCACTGTTGTGGCCTCTGCTCTTGCAGAGCACAGGCTCCAGACGCGCAGGCTCAGCGGCCATGGCTCACAGGCCTTCCCGCTCCGCGGCGTGTGGGATCTTCCCAGACCGGGGCACAAACCCGTGTCCCCTGCATCGGCAGGCGGACTGTCAACCACTGCGCCACCAGGGTAACCCCTTTGGGGGTTTTTTGTTCTTCTTTCTCTAATTGCTTTAGGTGTAAGTTCAGGTTGTTTATTTGAGATGTTTCTTGAGGTAGGCTTGTGTTGGATAAACTTCCCTGTTAGAACTGGTTTTGCTGCATCCCACAGGTTTTGGGTCGTTGTGTTTTAATTGTCATTTGTCTCTAGGTATTTGTTGATTTCCTCTTTGATGTCTTAAGTGATCTCTTGGTTATTAAGTAGTGTATTATTTAGCCTCCATGTGTTTTTTTTTTTTTTTTTTAGGTTTTTTCCCTGTATTTGATATCTAGTCTCATAGTGTGTGGTCGGAAAAGATACTTGATACAATTTCAGTTTTCTTAAATTTACCAAGGTTCAATTTGTGACCCAAGGTATGTCTATCTTGGAGATTGTTCCATGAGCACTTGAGAAGAAAATGTATTCTGTTATTTTTGGATGGAATGTCCTATAAATATCAATTAAGTCCATCTTGTTTAATGTATCATTTAAAGCTTGTGTTTCTTTCTTTATTTTCATTTTGGATGATCTGTCCATTGGTGAAAGTGGGATGTTAAAGTCCCCTACTATGATTGCGTTACTGTCGATTTCCCCGTTTTTGTCTGTTAGCACTTGCCTTATGTATTGAGGTGCTCCTCTGTTGGGTGCAGAAATATTTACAATTGTTACATCTTCTTCTTGGATTGATCCCTTGATGATTATGTAGTGTCCTTTTTTGTCTCTTGTAGTAGTCTTTATTTTAAAGTCTATTTTGTTTGAAATGAGAATTGTTACTCCAGCTTTCTTTTGATTTCCATTTGCATGCAATATCTTTTTCCATCCCGTCACTTTCAGTCTGTGTGTGTCCCTAGGTCTGAAGTGGGTCTCTTGTAGACAGCATATTACGGGTCTTGTTTTTGTATCCATTCAGCCAGTCTATGTGTTTTGGTGGGAGCATTTAATCCATTTATGTTTAAGGTAATTATCGATATGTATGTTCATTCCTGTTACCATTTTCTTAATTGTTTTGGGTTTGTTATTGTAGGTCTTTTCCTTCTCTTGTGTTTCCTGCCTAGAGAAGTTTCTTTAGCATTTGTTCTAAAGCTGGTTTGGTGGTGCTGAATTCTGTTAACATTTGCTTATCTGTAAAGGTTTGAATTTCTCCACCGAATCTGAATGAGATCCTTGTTGGGTAGAGTAATCTTGGTTGTAGGTTTTTCCCTTTCATCACATTAAATATGCTCTGCCACTCCCTTCTGGCTTGCAGAGTTTCTGCTGAGAAATCAGCTGTTAACCTTATGGGGATTCGCTTGTATGTTATTTGTTGCTTTTTCCTTGCTGCTTTTAATATTTTTTCTTTGTATTTAATTTTTGATAGTTTGATTAATATGTGTCTTTGCATGTTTCTCTTTGGGCTTATCCTGATTAATATGTGTCTTGGCATGTTTCTCTTTGGGTTTATCCTGTATGGTGCTCTCTGTGCTTCCTGGATTTGATTGACTATTTCCTTTCCCATGTTAGGGAACTTTTTGACTATAATCTCTTCAAATATTTTCTCAGACCCTTTCTTTTTCTCTTCTTCTTCTGGGACCCTTATAATTTGAATGTTGGTTCGTTTAATGCTCTCCCAGAGGTCTCTGAGACTGTCCTCAATTCTTTTCATTCTTTTTTCTTTATGCTGCTCCCTGGCAGTTATTTCCACCATTTTATCTTCCAGCTCACTTATCCATTCTTCTGCCTCAGTTATTCTGCTATTGATTCCTTCTAGAGTATTTTTAATTTCAGCATTTGTGTTGTTCATCATTGTTTGTTTGCTTTCTAGTTCTTCTAGATCCTTGTTGAATGTTTCTTGTATTTTCTCCATTCTGTTGCCAAGATTTTGGATCATCTTTACTATCCTTACTCTGAATTCTTTTTCAGTTAGGTTGCCTATTTCATCTTCATTTATTTGTTCTTGTAGGTTTTTACCTTGCTCCTTCGTCTGTAATATATTTTTCTGTCATTTCTTTTTTTTTTTTTTTGATGGTTGGTGCTGTATTCCTGTGTTACTCGTTGTTTGGCCTGAGACGTCCAGCACTGGAGTTTGCAGAAAGTTGGGTAGAGCTGGGTCTTGTTGCTGAGATGCGTTCCTCTGGGAGTCCTCACTGCAATTAATATTCCCTAGGGTCCTAGGTTCTTTTTTAGTCTAGCGGTTTGGACTCGGAGCTCCCACCACAGGAGCTTGGGCCCAACCTCCAGCCTGGGACCCAAGATCCCGCAAGCTTCATGGAACGGTAAAGAAAAAAAAAAGGCAAAAGAGAAAGAAAGAAAAAAGCAGTACAATATCAAAGAATAAAAAATAAAGTAAAATTAGAAAGATAAAAAATATATTAGGAAAAATAAAACTACCATTAAAACAAGTGCAACAAGGTAAAATAAAACCTCAACAGAAAAAAGAAAAAAAAAAGCGGGGGGAACAAGCCAAAAGGGGAGAACAATTACAGAGTATAAAGAATAAAATAAAATTAGAAAAATAAAAGATTTATTAGGAAAAATAAAAACATAAAAGAATCAACAACAATGAATCAGCAAGGTAAAACAGAACCCCAATCTAAAAGAAGAAAAAAGAAAAAGAAAAACAAAAAGCCTTGGCTATGGGGGCGAATTTTAGGTGGGGGCTGGAACTTAGGCAGGGGCGGGGTTTAGGGTGGGGCAGGACCCAGGCATTTGGTGTTACGTTTGATCATGGGGTGGGGCCTAGGCTCAGGACCCATGTAGCTGGAAATGGCCCTGAGGGGGGGCCATGTTCAAGTGTGGGGCAGGGCCTCTTCTTAAGACCTGGGTGGAAGGGGAGAGGCAGCACGTGGAAGGGAGGGCCTCTGGAGTGTGGGGTTCCAGAGTTTGGAGATAGGGCCCTGAGTGAGGGTGTGTGGGTGGGGTTTAGGCCCAGCGCATTGGAGGGGGTCTCCGAGTGTAGCGGTGGGGCCCTGGGTGAGGGTGTAGGGGCGGGGCTTGGATTCTGCATGGCAGGAGGGAGGCTCTGAGGGCAGAGGATTAGGCCCGAGCCCAAGAGGCTCCCTGGTGCCTAAGTGGACAGGGAAGGCACTGGCCGCATTCCCTTCCATTCCTTCGTGCCCCTCCCTCACCATCTCCCCCAGGGTGTCCCCCGTCACTGCTGGACCCCTAACTGCGGGTGGGTCCCGCTGGGTGTAGGAACTCCCCTACCCCAGCCACCCCTCAGGGGTGCCAGTCCTGGAGGTCCGGCCTTTACTTTTGCTCCCCCTTCCTCCCTCTCACTCCCTCAGGACCCGCATGGCTGGAGGGGGCCTCGGTGGGCAGAGGATGAGGCCTGGGATCTCAGCAGGTTCCTGGGCACCCAAGTGGGCAGGAGAAACCTGGCCACACTCCCTTTTGATCCTCTGCCCTCCCAATGGTCCCCCAATTTACCGCTTCCGGCATGGGATCCCTTCCCCTCCCCCAGCTGCCCCTTAGGGGCACCAGTCCTATCCTGCCTCCATTTCTCCCCCTTCACTCCTCCCATGCCTCATGTCCTACCCGGTTGCTGGGGGTTCTTCCTGTCCCCTTATGTTTCTGTGGTCCCTCACCAGTGCCTGGCAGGTGCCCTAGTTGTGAGGAGAGATGAATTCTGAGTCCTCCTAGTACGCCATCTTGACTCCGCCCTTGAAATGTATTTTTATTATTCAGTTCAAAATACTTTATAATTTCCATTGTGTTCTTTTTTTCATTCACAGATTATTTAGAAGTTTATTGCTTAACTTCCAAATATATTTGGTTTTCATATCTTTTTATTTTTCATTTGTTTATGACTATTAGAGTGCTTTATATCTTAAAAAAACTTTATGGGAAATGTCAAACATATACAAAAGGGGAAAAAATAGTTTAATAACCACTCAGGTATCCATAAGCTTCAACTATTTTTAACTCTGGACCAAATTCGTTTCATTTTTGTTCTCTCATTATGCAACCCTCACCAGATTATTTTGAAGTGAATCTCAGATATCATATTTTTTCTATAAATATTTCAGTATGTACCTATACAAGATGACATTAAAAAATTAATTACAATACCATATCCTATCCAGAATAATTCCTTGATGTCATAAAATATCTGGTCAGTTTCCAAAAGTTTTCCATTGTCTCCTAATTTTTCTTTACAGTTTGATTATTTTGAAAACAGGATCCAAATTAAGTTCCAAATATCGTTATTGGTTGATATGTACAAGTCTTTTTAATCTAAATATTCCCTCAGCATGTCTCTTTTTCAACCCTTGCCGTTTATTTTAGAAGTAACTGGGTGTTTTGTAGTTTCCCATAATTTGAATTTTGCTAATTGCACTTGATGATGTTGTTTAATGTGTTCCTCTATCCCTGTATTTCCTATTTCCTGTAAGATATAGAGGCTTGATCAGATTCAGATTTGATGTTTTTTGTTTTGTCTTGTTTAATTGGTCAAGATGATGGTGGTGTGAGATTTCATCAATAATCATAGTGATGTCTGGTTATTTCTCTTCTTGTTGATGATTACCTAGGTTCATGAATTCATGAAGGAGTTGAAAAATGGTGATATTCTGTTGTTCCTTCTTCATTTATTACTTGGAATACTAGTATAAAGAGAAATTTCCCCTCAACTTCCATTTGGATATTCTCAGTTATGGTTCATATAGAAGAGACAGATAAATACTTGATTTTTTCTCATTTACTAGTTTTCAAAATAAGTTGGTTCTTTAGCATTTTTCGGTGATCATCAATGAAGTATTTAAAAAGTTACTGTTATGAACTAATGTGTTTCAACTCAGTTACATTTATTATCTTTGTTAATGCTTGCACTATCCCATCAGTCCTTTTGATATAACCCTTAATTTTGTATGGCTTTCTTGTTTTCTTGTGTGCATGATGTTCCAGACTTATCTTGTACAATTCCTGCCCTTTTTCCAAGGGCCTTACTTTTTTTTTTTTTCTTTCTTCTTTTTGGCTGTGCTGCGTGGCTTGCATTATCTTAGTTCCCTGACCAGGAATTGAACCCACGCCCTTGGCAGTGAAAGCATGGAGTTCTAACCACTGGACGACCAGGGGATTCCCCTTACTTTGTTTTAATAAAAAATGGTATTTAGAGACAGCAGTATGTGCAGTAGGTGTGCTCATTGCTACTAGTTTGGTCATTGTTTTTAGACCTTTTCAGTGGTCAGATGTAGGAAATATATGTACAGTTTTAAAAAATGACATACATCATTAGTTTATATTATACTTTATTCAGATTCAGAGCTACAGGGTTTTTGCTTAACCTCATTAATCTTACAGTTGTATCTCCTTTCTTCCATACTTAAAAACCTAGTTTTCAATGGCACCAAGAAAACTACTCATTTGATTTATCTTCACACACACACACACACACACACACACACACACACACACACACACACACACGCACGCACGCACTGGCTCAGAATAACATACCTGCCCCTGCCTAGGTATTAAGCTTTGAAATTCAACTTTTACCCCCTAAGTCTACAAGCTGTTGAAGGTGCTGCTTGTCTTCTCAGCTCTTTCTTTTGGAATTGATGAATGTCTCACAAGAAAAGTGGTTGCAAAAGCCAGACTCATCTCTCTAGATTTACCTCCTTTTAAAGATATTAGACTGGTAGATCTTCACTATATTCTTTGCCCTCTGATGCCTTCGAGTAATGTTTTAAAATATTTTGTGTATGTTTTCTAGTTGTCTTCAGTAAGATGTTGGTCTGAATTATTTAATCTGCCATTACTGGAAAATAAAGTCCCCTTACCACTTAAATGTTGAAAATTTAATTTATATTTATATAATGTGACAACAATATTTGGTTTTATTTCAAAGGTTCTGAAACAAAAACACCTGGATGATTGTCTACGACATGTATCTGTAAGAAGATTTGAATCATTTAATCTGTTCTCAGTAACAGAAGCCCAAAAAAGGGAAACTGAAGAGGAAGTTGGTGCCTGGGTTCAATATACAAGCATCTTGTATCCTGAATACAGTATTTTCTTAAGGTAAACATCACTCTAGTTAAGATTTTTTTTTAAGTTTTTTTCTCTTGTAGAAGAAAACAATCTAAGAATCTCATTGTTCATTCTATTGAGTTTGCAGGCAATCTTTATCAGAACTTAGGTTTTGCAACTTTGTGTTTGGAATCCTGCTGCTTTAACTGGGTCTTACTGTATTCTCAGAACTAAAAATAAAACATTCTAAGGAAGGTATCGGCATTTGAGGATAAAGTTCAAATCAAAGGGTTCAATTTAACCATTGTCTCATAGCATTTGATTATGAAAAAAAGCCAAGTTCTTTTTGAGGCAAAGAAGGCTGAAAGTGAAAACAGAATTTTTCCAAACTGCTCTTCAAGTAGTAGTTATTTGAAAAATCAAGCTTTGGTATTTTTCCCATTCATGTTTTGTCACTTTCAGAATAGAATCTTAGGAATAGGAGGAGAAAATTCACCCAAAACAGTGATATCGTGAGAAGCATACAGACTGTTCTGGCTTTAAAAATCATTAGAAAAGAGATAAGAGAGTTGCAAACTGAAGTAACAAGATATCATTTTTACTGAATTAATCTTCTCTCACAGTTACAGTCTAGCATGTTGCAATATTACTGCAGGTATTTGATTTTATAAAATCTGCCTTTCTTGACAAGATTTCACCTTTTGAAAGGGAGGGAGGAGCACATTTACAGTAACTGTAAGAAGAGCAAAGAACATTTTAAGTGGAAATGTGTCTGAATACAGTTTAGGTGAGGTCAGGAATAATTTTAAGAAAAAAAGTTTTCACAAAGGGTGTCTATTTATAGTATATGTTTCCTGAACTATTTTAGTTTAAAATATCTCAGCTCTAAAAGATACCATTATAGCTTAAAATTTGGGATTTGGATAAAAATTGACTAGAGTGGACAGGGGAATGCAATTAGGATCTGGTTTCATCATGTTGATTTATTAAAAACTCTAAATAGAAGGTAAAAACTTAAGGATTTGTGAGTTTGCCTGTACATTCATTATGAGATTGAAATTAGAATACCTCAACTGCCTGGCATTCTGATGGAGATAATTAGTTTAATCCTTGATTAGGAAGGAAAGAAAAATGCATTAAATGCTTACTGTTTGCCAAGTACAGTACTACGTGCTTTGATGTATTCTAATTCATGTACTCCTTACAATAAGTCTGTGAAGTAGGAATGAAGATGATTAAACAATTGGAAGATAGAATCTATAAGGATATTAAAGAGAAGGAGAAACAGAGTAATACCCCTACTGGTAGGGGTCTTCAGGTATAAAGTTCTAAAACTTATCTTCTACGTCTACGGTGACAAGAGGCAGTAAGTGTAAACTGTACCAAGAATAACTTCCTGGCATCTTCAAGGCCCTGGTAAAGAATAACTTCCTGACATCTTCAAGGCCCTGGTAAGGCTTAGCCAGAGAGAATGTGAAATCTTCTGTTCTTGAGAGCTTTCAAAATAAGGCATGGTTCTCCACCTGGTGGAGATGGTGTTGATGTAGCACCAAGACACCTCTCCAACAGTGTGGTTCTTTGTGATATATCCATTTTTGAAAGAATAAATATATCTATATAAATATGATATTAAATCCTAGTTTATAGAAAGATGACAGGTGACTGAGCTAGAATTTAGGCCTCATTGGCTGCCAAGATTTTTTCTCTGTTTTTCAAACTAGCTAATATCTCTCCATATCAATAGTGCAAAAATAACGATAGCTTACACATACAGAATTCTAGAGCTGAATTCTGATCTTAGAAAAAAATAATCCTAACAACATTAATAATGACTGACAATTGAGTGCCTACTATGTGACAAGCACTGTTGTGAATGGTTTACATGTATAAGCTTATTTAATTCACATAGCACCTCCTGAGGTAAATATTGTTTTTATCCTCATTTTACAGATGAGAAAATATCTCGATTGAGGGCACACAGCCAATAATTGGTTGTGCCCCTATTTAAACCCTGGTGGTCTGGTTTCATGCCTGTATAATACTTTTAAAAACTTTTGTTTTGAAATAATTACAGGCTCTCAAAAAGCTGCAAAAATAGTACAAGGAGTTCCATGTACCCATCACCCAGCTGTCTCCATCAGTAACATCTTATATAATGATAGTCACAGCCTGCACTTTTAACTTCTACACATCCTGCCACTTGTGCGGCAGTCATATATACATTTATTCACTTTTCAGATGAAGGGATTGAGGCCTAGATAAACTAATTTCCTCATTGATTATTCTGAGCATTCCATTTCTTACTCCATAATCCTGATACTGTATAGGAAATCACTGATATTACTGTAATTGCTTAGGAAGGGCAGGATTTCTGCCAAGAATAGTTCATTCCATTCCATTGCCAATTTTGTTCATGTTGATTTCTTATGGTTACCACTTCTCCTTGTTTACTGTTATCTACCCAACATGGATTTCCATTCTTGCTCCTTTGATATCTTGTATCAACTCTTTTGTCAGTCTTTCCATGCCATTTCTTTAGCTACTTTTATCTGTTTTCTTCAGTGTTATTTGAATTGTGAGCACTCTAAAGTTTAAAAAAATTACTTGTAATAGCCAAAGTAGTGGCTTGGAAAGTTGTTTTGAAATGCAGTACCATCATCATCTTCTATATTTTTTAAGTTTATTAACGCTATGCAGTAAAAAAAAGTGGTGAATAGTTTTTAAATAAATCAGTAAATTCATTTCCCTACATATTGATTTATGTTCCTTTAAAGTTTTATTAGACTTGAAATGAATACCTTAAGAGAGTAAATAACTAGATATTCGTGAATTCAGAGTACATAGTTGTATATTGTTTATATTATTAAAATGTATATAAGCAGTGGCCTGAATTAAAATTTTGATCATTTCCTGTCAGCTTTACATGATGATACTTAAAATGAAGGAATAAAGAATTTCCCCTGGTGACTTTTCATCAGAAACAAAAGTCTGGACAATGTAAAAGTTAGGTTATGAATTCTCCAATATCTGTTGTCTTTTCTGTATATCTGAGGATGGTCGACTCTTTGCTCCAAAGTGAATGTTGAGACTTAGTAAATTAAAATCCAGGGTATGGCTCCTGCTTTATTCCTTGGCAAAGTCTTCTTGTTTCCCTGGTGTTCATTTCTTAGAATTTTATAGAAGAGGTTCTTGCTATTAGATAGATGCATGTATAGAAAACTAATATATACCAGGAGGTGTTTATACTAAAAATCCTTCATTAAAAATTCCTTGTTCCTGGGACTTTCCTGGTGGTCCAGTGGCTAAGACTTGTGCTCCCAATGCAGGGGGCCCAGGTTTGATCCCTGGTGAGAGTACAGTGGCTAAGACTTGCGCTCCTAATGCAGGGGGCCCAGGTTTGATCCCTGGTGAGGGAACTAGATCCCTCGTGCTGCAACTAAGAGTTTGCATGCTGCAACTAAAGATCCCATGTGCCGCAACTAAAAAAGATCTCGCATGCTGCAACTAAAAGATCCCACACGCCGCAGCAAAGATCCCATGTGCCGCAGCTAAGACCCGGCACAGCCAAATGAATGAATGAATGAATGAATAAATATATATATATGAAGGGACTTCCCTGGTGGTCCAGTGGTTGTGAATCTGTCTTGCAGTGCAGGGGATGTGGGTTTGATCCCTGGTCAGGGAACTAAGATCCCATGTGCCATGGGGCAACTAACTAAGCCCATGTGCCACACTACTGAGCCTGTGCGCCACAACTAGAGAGAAGCCTGCGCACCACAATGAAGAGCCTGTGTGCCACAACGAAAGATCCCATGTGCTGCAACTAAGACCTGATGCAGCCAAAAAAAAATATATATATATATTAATAGATCTTTATTGGAGTATAATTGCTTCACAATACTGTGTTAGTTTCTGTTGTACAACAAAGCAAATCAGCCGTATGAATACATGTCCCCATACCCCCTCCCTCTTGAGCCTCCTTCCCATCCTCCCTATCCCACCCCTATAGATCATCGCAAAGCACCGAGCTGATCTCCCTGTGCTATGCTGCTGCTTCCCACTAGCCAACTATTTAACATTCAGTAATGTATATATGTCGTTGCTACTCTCACTTCACCCTCCTACTCCATGTCATCAAGTCCATTCTCTATGTCTGCCTCTTTATTCCTGCCCTGCAACTAGGTTCATCAGTACCTTTTTTTTTTTAGATTCCATATATATGCGTTAGCATACGGTATTTGGTTTTCTGTTTCTAACTTACTTCACTCTGTATGACAAACTCTAGGTCCAACCACCTCACTACAAATAACTCTATTTTGTTTCTTTTTATGGCTGAGTAATATTCCATTGTATATATGTACCACATCTTCTTTATCCATTAATCTGGCAGTGGACATTTAGGTTGGTTCCATGTCCTGGCTGTTGTAAATAGTGCTGCAGTGAACATTGTGGTGCATGTCTCTTTTTGAATTATGTTTTTCTCAGGGTATATGCCCAGTAGTGGGATTGCTGGGTCATATGGTTGTTCTATTTTTAGTTTTTTAAGAAACCTCCATACCGTTTTCCATAGTTGTTGTATCAATTTACATTCCCACCAACAGTGTAGGAGGGTTCCCTTTTCACCACACCCTTTCCAGCATTTATTGTTTCTAGCTTTTTTGATAATGGCCATTCTGACTGGTGTGAGGTGGTACTTCATTATAGTTTTGACTTGCATTTCTCTAATAATTAATAACATTGAGCATCTTTTCATCTGCCTCTTGGCCATCTGTATGTTTTCCTTGGTGAAATGTCTATTTAGGTCTTCCACCCATTTTTTAACTGGATTGTTTGTTTTTTTGATATTGAGTTCCATGATCTGTTTGTATATTTTGGAGATTAATTCTTTGTTGTTTCATTGGGAAATATTTTCTCCCATTCTGAGGGTTGTCTTTTTGTCTTGTTTATGGTTTCCTTTGCTGTGCAAAACCTTTTAAGTTTAATTAAGTCCCATTTGTTTATTTTTGTTTTTATTTCCATTACTCTAGGAGGTGGGTCAAAAAAGATCTTGCTGTGATTTATGTCAAAGAGTGTTCTTCCTATGTTTTCCTCCAAGAGTTCTGTGTCTGGTCTTACATTGAAGTCTTTCATACATTTGGAGTTTATTTTTGTGTTTGGTGTTAGGTAGCATGCTAATTTCATTCTTTCACATGGAGCTGTCCAGTTTTCTCAGCACCACTTATTGAAGAGGCTGTCTTTTCTCCATTGTATGTTCTTGCCTCCTTTGTCGTAAATTAGATGCCCATATGTGCGTGGGTTTATCTCTGGGCATTATCCGGTGCCATTGATCTATATTTCTGTTTTTGTGCCAGTACCATACTGTTTTGATTACTGTGGCTTTGTGGCATAGTTTGAAGTCGGGGAGCCTGATTCCTCCAACTCCATTTTTCTTTCTCAAGTTGCTTTGGCTATTTGGGGTCTTTTGTGTTTCCATATGTATTGTAAGATTTTTTGTTCTAATTCTGTGAAGAATGCCATTGGTAGTTTGATAGGGATTGTACTGAATCTGTAGATTGAATTGGGTAGTAGATTGCTTTGGGTAGTATAGTTATTTTCACAATATTGATTCTTCCAATCCAAGAACGTGGTATATTTCTCCATCTGTTTATGTTATCTTTGATTTCTTTCATCAGTGTTTTATGGTTTTCTGAGTACAAGTCTTTCGCCTCCTTAGGCAGGTTTATTCCTAGGTATTTTATTCATTTTGTTGCAGTGGTAAATGGGAGCGTTTCCTTAATTTCAACAATTTCATTGTTGGTGTATAGGAATGCCAGAGATTTCTGTGCATTAATTTTGTATCCTGCAACCTTACCAAATTCACTGATTAGTTCTAGTAGTTTTCTGGTGACATCTTTAGGATTTTCTATGTATAGTAAAAAACTGTATTAAAAAAAATTTCTTCTCCTTGTCTTATAAGTTGCAATTTCTTGTTGTATAGAGATTACTGTATAGATACTAGAAATTATTGTTCCCCGCCCCTGTATTTTAACTTAATTTCAGTGTAATAGGAATTTGCATATTCTGGAAACTTTAAAATACTTCCATTTATATTCAGAACCATAAAAGTGCCTGAGTTATTCATTTATAAATGTATACAAGTTCTAGGGATAGAAGAAGCTGAGAGGCCTGAACTGTCCTCCTTTCTTTGAATGACTCCTGTTGCTATGGTAATTGCTGAATTAGAAGCCTAGCATTCTTGCGTTTTGGCCTGTCCTGGAGGCTTAGAATGGGCAAGAAGTCAAGAATGACTTTGTAGGGCTTCCCTGGTGGCGCAGTGGTTGAGAGTCCGCCTGCCGATGCAGGGGACGCGGGTTCGTGCCCTGGTCCGGGAAGATCCCACATGCCGTGGAGCGGCTGGGCCCTTGAGCCATGGCCGCTGAGCCTGTGGCATCCAGAGCCTGTGCTCCGCAACGGGAGAGGCCACAGCAGTGAGAGGCCCGCGTACCACAAAAAAAAAAGAACTGTAGTACAGCAAATGCACTGCATTGAGATCATGTATTGCTTCTCTAAGGAAAGGAAAAAAAATAAAACAAACCCTCACCCCACTGGATTTAGTATGTACCCTGTGAGCGCACACTGAATAAAAACTTGTGATGGGAATGATATGCTTATGAAATTAGATGTATGGCAGATTATCCTTATATGTGTAGTGTATCATAGGTGCCCCTTTAAAACTTGGCAAGGTTGGTATCTGAGGCAAATATGAATACTGAATTTATATTTGTTTATTATTTTTAATTTAAATTTATTTATTTATTTGTTCATTTTTGGCTGCGTTGGGTCTTCGTTGCTGCGTGCAGGCTTCCTCTAGTTGCAGTGAGCAGGGGCTACTCTTTGTTATGGGTGCACAGGCTTCTCATTTCATGGAGCTTAAATCACAGATATGGGCTAATTGTAACTTAATTTTCTAGGTTATTTGAAGTTCAGTCATGATTGTTTGTGTAGTTTGCTTACATATACATATATTCAAAGTTTCAGTAAATTGAAATATTCCCTAGATACTTTTTCAAATTTTCATATATTATGTAGAAATAATCTTTTAGTTTCCTATAACTAGTAGATGTAAGACTGAAAAAAAAACTCTTCAGCCATTTATTTTCGAAAGATCTCCAAAGTAGTTGCATGGAAAATCAACTTTTTAAACCTCTTTGTTCTTATGCAGCCTCTTAGGACCCATTCTGCTCTCTGGCTTACTTTTTCTGATTTTGGGGGACCACTTTTCTTTTTAATCAAGGTAAAATTAATCATTTTAACCATTTTAAATTCAGTATATTCACGATGTTGTGCAACCATCACCACTCTCTAATTTCCGAAGCTTTTCATCAACCCAAAAGGAAGCCCCATCCCCATTACTAGTAACTCTCCATCTTCCTCCTCCCCCTAGCCCCTGGCAACCACTTAGCTACTTTCTGTCTATATGGATTTGTCTATATTGCCTATTCTGGACATTTTATATAAGTAGAATCATATGATATGTGGCCTTTATATTTGGCTTCTTTCACTTAGCATAATGTCTTCTGATTCATCCATGTTATAGCATATACCAGTACTTCATTCCTTTATTATGGCTGAATAATATTCCATTGTATGGACAATACCATATTTTGTTTATCCCTTCATCAGTTGATGGACATTTGGGTAGTTTCTACTTTTTGGCTATTATGAATAATGCTACTATGAACATTCATGTACAAGTTTTTATGTGAATGTTTAAGTTTTAAATTCTTTCTTTTAGGTATGTACTGAGGGGCCGAATTACTGGGTCATGTAGTAACTCTTTGTTTAACTTTTTGAAGAATGGCCAAATTGTTTTCCACAGTGGCTGTGCCATTTTACCTACTAGGAATATATGAGGGTTCTAGTTTCTCCCCATTCTTGCAAGCACCTATGATTTTTCCTATATTATTATTATTTTGTATTATTGCCATTCTAGTGGGTGTAATCTTACTGTTGTTTTGATTTGCAGTCCCCCAGTGACTAATTATGTTATATGTTTTTTCATGTGCCCATTGGCCATTTGTATAACTTCTTTGGAGAAATGTCTATTCAAGTCCTATGCCCATTTTTAATTGGGTTGTTTGTCTCTGTTATTGAATTTCAGACTTCTTTATATATTCTGGATACTTAACCCATATCAGATATGTGATTTGCAAATATTTCCTCCCATCTTCTGGGTTATCTTTTCACTTTCTTGATAGTGTCCTTTGGTGTACAAAAGTTTTTAGTTTTGTTGAAGTTCAATTTATCTATTTTTTTCTTTTGTTGTTTGTGTTTTGGGTGCCATATTTAGCCCTCACTTACTTTTAACCTCTGGTTTCAATCTCTTGATACCTTTAGGCTTCAAATTTTTCTCTGGTAGCTTTTCTTTTTCCCCTCTTCAGATAATTATCTGCCCCAGTTACTTGCTCCTTAATCCTTACCCCATAGGCCATTCTTTAGAAAAACTCAAAGGTCCTCAGTTCTAGCATAGCTTTAGGTGCTTATGAAAAAAATTTCTTGGCTTTGGGAAGAAAAAACTGGCTACTGGTAAACTTTTTTCCAGCTTTGTTGAGATATTGATATAATTGACATATAACATTGTGTAAATTTAAGGTATACACTGTGTTGACTTGATTCACTTATATATTGCAAAATGATTAGTACCATACTACTAGCTAACACTTCTATCATGTCACATAATTATCATTTCTTTTTTGTGGTGAGAATATTTAAGTTAAAGGCTTGGGAAACAAGTTAAAGCTTCGGAGTTTAGGAGAAGATGGAGTGAACTTTTTATACCCTGGATATGTTAGCAAAATGTTATGACTGTTATATAACATTAATTATCAGTGTAATGGTAAAACTGAAGTTTGATAAGGTCCCTTCCTTGCAGGTATTACTGTCTAATAACCACATTGTGCAGGCAGGACCTAGGTAAACAGTTGAAAGATTAAGGGTAGACAAGATCTTATAGAGTTGACACTTGAATAAAGTATAGATGACTCTGAACAAAGAAAAGTCCTTGAGTTTGGGCCAATTGAAAGGGAACTTGAAATAATCAAACTGAATCTTTACCACACTGTGTTCATGGCAGTTTTCCTATAAGTAGGACTAATTCTTATACCATTGAAGACAATGATTGTTGACATTTTTCTTTCATGAGATGCCATCTTTTAGGGTTCCTAGACTTCGTAGATAAATGATTTTCATTTTTGTAAGTTACTTAGAGGTACAGGATTAGTTTTCCTGTCTCCCCACCCTGATCCCATTTAATGTCATAGGGTATACTTTCTGCTTCTTGGCTTCAAGAAATAATGCTTTCAAGAAGACAAGTTTTGTGTCACACTTTCTTTTTTTTTTTTTAATAAATTTATTTATTTATTTATTTTTGGCTGTGTTGGGTCTTCGTTGCTGTGCGTAGGCTTTCTCTAGTTGCGGTGAGCGAGGGCTACTCTTTGTTGCGGTGCGCGGGCTTCTCATTGCGGTGGCTTCTCCTGTTGCAGATCACGGGCTCTAGGCGTGTGAGCTCAGTAGTTGTGGCTCACGGACTCTAGAGCGCAGGCTCAGTAGTTGTGGCGCACGGACTTGGTTGCTCCGCGGCATGTGGGATCTTCCCGGACCAGGGCTCGAACCCATGTCCCTTGCATTGGGAGGCGGATTCTTAACCACTGTGCCACCAGGGAAGCCCTGTGTCACACTTTCTATTTTTAATACTGCTTTTAACTTTTAAACATGCATTTTACTTTATCCCAGTTTCTGCTTTTTAGAAATCTTTAACTTCTTGCAAAATATATGTACCTTTTTTTTTTTAACTCTTGTCTCAGATTTCTTTTCAAATGTTTATTTCATCTTGATGAGAGAGAGAGAGAGAGAGAGTGACAGAGAGAGCGTGCGAATGTGCATGAGAGAATGTCCTTACTAAAACTAGGCCATAAAGCAATTTCACTTTTAGTTATTTATCCTAAAGAAATAATCAGAAAGGGGCTCAATGCTATTTCTACAAGGATGTTCATTGAAACAATATGCATAAAGCACAAAAGTGGGCATAATCTAAAAATCCGTTGTAAGGTGTTGGTTCAGTAAATTATGGTGCATTCATTGGACTACTTGGCAGCCATTAAAATCATGTTGCAGGAGAATATTTAATGATGTGGGAAACTTTATGTTAAATGAAAAAATACAAATTGAAAAACTGTATGGACAATGTGCTCTCCATTATTTAATGACAGGTCTATGAGCATAGCATAAAATTTGAAGGCTATATACCAAACTATTAACTGTGGTTACCTCTGCATGATAGGATTATGGGCAGTTTTTTCTTGAGGAAACTGTATATTGCTTTTATATTTAGGAAAAAGTTTTTTGAGTTCTAAGCTGTATTGCTGATCATTTTAATAGCTTCATCTTGTGCTTTAGATGTTTAATGCTTTGTTCTTTTTCCTCTCTTGTCTGACATGTATGTTGTAGTTTCCTAACATGGAAAAGTTAGGCGTAAATAACCTCTTCTAGAATCTTGCATCCACAGAGAAGGTGCAGAATCATTGTGTTATGAAGATGAAAGTTGGATTTGTGGTTGATAACTTCATTGCCTTAGGTTATGATATTGTTGAACCCAATGGTTATTGGGTCAGTGATTATTGCAGATAACTTTTTGCATCCTCACTTGGTCACTCCATGAAGGAACTTGGTCTCTGTGATAGAAATAAAATGTTGTTCTGAAAAGGGTATTACAGTTTACATGTGTTCTCTTACTACATGTATTAGCTTGCTAGGGCTCCCAGAACAAAACACCGCACATTGGATGGCTTAAACAGCAAGATTATTTTCTCACAGTTTGGGGTCTAGAAGTCTTGGATCTAGGTGTTGCAGGTTTGGTTTCATCCAAGGCCTCTCTCTTTGACTTGCATGTGGCTGCTCTCTTGCTGCCTCTTCACGTGATTGTCCCCCTGTGCACATGCCTTATTGTCTCTGTGTGTCCTAATCTCCTTTTTTTGTAAGGATATATATATATATAATATATATGAATATATATATAATATATATAATATATATATATTAGGGTTTACCCTAATGACCCAATTTTAACTTAATTAACTCTTTGAAGGCCCTATGTCCAAATTCAGTCGCATTCTGAGGCACTGGGGGTTAGGGCTTCAACATATGAATTTTGGGGAGACACAGTTCAGTCCATAATAGTATATATCATTTGTGATGAGTTTTAATGACAAAGTAGTATGGATGAAGTAAATTTTATTGTGAATTATTAATGGTTATTATAAACTATTACAACATCTGAAAGAACTACAGCTGTAAGTTATATAGGGGAGAATGTAGAAGATTGTAGATGTGTTAGCACCAACTTTTTGTAATCACCACTGGAAAAGTAACTCAGACTCTATGACCTACTGATTCAGGTCACACCTAATGTGATTCAGGAGTCCTGGCTAACACAACACTGCCACTAAAATTTGGGAAATGTATTGGTAATACGCCTTCTGCCATTCTTCGAAATAATTTTTTTTTTTTTTCTCCTAGCTGGGCTACATGACAGGACCCTGTGGTGGCTGGTGTCTCATGGTCCTAGAGAAATTTGTAGACCCTCTCCCTTATATACTCTTACATGTGACAATGGTGATTGTTTTCTCCCCAATGAATCCTGGGGCTGACCTGGACTTTTAACTGCTACAGTCTCCTGCTTGTGGATCCTTCCTAGGGGTCTCATAGAGTGGGACCTGTTTTGTGATGTATCCAAAACTGATCTCTTTTGGGTTAGTAATTCCTTAAGGGAATGTTCTTGTTGAAATACAAAATATTTTCATTTTCTACGTATATTTGGGAGACCGAAGGTGACTATCTCTTAGGAAATATAGTCCAGAGTTTTAGTTTTTCTGTTTCATTGTTACTGTGTTAATGTAGTTACGATCTATAATATTGGTGGAATTATTTAAGCTTCAGGAGTGTCAGACTGGATTTAAAGTTTTTCCTCATTCAAATAAAGGCATACTGTGTTTATGTGTTATAGGTGTATAATGCATTTACGTAGATGTGTGTATATATTCACACACATACTTGGTAAGATAGTTTGATTAAAAAATGAGAAATTTGGGCTTTTATGGGTAATTGCTCTATTTTTAACTTAGTGTGGTCATGGAAGGTTCATGGAATATGAAGTTCAGGTTTTAGCTCTTCCAGTTACTTGCTGTGTGATCATAGGCAAGTCTTTGAACAAATTTTAACTCCTTATAATTGAATAAGAAACAGTAACTAGGGGCTTGCCTGGTGGCACAGTGGTTAAGAATCTGCCTGCCAATGCGGGGGACACGGGTTTGAGCCCTGGTCCGGGAAGATCTCACATGCTGCGGAGCAACTAAGCCTGTGCGCCAGAACTACTGAGCCTGTGCTCTAGAGCCTGTGAGCCACAACTACCGAGCCCGCGTGCTACAACTATGGAAGTCCATGCGCCTAGAGCCTGTGCTTCGCAACAATAAAAGCCTCTGCAATGAGAAGCCCGCACACCACAATGAAGAGTAGCCTCCGCTTGCCGCAACTAGAGAAAGCCCGCGTGCAGCAATGAAGACCCAATGCAGCCAAAAATAAATAAATATATTAAAAAAAAAGAGGAATAGAATTAAGATCAGTGAGCAAGATACAAAACATTTGCCCCCTGACATTTAGAACTCCCTGTAAATGGAATGTGCAGACCTGAAGGTCTGTTAGTTCTTTGTGACTGAAGTTCTGAATTTGTTGGGTCATAATAGAAGGAACTTATGTATTGTGGAATGTGGTAATGAAAGTTGATTGTTTATTTTCATTTTGAGAGTCTCAGTGTAGGGTTTTGTTTTGTTGTCTTTATAAAGGTAAATAATTTATGTCACATTTATATAATTAAAACAATAACTATAAAAATATTTATTAGTACTTTAAAGTGTAGATTAATCATCAAGAAATGTCATAACATTAAATATCCCAAAGACTCATCTGTTATTTCTTTTCCTTCTCCCTCTAGTGGGCAGAAATATTTTGAAAACACCACATGGAAAGGGTTATTAGTATTGAGCGTATCACAATATAGTCTCAGCTTTTTAGAAGATTAATAAATGTTAATATTTCAGAATCATTAAAGAAAATGCTTTATTCCTTTCTAGGCATAATAGTGGATCTTTGAATGTTGAAGATGTTCTTACCAGCTTTGACAATACAGGAAATATTTGTAAGTTATATACCCACTGTATAGAAATATTTTTAGTGTTTTTAAAGTGAATTTTTAATTTTTTTCACAGTGTTTATTTTATTGATGTGTGTGTGTGTGTGTGTATGACAGAACATAGGTCAGGAGGAACACTGGATTCTCCAGTACTATCCCTTTTGTTTCTTGTTTTCATTTTGACCTTTTCAGTTAATCAGTCCAGCAGAGGGGCTGTCTCTCCCTTCTTTGCTGTGTTTGGGTGTGTGTGTTTCTACTTCTTGCTTCTTCTCTCTTTCACTAAAGAGTGAACCCAGAACATTTTTCTTTGCTGCTAATATACTTTAATACCAGAATGATTTTATTTTATGCATTATTATAATATTATAGGATATATTGATTTCTTATCTAAGTCTCTGATTAAGTCATAATAGATTTCTCCACTGAGAAAATCATTTAATTATAATGTCACGTAATGAAAGAAATCAAACAAGAAATATCCTTATATCACTGTGTTAAACAGCATACCATGATAGAAGCGGTGTACTCCTTTATGTGTTGCATAGGCTATTTTTCTTAAGATAGTGGATAATCAATGAAATATTACCATTTTAAATGTAAAAATTATACTCAAATACTTCTCAGGAAATTTCACAACTGTAACTACTTATTGTCTGAACTAAAATAACATATTCTGCTAACAGTACTACGTTATCAAATGCTTTCTAATTTTCGATCTGCATAGAATAATGTCCAGCAATACTCAGGCAATGATTTTGTTCTTATGCCCACACGATGGCAAGCTTTTGATTGTGGAGGAAAAAAATTTATGTATTTTGTCACTAAGGAATCTAACCTAAAATTATCCTAAAATATTTAAAATAATGTAGGTTTCTTTTTCACGGATAGTGTTAAGTATACCTTTTAGTTTCTCTGTGTTGGCACTTGCTGAATTCTTTCCCAGTATTTTTCTTGGGGGTTGGGGCAAGGTCTGGGTAAGGGATACTAATGGTGGTTGAGGACACATTCTCCTTTAGTTCTGTGGTAATGTAAAATATCATTAAGTCAGGCTTATGCATACCCAATTTAGGAACATAATTCTAGAACCTTAAATGTGGATTTTTGATTTGGTAATGTAAAAATCAAGTACTGTTCCCAATGGCTCGGTATGAAGTAGGGCCACTAGCTGGCAGCATTATGTAAAATAAAAATATTTTCCTAAAGGTCTAAGCTATTATTTTGTGTATGAATAATGTGTTACACTCCCCCCCCCACCGTAAGTTGTTGTTGCATTGACAAATGCAGAAATTGTATGTTAAAAGCTTTTTTTTCCCCCACTGCTGCCCATTGTTTGGTAGAAAGGTTTGAGTCTTTGGATTGAGACACACCTACATTTGAATCTTGGTTCTGAAATTAATCTTGAGCAATTTATATTATCTCTTTGAACCTCAGTTTTTTTTCATCTCTTAGAACTGGACATAATGTATGGAAAGTGTGTAACATATTGTATTCCTCATACTTGATACTCGGTAAATGAAACTATTATTACCAGTGGTGAGTACCTCTAAAGCTTTGCAGTTTTTTTTCTAATAATGAAGAAAGTATTTTTAAAAATTATTCTGGGGCTTCCCTGGTGGCGCAGTGGTTGAGAGTCTGCCTGCCGATGCAGGGGACACGGGTTTGTGCCCCGGTCCGGGAAGATCCCACATGCCGCAGAGCGGCTGGGCCCGTGAGCCATGGCCACTGAGCCTGCGCGTCCGGAGCCTGTGCTCCGCAACCGGAGAGGCCACAACAGTGAGAGGCCCGCGTACCGCAAAAAAAAAAAAAAAAAAAAAAAAAATTCTGATGTTTTAAAATAAACTATTTTGATTGAACTAACAAGGTGGGAAAATAGATCAAATTAGAAAAATAGTAATTTTTTAAAATGTCTTGTCATGTGGTCTTTTTTAAAAAATAAATCTATTTATTTATTTATTTTTGGCTGCCCTGGGTCATTGTTGCTGCGCAGCCTTTCTCTAGTTGTGGTGAGCAGGGGCTGCTCTTCATTGTGGCGTGCGGGCTTCTCATTGTGGTGGCTTCTCTTGTTGTGGAGCACGGGCTCTAGGCGTGTGGGCTTCAGTAGTTGTGGCACGCGGGCTCTAGAGCGCAGGCCCAGTAGTTCTTGTGCCCGGGCTTAGTTGCTGCGGAGCATGTGGGATCTTCCCGGACCAGGGAATCGAACCCGTGTCCCCTGTACTGGCAGGCGGATTCTTTTTTCTTTATTCTTTTTTGCGGTACGCGGGCCTCTCACTGCTGTGGCCTCTCCCGTTGCGGAAAACAGGCTCCGGATGCACAGGCTCAGCGGCCATGGCTCACGGGCCTAGCCGCTCCACGGCATGTGGGATCTTCCCGGACCGGGGCACGAACCCGTGTCCCCTGCATCGGCAGGCGGACTCTCAATCACTGTGCCACCAGGGAAGTCCGGCTGGCGGATTCTTAACCACTGCACCACCAGGGAAGTCCATAAATGTGGTCTTAAAAACCTGAATGTATTGCCAAGTAAGAAGTGATAAAAATAAGACTTCTTAAAACATTTTGTTTAGTGTAACTTTTATATTATACTATTTAAAAATGTATAATGATACTTCAACTTAATGTAAAATTGATAAATTCCTGTTACAATAAAGTAAATCTTGATTATAACGTTTATATAATCTTTGCCAAGGCTTAAAGTGATCAAGGATTGAAAAAGTGATTTCTCATTTGATGTCTCAAATGTTTGATTTTACCCTAATGGTGACATTAGATTGAGTTTGTGACTGGAAAACCCAGCAGAGGGCGCTAAAATCACAATTCTGTCTCAACAGATCAATATAACTGGAATAAATACCTTGAATAGTAACCCTAAGCTTTCATCATGTAAACATAGAAATATGTATGTGTAAACATCTGTATTTGATTTATTTCTTATGTATTTAATATATTCAACAATTCATTAATACAAAAGAATAGATTTTCCTGACTGATATTTTTCTTCATTTTTTTTCATTTTTCTTTAAACAGGACAATTTATTTTTATTGTTATTTATTTTAATTAATTAATTAGTTATTGGCTGTGTTGGGTCTTCGTTGCTGCACGCGGGCTTTCTCTAGTTGCAGCGAGAGGGGGCTACTCTTTGTTGCGGCGCGCGGACTTCTCATTGCAATGGCTTCTCTCGTTGCAGAGCATGGGCTCTAGGCACGTGGGCTTCAGTAGTTGTGGCACACGGGCTCAGTAGTTGTGGCTCGTGGGCTTTAGAGCGCAGGCTCAGTAGTTGTGGCGCACATGCTTAGTTGTTCCGCGGCACGTGGGATCTTCCAGGACCAGGGATTGAACCCTTGTCCCCTGCATTGCTAGGTGGATTCTTAACCACTGTGCCACCAGGGAAGTCCCAGGAATTATTCATTTACTTCAGGAGTTAGTTTACAGGTTTACATAACTTCCTGATAATAGAAAAAATAACTTAATTAAAATACTTTATAGTTACAACGCCCCATACATGTTTATACAAAATACACATATGTGAATATATACAAAATATATTCATGTTTAGTGGAACTATTAATCTCAATTTTAAGTTAACTTCAAAAACAAGTAATGCTTTTATTCATTGTAAATTTTCAAAGATGAGACAATCAGTCTTAGTCCGAGTTTGTTTATGCTCTCACCAGAAAGATATGGAAAAAATCTTTAATTTTGGAAAATTAATGAAACCTCTAGATAATTTCTTATTTCCTGATATGTTAGAAAAGAAAATATTCTTTATGTTTACCTCTGTTATTTTTACATGTGTGGCTTGCAAAATGTTTTATGTTTTTGAGATATCCTTTCAGTATTTGAATTCCTTTGAATGTTGTAGGAAGAAATTAAAATGAATCTCCACACAGTCATTTCTCCATAATGATTCATTGCTCTATAGGATATGACCCCAATCTTATTTTTACATGTTTATATTTGCTGCTGTGGAAAACAAATTATTTTGAAAGTCAAGCTTCTTTTTTGCTTACCTCTAACTAGGGTTAGGTATGCATATTCCATCTTTGGGTTCTAGTACTTGAGAACGTACTTCCTTTTTAACTATCAAAGCTACTCTGTGGAGAGGTTGTGTCTGCTATTGATTCATCATGCCTGGAAAGAGATGTAATCAAGCAACCTAGGGAAAAGTATAGGATGCATCCTTCACTTCAGATGAGGTGCTGGCTGCTTCTGTGTTTCACGTAACATGCCAGCTTGGGTCACAAGAGAGTACTCTGCAAGCACGCAGCAGATCTCTTGCTTCTGTTTTCTCTGTGGGCAGAGTCTCCTTTCCAGCCAGTCCCTGACCTCCAAAGAAACCCCATCATGCTGTATCTCTTCTGAAACCATTTTCTCTTTCTCCAAGTCATCTCTTTCCTCTACTGAAATGAATTTTTGAAAAATGTGATTCTCTTCAGCACTTAGTTGATCCAAATTTACTGTCATAGTATATAATACAACTATTTGCTACGTGTGAAATCTCATCAGTGCTTGGGATATAATTACTTCACTTGGACTTTTTAGCACGTCGTCCTTGACAGCATGAACATATGATTAATACTTCTCATACAATTTATTGTATACAATATATACAATATAATGTGTATAAGCCATTAAAGGCTTAGGAAGCCAATAGTTATTATATTTCATTGCAGTAACCTAGTGTGATTCAGGAGTCCTGGCTAACACAACACTGCCACTAAAATTTGGGAAATGTATTGGTAATACACCTTCTGCCATTCTTTGAAATTTTTTTTTTTTTCTCCTAGCTGGGCTACATGACAGGACCCTGTGTTGGTTGGTGTCTCATGGTCCTAGAGAAATTTGTAGACCCTCTCCCTTATATACTCTTACATGTGACAATGGTGATTGTTTTCTCCCCAATGAATCCTGGGGCTGACCTGGACTTTTAACTCACACTGCTACAGTCTCCTGCTTGTGGATCCTTCCTAAGGGTCTCATAGAGTGGGACCTGTTTTGTGATGTATCCAAAACTGATCTCTTTTGGGTTAGTAATTCCTTAAGGGAATGTTCTTGTTGAAATACAAAATATTTTCATTTTCTACGTATATTTGGGAGACCGAAGGTGACTATCTCTTAGGAAATATAGTCCAGAGTTTTAGTTTTTCTGTTTCATTGTTACTGTGTTAATGTAGTTACGATCTATAATATTGGTGGAATTATTTAAGCTTCAGGAGTGTCAGACTGGATTTAAAGTTTTTCCTCATTCAAATAAAGGCATATTGTGTTTATGTGTTATAGGCGTATAATGCATTTACGAGATGTGTGTGTATATATACACACACATACTTGGTAAGATAGTTTGATTAAAAAATGAGAAATTTGGGCTTTTATGGGTAATTGCTCTATTTTTAACTTAGTGGGGTCATGGAAGGTTCATGGAATATGAAGTTCAGGTTTTAGCTCTTCCAGTTACTTGCTGTGTGATCATAGGCAAGTCGTTGAACAAATTTTAACTCCTTATAATTGAATAAGAAACAGTAACTAGGGGCTTGCCTGGTGGCACAGTGGTTAAGAATCCGCCTGCCAGTGCAGGGGACATGGGTTTGAGCCCTGGTCCGGGAAGATCCCACATGCCGCGGAGCAACTAAGCCCATGCGCCACAACTACTGAGCCTGCACTCTAGAGCCTGCGAGCCACGACTACTGAGCCTGCATGCCACAACTACTGAAGCCCGCGTACCTAGAACCCGAACTCCACAACAAGAGAAGCCACCACAATGAGAAGCCTGCGCACCGCAACCAAGAGCAGCCCCAACTCGCCACAGTTAGAGAAAGCCCACGCACAGCAATGAAGACCTAATGCAGCCAAAAAAAAAAAAAAAGTAACAGTAACTACCTTGTAGTGTAGTAAACATCATATTAGGTAGTGTGAAAATAGTATGTAAACTGTAGATAATATTTGTATTAGTTTTTATTGTTAGTATTGATATCATGTCTCATTTGTTCTTAGACCTTCTCAATATCTTTGATATTGGAAAATAGCACAAGACAGGAAATATTTTTGGTGTGTGCCATCCTGTTTTAATATTTTGTACATGAAAACATAGTGCAAAGCTACATTATTAAAAGTATAGTATTACTGCAGAAATACATATATAAATCAGTGTTTTAGAAAAGAAGGTTCAGAAAGACAAAAATATGTGATTTGTCACATGATGAAGATGGAATTTCAGTAAGAGTGGAAAGGATAGATTTTTCAATAAATAGTATTGGTTAGGAATTTAGAAAAAGATAACAAACCAAATCTCTCCTTTATACTATATAAATACCAAAATAAATTTAAGATAGATTAAATATTTAATTAAAAAATTCTAACACTCACAGATTTTTCAGATGAATAATTTTAAGATGTTGAAATAAGGAAGGCCCTTCTACGTGTGACGCAAATCCCTTGAATTTAAAGATGAATAGATTGACTAAATAAAGATTTAAAGTCACTTTATTCAAAAAGTATCAAAAAAGTTGAAAGACAAATGACAAACTGGTAATTATTATTTATGAAATATATGCAGAGATGTATTCTCTTTATTGTGTGAAGAGCTCCCACGAAGAAATAGCAAAAACAGGCTGTAGATCTATAAGAAAAAGACAAAGCATAGTTGAAAATTAGAAAAAAGTATTTCACAAAAGTAATACCAATACTCTATAAACATATCAAATGATTATTTTACTAGTAAAGAAGTAACGAAGTGCAATTAAACCAGTGAGATAGAATTTTTGTTATCAAATTGGTAAAGGTGAGAGAAGATAAGCCATGTTCAGCGAATTGTAGGGAAATGGGCCTTCGCATCCACTGTTGGTGGGAGGGTAAATTGATTCTACTTTTCCAGAGGCAATCTGGCAATATCTTTCACAATGTTAAGTACCCATTTCATTTGACTAATAATTCTTTTTCTAAGAAGTAGTGAAACCAATATGCAAAGGTGGAATGTAAAGGAATTCATTATAGCACAGTGAATAACTGGAAAAAAACATAAATCTTTAATTTTAGGTGACTGGCTAATTATGGATAATTCATGAGATGGAATATTTTGTAGCTGTTCAAGATCTCTAAGACATATTAGGTTAAAATATTACTGCAGGGAATATGATTCGATTTCTGTAATATATATACACTCATTAAGTAGGTATGTGTATGCATAGTACTATGTCTATATATTCATAGTGTTTGTTAGGGTATTGGAGTTATGCATGATTATCACTTTCTTCTTTATGCTTTTTAGTATTTGTTTCCTTATGGCTTGTATTAGGTAATGTTGTTTTTATTTTGAAAAAAGTAGATATTCTTTAATTTACAAATTGAGTATTAATTTTTTTTTTACTGAAAGCTGTGATAAAACTCAAATTGCATAGGACAGTACTGTGGAAAAAAGGAGCAATTCATTTTACTACTGATAAAAAATATAAAGTATTTTATTTTTTTTTAAAGAAGATGTTGGGGGTAGGAGTTTATTAATTAATTAATTTATGTTTGCTGTATTGGGTCTTCGTTTCTGTGCGAGGGCTTTCTCTAGTTGTGCCAAGCGGGGGCCACTCTTCATCGCGGTACGCGGGCCTCTCACTATCGCGGCCTCTCTTGTTGCGGAGCACAGGCTCCAGACGCACAGGCTCAGTAGTTGTGGCTCACGGGCCTAGTTGCTCTGCAGCATGTGGGATCCTCCCGGACCAGGGCTCGAACCTGTGTCCCCTGCTTTAGCAGGCAGATTCTCAACCACTGCGCCACCAGGGAAGCCCTAAAGTATTTTATTAAACAGCACTTTTGTCCAAGGAGCTCCCAGCATTGTTGGATGTTAATGTGCTAATCTCCCAATACACTTAAAAGAAGTCAAAGATCAAATCATTCTAGCCCCATATTAGGTCATGGGAGTATAAGGAGGTTAAAAACTCAATGGAAGAATTTTGAGCTTGAACAGAGATAATTTGTAAGTGCTCTGTTGAAAAATAAATTTTAAGGTTCAGTGCATTATATGGTTAGCATGGTATGCTAACCATATAATATGGTAATTGTCTGCAGCCTTGAGACTATAGGAGGCCCCAGTGAGAGTGGGGAGCTGATGTCATTATGCAGCACTGGCTCTGGATTTGGCTCTTAGGCCCTCTTGAGAATCACAATGTGTGGGTAGTCTTTATTAGAAAGACTTCTAGAGGATAGGTTAGAAATGATTTCTAGAGGGTAGGTTAGGTCTCTAGATGGTAGTTTTCCCAGATATGTATCTCCAGCTGTCTGACTTCCTAGTTGCAAGTTGTCAGGCAGTTTTCTCTTTTGACACAATATTGGGTAAGCATGCCCCTAAGCCATAAACAGAGTCATATGCATTTGCTTTTACTATTTACCACAGAAGGAACATTTAGAAGATGTCTCTTTTTAATTCACTTTAAAAATTTTTATTTGAAATAAAAAAAATATGGAGTTGTAGTGATTCTCTTTGATAAAAGAAGGTGCTGCTATCATGAGGAAAGACTGAAGTAAACCCTATAATCCTTTCTAGATTCATAACATGTATTAATGCTTAACCAAGGTATTAATACTGGAAGGTAGTTCATGTCTTTGTCATAAACCTGCTAGTTTTTCCATCCTTTATATATTTGAAGGAATGTTCCTAATTTAAGTGCCTCCAAGTTTTAGCAGAAGATATGCCAAGCAAGCCTGCGTCCCCCCCAGCAAATACTAAGTAGTACTTCTTTATCTTCTTTTAAATAGCTACCATTTCTTTTGCATCCCTTACAATATTAGGAACTTTGTGAATACTATTCCCATTTAATCTTCTTAACAATTTTGCAAGTGGTGAGGAAACTGATACTCAGATAAAGATAACTTGCTTAAAAATTAATATTTAGTAAGTGACCACAGAAGAGTGTTTGCCTATTCTATTTCTTAAAGGTAGCATATCTCCAAAATGGCAAGAAATGAATTTTAAAAGTTCATGGGAGAAATGAAACTAAAAGTGGTAACTTGGAGTGCTAGAAAATAACTTTGGCAAATGGAAAAGAATTCTATCCAGTGGATTGTGTCTCAGAAGGGACTAATTAAAGGTCACTGGAAAATGGGCTCTCTAGGGTTTCTGAAAGGTAGTTGACAATCTAATGGCGTGGGGATTTCAGGAGTGAGGATGGGGCGAAAGAATGCATTTTCTTTTAATAGTCTAAAACCAAATGTGGGTTTTATTTTATTTCAGATTTTCTTTTCTTTTTTGAGAAGTGCTGCTTTTTGCAGAATAATAGAATAGTAATACTGATTTGTGTTTTTACATAGCCCGTTCTCTAAGGTATTCAATGTGTTTCTCAAGCTTATGGTTATAGTGATATTTACAAATTGCTTATGTAAACACAAGTCACACAAAAGGCTCAACTAAATGAATATTTCTGTCTTTAGGAAAGTAGTGTGGATTTGGACAGCCTTTCCACGGAGAATAGTGGATATTTGGACATTTGTATGGCCTGTATGTGTTGCCCGACGCATGAATGCTTGATGTGAACAAAATATTTGATGACTGAATGAATTTAGTATTTGTGTATATGTATCTCATCTTTTTTATGTTCTCCTCTCTCACCCTTCACCCTCCACTCCCAGCCTTGAATCTAAGTGTTTGTGTTATATCCTGGGAAGGTGGGGACAGTTCATGGAAGGAATGAGGAAAAGTTTCTGTCTGTGTATATGAGTTGGAAAATGTGGATGTATTGTGTGTATTGGAGATGCCCCACATGCTCACAATCTGCTTGTTCTGGATCAGGTAGAATTTTTGCTTCTGGTGGCAAATTCATGGTTTGTTTGAAGCCTTTGCCTATCCAGGTGGTTGGAGGCCAGACTTTTGTGTCTTTGCCATTTCTCTGGACTCCCTTAGTTTCTGACTAAAAGATGTGGTGGAACCTAGACTTAAAACTTAAGTATCATTTTTAATTGTATGATAGTCAAAGAATGACAAATAATATTTTGATGAATCCTGGACTTTGGTTTTATTTTAATATTTGACAACTTAATTGGAATTTAGTGGGGATTCGTTGGACTGATGTTATGAACAATTGAGAAGTGGCATGTATTTATGTAAACCATGACTTCTCTGCTTGTACTTGTCCCCTGCATACCTTTAAAGGAGAAATTAGAATAATTAGAAGGGGGAGATTGATTCATATTGCCTCCTTTGATCTTTCTCTCTTAAGTCCTACAGATTTGTAGTTTGTATTCTACAATTTAGCACTGACTTTTGTATCATATTGTATTAACTATTTGTTAATCTTTTTCTCCCCCAAATAAAATATAACCCCCCAGATTGCAGGCACAATAGCCTCTCTGGTTCAATCTCAAGGGGTGTTATTCTAAAGTCCATGCAACAAATGTATTTTTAAATAACTTGGATATTTTACCTCTCTTGATTAAATGACTTGAAAGCAACACAGTCTTTAGCCATTTTTCTTTTCTTTTTTTCTTTCTCCCATCCTCTATTGTTCCATATTGATGCTGATTCTGCACTTTTACATACAAAACAAACAAAAAACTTCAGAAAACAATTCTCTTGTATCCATCATAAGATAATTCTTGTCTTCCCTTTTCCCCACTTTCCTTCTGATTCTCCATCATAGTACTGAGGAACTAGTCTGTCAAGGTAGGATCCTCCTTGGAGGCTGTGAGCCTGGGGTAGTCAGGGGCAAGAGACTGAAGCAGATCAGTTTCATTTAGTTAGGGTGACTATACAGTCAAGTTTGTCTGGCATGATCCCAGTTTATACCTATCATTCTTAGCATAATTATTAACAGTGCCTCCTTTCACTCCCCAAATGTCCTGGTTTGGATGATAAATTATATTCCAATTTTTAGAAGCCCAAGAAAGAGAGATATATTGGAAGCTTACATCAATTATTTATATCTAGTCACACCTCTTAATTCTGCCATAGTACTTTGCACAAGGTCTGGCTCAAGTGGTATTCAATATGTATTGATTCATTTGAATCCTTAGTCACACTCAAATGAATCATTCATTCTCCATAAGTGTATTTGTATTCAATATACATAACAGAGAGGTAAATCTAGGCCTCAGTTTTTGAGGACGTATACTACAAGCCCATAAACTAAAACTGAAATTAGAACACATAACAAGTTTTGATTAAGCTAATGCAATAATTGAAAAAAAATTGAATTACTGCCAAGATTTGAAAATAGGAAGATTCACATAACAACCTAGATTTCCACTTTCTCTTTGAGAAAAATAATGATCTAGTGGTCTGAGCCTGATCTTACGTGGTAATCATTATCTGGAGCTGAGCAGATTCTCCACTTTGCGCCCTCGCGACCCACCCACGGATATTTAAATTTGCAACCTCTGATACATACTGTGTATTTGGAGGCACTTATGGCAGGTTTATCTTTGTACATTTTCAGATCATTTAGTTATATATTTAAGAAGAGTCAATTCTGATTAGTCATTTTATTAAAGCTAATTAAATAAAATACTTGTAAATTCTTTTGGAGATCAGCCTTTTTTAATTCAACAGATTAGTCATTCATTTTGGGGAAATTTTTTTCCCATACTAAGAATGTCAATAACTATTAACTAACATTTATATTGTTATATTTAATAGAAAATATTTTAAGATATTATTTTAAATATTTTTCAATAGCCAGTACCTTTAAGAAAACATATTTTTGAAACTTAATCACTTCAGTTTAAAATTATAAAATATCTTGAAAAATGAAATTGAAAACTAGTGTAGAGCTATAGGAGAAATTTTAAATATTTGTGGGTGTATGTATGTGTATGTGCATGTATATGTATATGTGTGTATATAAAAAATATATAGTTAACTTTATCTTTGCCTCTTCTTTATAGATTGGAAAAGAAAGAGCAGTCTCAACAAGTGTTTATTAAGTGCCTATTATGTGCTGTCCTGCATTTTCAATTCTCAAATGATTTTTCAACCTTGACCTACTACAAAGTAATAAAACATTCTTTCTACACATGTTGAAGAATCTACTGTATTAAAATCTAGATAAATATCTCACTGATGGATCTAGGTACATGAATGGTCTCTGTGAACTATGTCTTAAGTCTCATCAGCAAACATCTTTTAAAAATAATTTAAAATAGCTACATTGTTTCATTAATGAAGAATTCACCCTGGTAAATTTTAGAATATTGGCAAGAAAACGGCTTGATTTTAACTACATTAAATATGAATTTAATGGCATGGACATATCATCTCAGGACATGATTTCATTTGTATATTTTTAAGGCTTAAAATATTTTCAGTTAAAATTCTCTATCTTATAGACCATCAATTTGAAGTCTTTTCTGATGCCTTCTGACTTGTTCCAGTTCGATCTTTATGCCTGCTGCAAACCTTTCATCTTGAAATCTCCCTTCACTGTCATCCTGGGGATTCTTATCATTTCTCTTTTTTGTTGGATTTCCCAAATACCGTGGCTTTCTCTTTGTTTACTCCATCATTTTGGGTGATGATAAACTCCTGTAGGTCCCTGAGACAGTAAGGGGAAATAATTTTTGAGTTCTTTTGATACTTTGGCAGGAAATAAAATAATAGAATTTGAAATAGTTTCTTCTTCAAAATTTTACAGCAGTGCTTTGCAGCTTCTAGTGTTTCATTTGAGAATTCCAGTGCTATTCTAATTCGTTATCTTTTTTTTTTTTGCGGTACGTGGGCCTCTCCCTGTTGTGGCCTCTCCTGTTGCGGAGCACAGGCTCCGGACGCACAGGCTAAGCGGCCATGGCTCACGGGCCCAGCCGCTCTGCGGCATTTGGGATCTTCCCAGACCCGGGGCACGAAGCCGTGTCCCCTGCATCGGCAGGTGGACTCTCAACCACTGCGCCACTAGGGAAGCCCCTAATTCTTTATCTTTTTTACGAAACTTAGTTCTCTCTGGAATTTGACAGAATCTTTTCTTATTTTCACTATTCTAAGTTTTACAATATGGTATCTTGGTGTGGCTTAATTTTCAAACATTGTTTTGGACATTTGGTGGGCACTCAGTGTAGAAAGTGACGTTTTTCAATTCTGGGAAGTTTTCTTGAATTATTTCTTTAATGGTTGCCTCCCTTCTGTTTTCCTTGTTGTCTCTGGAACTTCCATTTTTCAAATGTTGGACATCCTGGACAAGTTCTCTCTCTTTTCATCTTCTGTTTTGCATATTTTTTACTTTTTCTGTACTCTCAGGGATATTTCTTTTGTAATAGAGGCCTTCATCAAATATCTGGTGATCTTTAAGAGCTGTGTACTGTAAAACTGATTGGATGCTATGAGGATATCCTAGCTTGTTGATTGTGGATTTTGCTGTGGGATGATCTGGCTGGGCTGCTCCTTGGGGAACCTTGGATGTCCATATGTTTGGGTGTTTCTCTTGAGCTGGTCCATTTCCCAGAGAAAACTCTTTGAGTCTGCTGCCTTGGGAGTGTGTATATCTTAGCTGCTAGCATTTTGGGTTGGGTAGGAAGAAGAGTCTCAACATTCATTTGCTCACTTTCTCTTTAAAAAATATTTTACTTTATCTTTCACTGCCCTCCCTCATCTGTGCTAATGCCCTATAGTCCAGAGCCCCTAGGATTTTGCTCTTTGGAGACTAGATGGGAGGACAGAGTGGAGGAGGGTTAGTTGCCCAGCTGTTTGGAGAAGGAGATAAGATTTCAAGATCTAACTGCTTTCTAAATATACTTTCAACAAATCCTTCTGTATTTACCCATTCTCACCTCCATTCACAGAGATGTAAATGTCTTCCCCCACTGCCAATTTAGGATTCAGTTTTTTGCTGTCATCTTCTTGTGCCTTTATGAACCCTCATTTTATTTTCACGTCTACTTACTTTTATTTTAGAAAGGGAGTGGAAGCTAGTATGTATATTCACTCTAACATCTTTAATTACCATTTTAACACACATGTGTGTATGTATATATACATACAATATGTATACACACACACATACATCAATCTCACATAAATTCTAACAACTTAAAAATAACTTAATAGGGGCTTCCCTGGTGGCGCAGTGGTTGAGAGTCCGCCTGCCGATGCAGGGTACACGGGTTCGTGCCCCGATCTAGGAAGATCCCACATGCCGTGGAGCGGCTGGGCCTGTGAGCCATGGCCGCTGAGCCTGCGCGTCCGGAGCCTGTGCTCCGCAACGGGAGAGGCCACAACAGTGAGAGGCCCGCGTATCGCAAAAAAAAAAAAAAAAAAAAACTTAATAAAATTTTTAAAACTTCATTTAAGTAGACCATATATGGTTCTCGTCAGATGTACACTAGAAAAATATTTCCAGTTTAAATATATGGAGATGAATCACCAAGGCTTTGCACATGTTTTAGGAATTATTTTCTTCCTCATTTCTGAATCTCTCTTTAGCCGTCAAGATTCAACTCAAATGTCACCTCCTCTATAAATTCTTTTCTGACTCTCCTAAGCTACACTTCATTGGTCCTTCTTATGTTTACCTGTAGACTTAAAAAAAAGAAAAGACATTAAAACATCACATTGTATTATAATTGTGTCTAAATTACTCACTGGACTGTAAACTCCTAGAGACAGGAATAATGTTTGTATCTACAGTGCCTGGCATAAAGTGAATAGTCAATAAGTGCTTTGTGGATTAGTGAACTTAATATTTAAAAAAAGGGACACACATTTTTAAAAAATTTTTTAAATTTATTTATCTTTGGCTGTGTTGGGTCATGGTTGCTGCACGCAGGCTTTCTCTAGTTGTGAGCGGGGGCTACTCTTTGTTGCGGTGCGCAGGCTTCTCTTGTTGTGGAGCACGGGCTCTAGGCTCGTGGGCTTCAGTAGTTGTGGCACGTGGGCTCAGTAGTTGTGGCTCACAGGCTCTAGAGCGCAGGCCCAGTAGTTGTGGCGCATGGGCTTAGTTGCTTCATGGCACATGGGATCTTTCTGGAATGGGGATTGAACCTGTGTCCCCTGCTTTGGCAGGCAGATTCTTAATCACTGCACCACCAGGGAAGCCCCCCCAAAAAGGAAAACACATTTTAAATAAATTAGGATATGATTATTTTATAAATTGTTCACTGTGAAAAATAATTTACTTTAGGATTCCTTTAAATAATCCATATCCTTAGTGCTCTTAAAATTTCATTATGTGCTTTTTTTTTGAGAAATACATTTATGTCTAGTGTCCCTTTTGCATATCTGTGTGCATATACAGGCATTCTATATTGTTCTACTTTAGTAGGAATGTTACTTATATTTTAAAAGAAATAAATGTTATTCTGTTACACATTGGTGACATTTTTCCTTCTAAATAACTTTTTCTGGGAGAGCACTAAGTGGCCATTCACCTAGCCTTCTGATCAGTGCAATGTATTTTAAGCAGCTAGTTCCAAAATACATTCAAGTAGTATGTCCTATTCCTCATGAATTGCTATTTCTTTGCTTAAATTTCCCACTTGGACCACCAGCAATCTCTTAAGTACTTTTCCTACCAGCTAATGCTAGCTTTTAAAAATCTACTTAATGTTACTCCTTTCTTTCTCTTTATTGCCTCTGTCACTTAATATACCTCTATGCCTGTCTGATATTGTTCCTTTTCAAGGTGTTTTTATGCTTTTAGGATGATCTTTCTTAGTCTCTTTCTACTGTCTTAGATGCTTTGATTCTGCTGTTTCTTCATTGCAACGAGCTCAGTACAGGGAGCAAATAAAAATGGGTGACTTTTTAAAAAAGTTATGTACAATATTAAAAAGAATACAAGTGCTGGTGTTTAATATTTAGTGTTTCAGAAAGGGTTTTGATAAACTTTTATTAGAGCCGTTCATGGAGATAGATGGGATTTGTTTAAATTTCATGGATAAGGGGAAAAGGGGAATGTTAAATTTGCCAATTGTTAAAGCTGAATGATGGATAAATGGGAATTAATTATTTTCTATTCTTTTATTTTTGGGTATATTAAAACTTTCCCATACAAGGTGTAAAAAAAAAAGTGTCATTTTTCATTCCTTTTCACCTAGCAATCCTACTTTTTGGTATCTGTGCTCCAGTATATAAGGACACATGTGCAGGGATGTTAATTACAGTATTATTTGGATTGGAAAGGAAAATACCTTGGAAGCAGTCTGTTGAATCTATTCCTATTTAATGGAATTGTTGGATAGATTATGGTGTATCTGTACAATGGATTATTATGCAGCAATTAAAAAGAATGAATTGAGTTATATGCTGTATTCTGGAGGGATGTCCGAGATGTATTGTTAAGTAAGTTGTATAGTGTGTGTAATGCAATTTTATTTTTATAAAAAGAAACTGTGTGAATATGCCAAAGCTGAGAAACATATACCCCAAATTATCGTTATTGGTTATTTTTGCAAAGTGGGACCTGAGGACTGGGGTGGGGGAAAAATTAACCTTTTCTGTATTAATTTTATATTGTTTGATTGATTTTAAGTATGTATTACTTTGAAGGGAGGAAATGTAGTAAAGATTTTTAAAATAAATGTAAAATTAGAATCTTTTCAAAATGAGTGTCAGTTCATCCATGATAATAAAAACTCTTTTTACAGTTTTAAACAGAAGTGGAAAGTGATGTGCATATAGGAAAGCAAATGATGAATTATATCATAGTTTGCCTTCAGAAAGAAAAATAAATGAATTGTTGATACTCATGTCTATGGAGTGAGTATATATTGAACTCTGACCCTATTGCCAATCTTCCAACAGAAATTGCCTGGTGACAATTAGAACACTTTGGCCACCTCTGCATTAATTCAGTAGTTCCTAAAAATCTGTGCCTAAAACTCGAGTATTTTTGTTACGGTGATTGAACTAATCTATTTCATAAATAAAGATGTCCCATTTTCAAGAGGCCAGTTTAGCTTAGAACTAGGGTACATAGTTAGGGTTCTTTGATTGCAAGCAACAGAAACTGACTCTGGCTAACTTAGGCAAAAAGAAATGTTTTGGAAGGATACTAAGCAGGTAATAGAATTTAAGTTTCACTTGACAGTTGGGCATTTTGCTCTGTCTTAGTATGCCTCTAATATATTTCCTGCTTTTAATTACAACATTGCACTGAAAGTTCCTAGCCAAACACCTTTTGTCATCTGGCCTTTCAAGGATTAAATTTACTTGTCTTTACAAAAAAATATATATATATATTTTTAAGGGAAACATATGCCATCAGTTGTTTACATTGTGCTCTAGTAAATGGTGAGTTTGGAATTATAGTTTCATTTATTATAAGAAGTAAAGCATTCAAATACTTATGGATAGCCTCAACCTACATGTTTTATTTTAGAATTGTCACCATTGAGTTTTTTCTTTACTATTGCATCAATGTCTGTGTGTGTGTGTGTGTGTGTGTGTGTGTGTGTCTTTAGCATAGTGTTTTGATTTATCTTTTTTGTTTCTTGTTTTAATGGTAAAATTTCCAGGGAGAATCATTTTAAATGCTTTTTTGTGTTAAATTATAATTTTGTACCTATGCTATATAATTTCTATCTACTTAACTGAAACACACTGATTTTACATTATGATTTTTTAAAAATCTGAAATTTTGAATTTTTCCAGTTAATTGTCTGTTTCACAACACTCTTAACACTATTTTTATCATAAATTATAAATCATTTATATTATATATTATATGTAAATTATGTGTACATATAAAAATTATTAAAGACCAGCTTTAATATTTTTCATTTAGAGAAGCATAAAATTCTTTCCTGTGTACCAGATATAGGGAATACTTTCTCTTATATAGGATACATTGCACTTAAAATAGAATCTGGCTCATTTTTCTCCTTTCCCTACTTTGGGGCCAAGCTTTCAACTGGCAGTAGGAGTAGAGGTGTAAGTAGCAAGTTCAGGGCCAAACTTTCTAACTAACCTTCTTTCCTTCCTCTTCTCTCTTCCCCTTTTTTGGAGTCAAGGTTTATGCTCAATATGGGCAGCGATGGCGGGGGTCGTGGGTGGGGGGGTGGCGGTTAGCAGGTGTGTACATTTGAGGTTGAGTTTTCTGCTTTGCAGCTGAGAATCTGGTTACATATCAAGAGGTGGAGAGATTGAGCAAATAAATAAACACATTTGAGGATATGAGAGCTAAGTTTCTCAGTATCAACAAAGGGAATTATAAATATGGAAAGGCTGAAGGATAAAACAAACGGTGTGGTATTGAATTAGAATTGGGAGTATCAGAATTAACTTATTGCTTTGCTGGATAGATAGGGGTGTGTGTGTGTGTGTGTGTGTGTGTGTGTGTGTGTGTGTGTGTGTGTGTGTGTGTGTGTGTGTGTGTGTGTATTTCCTAGCTCTGTCTGGGTCTGATAGTGGTGAGCCCACCTTGCACTCAGGTCTTGGTTTCTAAATATTCTCTGCTAAAAAGAACTAGGGCTCTTTGAAGAAATGGCTGACCCCAGGGCTGGGCATTTTATGTCATAAGGTAAGGAAGTACTCAAAACGTGAATAACACATGCCCAAAGAACACAGGACCTGGTTTGAAGATAATTGAACAAGTCTGAGATAATTGAGTATCAAAATAAATGATAAAAACAGATTGTAACCCTTTGTGTAAAATAGGACTCCATGAATTTATACTAATATTCATAAATATAAAAATGAGGGAGAATAGAAAATTCTACCTATATCAGAATGTCATTTAGTAAATCTAAAACAGGCAGTATAAAAATCTAGAACCCTGGCACTAATGCCATTTTGGGCAAGATAATTCTTTGAGGGTGGGGGGAAGGAGGGAACTATTCTTACATTGCAGGATGTTTAGCATCATCCTTTCCCTCTACCTACTAGATATTAGCATCCCTCCCTACCTCCAACCTCCAGTTGTGAAAAACAAAAATGTCTCCAGACATTGCCAAATGTCCCCTAGGAGGCAAAAATCACATCCCCCTATTCTCAATTGAGAACCACTGATCTAGAAGGAATGATAGAATTACAAAATTACCTTTGGTAATTATCATAGTAATAACTGATTGAGACATGAATTATCAATGGGTGCTAAAACAAATAAGTGAAAATTTGATGAGGAATAGGATATGTATTAATCTCAAAATATCTCTCCATAAAATACTGATTACTAATTAATTGATACATACAACATGCTTATAATTAACTTCACAATAGGAAAACCCAGCAGATACCCCTGTAACCAGGTAGTAAAAATTAACATCATCACTAATGGGGCAAATCCTCCTAATATGAAGCACTGAGAGAGCACAGCATTGCTTCTGTGATATTCCTGCTGAAAGTGTCAAGTCATGAGGGAAATCAGACAAACCCAATGGGGACATTCTACAAAGTAACTGGACTGTACTCTTCAAAAAATGCTAAGATCATGGAAGATAGGGAAAGACGGAAGATCTGTTCTAGATTGAAGGAGACAAATGAGGAGTGATAACTAAATGTTAACGTGGGGTCATGAACTGGATTCTGGACCTACAAAGGACATTATAGGGATGATCAGAGAAATTTGAATGGGGTTTGTGGATTAGATGGTAATGTATCAGTGTTTGCTTTTTGATTTTGATGATTGAATTGTGGTCGTGTAGAAGAGTGTCTTTTATTTGTCAAACACACTACACCTCCTTGAGAATTTTCAGTTTCTGTTCTCTGTGTCTTTTCTCAGTTTTTTGTGTGGGTGGCTCCATTACATGGACTCAGTTGTCACCTTCTGAGAGAGGCCATCTCTAACTACCCTATCTAAAGTACCTACCCTTTCAAAATCTGTATCCCTTTATGTTGTTTATTTTATTTATAGCATTCACTGTTACCTGTGATTACCTTCTTATTTCTTTGTTTAATACTTGGGTCCCACTACTGAATGGAAGCTCCTGAGAGCAGAGGCCTTCTCTGTACTGCATCCTTGGTCTAAAGCAGTTCTTGATACCTAGTGGAACTGCAATAACCATTTGTTGAATCAGTGACTGTACCTATGAAATCTGGCCTTCTCTGTCATCTGATTGGTCATGTAACTAATCTGGATATGTTAAGATGGGTCAGCAGGCACTTTCTAAATGTTGTAGAAGTTAGCGTCTACTGAGAAAAGTGGTTTGGATTGGGGTGTGGGAGTGGAAGGGAGAGAGAAGGGAACGATTAAGAGAGAGAAAAGAGTACAATTGTTTGGTATAACCTAAAATACTCAGGAATATTGCTTGGATGTGCTTGAAGGTTTGGACGGAATACAGCTTCTCTAGGGCATATTGTCCATCCATTGAATTAAGACCCAATGAGTTGTTGGCATCTAGTTCATTCTACTTTTTGTGCCAGCCAGACTCACTTTAAGGCTGTAAGCAGTTTTTTTGTTTTTGTTTTTTAAAGAAGCAGAGGCTAAACATTGTGCAACACAGAACAGAAGAATAGAAGTAGGTAATATTGAGTAATTCTGATCTCAAGCTCCCATGTCTTATGGTCTTAAGGAATACATATATACCTTTTTCCTGTGAATTAATTCTTAAATAATCACCCAGAATTGCTTTTGACATTGCAGCAACCTTAGGCCATTGTGAATTGAGACCAAAAAAATGGCAGATAAGCTGCAAAATTATTGCCATATTAACTGACCAAGAACGTAATTTTGTTGCCTTTTAGATAGGTATATTTAAGATAGAACTATATGGGCAAGGTCAAGGGAATACTATCACAATTAAAAATCTAAAACCTCAAAAACTTGATCAGTTGAAAATATACTTTTTCATCTTATTAACATTTTAACGTGCCTTCTTCTGAGCCATTAGTTACACCTATGTTTAGAATTTATGAGATTGCCCAGTAAAAGAGATTTCAGACATTCAAATGAGAGGAACAGCATGGAATGTGATGCCTATATAAAAACATTGTTTTAGAAAGATAGGGATATAAAAATTGAATTTTCAGTGGTGTTTGATGAATTGTTTTGTGAAGAAACTTATTGAGATAGAGGCCACTTTCCTTACTGCCCCATTATGTTTTCTGCTTTTTCTACTATCTCCTCTTTTCTAGCAGTTCACTGCTAAGGATACAGTAGATGTATAATGAATCCTTTCTTAATGAATGAGTGAATGCCTGACTCTGTATTATGCAGAAAAAAAATTTCTTTAGACATATTCTCTGCTCTGGAAGTATATAAGTAATACATTGTTTATATAATGTAATACATATTATCTGCTCTGTATATATAATTAATATATTTTCTATACAATAGCATTTATGATATGCAGTGTGTGGTGGATACAAGGATGGATACAGTCAAGATCTTGACCTTAAGGGACTCTACATTCTAAAGGCCTATGGACAAGATCACACTGCATTGTAATTAATTTGCTAAAAGAGATAACTTTAAATGTTGTCAAAGCCTAGGAGAAGGTGGACACCTTTCTGAAGTGGGAGGTGGATTCAGCAAAGACTTCTGAGAATGATGTAATGAATAACCTTCAAGGGCACTTGAAATAATAAGAGAATGACATGTCACTATATTTAAATTTAAATGCACAATTGTGTGATATTAACTTTAAGGGTAAAGTTCCTAGGACAGCGATTAATACATTGGAAACAACAGAAAGAGGGGACAGAAACACAGGACTGAAGCTAAAATATCTGACTGTAAGACATGTTCTACCACTTCTTGGTGGAGAAGTCTTGGCCAAGTCATTTGCATTTCTGGGGTAAATCTCATGTGATTATCTTGATTAACTTTTTATGTATTTCTGGATTTGATCTGCTAATATTTTGTTAAGGAGTTTTACATCTGTGCTCATGAGGGATATTGGCCTGTGGTTTTCTTTCTGTGCAGTGTCTTTTTACTTGGTTTTAGCATCAGGGTAATGCTGGTCTCATGAGTTGGAAATTGTTTCCTAGAGTTTTTGTTGAATTAGTACTATTTTTTTCCTTAAATGTTTGGTGGAATTCACCAATGAAGTCATCTGGGCCTGGAGTTTTCTTTGTGGGAATGTTTATAACTCCAAATTCCATGTTCTAAAGTCTGTTTTGTCTGATGTTAGGATAACCACTCTAGCTATTTTTTCCCCCTTGATTGCTTTTAAGATTTTCTCTTTATTACTGTTTTTTAGCAGTTTAATATAATTTTCTTTAGTGTGGTTTCCTTTAGGTTTATTCTACTTGGATTTGTTGACCTTCTTGTATCTGTAGGTTTATAGTTTTCATGAAATTTGGAAAATTTTCTGCCTTTATATCTTCAAATGTTTTTCTTCCTCCTTCCTTCAGGACTCTAATTATATCTGTATTAGAATGCTTGCTATGTCACTCATGTGCTTTTTCCAGTGTGTTTTCTGTGTGTGCTTCATTTTATGTACTTTATTGCCGTGCTTTCAAGGTCACTGATATTTTCTTCTGTAGATTCTAATCTGCAGTTAATCCCATTCATGGTATTTTTCATTTCAGGTACTATATTTTTCATTTCTGGGTGTTCCATTTGGGAAATTTCTATGTCTTCTAGCTGTCTTCTCATCATGCTCCTGTTTTCCTCTACGTTCTTGAACATATGGGGCATGTTTACATGAACTGTTTTAACATCCATGCCTAATAGTTCCATCATCTCTGTCATTTCGGGTTCAGCTTCTATTGATTGATTTTTTTTCCTCCTGGTAATGGGTCATATTTTTCTGCTGCTTTACATGCTTGATGATTTTTTATAGGATGCCAGATACTGTGCGTTTTATGTTGTTTGCCAGATTTTGTTATGTTTCTTTAAATTGCATTGGACTTTGTTTTAGCATATAGTTAATTAGAATCAGTTGGATCCTCTTGAGGCTTGCTTTTAAGCTCTATTAGGGTAAGATTCAGAGCAGTCTTTCGTTATAGGGTAAATTAAGCCCCATTTCTAAAGTGATATTCTTCTTGAGGTTTCTAGTCAGTGTCCCATGTAGTATAGGTCTTTAAACTCTGGTTGGTGGGAAAATGTACTATTTCCAGCCCTGTGTAAGCTTTGGTAGTCGTTCTGCACACTCTTTTCTGGTGTTTTTTCCTCCTTTGGATACTTTCCTCTTATGCATATGCAGATCACTTCTTAGCCAAAGAGAGAACTGCATGAGACCGTCCTGCAGATTTCTAGAGCTTTTTCTGTGCACCTCCTTTCTGTCTGGTATTTTTTCTTCCACTAATACTAGCTGCTTTGCCCTCCTGAAAATCTAATCTCTGTCTCTTCAATTCAGAAAGATTGTTGGGCTCTGTTTGGGTCCCCTGTCCCAGTTATGGCCTAGGAACTTCTCTGGGTGGTAAGTTTTGGTGCAATTGTAAGGATTGCTTAGTTTGTTTCTTTTCTCTGAGGGATCACTGCCTGTTGTTTAATGTCTGAAAAACATTGCCTCATACTTTGTTATCTGATTTCTTAGCTGCTTAAGGAGGGAGTGTAAATTTGGTTCCTGTTATTCTACCTCAGCAGAAGTCTCTTGCCTTCATTTTATTTTTTTATTTGTCATTTAAAAAAATTTATTTATTTATTATTTTTGGCTGTGTTGGGTTTTCGTTGCTGCATGCGGGCTTTCTCTAGTTGCCACGAGTGGGGACTACTCTTCTTGGCGGTGTGCAGGCTTCTCATTGCAGTGGCTTCTCTTGTTGAGGAGCACAAGCTCTAGGCACATGGGCTTCAGTAGTTGTGGCACACGGGTTCAGTAGTTGTGGCGTGCAGGCTCAGTAGTTGTGGCGCACAGGTTTGTTGCTCTGTGGCATGTGGGATCTTCCCAGACCAGGGCTCAAACCCGTATCCCCTGCATTGGCAGGTGGATTATTAACCACTGCGCCACCAGGGAAGCCCTTGCCTTCATTTAAAAAGACATTTCACTGAGTATAGAATTCTAGACTGCATATTTTTCTTCCTTCAGTTTAAAGGTGTTGCTCCATTGTTTTCCAGCTTGCATGGTTTTGATGAAAAGCCTGCTGTAATTTTTATCTTTGTTCTTTTGTATATAATATTCCCTTTTGCCCTGACTGCCTTCAAGATTTCCTTTTCATCTTTGGTTTTCAGCATTTGATTATGATGTGCCTAGATATGTTTTTATTTATGTTTATCCTGCTAGAGGTTCCATTTCTTGGATTCTGTTGTTTGTTTCTCATTCACTTTGGAAACTTCTTGACCATTATCTCTTAATATGTATCTTCTGTTCCTTTCTCTCTCCTCTCTTCCTTGATTCCAATTACACATGTGTTAACACTGATATTATTCTATCAAAATAGAGCTCTTGAATGCTCTAGTCTGTCTGTCTCATTTTTTTTCTCTCTTTGTGTTTTAGTTTGGGTAATTTCTATTTATCTGTCTACAGTCAAGTTCACTGTCCTTTCCTCTGCTGTGTCCAGTCTGTTGATAAACTCATTGAAGGATATTTTTAAAATCTCTAATATCATGTTTTCAATTTTAGCATTTCCATTTGACTCTTTTTAAGAATAGCTTTCTTCTTGCTGCTGACATTCCTCATGTGTTCATTATTCTCTTGATTGTTTTGTCTCTTGAGAATTTTTTTCCCTTAATTTTTGTTTCTGTTGTGCTTTATAATTGAATACCAAACATTGTAAAAGGACAGCAGTGACCTGAGGTAATATTCATGCCAAGAATATTAGTGGACATGTCTCCTCTTTTGTTAGGCTGTTGCGGGGAGCGGTTCAGTCAGTCTAGTCAGTAATTGAGCTGGGTTTACGTTTTGCTGTTGCTATTGTTATCTTCAGTGTACCACAAATTTTAAGTTGTTCTAGTGGACTGCCATTTACCTTCTGCTCAGTGTGAAGCCTAGAGGCCTGGAGAGTTTTTCTCAGAATTTCTGCTCCACTCACAGCTTTCAGCAGGCTTTGCATATATCAAAGTGTTGCTGGCTGTCATTGTCATTACTCCTCGTAAGATTCTCTCTTTCCTTCAGTCTGTCCATCAGAGTCTTCCCAATCCTTTCAAGTTAGGGCTCAACATATACCTTCTGCATTAAATATTACCTGACTAACAAACATTTGGATAGTATCAAATAGTTTACAGTACATAAAATGTTTCACTGCCTTAACTTTAAAGGATTGGGAGGACTTGGATGGAAAGACAGTGTTAGCTGGCCATATTTTGATATGAAAGTACTTTTTCATAAATCAGTTTTTCTGTACCTCAAATGCTATTCATTCATTCATTTATTCATTGTCTCTTGTTGTGCTTTACCAGACTTTGGGGTTTCATAGTCATATGGCTTAACTGTAGTAGCAGGTAGTACCTACTACATTTCCCAACGCATTGGGAAATCAGAGACATTTAATTGAGGCCTGGGTTGTTTTGGAGGCAGAGGACAATAGCAGAATATCTCCTTCACTCTTTTTTTTTTTAAAAATTGGAGTATAGTTGCTTTACAATATTGTGTTAGTTTATACTGTACAGCAAAGTGAATCAGCTATACATATACATATATCCCCTCTTTTTTGGATTTCCTTCTCATTTAGGTCACCACAGAGCATTGAGTAGAGTTCCCTGTGCTATACAGTAGGTTCTCATTAGTTATCTATTTTATACATAGTATCAATAGTGTATATATGTCAAACCCAGTATCCCAATTCATCCCACCCCCTTCCTTTCCCACTTGGTGTCCATACGTTTGTTCTCCACATCTGTGTCTCTGTTTCTGCTTTGTAAATAAGATCATCTATACCAGTTTTTTCAGATTCCACATATATGCGTTAATATATGATATTTGTTTTTCTCTTTCTGACTTACTTCACTCTGTATGACAGTCTCTAGCTCCATCCATGTCTCTACAAATGACCCAATTTCGTTCTTTTTTATGACTGAGTAATATCCCAGTGTATATATGTACCACATCTTCTTTATCCATTCCTCTGTTGATGGACATTTAGATTGCTTCCATGTCCTGGCTATTGTAAATAGTGCTGCAGTAAACATTGGGGTGCATGTGTCTTTTGGACCTTTACCTTCAGACTCCATGATAATGGCACTGACAGTAGAAAAGCTCTGGTTTACAGAGAGATTTAGTTTTGTTTTGGCCAAACATTGACTAGATACTTTGAGAACCTTGTCTAATCTTCATTAGAGCCTCTATATGAATTATTTCCCACTTAGTTATTTTCATCCACAGGTGAAGAAACTGAGTCTCAGAAGGGTTAAGTGAGTTGCCCAAGCGTGCTCAGCTAGTTTAAGTTAGAGTGTAGCTTTGATCAAGGTCAGTCTGACTTCAAAGATTGAACTCTTTCCATTATATCACTGCCTCCCAAAGCTCAGAGATCTTGTAAGGAAAGGTAGTGTTCAGAGACCTCCAATCAAAAACCTTCTATATATTTGTTTTTAGATGTTTATTTCAGCTGATAATCTTTTATTGATAGGTAAGAACAGCTAACTAAAATTCAATGAAGTATCAGGGCTTTATTATGTGTCCAGCATTGTTGTAGGTACGTATTCTCTTTCTCTCTCTCTTTTTTAAAAAAATAAATTTATTTATTTATTTTTGGCTGTGTTGGGTCTTCGTTGCTGCATGCGGGCTTTCTCTAGTTGTGGCTAGCGGGGGCTACTCTTAGTTGTGGTGCATGGGCTTCTCATTGCAGTGGCTTCTCTTGCTATGGACCATGGGTTCTAGGTATGCAGGCTTCAGTAGTTGTGGCTCGTGGGCTCTAGAGTGCAGGCTCAGTAGTTGTGGTGCACAGGCTTAGTTGCTTCACGGCCTGGACTAGGGATCAAACCATTGTCCCCTTCATTGGCAGGCAGATTCTTAACCACTGTACTACCAGGGAAGTCCCAGTATGTATTCTCTTAATATTTTGCATTTGACCCCCAGAGGCAACTATGACCTATTTATTAGTTGTGGCCAGTATGACATTTCTTAAGTCTTGTGGCTCAGAAACATTTGAACTTTCTTATCATGTGGGGTTAGATGATTTAAAAATTAGGTATTGGCCAATTTTTGTCTCCTCTTGAAATTTCATTTGAACGTTGGTTTGATTTTAAAAATAGATGTTTAATGTGTTATCACAAATAATATGACAAAAATTTGGAATTTTGTTTTTTGGGTTTTTTTTGGTCCCAAAGCACATCTTAAAGCCATTTTATAACAGGTTAGCCACTATTACAATGGCAGATTTGGGTGGCTAAATATTTAAAAGCACAATAGAAGACTTGTTTATATTATAAAAATTGGTAAGATGGTAATATAAAATACTTGATCTTTAATTCTGGTATACCCATAGACTATAGAAAATTTAATAAAATAATCCATATATAAAAGTTGGATTAAAATTTTAATCCTTTTTAAATTTGTCATTAAAATTCATAGAAGCAATATGATGGATGTATAGGAAAGAACTGGGTTTGTTTGTTCATTTATTCAGTCATTGGATTAACAAATATTTACTGTGCTAGATACTCTGTTAATCCTGGGATACAAAGATAAACAATATCTAGTCCTTGATTTCAAATGCTTTATAGTTTAATAGAGTAGACAAATAACTTGCTAAATTATAATATAATGCTATGATGTTGTAATAGGTATATGAGACAACTACTATGGAAGCACAGAGAAGAGCTAAGAATTTTGTACATGTTTTAGTACTTTTTTTTAAAACATAGTTTTGGTTTTTTATACCAATTTTTGTAGAAAGTCTGAAATTATTAGGGAACATGTTTCTGCAGGTTCTTATCATGCGCCATCAGAGAAGCAGAATGTAAGAAACTAGTAATCCAGCAATAATATGCATAAACTGACAAACTTAAGTACTTAGCTTAGAGTCATCTGTAAATGGAAATGTTTTCAATTCCATAAACAAGTGGATACCAGTTAGATATCAGTATATTTCACAAGCCTCTTTGCTTGATACATGAGCATACTTGCAAGCCAATGTAAAACCTGAAGGATCCTCTTAAAATTGAGAGCTGTGATCAACCCTGAAGTCAAAGTTCCAAGGCTAATCAAACCCAAGGTAGGCTTTCATTACTGTCATTTCATCTAAATGGAATGTAACTCTGAATTATTTGAAGCGATATTTCAGTTGCCTATTCTGTAATATACCAAAAGACTAGTGGAGAAATAACTTCATGAACAAGTGGAGGATTGCTGAGGCAAAGAGTAATTGCCTGATACTAATGGGGTAGCAGTATAGCCAGAGATTAAAAGAGAAGTTTAAGAGGTTAAAAACAACAGCTGTGTTTAAGGGTTAGTAAATTTTAGCTCACCTCCAGAAAATGAAGCAATTAACTTGTTTTTATGAAATCATTATGTATAATATTCATTTAAAAAAGAAATTGATAGCTCTAAGATATTAAAGAAATTTTGGCTATTTTCCTATTGGAGTTTTGTACCTTAACAAAGGAAACAATCTTTTGAATACCCATCTTGAGTATTAAATTCTCAAAAGTGGTCTTTACTGTTATACTCATTAGTTCCTACTTGTCACATCTTCTAAAAGTAGGAAATGATTGTTTTGTTTTATAATAAAATGCTTCCTGTGTTTGAGCAAATATAGTTTGCAATCTTTGTAGACAATACTTCGGACAACCAAATTGGTTAGGGTAGACGTGGTCATGATTAACTTAATATTCTGGCTAACAGAGTTCATTCATTCATTTATTTTTGATATGTGTACCAAGTATTAAGCTAGGCAATGGGGATACAAAGGTAAAAAAAAGACACTGTTCTACAGAAACACTACATTTGGTTTTCAAAGTTTCTGAAGACTTATAATCCAAGGAAATATACATTTTTAATTCATATTATATTAAACACTGCATTTTTAGATGATTTGACTGTGAGCATATAATTCCATCTCTCTAATTTTGGTTTTCTCATCTATTCAATGAGTGCATTTGGATTATATAATCTACAAGTTTCCTATTTAGATTTTTAAGATCCTTAATAGTCTGAGTACATCACGATTTTGAATAAGACCTAAATAAAAAAAAAATCCCATCATAGGTAGCAGACAATATTTTTGTATTTTTTAAATTAGCATACTGAGTATGCTAATGCATATAGCCTTAGACAATGTAATATGACTACCTTTCTGTTACATATTGTATCCACTGTTGGAACAACCTTTCCCCAAGTTTTGTCCCAAGTTCTTTTTAGAAAAAAATCCACTTAGGGAGGTGGGGAGAGGAGGAATTGGATGAAGGCAGTCAAAAGGTACAAACTCCCTGTTATAAGATAAATAAGTGCTAGGGATATGATGTGCAACATGATAAATGTAATTAATATAATTAACACTGCTGTATGTTACAGATGAAAGTTGTTAAGAGAGTAAGAGTTCCTAAGAGTTCTCATCACAAGGACAATTTTTCCCCCTATTTCTTTAATTTTGCATCTATCTGAGATAATGGATGTTTACTAAACTTGTGATAATCAGTTCATGATGTATGTAAGTCAAATCATTACGCTGTACACCTTAAACTTATTCAGTGCTGTATGTTAATTATATCTTAGTAAAACTGGAAGAAAAAATTCCATTTATTAAACTATTTTTATAATGGTTGCTGCCAGTTACTGTTGTCTTTTTAAATTGTCATTATTCAAGGTAGTCTTTAAAATTTTTTTTCCCAATGGCAATCTAACCTCTTTAGTTTCAACTGACTCTTTTAACCTCCCTTTCATCATTGATTGCTGACCAAAGCATAACTAATATTATTAAGAAACTTTGGCTTTGGTTACACAGCCAATCAAGACTTTACATGAACATTCTTTTAAAATTGTTTTCTTCAACAGACAGTATTACTGAATCCCCTGTAATTCTTCTGCCAGGACTTTGAGAGTAAAGGCATGTAGTTGAGACAAGACAGCATATAAAAGTAACCGCAAGGAGATGGAACTGATTGTCATGAACATTATATTCCAACCACTTGAATAAAACAGCTAGAGATAACCCACAAAGCATCTATCTTCATTTCATATATCCCCTGCAGCGCCTACTGTATAGTCTATACCTATAGTGGAGGAGCAAATATTTGTTGAATGAATGAATAATCAAAATAACAGAGAGCATAAATTTGCCACGAATTGTTTTTGGACTATCGGTATTTATTTAAATATATGCTATATGAATAGAAGTATGGAGATCCTAAAGAAGAGGGAATTTAAGTACAAAAAAACTGTTGCTGTTTTTTTGTTTTCCATCTGTAATATTCCCCATTTTAAGCTTCTTTTATATGAATTTAGCTGTATTTGTTATTGTTTATCTCTAATTTCAACATTTATAAGTTATGAACTATTTCAAGTACACAGAAAAGTAAAGAGAATATGAGAAACATCCATGTAGCCACCATCCTGATTTAGCCAGAGTAGACACTGAATTTTTTATAGCAATATATGGTTATAAGTCAGTCCTATATTAATTAGTTATTCCCACTTTCTCCAGACTATGGTGATAGTGACAAAAATTAAAGAATCACTTGGATAAATTAATGGTTATACTTTCTTTGAGCCCTTTTCTTTGGCCTTTAAATTGGTCCCTTGGCATTACTTGTGTGAATTTCTAATGTAAACAGAGAGAGCAAATAGTGTATGTGTGTGTGTGTGTGTGTGTGTGTGTGTGTATGCCTGTGTGTGAAATCTATAATGAAATCACAGTTTAGAGAAGGAATTATACGTTTAAAGTCTTCAATTTTGTGAAAACAATGATTCCACATGTCTTCAAGTGGCTGCTATAGAATGGAAATTGAAATCCCTGGGTGGGAAGTGTGCTAGAAATCATAGTATTCCTTTTCAAAGTATTTTGCATGCCCTTATACATACATTCAGTACTTCAATTCTGACCCCTACACACTGAATCATGCTGTGATTCATAATACTGTGTTATGTTTTAAATTCAAATATTGTTTTTAAAGGGAAATTGCTACTAATGTTGGCTAAGCTGCACATAATAGTTTACTAAATGGTTATAGGTTTGATTCTTCTCATGTCAATCTAAATGTGAACTAATATTATTCAAAATCCTTGTAAGATATTGAATAATTGTTTCAGTTAACTGAATGCTTTACCAAATAATATCAATTTATGAAGTGTAGTTGAGTTCAGTGCATTTATTATTTAAAGAAAAAAGTAATAGGTGCATACCTACATAATTAAATGTTAATGGATATCTTTTGAGTAGCCCTGTGTTTAGAGAAAGAGGCAATTTGGTATTTTAACAGAATTTCAATGATAGATCATTGAAAAGTTTCAAAAGTAATGTATGACTTGGTTTGCTCTGTTTTTCATTTAAGTTTTTACATTTTTAATTTTTATTTTTTTAAAAAATCTTTATTTTGGGCTTCATTGGGTCTTTGTTGCTGCGAACGGGCTTTCTCTAGCTGCAGCGAGTGGGGGCTACTCTTCCTTGTGCTGCGTAGGCTTCTCATTGCGGTGGCTTCTCTTGTTGCGGAGCATGGGCTCTAGGCGCGCGGGCTTCAGTAGTTGTGGCATGTGGGCTCAGAAGTTGTGGCTCACCTGCTCTAAGCATAAGTGCAGCCTCAGTAATAGTGGCACAGGAGCCCAGTTGCTCCGCGGCATGTGGGACCTTCCCAGACCATGGCTTGAACCCATGTCCCCTGCATTGGCAGGCGGATTCTTAACTGCTGAACCACCAGGGAAGCCCCATTTAATTTTTTAAAAGAGCAACTTTATTAAGATACAATTTACGTAAATAAAACGTACCAATTTTGATGTACATTTTGATGTTTTGAAAATTTTGTATATGCATGTAACTACTATCACAATCCAGATATAGAACATTTCCATCAGCCCAAAAAGTTCCCTTGTGTCCTTTTCTAGTCAATCCCTAATTCTCCTCCTAGGCAACCATTGATCTGTTTTCTGTCACTGTAGATTAGATTAGACTCTTCTAGTGATTCGCATAGATGCATCGTATATATACTCTATTTTTTTTCCTCTAGCTTCTTCCACTTAGCGTAATATTTTTGAGATCCATCCATGTTGTTGGGTGTATCTGTTGTTTATTCCTTTTTTATTGCTGAGTAGTATTGCATGAATATACCCACAATTTGTTTATCCAGTCATCCGTTGATGGATGTTTGGGTTGTTTCCATTTTTTGGCTATTTTGAATAACACTGCTGTGAACATTCATGTACAAGGTTTTTGTGTGGGCATATGTTTTCATTTCTCTGGGGTAAATGCCTAGGATTGGAATTGCTGAGTTGTATAAGTGTATGTTTAACTTTGGAAGATATTACTAAACTCTTTTCCACGGTAGTTGTACTTATAATTTTACATTGCCTCCAACAATGTACGAGAGTTCCAGTTGCTTCAGATCCTTGTCCGTACTTGGTATTGTCAATCTTTTTAGTCATTTTACTGGGTATATAATGTTATCTCATTGTGATTTTATGCATGTACCTCATGGCTATGATGTTGAGCATCTTTTCATTTGCTTACTGGCCATTTGTATATTTTCATGTGTGAAGTGTATGTCAAATATTTTGCCCATTTTAAAATTGGGTTATTAAAGTGTCCTAACTTTTACAAATATCTCTTCTAATTGTATAATGGTATTTGTTTATCTTTGGGTTTCCAAATACCAAGCATAGTGCAAGTAGTGGGTACTCAGTTAATGTCTATGGTCTAAATAATTTGTCTTTTGTTTTGACTGGGTTTTTTTTTTGCGGTATGCGGGCCTCTCACTGTTGTGGCATCTCCCGTTGTGGAGCACAGGCTCTGGATGCGCAGGCTCAGCAGCCATGGCTCACGGGCCCAGCCGCTCCGCGGCATGTGGGATCTTCCCGGACCAGGGCACGAACCCGTGTCCCCTGCATCGGCAGGCGGACTCTCAACCACTGCGCCACCAGGGAAGCCCTGTTTTGACTGTTTTTATGTTCATTGGCTCACTGGCCTAACCAGACATCCCCTGAGCTATTATCCCAGTTTTTTAGATGAGAAACACTAGAATCTGTACAAGGTCATAAAAAGTATATAGTGAATCCTGGACTGAAATCTATTCATTTCTTTCCTCATTTAAGTACTGGAGGGAGAGAGGGAAAGAGAATATATAAATGCTTTGTTACATATGTCTTGCTTTCTAATTTTTATAGTACTACAGGAAAATAAATGCTTAATAACAATTGCTAACATGACAAATCGTTAGGCATATATAAATTTTATAACTTCCACTGTTAACTGATAATAATTGGTTTTGTATCAATCACAATTTTGCCTCAGTGTTTCTATATGTATTCATTTATGTAAAGTTCTTGAGAAATGTTTGGATGAAATAACAAAATAACACATAAAGATGTAAATATATAGTATTGATGTAGATATTACTTCATAATTTGAATTGCTACTGATTGAATTATTGATATAGGAATAGGTTTGAAAAAACAATTGTATAGACACTTTGTGGCAAGCATAGTGTCAGAATATTATTATACTTAAAACAGCACTCTGTACATTTCATGAATATGAGTTAGAGATCTTAGTTTTTAGCTTGTTATTTGGTCATTGAATAAAGATTTTTTTATGGAAATCAAAAAAATTGGTTATTGATGAGTTGTAGGGGTTCATTATATATTCTGAGTATGAAAACTCTATCAGGTATGTATTGAGAGCATTTTCTCCCAGCTGGTGGTTAGCCTTTGCATTTTCTTAATGGTATTTTCCAAAGAGCAAAAGTTTTTGATTTTGATAAAGTCCAATTTATTAACTTATTTTTCTATGGTTCCTACTTTTCATGTCTGTCTAAGAAATCTTTGCCTATACTAAGATCATGAAATTTTTCTCCTATTTTTTCTTCTATAAATTTTATTGCATTGGCTCTTATATCTTGGCTTATGGTCCATTTTGAGTTAATATTTACATATGACATGAAATGGAGGTCAAAGTTCCTTTTTGTTGTTGTCGTTGCACGTGGATATTCAGTTGTTCCAGCACCGTTTACTGAAGAGGCCGTCTTTCTCCATTAATTTACTGTTGCATCCTTTTTGAAAATCAATTGATGGTGTATGTATAGATCTATTTCTAGACTTTCTATTCTGTTTCATTGATCTATCTTTTATGCCAGTATCACATTGCTTTGATTATTGTGGCTTCATAGTGAGTCTGGAAATGGAGTAAGTCTTCCAAATTTGTGTTTGTTTTTCAAAATTGTTTTGGCTATTCTGGGTTTCTGCATTTCCATATAAATGTTAGAACCAACTTATCAATTTCTATTAAGTCTACTAGAATTTTGATTGAGGTAGCACTGAATTTATAGATGAATTTGGGGAAAATTGACATCTTAATATTGTTATGCAGTCCATGAATATGATATGGCTTTCTCTTTATGTAAGTGTTCCTTAATTTCTCTCAGCAAAATACTGTAGTTTTATTTTACAGACCTTGCACATCCTTTGTTAAATTTATTCCTAAATATTGCATTTAAAAAAAATCATACTTTAAATCACATTTTTTTTTTTACATTTTAATTTCCAGATGTTTGTTGCTAGAAATCAGTTTATTATTATCAGGAAATATGTTTTAAATACTAGTAAGATAAATTATTAGAAAAAGCTTTCTACCTATGAGATCCAAATAATTTGGCCAAATCAAAACAAATTTTGCCAAATTTTGTTTTGTAGTTAACTTAAAAGATGTAGAGGGACTTCCCTGGTGGCACAGTGGTTAAGAATCCACCTGCTGACGCAGGGGACATGGGTTTGAGCCCCGGTCGGGGAAGACCCCACATGCCGTGGAGCAACTAAGCCCATGCGCCGCAACTGCTTAGCCTGCGCTCTGGAGCCCGTGAGCCACAACTACTGAAGCCTACATGCCTAGAGCCCGTGCTCCGCAGCAAGAGAAGCCACCACAATAAGAAGCCCATGCACCACAATGAAGAGTAGCTCCCGCTCGCAACTAGAGAAAGCTCACACGCAGCAACAAAGGCCCAACGCAGCCAAAAATAAAAAATAAATAAGTTTAAAAAAATTACTGTAACTTATTCAGGAATATCATATAAAGACAAGCACCTGAGTGAAATAAATCTGATGTAGTTTCAATAAATATTAAAAAAATGTAGATAATTTTTAAGAGGGTAAATTTAGTACTGTTTTATGATATATGCTTTTCAATAGATACATTATTCTTTTAATTTGTTTAATATAATACCAGGTAACAAATTTAAAATGAGATAATTGGTTACTTTTGGGGCTTTTCTAGTCATTAAACTTGACATGGCAATTAGAATTATTACATTTCAGTAAATTTTTGCATTTAGCTTATATAGTATAAGTTCTTGATTGTGTGTCTTCTTTTCTACTATATTACTATATAAAATGTTGGCAGGATCTCCCCTCAAAATAAATAGAAGTATATAATTATAAAATAACATGATGTAAATCCTAACAAGTCACTTCGATGAACATACTGATAACTTCAATAATAGTAAACTATGGGGCTTCCCTGGTGGCACAGTGGTTGAGAGTCCACCTGCCGATGCAGGGGACACGTGTTCGTGCCCCGGTCCGGGAAGATCCCACATGCCGCAGAGCGGCTGGGCCCGTGAGCCATGGCCGCTGAGCCTGCACGTCCGGAGCCTGTGCTCCACAACGGGAGAGGCCACAACAGTGAGAGGCCCACGTACGGCAAAAAAAAAAAAAAAAAAAAAAAAGTAAACTATGTGCACATGTTTGAATGTAATGTTAACAAAATTCCAGTGGTTATTATAAAAGTATAATGATCAAAATAAATAATTTCTGAAAATCATTTAGCATAGTCTGATAATGTTAACTGTTAGCTCCTCCATCCTTTCCCTCATCATTCATTTTTAACCCTAAAATAGTAAAGTTTAAATGGATCTTTACACTTAAGTGAATGTGTCAATGCAAATAAGAGCATGGTTTCATGTAACAGCTTTCAGTACTTTATATTCTTTGCAAATTATCTTTGAGATCTATTTCTAAAATCTGAGTGATCATAAAGATTTCAGGATTACCCCTTCAGTATTTAAAATTTCATCTTGTATGAATTTACCTTGAGAACCCATTGGCTAAAGCATTTGACCAAGTAAAACATTTTCTGGATTCATTTTGAATTTAGCTTGTACTCTGAAATGTAAAACAGCTGTTTACAAATGTTCGATTTTAACTGATAAAATTTTAACAGATTGATTATTTAATTTAATTTTAAAATATTTAGATTTAATTTTAATTTTAACTGATTGATTATTTTATTACTGTAGCTCTCTATTAACTTACTATGAGCATGTTAGTACTGCATTTTTCCCTTTAGTGAGAAATCATCTGAACAAAAACTGCATTTAAGTAACATAGTTTGAATGGCCCAGTATATTCAGAGAGAATATTGAATCATTTCCATCAGAGTGAAGACATTACCACATCTGGCTAAGTTTTAGAAATAGTGTATTCAGTGATTTATATTTAAATTCCATAGAGATTATAGAAATATTAATAAGTAGATAAAATTGATTGCGTTTAGTTACCTGTTTAAAAATGGAAATATATTTATTCCTTCTCCTTATAATACATTCTCACTGGAAAAAAAAATTCCAACAATATAAAAATGTGAAAGTCCTCTTGAAATTCTATCCCATAGAGGTAACATGTTAATGTCTAGTGTATTTCCTTTTAGACTTCTTAATGCATGTCTAAACATAATTTTTAAAACAGATGTTGAATCATGCTGTATATATATTATTCTATACTCACTTTTTTCTTCTTTCTCTAACTTAACAGTAAATATTAAACATCTCCCCATATCAAGCCATCAGAATTCTAGTTCATCTTTTTAATGGTTGCATCGTTTGCACTGTGAACTGTTCCTTATTTTATTAGACTCCTCATTGATAGTTAGATTTTCCTTGACTTTCTGATATTTTAAACAGTACTTCAAGGGATATACTTGTATTAATTTTTTATTGTTCTAACAAATCATCACAAACTTAGTATCTTAAAACAATATAAATTTACTATTATCTTACTATTACACTGGTCACACTGGCCTAAAATCAAGATATATGCATCGTTTCTGGAGTCTTAGAGGCAAATCCATTTCCTTGCCATTATCAGCATCTAGAGTCTTCCTTCATTCCTTGGCTCATAGCCCCCTTCCTTCATCTTCAAGATGGGGAATCAGGAAATCACCCCTGGAACTGTTGAGTTCAAAAACATATACCTGACGTATAGCTGCCATTGCACCTTCCTTTTTCACCCATGAAGTTAATGGCTGGATACTGGAATGCTTTTGCAGAAGAACTCAACATGTATGTCACTGTGCTTCTAATAGCAATAGCTAGCCAAAGTATTGTCTTATGTCCACATTTCAAATCGCATGTAAGTGAGTCTAAGTGGTGCAACCTATTTCACATCCAGAACCTTAGCTATAGTAGAATCTGGAAAAGTAGTTTTCCTGATTCTGTAATACAAGAAGTCAATCTAGAAGGAAATTGGAATGTATGCTGAGTGGTTCTGTTTCACCATATCTTGCTCAGTAGATACCTAGCCATGTACTGAAAGATAGCTACTCGTGTGTGTTTGCTGCGTGGAGGTTGACCAGGAGCTAGGAAAGTGAGTCCTTCTGTGTGAATCGGTGTTCTTAGTTGGAAACATCAGAACTCATGCTAGTTGGTTTAACTGAAGAGGAATTTATTAAAGCATTGGGGAACTCCAGGAATCCTAGGAGAGCCAGAAGGCCAGACTTAGGGGAAACACACCGAGTACAATGCCCAAATCACATTAGGACACTGCTTCAGTGAAGGCATCATTCATGCCACCACTTGGCACTGAATCCATAGACTGTGTTGGATACCATGGTATACTTCCTCTTCAGTTTGCTCACTAGTAAACTGAAGTCATGTGCAGGAGTATTTGATTGGCTGAGCCTGCTCTATTATTAGCAGGGTAAGATGGGAAATTGAGTTCTGGCTTTTACTCTAGAGAGGAGGAATTCACAATGTGGAAAATTTTCCAGTTCTTAAAAATGATGTTTAGAAGTTGCTGAGTATCTATAGACGTGAAGATGTTCACTATAGTGAGCAATGAATTGAAGACAAATAAGCTATATTTTGTAAACAATGATCTGGTTTTATATCATATCTAAATTCCTCTTTGTCAGCTCCTAACTTTTTCATAGATCTGGTTTAAACAGTCCAGCGTGTCTCAGTTGGGTAATAGAGGACTGTTTTAGGATATTTGTAGGCCTTGTCTTTGGAGGCAAACTCTATGAAGCTCATTAACCTAACATCCCACATTAATACAACTTAAGTACAAGCACATGTATTAAATTGAAGTTTACTACTTCTGTTTTGTAGACATTTATCTGAACTTTATGAAGTAAGATCCTACAATTTCTGTTTTGTATGTTGGCACATATTTATTTTAGATTTCAAATATTTTCATAAGTCTCTGGGAAGCACATAGGCCTTAAGCAGTATGTCTCTAGTGCCTAATGCATCAAACAACCTTAAAACTCTGTGTGAAATCCGTTGTCCAAACTTGGGCCAAAGGGTTAAATTGGTAGCCTTCCCCAGCGAGACAGGGTGATGAGATCGTTAAGGGGAAAGGAAGAGACAAAAGTCAGGCCATTAGATACCTGTGTGTGTATGGTATAGTAAAAGAAACACACAGCTAGTTGCTTTTCTCATGGCTTAGAAGATATAAATCTGTTTTACGAAAATGTAAAATTAACATATAATGTGCCATAAAAGAAGGAATGTGTAGATACGTAAAATAATATGTGTATCATAAAATCAAACCAAGCCAACACAGGTACTTCGTTGTTTTTTTTTTTAACATCTTTATTGGAGTATAATTGCTTTACAATAGTGTGTTAGTTTCTGCTATATAACAAAGTGAATCAGCTATACGTATACATATATCCCCATATCCCCTAGCTCTTGCGTCTCCCTCTGCCCTCCCTATCCTACCCCTCTAGCTGGACACAAAGCACTGAGCTGATCTCCCTGTGCTGTGTGGCTACTTCCCACTAGCTACTGTTTTACATTTGGTGGTGTATATATGTCCATGCCACTCTCTCACTTCATCCCAGCTTACCCTTCCCCCTCCCTGTGTCCTCAAGTCCATTCTCTACGTCTGTGTCTTTATTCCTGTCCTACCCCTAGGTTCTTCAGAAGCATTTTTTTTTTTAGATTCCATATATATGTGTTAGCATGCGGTATTTTCTCTTTCTGACTTGCTTCACTCCGTATGACAGTCTCTAGGTCCATCCACCTAACTACAAATAATGCAATTTCGTTTCTTTTTATGGCTGAGTAATATTCCATTGTATATATGTGCCACATCTTCTTTATCCATTCATCTGTCGATGGACACTTAGGTTGCTTCCATGTCCTGGGGTATTGTAAATAGAGCTACAATGAACATTGTGGTACATGACTCTTTTTGAATTATGGTTTTCTCAGGGTATATGCCCAGTAGTGGGATTGCTGGGTTGTATGGTAGTTCTATTTGTAGTTTTTTGAGGAACCTCCATACTGTTCTCCATAGTGGCTATATCAATTTACATTGCCACCAACAGTGCAAGAGGGTTCCCTTTTCTCCACACCCTCTCCAGCATTTATTGTTTGTAGATTTTTTGATGATGGCCATTCTGGCTGGTGTGAGGTGATAGCTCATTGTAGTTTTCTGCATTTCTCTAATGATTAGTGATGTTGAGCATCCTTTCATGTGTTTGTTGGCAGTCTGTATATCTTCTTTGGAGAAATGTCTGTTTAGTTCTTCTGCCCATTTTTGGATTGGGTTGTTTGTTTTTTTTGATATTGAGCTGCATGAGCTGCTTGTATATTTTGGAGATTAATCCTTTGTCAGTTGCTTCGTTTCAAATATTTTGTCCCATTCTGAGGGTTGTCTTTTTGTCTTGTTTATGGTTTCCTTTGCTGTGCAAAAGCTTTGAAGTTTCATTAGGCCCTATTTGTTTATTTTTTCTTTTTAGTTCCATTTCTCTAGGAGATGGGTCAAAAAGGATCTTTTTATTTATTTTCTTAAATAAATTTATTTTATTTATTTATTTTTGGCTGCATTGGGTCTTCGTTGCTGTGCGCCAGCTTTCTCTAGTTGCGGGGACCAGGCCTCTCATTGCAGTGGCTTCTCTTGTTGCATACTCAGCATGGGCTCTAGGTGCACGGGCTTCAGTAGTTGTCACACGTGGGCTCAGTAGTTGTGGCTCACAGGCTCTAGCGCACAGGTTCAGTAGTTGTGGCGAACAGGCTTAGTTGCTCTGAGGCATGTGGGTCTTCCAGGAGTAGGGCTCGAATCCGTGTCCCCTGCATTGGCAAGCGGATTCTTAACCACCGCACCACCAGGGAAGCCCCTCAAAATTGATCTTGCTGTCATTTATGTCATAGAGTGTTCTGCCTATATTTTCCTCTAGGAGTTTTATAGTGTCTGGCCTTACATTTAGGTCTTTAATCCATTTTGAGTTTTGTGTGTGGTGTCAGGGAGTGTTCTTATTTCATTCTTTCACATGGAGCTGTCCAGTTTTCTGAGCACCACTTATTGAAGAGGCTGTCTTTTCTCCATTGTATATTTTTGCCCCCTTTATCAAAGATAAGGTGACCTTATGTGCATGGATTTATCTCTGGGCTTTCTATCCTGTTCCATTGATCTATATTTCTGTTTTGTGCCAGTACCATACTGTCTTGATTACTGTAGCTTTGTAGTGTAGTCTGAAGTCCGGGAGCCTGACTCCTCCAGCTCCGGTTTTTCTTTCTCAAGTTGCTTTGGCTCTTCGGGGTCTTTTGTGTTTCCATACAAATTGTGAAATTTTTTGTTCTAGTTCTGTGAAAAATGCCATTGGTAGTTTGATAGGGATTACATTGAATCAGTAGATTGCTTTGGGTAGTATAGTCATTTTCACAATGTTGATTCTTCCAATCCAAGAAAATGGTATATCTCTCCATCTGTTTGTATCATCTTTAATTTCTTTTATCAGTGTCTTATAGTTTCTGCATACGGGTCTTTTGTCTTCTTAGGTAGGTTTATTCCTAGGTATTTTATTCTTTTTGTTGCAATGGTAAATGGGAGTGTTTCCTTAATTTCTCTTTCAGATTTTTCATCATTAGTGTATAGGAATGCAAGAGATTTCTGTGAATAAAGTTTGTATCCTGGTACTTTATCAAATTAATTGATTAGTCCTAGTAGTTTTCTGGTAGCATCTTTAGGATTCTCTATGTATAGTATCATGTCATCTGCAAACAGTGACAATTTTACTTCTTCTCTGATTTGGGTTCCTTTTATTTCTTTTTCTTCTCTGATTGGTGTGGCTTAAACTTCCAAAACTATGTTGAATAGTAGTGGTCAGAATGGGTAACCTTGTCTTCTTCCTGGTCTTAGAGGAAATGCTTTCAGTTTTTCACCATTGAGAACAATGTTGGCTGTGGGTTTGTCATATATGGCATTTATTATGTTGAGGTAAGTTCCCTCTATGCCTACTTTCTAGAGGGCTTTTATGATAAATGGGTGTTGAATTCTGTCGAAAGCTTTTTCTGCATCTATTGAGATGATCATATGGTTTTTATCCTTTAATTTGTTACTATGTTTTATCACATTGATTGATTTGCTTATATTAAATAATCCTTGCATTCCTGGGATAAATCCCACTTGTTCATGGTGTATGATCCTTTTAATGTGCTGTTGGATTCTGTTTGCTAGTATTTTGTTGAGGATTTTTGCATCTATGTTCATCAGTGATATTGGACTGTAGTTTTCTTTTTTGTGTGATATCTTTGTCTGGTTTTAATATCAGGGTGATGGTGGCTTCGTAGATTGAGTTTGGGAGTGTTCCTCCCTCTGCTATGTTTTGGAAGAGTTTGTGAAGGATAGGTGTTAGCTCTTCTCTAAATGTTTGATAGAATTCGCCTGTGAAGTCATCTGGTCCTGGGCTTTTGTTTGTTGGAAGATTATTAGTCACAGTTTCGCTTTCAGTGCTTGTGATTGGTCTGTTTATGTTTTCTATTTCTTCCTGGTTCAGTCTCAGATGGTTGTGCTTTTCTAAGAATTTGCCCATTATTTCCAGGTTGTCCATTTTATTGGCATAGAGTTGCTTGTAGTAATCTCCCATGATCCTTTGTATTTCTGTAGTGTCAGTTGTTACTTCTCCTTTTTCATTTCTAATTGTATTGATTTGAGTCTTCTCTCTTTTTTTCTTGATGAGTCTGGCTAATGGTTTATCAATTTTGTTTCTCTTCTCAAAGAGCCAGCTTTTAGTTTTATTGATCTTTGCTATTGCTTCCTTCATTTCTTTTTCATTTATTTCTGATTTGATCTTTATGATTTGTTTCCTTCTGCTAACTTTGGGGTTTTTTGTTCTTCTTTCTCTAATTGCTGTAGGTGTAAGTTTAGGTTTATTTGAGGTCTTTCTCGTTTCTTGAGGTAGGATTGTATTGCTATAAACGTCCATCTTAGAAGTGCTTTTGCTGCATCCCATAGGTTTTGGGTCATCATGTTTTCATTGTCATTTGTGTCTAGGTATTGTTTGATTACCTCTTTGATTTCTTCAGTGATCTCTTGGTTATTTAGTAGCATATTATTTAGCCTCCATGTGTTTGTATTTTTTACAGATTTTTTTCCTGTAGTTGATATCTAGTTTCATAGTGTTGTAGTCCAAAAAGATACTTGATACAATTTCAATTTTCTTAAATTTACCAAGGCTTGGTTTGTGACCCAAGATAAGATCTATCCTGGAGAATGTTCCATGAGCACTTGAGAAGAAAATGTATTCTGTTGTTTTTGAATGGAATGTTCTATAAATATCAATTAAATCCATCTTGTTTAATGTATCATTTAAATCTTGTGTTTCCTTATTTATTTTCATTTTGGATGATCTGTCCATTGATGTAAGTGGGGTGTTAAAGTCCCCTACTATGATTGTGTTACTGTCGATTTCCCCTTTTATGGCTGTTAGCATTTGCCTTATATATTGAGGTGCTCCTATGTTGGGTGCATAAATATTTACAATTGTTATATCTTCTTCTTGGGTTGATCCCTTGATCATTATGTAGTGTCTTTCTTTGTCTTTTGTAATAGTCTTTATTTTAAAGTGTATTTTGTCTGAAATGAGAATTGCTATTCCAGCTTTGTTTTTATTTCTATTTGCATGGAATATCTTTTTCCATCCCCTCACTTTCAGTCTGTATGTGTCCCTAGGTCTGCAGTGGGTCTCCTGTAGACAGCATATATACGGTCTTCTTTTTGTATCCATTCAGCCAGTCTTTGTCTTTTGGTTGGCAGCATTTAATCCATTTACATTTAAAGTAATTATTGATATGTATGTCCCTATTACCATTTTCTTAATTGTTTTGGGTTTGTTACTGTAAGTCTTTTCCTTCTCTTGTGTTTCCTGCCTAGAGAAGTTCCTTTAGCATTTGTTGTAAAGCTGGTTTGGTAGTGCTGAAGTCTCTTAGCTTTTGCTTGTCTGTAGTATTTAATTTCTCTGTTGAATCTGAATGATATCCTTGCTGGATAGAGTAATCTTGATTTTAGGTTTTTGTCTTTCATCACTATAAATATGTCCTGCCACACCCTTCTGGCTTGCAGAGTTTCTGATGAAAGATCAGCTGTTAACCTTAGGGGGATTCCCTTCTATGTTATTTGTTGCTTTTCCCTTGCTTCTTTTAATATTTTTTCTTTGTATTTAATTTTTGATAGTTTAATTAATATTTGTCTTGGTGTGTTTCTCCTTGGATTTATCCTGTATGGGACTCTCTGCCCCTCCTGGATTTGATTGACTGTTTCATTTCCCATATTAGGAAAGTTTTTGACTATAATCACTGCAAATATTTTCTCCTTTCATTTTCTCTTCTTCTTCTGGGACCCTTATAATTCGAATGTTGGTGAGTTTTATGTTGTCCCAGAGGTCTCTGAGACTGTCCTCAATTCTTTTCATTCTTTTTTCTTTATTCTGCTCTGCAGTAGTTATTTCCAGTATTTTATCTTCCAGCTCACTTATCCGTTCTTCTGCCTCAGTTATTCTGCTATGATTACTTCTAGAGAATTTTTAATTTCATTTATTGTGTTGTTCATCATTGTTTGTTTGCTCTTTAGTTCTTCTAGGTCCTTGTTAAATGTTTCTTGTATTTTCTGCATTCTGTTTCCAAGATTTGGATCATCTTTGCTCTCATTACTCTGAATTCTTTTTCAGGTAGACTGCCTATTTCCTCTTCATTTGTTTGATCCGGTGGGTTTTTACCTTGCTCCTTCATTTGCTGTATATTTCTCTGTCTTCCCATCTTGCTTAACTTACTGTGTTTGGGGTCTCCTTTTCACAGCCTGCAGGTTCGTAGTTCCTATTGTTTTTGGTGTCTGCCTCCAGTGGGCACGGTTGGTTCAGTGGCTTGTGTAGGCTTCCTGCTGGAGGGGACTGGTGCCTGTGTTCTTGTGGATGAGGCTGGATCGTTTCTTTCTTGTGGGCAGGACTGCATCTGGTGGTGTGATTTGGGGTGTCTGTGAACTTATTATGATTTTAGGCAGCCTCTCTGCTAAGGGGTGGGGTTGTGTTCCTGTCTTGCTAGTTGTTTGGCATGGGGTGTCCAGCGATTGAGCTTGCTGGTTGTTCAGTGCAGCTGGGTCTTAGTGTTGAGACGAAGATCTGTGGGAGAGCTCTCGCTGACTGATATTTCGTGGGGCCAGGAGGTCTCTGGTGGACCAATGTCCTGAACTTGGCTGTCGCACCTCAGAGGCTCAGGCCTGACACGCGGCGGGAGCACCAAGACCTTGTCAGCCACACGGCTCCAAACTCCACACTCCAGAGGCCCTCCTTTCCACGTGCTGCCTCTCCCCTCCAACATAGGTATTCCTAAATGGTAGCAAGTGATAATAAATCTTTGTCTACTGTGGAATCGTTTTTAGCAAGGATCTGTTCAAAACTAACATCATTCCTTTGATTAGCCTTGTTAGTCTATGTGACAATTTAATTAGAACTTACTTTTCTGTGTTTTCGTGTTGCTGAAAAAAATCTCAGTACTTTTGTGAATGAGGAGGTCTACCAGTTTCAGTTTCTACATTAGTTTTTTTTATAAATCTATAAGCAGTTGTATACATTTTATGAGGTCCAGGAAATAGCCTTAAAAATGTTTTTTATTCCATGATTGGTAGTAATCATTTTTTAAAGTGCAAAGAGTGTCACAATTATCAGACAATAGATGATGTAGTACCATCATTCCTTCTTTTTAGTATTTAGAGCTTTTTGCTATCTGAGATACTCATACAACATCACTGATCATTGAAGCTTAGATGAATACTCAGGAGAGAAAATTACACAATTATTTTAGGTAATTATATATAAAGATGTATTAATTATAAAAATCTAACATGAGTTTAGTAATGATAGGATATAGCTTAAATCTCTGGCTTCTATTTTAACAGTTTCCAAGAATCACATCCAGGTATATGAAATAAAAAGGTGACATGTTCATTTGTGTATAATTTGCATAATTCTGCATAAGTTACACAGTCAAGTCTCAGGCTGTTTCTAATTAATCTTTATTGTTGCTTTCATGAATCTTTTTTCTTTCTTTTCTGTTTCATGAAAGCAACAACAAATATTTAGGACTCAACCAATACGTTTTCCCTAGTTGTGAGAGAGGGAATACGTATGTGAAGAGGAATAATATACAAAGTGTGGGTACAGTGAGGCGCATCTGAGATATTACTTGGATTTTTAATAAGCCCGTGAAAGTAGTATCGAGAATTTGGAGCTAAAAGCATTTAATAATATTTTAAAAAATATTAGTTTGATGGGGTGTGCCCAGGCTTATTACTCAGGACAGAGTATTACCTATCTCTTAGCCTGCATTCCGCTGGTAGAAGCTTACCTGTTTTTTCCCCTTAGGTAAAGTTTTTTTTGGAAAATTGTCTAAGCGATTAACTGTCACCTCATTATTGTTGTTAATCACTTCCAGAGCTCTTTGCTATTATCCATCACAGTGGTCAAGAGGATCACAAAGAAAGTACTAAATCTTTATTCACAAAGAAAGTTGACTGTTGGCTGCTGCCTACATCAGCTATATATTTCCTTTGAACATTTATGGGATAGTAATAGTTAGAATTAAATTTCTAGAAGTGAAAACCATTAAGATATACAACTAATATTTCCTCAAAACCATTTACATTATTCTCCTGTTCATATAATTCTTTTAAGCAGTTTTCTTGAAAGGTTTGAAGAAAAGACTTTTTGCTGTTTAAAAATTTAAAACTTCTTAGCAATGTGAAGAAATTTTATTTACATTTTTTCACTCTTAATTAACCTCTTTATTTCATGTGTCCTTTCCCAGTATTATTGAGATATAATTGACATATAACATTGTATGGTTTATAATGATTTTTATTGTTTATTATATATGTGATAATATTTCACATATATTGTGAAATGATTGCCACAGTATGTTTAATTAATATCCATCACCTCACAAAGTTACAAAAAATTTCTTACCTTGTGATGAGAACTCTTAAGATTTACTCTTAGCAGCTTTCAAATATAAAAAACAGTATTGTTAGCTGTAGTTATCATGTACATTACATCCCCATAACTTATTTATTTTATAACTGGAAGTTAGTGCCTTTTGACCGTCTTTACCCAATTTCCCCATCCCTTGCCCCCTCACCTCTGGCAATTACAAATCTGATCTCTGTTTCTGAGTTTGTTTTTTTTAGATTCCACTCATAAATGAAATCATCCAGTATTTGTCTCTGTCTGACCTATTGCATTTAGCGTAATACCCTCAAGGTCTATCCATGTTGTTGCAAATGGCAGTATTTCCTTATTCTTTATGGCTGAATAGTTTTCCATTGTATATGTAAACCACGTTTTCTGTATCCATTCATCCATCGGTGGACACTTAGGTTGTTTCCATGTCTTGGATATTGTAAGTAATACCGCAATGAACATGGGGGTGCAGGTACTTCTCCTTCCTTTCCTTTGGATGTATTTCCGGAAGTAGAATGTGGAATCATATTGTTGTTCTATTTTTAATTTTTTGAAGAACCTCCATACTTTTTTCCATAGTGGCTGCACCAATTTACATTCCCATCAGCAGTGCACTGTGGCTCCCTTTTCTCCACATTCTCACCAGCATTTGCTATCTCTTATCTTTTTGATGACAGCCATCCTAACAGGTATGAGGTGATATCTTATTATGGTTTTGATTTGCATTTCCCTAATGATGAGTGATGCTGAGCACCTTTTCATGCACCTGTTGTCTGTTTGAATATCTTCTTTGGAAGAATGTCTATTCAGGTCTCTTGCCTGCTTTAAATTGGAATATTTATATATTTGCTGTTGAGTTGTATGAGTTCCTTATTTATTTTGGCTATTAATCCTTTATCAGATGTGTGGTTTGCAGGTATTTTCTCCCATTCTATAGGTTGCCTTTTTTTTGTGTATCATTTCATTTGCTGTGTAGAAACTTTTTAGTTTGATGTACTCCCATTTATTTATTTTTAATTTTGTTGCTTGTGCTTTGGATGTCATATCCAAAATATCATTGCCAAGACCCATGTCAAGAGGTTTTTTCCCTATGTTTTCTTTTAGAAGTTTTATGGTTTCAGGTCTTATGTTTAAATCTTTAATCCATTTTGAGTAATTTTTGTATAGAATAAGGGTCTAGTTTCATTCTTTTGCATGTGAATAGATTTACATGTTTGATAAAAACATCCATGGACTTTTCTTTCAATGATAAAAAAGCCAAAAATTGAAGTTATAAAATGAAGATGCTCTCTCAGCTAGGAATGCCTTTCTAGAAATGTAGAAATGCAATTATCCTTTAATAAATAAGCATATCTTCAAATTGTCTCAGTAATGTGTCACTGAAAAAAACTAAAAGATGGCATTGCTACTCACAATAACAATACAAAATGAAAACAATTGCAACACAGATCCAGGATGTTAGAGATGAATGAAAAATTATCTTGCTTTTTATAATTAAAGTTTGCTAGTTTAATATTTATGAACAGGCTTATAGACTTCTTAATTACTCAGGTGAAATACTATTGTCTTTGTTTCTAAAGAATTCTCTTTTTCTTCCTAAATCAAAAATGGAGAAAACTTAAAGCACATGACTCAGTTATAATTTTTAGAACAACAGTGGATAACAATGTTTTTAAAGACTTAGGAATCTTTTCATCACTCTGACTTATCATTTCCATTCTGTATCTAGTTTTTTGGTTGCAAAATAATAGGAACTGATGCTCACTAACATGAGTAGAGATAAAATTTATTGGATGTTGGGCAATTCCTAGAATCTGTGAGGAAGGCTGGAAAAGGCTTGAGAAATGGACAGGAGACAAGGCAGGCTGGGCCCAGGAACCTCTGTCCAGATCAACCTCTGTAGGAACCTTCTAAGAGGTGAGGTGCTTTTTGTTGAAGGGATACGTAGGAACAGTGAATTTCCTGGGTTATCAGCTTACCGCTTTACGTTTCTCATTGTAAAGTGAGCTCCTTTTTCAGAATCAATGTGGTGTGACATACCAAATATCCTTTACACATTCAGTCTCGATTTTTCTTTCTTTCTCATCTTTCCTTTATATCCTCAACCTGCAGTAATAATAAAAGTATCATAAATAATTTTTTATTTTTAAAAAAATTTTGGCTGCTCACGTGGCATGTAGAATCTTAGTTCCCTGACCAGGGATCGAACCCAAGCCCCCTGCAGTGGAAGTGCAGAGTCCTGACCACTGGACTGCCAGGGAAGTCCCCCATAAATAATTTTTTAATGGATTCCTCAAGAGGAATAGTGTTTCTTCTACTGGTTGTCTTGGTTTTAATGGAATTATCTCAAGAGTGAACCCAGATGTGAGGACAAGTAATCATTTGTTTAGGTTCAGGCTCTTACCTCATATAGCATCTCACTTATCAGTTCCCTGTCTCTTGCCTTCCTCTATTTTCCTGGGCTGCAGAGATGCCATCCTGTTAAGTACTTATATGAGCACACTTTTCACATTGAATTGTAATTTTTTAAAAACATCTCTCTTTTCCCCATAGACCATAGATTCCTGGAGAACGAGAAACAGGTTGTATTTAAATTTATTTAATTTAAATTTAATTTATTTTAAATTTATTTTCTGCACCTAATCTATTTTTGGGATATAGAAGGGCTCCATTAAAAAAATCAAAGTAACATGTACATATGGTTAAAATCAAATATTTTCAAGGGCTTATAATGAAAATCAACAATCCCTTTTCCTCCCTGCCCGACCCCTGTCCTGCTTCTCAGAGGCCAACGCTTTTAACTTTTCTAAGTATTTTTTCTGGTAGTTATTTCCATATTTCTTAAAAAATATCCTTATTCTATTATTTCTTGATTCATCAGTTTTAGACAGCTTATGTTGACTACCCTCCAACATTCCTGAGATACACATCTCTCACTATTTTTGGTTTTATGAATAATCAGTACATATATTAACTATGTAAATAACATTCACTACAGAGCCAAATACTATAATTATATTTTCTCTCTTAAAGAGTTTTCCTTTCCCATCCCTTTGCACAATTTCTTTTGTATCATTATATTTCCTTCCTTGTACAGCTTTTCTACTGCTTCTGTACTGTATCTATTTCTTAATTTTTTTCAAGTCCTCTGTCATTATAGGTTTTTAAATCAGTTTTCTTCCCCATTGTCTTTCTGCTCTAGTCTTTTTTTTTTAAAAATGCTTCAAGCATCTGCACTACTTTCTTTTTTTTTTTAATTAATTAATTTTTGGCTGTGCTGGGTCTTTGTTGCTGCTCACGGGCTTTTTCTAGTTGCGCCAAGTGGAGGCTACTCTTCGTTGCAGTGCATGGGCTTCTCATTGTGGTGGCTTCTCTTGTTGTAGAGCACGGGCTCTAGGTGCGTGGGCTTCAGTAGTTGTGACTCACGGGCTCTAGAGCGCAGGCTCAGCAGTGGGGCGCACAGGCTTAGTGGCTCCATGGCATGTGGGATCTTCCTGGATCAGGGATCGAACCCATGTACCCTATGTTGGCAGGCAGGTTCTTAACCACTGTGCCACCAGGGAAGTCCCTCTGCTCTTGTCTTGACTGGCTTTTTTTCTTTAAGCCACAACATGGCTAGCCACTAGGACTTCCTCTTAATATTCCCCTGGGCTGAATCTCTTGTTTTTTTGCATCTATGCCTGCCTTGGTATATGGTGTACTTTCTTGTTTTGTGGAATCATATCTTCAAGTAACTTGCTAAGAAAGAAGGGGAAATTTTCTGAGTTCTTGTATATCGGAAGAAGTATTCTATCTTCACACTTTATTATTTGATTGGTTATAAATTCTGCTTAGAAAATAATTTGCCCTTTAGAACTTGAAGGCCCCATGTGTTGCCTTCTAGCATGTTGCCTTCTAGCATCTAGCGTGGCAAATGAAGAGTCTATCATTTGTTTTGTAAGAAGCTGTTAGGGTTTCTTTTTGTCCTTGATCTTTGAAATTTCTCAATGAAAAGGTTAGATATGTATCTTTCAAAAACGGATTCTTCTGTGCATGGATAGGCCCTTTTAATTTGAAGACCTGTATCCTTCAGTCTGAGAAGTTCTTTTGTAATATTCCCTTGATCATTTATTTCTCATTTTCATTTTCTCTGTTCTCTATTTTGGAACTTCTGTTAATCAACGTTGGATGAATTTGAGCCTTTGTTTCTTATTTTCCTCTCTGTCTTCTATATGATCACTATAAAAATTAAAATAATAGAAAAGAATTTATGGTAAAATGTAAATTCTCAGCCTAATCCCATTTATCCTAGTTCCCTGAGGTAACCCTATACCAGTTTTTTTTTTTTCTCGAACCTTTCTAAAGATAGTCCAGGCATATTGTGGCAGAGATTGTACACGAAAATACTTGTTTTCCTCTTTCTAGAACCACAGCTGAACTGTGATTTTCCAACTTCCTTTGCAGTTAGATGCATCCATGTGACTAAGTTCTAGCCAATAGAATGTGAGCAGAAGTGATGTGTGCCGTTTCTGGAATGCCTTAGCTTTTAAAAAGTGGCGAGGTCTTACCTTTTGTCTTCTACCAGGAAGATGCAGTAAATAATGTGGCCTCTAGAGGATGGTAGAACCATAAAATAGAAGGATCCTGGGTCTTTCACTGCTTGAAAGAAAGCAGCCGATTGACCAGGAATAGGAATGAACTTCCATTGTATTTGAGCCATTAAGTACTCTTGGGCCTGATGGTGGTACCACCTAACTTTACCTAATACACACATTTTTCTTTGTTTCTCTTTGTTTTCTTTTTTCCCCCACCATTTGTAAGAGTTTCTTCTCTTTATTATCTACTTTTCTAGCAAATTATTAATTTCTAACACCTCCTTCTTGTTCTATATATTTTTTCCTTCTCATGCACTCAGTTCTTATATATGCAGTATCTTCTTGAATCTCTCTGAGGCTTTCATAATTTTTTTTTAATCTGTTTCCCAAATTACTTCTATTTTCTCCCAGCTCATTTTTTTGTTTGTTTATCTTGGTCTTTCTCTTTTATGTTGCAGCTTTTCCTCAACTGTTTGTTGAGCCTTAGTTTTTCAGTCATATGTAAGAATGAGACAGCAGAAACCAGTTGAGAGCTCTGTGCATATGTGGGTAGCGAGCCGTTTTAGAATGATCAGGTGGAGAACTCCTCATGTTTCAATGGCAGAGTGTTCCCTCTGTGGACTATTAATTTCTTTTTCTATTGGGTAGATACATGGCTGCTAGAAGATGAACTACTCTGTATATGGACTTAACAGTTCCTCTAGTTTTAGCTCTGATCTTACTCCTTTACCCTGTATCTGGTGCATCAAAGCCTGAAAACTCTAGGATTCTGATGGTACGTTGTCTCCCGTCTCCATTTTTGTGTTCTTCTGCCTTGTTTTGCTAATTGCCACTCTTCCATCTGCTTTCCATCTTCTATAGGGACATGATAGGGATAGTCTTTTTCTCTATCATCAACCTCCATATTTCTTTGTGCTGTTGTGGGTTTGTAGTTTTTAACTCGTCTGTTACCATTTTAGTGGACCCTCTAGAGGAAGAGGAGATAAAGTGTGCTTTCAGTGTTCCAAATTCTGCTGTGGTCTGCTGCTGCATGTGTGAGCCTGCTGCAGCTTGTGTGAGTCAGCCAGCTCCGCCTACATAGCTGAGAGCAGAGTGGGGGCAAAGCAAAACGTATAGAGTTTTGGTTTTTAAAATATATGATACAGAACATCAAACAAATCTTTTAATTTAAAAAACTACCCCCTTTGATAAATAGTAAAATCTCACACCCTCCTTTAGTATTGTTCAAAATTAGAACACATTCAATATTGTGACTCAAAGTTAAGGGACAAAGTATTGCTTTGTTTTCAAATTGCACAGATTCCTTTAGAGAGACTGTGGTTCAGAATCTACTCCCTACTAGCATTCCATCCTATCTATAGAGAGTTGCTAATTTAAAGACTGCATTGCATCTTGTAGCTCTTGACTTAAAGAAGTAAATGTTTAATTCCATCTACTGTGAAAAATTCAGCACACATTTCAGGGGAAATTTTGAAGAATATTTCTGACCAAATGATACAGCATTATAAAAATAATGATAATATTAGCTCTACTTTATATATATATACACACATATACATACATGTGTAAGTATATATATGTTTCTATTAAATTTGCTTCTGTGCTATAGGATACTTAGAGAAAAACCTGCCTTATGTACAAAGTGACTTCTTTTGTACCTTAGTCTACCATAACTTGAGTAGTATTAATTTTACCTGTATTCTAGAAACAGAAATTCTTTAAAAAATGAACATCAAAAAAATAATTTGCTTCTTCATTTCTCTTTTCGTTTGCTCTCTCTTCTTCGTTCTTCTTTATAAAGTAACAGACATAATGATAATGTTAGGATATGTCACCAGCATTATATAGGCCTATGTACCTGGTCTCATAAAAGGGGTTCAACCTAAAATTAATAAAATCATACTCATATTTTTATAATGACTTCATTCATATTAGTTATAAAAATGAAGAATAATTAAAAATAAAAGGAAGCTATTTAACTATAGATAGTGGCCAGGTTTTTAAATGAATGCAACTTTATCTTACCAAAATACAACAATATTTCAAACCTAGCTGAGAAGAGACTAATGATCTGCCTAACTAGTATCTACTAACCATTGTTTTAACATCCATTTTGATGGAGAAGATTTACTTACATTGTGAGAAAAAGAATGTCATGACTAAAAGAAGAAAACAATGATTGCAAATTATCATAGAGGTATAAAGATGAGGTTATTATAGACTCTTCGATAGTTAATAGAGCAATCAAAAGCAATGACATTTGATATGAACTGTTTTGATTACAGAGAAGGCTATGACTCATTTTTACATTCATACATCTAATAGAAAATTTTCAGATTTATAAGATTGACCCTATATTCATTGTTTTGGTAACACAATGAATAAATGATGTTACATTTTTCAAAGGGCAGATGAACTGTTTAAATCAAAAACCGTATGTATAAAATGGAGACTATTTCAGGGAGACTGATTTAATTCTCCCTCTGGTTCTATCAAGGATTGAATCCATTAAGCAAAAAACTTTGGCTTTGTCCGTGACTTTAAAAAAAAAATGAGAATCATTTTATCAAGTAATTTGCTTTATAAGAATAATTGGAAATTATGCCAATTCTAAAATATAGTTAAAATTTTTTTGAAAATAATTTAAGTGTTTGTATAAAACAGAATTCAGTAAAGGCAAAGGCAACTCAGCATAATCGGTGAAAGGAAAATGTACTTAGTGGAGGGGTTGCTTGACTGTAAGTAAAATAAATATTTGAATTTCGGTACAAATAAAAATTTGTGGTTCTACCATTGAGAATGATTTCCTAGCGATTAGGAAAATCTAAATAACTAGTCATAATGAATATCTAGGAAAATATTTGGTGTGGAGGAAAATGCTAAGAATTTGTTCGTACACACTGTAATCAAATACATTCCCAAGATCAGTTGTCTGGTGAGACTAAAGAGTACTTGTGATTCAGAGTAGTCAGATTACCAACAAGCACACCAAAATGAGATACGTAAGAGAGTTTTGGTTGATGCTGCATTCTAGCCATATATGACTAGGAAGCAAGTGAATAACACTTTGGTATAAGGATGGTGCCTACAAAATATTTAGTTAGGCTTCAGATGTAAATTAACATGGAGCTCAATATGCAATAAATAACCTCTGCAAAATATACTAGATTCAGGATTTCCCTGGTGGTCCAGTGGTTAAGACTCCATGCTTCCATTGCAGGGGGCATGGGTTTGATCCCTGGTCAGGGAACTAAGATCCCACATGTCCCACGGTGTGGCCAAAAAATATCTATATATCTATATATAGATATGTATATTAGATTCATAGTATAATAAATATATGAACAAAACCAGACTATATATTTTCCTTTTTGATAAAAGTGTTGAAGGGTTTGTAGACTTGGTTAACTCTTTTAGTAAACACAGTCCAAGATTTTTTTAGAATTCATGTGTGTATGTGTGTGTGTGTGTGTGTGTGTGTATGTATCCAATTTTCTCAGGCTTCACACCAACTTAGAGCTATGGAGTCTTATTATAATAATAAAAGTTCCACTGCCTCTTAGAACTACTGCTCTTGCAGGTCCTCAGCAATGTACCCCTGCAGTATTCCTGAGAGTCCCCAAGAATATCACAAATGCTCACACACAGAGCCTCTTGTACCTGGTATTCCTACACCTGTCCTACTGTAGTCTCTTGTCCTACTCCTTCCGGGCAGTATACTGGATAGTATACCATGGTAGTATAGAATGTGGAGTGGTTGGTGGTGAAGCAGGGGAGCATGCATTTCTCCCTTTTGTGTTTCTCTTTATTAGAAGGGTTCCAAAAAGTGTTGCTTTTCTCTGTCTCTCGTACAGAATCTTCAGTGAAACAGTTCTTCCAGTTTTTTTTCATGAGTCCCATGGAGGATGCTCAACAACTAGAGTCATTCTTCTTGTCCAACAACTCTTCAGAGTGACATCAGTGTGCCTAGTTTCCTCCTTCACACTACTTTTTGTTTGTCTATTTGCTTTTAGGACAAATTTCTTCTTAGAAGTTTCCTCAGCAACTCCCCCACCCCAATCCCGCCCCATATACTTTGTTGGCTTCATCTCACTAATGTACTAGATGTGCAAACAGCCGACAGACCTTGGGTTCTTCCCCAGGAGGCTCCTCAGCTACCACAGAGGTGAGGTTCTAGAGGGTCAGGTGCCAGCCTCCTGCCTTTGGAATTAGAGAAGATGTAATTGCCTTCACTTCCCCAGGAGGAAAAATTCTGTTAGCTCACAAAATGGCTGAACCAGTCCTGTGCATATTCCCCCTGTTAAAGCCATTTTGATTTTATGCAAACTTATCTGTTGTTTACTACTTCGTTACTTGTTTATATTAGTTTTCTTTTTCCCTTAAAAAGGATTTAATGGCTTTAGCTTGTGTAAGGGAGCCAGAAATTTGGGGGATCCAACTCTAGATGCAAGCTTGTCATGACTCTGTGAGTTTGTAAAACTATCGCAGACTTTCAAGGATCTCAAAGCAAGGGCAGCAGGTGTTTGTCCTTGTGCAATGTGCTCTGCCTGCTGGAGTGACTGAACCCGGCTACTGAAGGAACAGAGGTTATTTTGCCTTTTCCTGTCTTTTCTCCATCCACTGGGGGCTTTAAGAATGCTTTGAGTGTAGGGAAGGGATTTGAAATATAGGTTGTGAGAATCTGTGTTCCAGCCATCTTGAACTTAAATCAAAGACCTAGCCCTTTTTGTAGGGCTCTTTGAGCCCTGCCGCCCCAAACAGTTCTCATCGGATGGGTTCACCTGACCAGCCCAGAAAGGTGTGATCCCACTTAGACTCACCTTGGCATCCCTACCCTACAAACTATACAGCTGACTGAAGCAATGTGGAATGTGTTAGCTTGGTAACTCAAGTGGTTTTATGTAAAAATTGTTTTTTAACTTTTCAATATTGTTAATTCAAACTAATATGTCTAGATACAAATCATATTCCATCTATAGTTGTGGTTGGTTGTTCAATCTGAATTAGCCTTAACCAGACCTGTATCTTTGCCTTTCTTGATTTTTATTTGATCATATTTACTTTTTCATCATCTACCATAGTGAAACTACTAATGACTTAACTGGGTTACCCTTCCAAAGTTTGGAGTTTTGTTTTTAGTTTCTTTGTTTTTGAGAATGTAATATTTTAATGAGACTAAAAAAGGAATGTGTAGGACAAAAGAATAAAACCTACTAGAGTTAGGTTAACTTATAATTAGGTAGGCTCTCATTATGTAGGGTAAATAGTTTGTGATAGGTATCATGTATGGGGTGTGCGTGTGTGTATAAAAATATTAAGACAAAATTCTCTAAATAATAAAAATAGTAAGTCACCAAAGGAGAAGCTCTCTATAAAGAGAGCATTGTTTTGGGAATTGTGACTTGAATAGCAGAGTGGGCTTTCAGCTCTGAATGTTTGAGATTCTCAGTTGTAGGATCAAGCCAACATATTCCATCTAGAACAAAGGTACTCTTGCTGGAGCATTTGGAATAACCTGCCTTTTGGTCTCTGATGGTATAAAAGAATCTGCTCAAACATATGATCTCCATCAACTGTAAAGTTAGGGCCTGGAATCACACCTTTCATTTTCTTTTTTTCTCCTTTAGCAGCCCTGAAGAGTTTTTACCAAATTGCAAACTGGAGTCAGGTAATAATGTTTGCTTCTGAGCTTTCAGAGGAAGCTGTTTATTTTAGTAGGCAATTTTCATGTGTGATGGAGTGAAATGTTGAGAAGGCAGCCTCTCATCAGTGGACAAACAATGCCTAAGAATTTAGCTAATGGCCCCCCTTCAGTGCAGAGAATAGATGGCAACAATTGTACTTGCAGACTAGACCCAGAGCTACTTGTTTGGCTGCTAGGTGTTAATGCAAATTTGTTCTTCAGCTCATTCAACCCTGGGGCTCCCATCCTTTGATTTAATTAAATGTAATTGGTTACATTGCTCCTCCCAGGCCCCTGAGGTGTTTTTGTTTATTGCTTACTCTTTGCAATAAAGCTTCAATTCATGGCACAAAATGCTGGATAAATAAGAGTCTTTTTCCTATGTTGGATCTGCAGCGAGATAATTCTTTTCAAATAGTTTGGCTTTACTGTTAAAAGTAAATGACCAGTGAAATAAACTCATTGGGTGGCAAATGTAGCATATCCAGAAGCAAGGAATTAGGTAGGGTAAATTACATGAGATTAGGAAAAGATATGAAGTTGTAATGTTAAATTAGTAAAGATTTGCTAAAGTACTAAGAGATATCAGCACTGTAAATAAGTGAGGCTTTAGTAAGTAAGATTATCATTGTTGTAGCACATTATTATTAAAAAGTTACTTTTAAATGCCAGCTATGAAATAGTCAGTAAAGTCATTTTTTAATCATGCAGAATTCTCTTATAAATATGCAAGTGACATTTTTGGGGACAAAAGCGAGAATGATACTGACTTAAATTAGGTCAGCACAATTAACCTGTTTCTTTTTAATGCAAGGTTTTTTTCCCTTCTGCATAAGTTTGTTTTTTTTAACCTGAAGATACTGTAAATAACATTTTTTTGATAAAGTGATTATTTTTCCCTTTCAAGATTTCATTTTAATTTGAGAAGTGGGATAAATTATCTTTGTACTAACTTCTGAGGAAGCGCTCAGAAACTTAGGAAAATTGAATACTATCATTAGTGCTTCCCGATTCAATTTTTTTTTTTTACATCTTTATTGGAGTATAATTGCTTTACAATGGTGTGTTAGTTTCTGCTTTATAACAAAGTGAATCAGTTATACATATACATATGTTCCCATATCTCTTCCCTCTTGCATCTCCCTCCCTCCCACCCTCCCTATCCCACCCCTCTAGGTGGTCACAAAGCACCAAGCTGATCTCCCTGTGCTATGCGGCTGCCTCCCACTAGCTATTTTACCTTTGGTAGTGTATATATGTCCATGCCACTCTCAGCTTACCCTTCCCCCTCCCCATATCCTCAAGTCCATTCTCTAATAGGTATGTGTCTTTATTCCTGTCTTAACCCTAGGTTCTTCATGACATTTTTTTTTCCCTTAAATTCCATATATATGTGTTAGCATACGGTATTTGTCTTTCTCTTTCTGACTTACTTCACTCTGTATGACAGACTCTAGGTCTACCACCTCATTACAAATAGCTCAATTTCGTTTCTTTTTATGGCTGAGTAATATTCCATTGTATATATGTGCCACATCTTCTTTATCCATTCATCTGATGATGGACACTTAGGTTGTTTCCATCTCCGGGCTATTGTAAATAGAGCCGCAATGAACATTGTGGTACATGACTCTTTTTTTTTTTTTTGCGATACGCAGGCCTCTCACTGTTGTGGCCTCTAACTGTTGTGGCCTCTCCCGTTGCGGAGCGCAGGCTCCGGACGCGCAGGCTCAGCGGCCATGGCCCACGGGTCCAGCCGCTCCGCGGCATGTGGGATCCTCCTGGACCGGGGCACAAACCCGTGTCCCCTGCATCGGCAGGCGGACTCTCAACCACTGCGCCACTAGGGAAGCCCACATGACTCTTTTTGAATTATGGTTTTCTCAGGGTATATGCCCAGTAGTGGGATTTCTGGGTCATATGGTGGTTCTATTTGTAGTTTTTTAAGGAACCTCCATACTGTTCTCCACAGTGGCTGTACCAATTCACATTCCCACCAGCAGTGCAAGAGTGTTCCCTTTTCTCCACACCCTCTCCAGCATTTATTGTTTCTAGATTTTTTGATGATGGCCTTTCTGACTGGTGTGAGATGATATCTCATTGAAGTTTTGATTTGCATTTCTCTAATGAGTAATGATGTTGAGTATTCTTTCATGTATTTGTTGGCAGTCTGTATATCTTCTTTGGAGAAATGTCTATTTAGGTCTTCTGCCCATTTTTGGATTGGGTTGTTTGTTTTTTTGTTATTGAGCTGCATGAGCTGCTTGTAAATTTTGGAGATTAATTCTATGTCAGTTGCTTCATTTGCAAATATTTTGTCCCATTCTGCGGGTTGTCTTTTGGTCTTGTTTATGGTTTCCTTTGCTGTGCAAAAGCTTTGAAGTTTCATTAGGTCCCATTTGTTTATTTTTGTTTTTATTTCCATTTCTCTAGGAGGTGGGTCAAAAAGGATCTTGCTGTGATTTATGTCATAGAATGTTCTGCCTATGTTTTCCTCTAAGAGTTTGATAGTTTCTGGCCTTACATTTAGGTCTTTAATCCATTTTGAACTTATTTTTGTGTATGGTGTTAGGGAGTGTTCTAATTTCATTCTTTTACATGGAGCTGTCCAGTTTTCCCAGCACCACTTATTGAAGAGGCTGTCCTTTCTCCACTGTACATTCCTGTCTCCTTTATCAAAGATAAGGTGACCATATGTGTGTGGGTTTATCTCTGGGCTTTCTATCCTGTTCCATTGATCTACATTTCTGTTTTTGTGCCAGTACCATACTGTCTTGATTACTGTTGCTTTGTAATATAGTCTGAAGTCAGGGAGCCTGATTCCTCCAGCTCTGTTTTTAGTTTTCAACATTGCTTTGGCTCCTCGGGGTCTTTTGTGTTTCCATGCAAATTGTGAAATTTTTTATTCTAGTCCTGTGAAAAATGCCAGTGGTAGTTTGATAGGGATTGCATTGAATCTGTAGATTGTTTTGGGCAGTAGAGTCATTTTCACAATGCTGATTCTTCCAATCCAAGAACATGGTATATATCTCCATCTATTTGTATCATCTTTAATTTCTTTCATCAGTGTCTTATAATTTTCTGCATCGAGGTCTTTTGTCTCCTTAGGTAGGTTTATTCCTAGATATTTTATTCTTTTTGTTGCAGTGGTAAATGGGAGTGTTTTCTTGATTTCACTTTCAGATTTTTCATCATTAGTGTATAGAAATGCCAAAGATTTCTGTGCATTAATTTTGTATCCTGCTACTTTACCAAATTCGTTGATTAGCTCTAGTAGTTTTCTGGTAGCATCTTTAGGATTCTCTATGTATAGTATCATGTCATCTGCAAACAGTCACAGCTTTACTTCTTTTCCGATTTGGATTCCTTTTATTTCCTTTTCTTCTCTGATTGCTGTGGCTAAAACTTCCAAAACTATGTTGAATAAGAGTGGTGAGAGTGGGTAACCTTGTCTTGTTCCTGATCTTAGTGGAAATGCTTTCAGTTTTTCACCATTGAGGACGATGTTGGCTGTGGGTTTGTCATATATGGCCTTAATTATGTTGAGGAAAGTTCTCTCTATGCCTACTTTCTGGAGGGTTTTTATCATAAATGCATGTTGAATTTTGTCGAAAGCTTTCTCTGCATCTATTGAGATGACCATATGGTTTTTCTCCTTCAATTTGTTAATATGGTGTATCACATTGATTGATTTGCATATATTGAAGAATCCTTGCATTTCTGGAATAAACCTCACTTGATCATGGTGTATGATCCTTTTAATGTGCTGTTGGATTCTGTTTGCTAGTATTTTGTTGAGGATTTTTGCATCTATGTTCATCAGTAATATTGGCCTGTAGTTTTCTTTCTTTGTGACATCCTTGTCTGGTTTTGGTATCAGGGTGATGGTGGCCTCGTAGAATGAGTTTGGGAGTGTTCTTCCCTCTGCTATATTTTGGAAGAGTTTGAGAAGGATAGGGTTAGTTCTTCTCTAATGTCTGATAGAATTCGCCTGTGAAGCCATCTGGTCCTGGGTTTTCGTTTGTTGGAAGATTTTTAATCACACTTTCAATTTCAGTGCTTGTGATTGGTATGTTCATATTTTCTATTTCTTCCTGATTCAGGCTTGGCAGGTTGTGCATTTCTAAGAAGTTGTCCATTTCTTCTAGGTTGTGCATTTTATTGGCATAGAGTTGCTTGTAGTAATCTCTCATGATCTTTTGTATTTCTGCAGTGTCAGTTGTTACTTCTTTTTCATTTCTAATTCTATTGATTTGAGTCTTCTCCCTTTTTTTCTTGATGAGTCTGGCTAATGGTTTATCAATTTTGTTTATCTTCTCAAAGAACCAGCTTTTAGTTTTATTGATCTTTGCTATCGTTGCCTTCATTTCTTTTTCATTTATTTCTGATCTGATCTTTATGATTTCTTTCCTTCTACTAACTTTGGGGTTTTTTTGTTTTTCTTTCTCTAATTACTTTAGGTGTAAGGTTAGGTTTATTCGAGATGTTTCCTGTTTCTTAAGGTAGGATTGTATTGCTATAAACTTCCCTCCTAGAACTGCTTTTGCTGCATTCCATAGGTTTGGGGTCGTCGTGTCTCCATTGTCATTTGTTCGTAGGTATTTTTTGATTTCCTCTTTGATTTCTTCAGTGATCACTTCGTTACAAGTAGTGTATTGTTTAGCCTCCATGTGTTTGTATTTTTTACAGATCATTTTCTGTAATTCATATCTAGTCTCATAGCATTGTGATCGGAAAAGATACTTGATACAATTTCAGTTTTCTTAAATTTACCAAGGCTTGATTTGTGACCCATGATATGATCTATCTTTGAGAATGTTCCATGAGCACTTGAGAAAAATATGTATTCTGTTGTTTTTGGATGGAATGTCCTATAAATATCAATTAAGTCCATCTTGTTTAATGTATCATTTAAAGCTTGTGTTTCCTTATTTATTTTCATTTGGATGATCTGTCCATTGGTGAAAGTGGGGTGTTAAAGTCCCATATTATCAATGTGTTACTGTCGATTTCCCTTTTTATGGCTGTTAGTATTTGTCTTATGTATTGAGGTGCTTCTATGTTGGGTGCATAAATATTTACAATTGTTATATCTTCTTCTTGGGTTGATCCCTTGATCATTATGTAGTGTCCTTCTTTGTCTCTTCTAATAGTCTCTATTTTAAAGTCTATTTTGTCTGATATGAGAATTGCTACTCCAGCTTTCTTTTTGTTTCCATTTGCATGGAATATCTTTTTCCATCCCCTCACTTTCAGTCTGTATGTGTCTCTAGGTCTGAAGTGGGTCTCTTGTAGACAGCATATATATGGGTCTTGTTTTTGTATCCATTCAGCCAGTCTGTGTCTTTTGGTGGGAGCATTTAATCCATTTACATTTAAGGTAATTATCGATATGTATGTGCCTATTCCCATTTTCTTAATTGTTTTGGGGTGTTATTGTAGGTCTTTTCCTTCTCTTGTGTTTATTGCCTAGAGAAGATCCTGTAGCATTTGTTGTAAAGCTGGTTTGGTGGTGCTGAATCTCTCAGCTTTTGCTTGTCTGTAAAGGTTTTAATTTCTCCATCAAATCTGAATGAGATCCTTGCTGGGTAGAGTAATCTGGTTGTAGGTTTTTCTCCTTCATCACTTTAAATATGTCCTGCTAGTCCCTTCTGGCTTGCAGAGTTTCTGCTGAAAGATCAGCTGTTAACCTTACGGGGATTCCCTTGTGTGTTATTTGTTGTTTTTTCCCTTGCTGCTTTTAATATGTTTTCTTTGTATTTAATTTTTGACAGTTTGATTAATATGTGTCTTGGCATGTTTCTCCTTGGATTTATCCTGTATGGGACTCTCTGTGCTTCCTGGACTTGATTAACTATTTCCTTTCCCATATTAGGGAAGTTTTCAACTATAATCTCTTTAAATATTTTTTCAGTTCCTTTCTTTTTCTCTTCTTCTTCTGGAACCCCTATAATTTGAATGTTGGTGCGTTTAATGTTCTCCCAGAGGTCTCTGAGACTGTCCTCAGTTCTTTTCATTCTTTTTTCCTTATTCTGCTCTGCAATAGTTATTTCCAGTATTTTATCTTCCAGGTCACTTATCCGTTCTTCTGCCTCAGTTATTCTGCTATTGATCCCATCTAGAGTATTTTTAATTTCATTTATTGTGTTGTTCATCATTGCTTGTTTCATCTTTTGTTCTTCTAGGTCCTTGTTAAATGTTTCTTGCATTTTCTCTATTCTATTTCCAAGATTTTGGATCATCTGTACTATCATTATTCTGAATTCTTTTTCAGGTAGACTGCCTATTTCCTCTTCATTTGTTAGGTCTGGTGAGTTTTTATCTTGCTCCTTCATCTGCTGTGTGTTTTTCTGTCTTCTCATTTTGCTTATCTTACTGTGTTTGGGGTCTCCTTTTCGCAGGCTGCAGGTGCGTAGTTTCCGTTGTTTTTGGTGTCTGTCCCCAGTGACTAAGGTTGGTTCAGTGGGTTGTGTAGGCTTCCTGGTGGAGGGGACTAATGCCCATGTTCTGGTGGATGAGACTGGATCTTGGCTTTCTGGTAGGCAGATCCACGTCTGGTGGTGTGTTTTGGGGTGTCTGTGGACTTATTATGATTTTAGGCAGCCTCTCTGCTAATGGGTAGGATTGTGTTCCTGTCTTGCTAGTTGTTTGGCATAGCGTGTCCAGCACTGTAGCCCGCTGGTCGTTGAGTGAAGCTGGGTGTTGGTGTTGAGATGGAGATTTCTGGGAGATTTTCACCATTTGATATTACATGGCTGGGAGGTGTCTTGTTGACCAGTGTCCTGAAGTTGGCTCTCCCACCTCAGAGGCACAGCACTGACTGCTGGCTGCAGCACCAAGAGCCACACGACTCAGAATAAAAGGGAGAAAAAGCAGAAAGAAAGAAAAAAAGAGGATAAAAGAAAATAAAATAAGGTAAAATAAAATAAAGTAAGGTAAAATAAAATAAAGTTATTTAAAAAATAATTAAGAAAAAATGTTTTTTAAAGTAAAAAAAAAGGAACGGATAGAACTCTAGGACAAATGGTGAAAGCAAAGTTATACAGACAAAATCTCACACAGAAGCATGCACATACACACTCACAAAAAGAGGAAAAGGGGAAAAAATAATAAATCTTGCTCTCAAAGTCCACCTCCTCAATTTGGGATGATTCGTTGTCTATTAATGTATTCCACAGATGCAGGGTACATCAAGTTGATTGTGGAGATTTAATCCGCTGCTCTGAGGCTGCTGGGAGAGATTTCCCTTTCTCTTCTTTGTTCTCACAGCTCCCGGGGCTCAACTTTGGATTTGGCCTCCCCTCTGCGTGTAGGTCGCCGGAGGGCGTCTGTTCTTCGCTTAGACAGGACAGGGTTAAAGGAGCCGCTGATTCGGGAGCTCTGGCTCACTCAGGCCGCGGGGAGGGAGGGGTACGGAGTGCGGGGCGAGCCTGCAGCGTCAGAGGCCAGCGTGACGTTGCACCAGCCTGAGGCGCGCCGTTCGTTCTTCTGGGGAAGTTGTCCCTATATCCCGGGACCCTGGCAGTGGCGGGCTACACAGGCTCCCCGGAAGAGAGGTGTGGATAGTGACCTGTGCTCGCACACAGGCTTCTTGGTGGCGGCAGTAGCAGCCTTAGCGTCTCATGCCCGTCTCTGGGGTCCGTGCTGTTTAGCCGCGGCTTGTGCCCGTCTCTGGAGCTCCTTTAAGCGGCGCTCTTAATCCCCTCTCCTCGAGCACCAAGAAACAAAGAGGGAAGAAAAAGTCTCTTGCGGCAGGTCCAGCCTTTTTCCCGGACTCCCTCCCGGCTAGCCGTGGTGCACTAACCCCCTCAGGCTGTGTTCACGCCGCCAACCCCAGTCCTCTCCCTGCGCTCCAACCGAAGCCCCAGCCTCAGCTCCCATCCCTGCCCGCCCCGGCGGGTGAGCAGACAAGCCTCTCGGGCTGGTGAGTGCCGGTCGGCACCGATCCTGTGTGGGAATATCTCCGCTTTGCCCTCCACACCCCTGTTGCTGCGCTCTCCTCCGCTCCGCGGCCCCGAAGCTCCCCCCGGCTCCACCACCTGCAGTGTCCAACCGCGAAGGGGCTTCCTAGTGTGTGGAAACCTTTCCTCCTTCACGGCTCCCTCCCACTGGTGCAGGTCCCATCCCTATTCTTTTGTCTCTGTTTATTCTTTTTGCTTTTGCCCTACCCAGGTACGTGGGGAGTTTCTTGCCTTTTGGGAGGTCTGAGGTCTTCTGCCAGCGTTCAGTAGGTGTTCTGTAGGAGTTTTTCCACATGTAGATGTATTTCTGATGTATCTGTGGGGAGGAAGGTGATCTCCGCGACTTACTCTTCCGCCATCTTCCCCCTCTCCACCGCTTCAATTTTAAGTACCAAACTGTATGAATGATTTTTCCCCTTTTTGTCCTGGTCAGTTGGGTAAAATAGCTGGACAGTAACTGGTATTTATTATAGTGTTGTCTTGTTAGTTTCTTTATTACTTTCTTCTTATCCTGGCCTTTGTTTTATCCCTTTTTTACCGTAGAGGTATAAGATACTGCGCCAATGACATTTTCATTAATGCAATAGGCTTTCTAAATCTTGCTGTGTCACCAGCTTGTATCTCTTCTGATGGAAAAAAATGAAAAATCCATGATAAGAGGTATATACAATAAGGTATTCTCAGTGCAATATAAAGCTTAAATTTCTCACAATAGGATTATTTTGCAGGAAATTTTTTTCTAGGCTCCTCTCATATTGTATTGCTGAGAAAATGGAGCCTTAAGCCCATCACATTGTGCTATCAGAAATTTAGGCCTTTCTTCCAGTGGATGTGCCAGGTGATAACCAAGAGGTAATTATAATGGAAAAACTAGAGGACACTCCCCTTGGGAGGTGGAGAACTGGCCTCAGATGGCAGCCCAAAGGTAAGTGTTAAGAGGAGAAATGGAACAGTGTATTCACATCTTGGGCATGAGCTAAGAGGCAGTGCTTTATTTCAGAGCAAGTTTTAGGTAGCCTCTGTCAGCTCAGGTGTAGGCAGAAAACCCAGCTGTGGTCCTAGGTCTGAAAACCTTAGATGGAAAGTATGGGCTTTGTCAGATGGGTTCAGGATGATTTAACTTCTCACCTAGTTTACATGAAGGAGTCACAGTTTAAAATAACTCTTGACCCACATACAGGCAAATAACCCATTTAGCATATTACAATGTAGTGGATACTGTAGGTCTCTTCTGTAAATGGAATATAATGTCACAGGCAGAAGGGAGGGAAGTGTGCCAGTGGTGTTTTAGATAAAACCAGATACTCCTCTCTTGTACTTGAGTAATTTTCCTTCCTGTGCACTGGTAATAATAAGCCCATTGCCTGTCCCCTGACTGCGACTCTCCTGAATCCGCAGCTTTGATTGGAAACTCTCAACCCCTGACCGGCCTCGGGAGCACTGATTACAGAGGCACCCCACACACTTCCCTCATAAACATTTGGCAGATCAGGAAATGCTGAGAAGCAGTGCCCCTGGCTCTCAGAAGAGGGTACTGGTGGGAGAAGAAATAGAACATTTTCCCTCTTGCAGCTGTCAGAGAGTGATTATGTCAAATGGGTTTTCAAGGAGCCACAAAGTAATTACAGGGTAACTTCTTGACATTATTTTCCAATGTTTGACTCAGCAGATGATGATGATTAATTGATGTGTATTATTTTATGGCTCTCGGAAACTTTGATACTTTAGATAGAGGTCAGACTAAGTCTTCATTTAGACGAATATAGCAAATTTGCCTTAAATTTTAAGTTAACTCTCCCTCTATAATAGACTCAGATGATTTCTTTAACTAACTACTAGTCTTCTGATGGCTAATAGAGACTGTTTGGGCTGCCTTTTTCATGTAGATTTTAAAAAAGATCGAATCATGTGCTTTCAAACTAGTATTTTACTCTTTTACTGAGATGTTACTGTGGATTTCTGGAGCGATTGGGAGAATTAAATGAAAGTCCTTAATGCCTGGCACATGGTAAATGTCAGCTATATTGAAACATGACATTGTAATCGTTAAACATTAAAAAGGTATTTCCTTGTATGCTGTCTCATTAATGTTGTGGTCTAGGTAGCAGGGAAGAATCTGACACCCTGTTCATTTTCTTCTATAGTTCTATTGGTTTATATCTTTTTATTGATTTTAGTTCAATTTGAAATATTTTGGAGTATTTATACAATGGACTTGAAATATATTTGCATTATGTGTCCTTTTCCAGGGCCTATCTTACACATAAATGTCTATATTAATAGATTCCAAGCAAGTAATTGATTTAGGTAGGCCAAGATCTGGACATTTGTGACTGATATAATAGAAATTAAGACAGATTAATTAAAATAATAAGTAATAAATATAGTAGAGCTTTTATTATTTTACTCTTTGTCAATTTTAAGTGTATTTTTTTCAAATCAAAGTTGTCAGTGATCTGAGAAGTGTTTAGTGATTTTCTTAAGACTTTCATAAGCTTGTTTACAAAAAATGCTTCATAGCCAGAATGTTTCTTATGAGAAGAATGGAAATGTGTGACATTCTGACAATTCACAACTCTTTATATTTGGACTAAATAGAAATAAGTTGTCTTAAGTTTTGATTTTGCCTTTGTTCCATATAAAATATTTTCTATTTGCTGACCCACAAACTGTTCACCAAAAAATAACTACTATGCGTATGAGTATTATGTGAATGAATGACTTGATTATGGCATAAATGCTGATGTTTGATGAACTTTTGAGAACATGCTTGAGTATAGTTATATAAGGAAGTCCTCTGAGTAGGTTTTTTTTTTTTGAGTTTTCAGGTATCAATATTTCATTCAAAATTATTATTTTCTCATAAAGTTAAGGGAATATCTTAGAATCAAGTTTCTTGCTATAATAGGTTTCTCCCGTGTACTTTTACATATGAATGCATTCATTGTGTGGTGGCGTCTGTGCACTGTGCATGTGTTTGTGTTGTAAATAAATGAAGTAGGTGAGCTATTTATTGGCCATACTGTTTCTGCCTGCCAACTAGATATATCGTCAACATTCCAGGTACAAAAGATGTTTAACCAGTTCAACTGAATAGTCTTCCTTTGTCTCCACAAAATGTGTTTCACAAAGAAAAGATGTTGCTCTCATGGTAACAGAAGGATGGCAGTCTAGGGTTTGCAGTGCCATCTTTATTATGTGTATGCTGAATGAAAAGAAACCAAGTATTCAACTGTGGGCTGTGTGGTTGTAAGGGATTTTTTTTTTTTTTTTTTTTTTGGTGTTGGTTGTGGTCTCCATTGATAGGATATTTTAGATTTTTAAAAGCTGATTCACCTTGTTATACAGCAGAAACTAACACAACATTGTAAAGCAATTATACTCCAATAAAGATGTTAAAAAATAAAACCATCTGTTTATAGGAAACACAGGGGGTGCACCCATCTGTTGAATTTACTATGCATATTGCAAATAGCAGATGGCTCAGCAATAGGTTTATCCTTCTGTAGGAATTTGTTGTTTCTAAAAGTAACAAATGTTTGTCTTTCAATATTAATACATCTTAGGACATTTGACTGGGGTGTGTTTTCCTTGTAAAATAACGCTCTCATTGGCAATCTGATCTACATGTCTCTCATCAACTGCCTAAACCTTGCCTGGTTCCTCTGAATCATCTGCTTCCTTGCTCTATTCATGCTCCACCCTTTGACATATTTGATATTTTTTATTCTCTACTAGAATTATTATCAGGAAACATTAGGTGCCCAGGTCCTATTATATATATTTACTCTCTATCTCTATGATTGCACTAGCAAATTTACACACACTACCTATAAAAAAAGTTGTAATACATCAATGTAATACATCGGCAACTCTATATTATTATGTACATAACTCAACTTACAATGTTTCCTTTATTTAGATGTTCTACAGCTCTGTGATTCCTTGAATTATCTTTTTCTTTCTTGTAAAGTATGCTCCAAGTTCCTTAAGCATGGTACCCTGCTTCCTTTTCTTCCTATAAACTTATTTAAATATGTTGTTTTTGTTTAAGATTGTGAATAGGGGGGCTTTTCTGGTGGCACAGTGGTTAGGAATCCACCTGCCGATGCAGGGGACACAGGTTCGATCCCTGATCATGGAGGATCCCTCATGCCGCGGAGCAACCAAGCCCATGTGCCACAGCTACTGAGCCTGCGCTCTAGAGCCCGCGAGCCCATGTGCCGCAGCTACTGAAGCCCGTGCACCTAGAGCCCATGCTCCGCTACAAGAGAAGCCACTGCAATGAGAAACCTGTGCCCTGCAACGAAGCGTAGACCCCGCTTGCCGCAACTAGAGAAAGCCTGCACCCAGCAACAAAGACCCAACGTGGCCAAAAATAAAATAAATAAATTTATATTAAAAAAATGATTGTGAATAGGTATCAAATAATATTTATAACATATATGAGAGATAAAGATGAACAGAACAACATACATCCATAAATCCACTACATTGAATGAGTGAATTATCCAAAACAGTAAGAAGGGGGCATATGTATGGATATTGAGGGGTAAATGGATAATGTGTCTGACTGGGTTGGGACCAGAAAAATCTTTCATGGAAATGGATACTTAGTCCAAGCCCAGCTAGTAAAGCTGCCATGGAGAACGTCCCTTTTCTTTGAACAAAGTTTTTGGCCATGGCAGCTGGGCAGCAGGCCCTCAGCTAAGTATGATGGTTACAAGCTGGATGGCCAGCATTTCAGACACTGAACAGAACGCAGGCACTTTCCGTAGCATTTCATATATCCAGATGAGGGTTCAGTAAATGCTGTCTGTTATTTTCATGGTGATATGATTATGTGATATGGTGATATGATAATTTTAATCCCTGTTTCTCTAGCTCTTGTTTCTTCAAACTTTTCCCATAAACTATTTAATTTCGTGCTCTCCTTTAAGTTCTTCTTCCTTCTATCACTCTTATCCTAGCATTTCCCAAATTTTTAAAGCAAAAAATATCATGGTTTATTTCTATTTGATGTATCTATATTCATCCCATGCCTGTCTAGAGGTATTCTAATTTTTTACTTTTGTAGCATGTATATTCCTAAGGCCTATAAAAATTGATATTTGAACCTGAATTCAACTTATATTTTAAATTTAGAGTTCCATGTTTAATAAAATAAAGTTGTCATTCAGGTTTTTTTAAAATTCAGGTTTTTTTAAACCTCCTGTCTTTCCTCATCTAGTATTTACTGAATACAAATACAAGTTATTTAAATTAAGTTTCTGTATAAAAATACTTCACCTAATTCAAAGTAGCCTCAATTTTTGTAAGTCTTGCTTGATGTACATGAAATTTGAATTTTTTTTTAAATAAAGGAATCTATAGATATCCTCAGGCCTGTAGATTTCACCACCCTCTCCCATTCTCTGCTCTCACTATTCCCTGCACATGTCATTCCATCTTATCAGGTGACAGGAACTGTGAGCTGTTACTTTCTCTGTGGGGCTTATCTCATGTCCCCTAGCAGAGTTGCTGGTTGGCTTCTCTTTGTGCCCAGAGCTCTCTGTTTATACCTTAATTGTAACAGTTGTCCTATTATACTGTAATTATCTGCTTACCTGCCAATCTCCTCAGCAGACAGGGCAGTGGCTTTGTCTTATTCCTTTTGCCTCCCCAAGCTCAATAAACACAGGTTTGTTGAATGAATGAAGTAATCGTGTGTGTGTGTGTGTGTGTGTGTGTGTGTGTGTGTGTGTGTGTGAGAGAGAGAGATCCATCAGAGGACCTCCAGAGATGCTGTTAATTCTCCTTCTTTAAGGACTTGATGAAATTCAGCTGTTTTATGAAAGGTCTCCTCCCCTTTTTCGATAAAGGTTGCTAATAGGTTTCCAACAAAAATGGCAGAAACCTGGACTGCTAATTTACTGTTTATGTTTGCATATATTAAACTAGGACCCCAGATGAAAAAATTGGAGTAGGATGTTAATCACAATTTGAGGTCAAATCAATTAGAAAACATAAGTAAGTTTGTCGTTATTTCCAACTTCACATAATGGCATCATGTGGTCTTTGGGGGCACATACGTTTTGGAATATGAGCATCGTTAGGTTCTTTTGAACAACTGTACACCAGCTCATGAATTTATATACATAAATACTACTAATTAACATTTGTTTATTATTTTGCATTTCACTGCTATTTACTATCAGATTTCGACAATAGATAATTTTGTAACCTCAGTTTTATAAAAACCACTAGTATTTTTGGTCCCTAGCAACCATTTAGTATGTAAATTAGGTATTCTCAGGCTTAATGTACTTCATTTTTATAAAACAAATACATCATTAATCTGATTAAGTTCTTGGACGGGAGTGCTGTCCTCAGATCATTGTGGATCGTTTATTGTTGGGCGTGCATCCAAAAAAAATTCAAGCATGGCACTTACAGTCTAGGTTTAGGAGAATTGTTGAAACCTCCTAAATGACATTTTCCAGAAGAATAGAAAGGCACTGCTTACTTACAATTGCAAGCATTACCTAAAACTTAATGATGTTCTTACCCTTAATTGCAACTCAGTTTGATGATGATTCAGTGCCTGAAATTATGCCGTGTTTTGCTTTGATGTTAAAAAATGTAAAACGAAATAAAGGTGATCCAAGTGAATCAAAAATAGATTCTGGCTTTCCAGTAGTGACTTAATCACTATGTTTCTGAATTCAGAAGGTGCTTGACTGTCATGGCTATTATTTGGTATGTCTTTAGCTTTTAGTCAAATTTACTACTTAAGAACTGAGAATGTTTAATATTAAGGTTAAAGAAAGTTCATGATGTTCTAATTTATATAGCAGAAGAAACTTTTAAAGAAAATTTACAACAGAGTTTACTGAATTCTGCCTTCTTATTTCCGTTTTCAAAGTTGTGTATTCCTCTGTTTGTAGGTAGTCTTTGTCTAATAAAACATGTATAATAATGGCTTTCATTTATTGAATGTCTACCATAGTACCTCATTCATCCTCCTAGAAATCTTGTGAAGTTGTTCTGTTTATTCCTATTTTACAGATGATTAAACAAAGGCTCAGGGAGGTTAAGTTAGTGCCCAAAGGCATGCAGATAGCATGTGGTTAATCTAGGACTCAAAAATAGTTCTCACTCCAGAGCCGCTGCCTCCTCAGATAGGGGAGAGAAAGAAAGGGAACAGATTAATTTACAAAGGTCACAGGGGTTGGCAAACTTTTTCTATAAAGGGTCAGATAGTAAATATTTTAGGCATTGAAGACCACACATACATGGTCTTTATCACATATTCTTGTTTTTAATTTAACATACCTTTAAAAATATAAAAACCGTTCCTAGCTTAAGGGCCATATAAAAACAGGCAGAGGGCCAGATTTGACCGGAAGTTCTTAGTTTGCCAACCTCTGATTTAGGACAGTGTCAGTGAGCCCTGTATATTTTCTCTGGACTATGTGGCCTTCCATTCCCTACTTCTTGGAGGGTAGTCTTCTCAAAGCTTTTCTCCCAGCCCTCAGTTGGCTGCAAGGACAAAACGAGTTCCCAAAGCCTCATAAATGACTTTACAAAAGACCAAAAAAAAAAGTAAATATTATTATTTGTATTATCAAATTATAGAGACAAACATTTTGAGTCATTGCTTAAGTAGTGAGGGTGGCTTTTTGTTCATACTTTGCCCTTCCTTTTTAAAAAAAGTAATATCCAGTGGACCAAACACACGGTCCTGCTACAGAGGGGATGTTGAATGGTTCGCTGTGTAATTCAGTCAATAAACCAAACTGCCAAAGTCAGATGTACAGGCAGTTTTCAAATGAAATCGACGGAGCATTTATTACGTATCAGGTTCCATCCAAAATGACTCCATTCCTTGTCTAATTTAGTCTTTGCAAACTCTTCAAGAGGCAACTGAGGTTTAGAGAAGTTGAGTAACTTGTTCACAATAATACAACTAGTAAGTTACAGAGGCAGAATATGAATATGGGCAATATGACACCAAACCTATACCCTTAAACAGAAACTTAAATTTTTTGTGCTTTAAGAAATGTTTGATCCTTCAGTATAACAGTCATTCATTTGAACAGAATAGAACTGAAAAGAGGACACTGTAGCTACAAACGTAGGCTGTAAAAATCTGAAACAATGTCTGGGCAATTCTAGGAGCAATCTTAAGAATGAACAAAAAAAATAAAATAAAGGTCCCTGAGTTTAAAGTAGCTCCTCAACTAATTAGAATTAATTATATGTATTATCATGTTTAGTGCCTTTAGTTCATATGTGATGCTTTTTGTTTCATGTGAACATGAAACGATATCATGTGAAAACTGATATTTTAGAAAACTGTAGTAAGAGTAAGCTAAGTGAAAGATAAATTAATTCAGCCAATATTTGTGGAGTGCATGTTATGCCAGACTGGGTGTCAAATAAGACACAGTACTGTGCATGAGTAACTTATGGTCTAATAGGAGGAGAGAGAGAGAGAGAGAGAGAGAGAGAGAGAGAGAGAGACAGGTAGAAAAAGACAAGAATCACTTGTAGTATATTGGGATTATCCACTGAATATGGCCTGTGGGAGGTCAGAGAAGGCTTTTCAGAGGCAGGGAAGTCTATACTGGTACCTGGAGGTATGGGAGAAGGTGTGTCCCACTCAGAGGCAACAGCACAAGCCAAGAACCAGAAGTGAACTAGGAAGGCTTAGTGAGTTGCCACAACTCCTTATTTAGTGAGTCTTGAGTAAGAGCCTTTGGGGAAGGAAACAAGGTGAGGCTAGAAAGGTCAGAAGCCCCAGATTGCAAAAGGCCTTTTGTACCCTATGCCAGAGAGTGAACTTGATCCCTAAAGCAGCAGGGAGTTAATGAAGGTGACATGATCAGATCTCTGTTTTGGAAACATTTTCACTCTGGCTGCAGCATGAAGAAAAGAATGGAGGAGAGCAAGCAGGGAGAACAATTAAGAGTTTGGGGATGTGGCAATGGGGATAGGTAAGTGGGTGGATTCCATAGATTAATTAAGAAGGTAAAATTGATAGAACATGATGAAGGAGTAAACTGAAGGTGGGGAGAAGTTAAGGATGACATCTTGACAACTTGTTAGGAAGAGGCAATGGGACATAGAGATAGAACTAAAAGAATTGAGAAAATGTACAGAAATTAGTAGGAGTTTAGTTAAAGATGAGATGTCAGCAGAAGGTCTTTGTGTATTGTAATGGGATTGTTTCTTATACTCTGCTTTTCTACCTAAATAATTGGCTGTTATTTGTTCCCAGTTTTGTATTGTACTACTTATTCACCCAGTCAATCTTTTTTTTTTTTTTTTTTTTGTGGTACGCAGGCCTCTCACTGTTGTGGCCTCTCCCGTTGCGGAGCACAGGCTCCAGACACACAGGCTCAGCGGCCATGGCTCACGGGCCCAGCCGCTCCGCAGCATGTGGGATCCTCCCAGACCGGGGCACGAACCCGTGTCCCCTGCATCGGCAGGCAGACTCTCAACCACTGTGCCACCAGGGAAGCCCCAGGTCAAACTTTTTTGCTACAACTTGTATTTCAATGCAATGTTTTCTCCCTATCTCTGCCTTGAAGATTTTCCTCTCAGTTCTCTGAAAGACTTCCTAGTTTTTTAGATACAACTGAAATGCTGCTTTCTTGTTAAAGCCTTTCCAGATTCCTTCAGGCCCGTGACTCCTTCCTTTATACTCCCACAGTACTTAGTTTTTTCTTCTACTGTAGCACTCGGCACGTATTGTAATTATCACTCTGTATGTCATCTCTCTGTTTGGTGAGCTTCTGGAACAGAGGTTGCTTTTATATCCTTAACATCTAGCACAGACCTAGACTTATAATAGGTGCTTGACTGAAAGAATAAATGAATGAATAAAACATCCCACCTCATGTTTGAAACATGCTTCAGTTCTTCCAACTACCTGTTCTTTTGTGCTACTTTTCTTTATCTTCTTCCCTGTCACATGTTCTTCTGTCCTACCTGGTAGATTTTAGAGCTTATGAAATATGTGTTTAAAGATTTAAAATATAGTGCCTTGAACTCCTTAGAGGAAAAGTCTATGAATAAATAATTAGACTCATTTCACATCAAAATCTAAAGGGTAAAAAACTGTTCGCTATCATTTGGTGCTTTATTCACTTGTATGGTAATCTAATGGCACATCCATTGTTATCACTGAACTATACTGAAATATTTTACTCTCGGGGCTTTTTCATCTGACAAAGGAGGCTTTTTGAAAATGAAAAAACATAGTTCCTTTCCCTGTTATGCTAAGGGGCAACTCACTAGTTTTGTAACGCACGGGTTAATATTACCGTGTTTCGTAGTGAACATTACCTGGGGAAATTGCTATTAATATCACTGCAGCATGTATGTATATAGGTCCTGTCATCTTTGGGGTATGTAAATCAGGAATGTTGCTGAAGAACTACTTAGCATTTTCTTGGGGGTGAAGTGCTTAGTTTTGGAATTTAATTGTAGGTTTTACATTTAAGCTGTTCAGTATTACTCTTATAAAGGTTCTATAAATTTCTTGCTTTGTAGTTTAACAGATTTAGTCACTACAGTTGAAAGGCATCATCCTCATAATGAAGCCAGAAAAGAATAAAGGTTGATCATGCAGGGCTGGCTGTCTGTGACATTGAACAATAGAGCTTGACTTCTTCATGTCTGTTAAATTAGACTATGGAGTGTGCTTATCTTGCTGCAATGATATTGAATTGTAACAAGAAAATGTTATGTTGTGCGGCTCTGCAGAGGGGGTGTGCATCTATTCTCACTTCACTCTATGGGGAAAGCTTAAAACACTGCTGAAGCTGCCTTGTGAGCTTAATGTCTAATGGCACAGACTGGGCATAATACTGAAATAAAAATAAATAAAGAAAAAAATGCAAAGGCCTTTAAATATCCTGTAAAGTTTATCCATTGCGGTCTTTCTTTAAAGGACTGAAGGCAGCTTAGGAAGGATATGCTGGAAAAATTAGATTTTGAAAAGGTCTTTGAAGGAGATAAGTAATAAGGCCTGAGGGAAAAGTAAGAGAATATTACGTTGCATAAGTGACAGATTGATTCTAAACTTTTCTACATTTGTACTTGATACAGTTCAACTCAGTTCTCTAAATATTAATGAAATACCTTCTAGGTTCCCAAACACTGTGTTGGATACCATAGGAGGGTTTTTTTGTTTTGTTTTGTTTTTGCGATACGCGGGCCTCTCACCATTGTGGCCTCTCCGGTTGCGGAGCACAGGCTCCGGACGCGCAGGCTCAGCGGCCATGGCTCAAGGGCTCAGCGGCCATGGCTCACGGGCCCAGCCGCTCCACGGCATGTGGGATCTTCCCAGACCGGGGCACGAACCCTTGTCCCCTGCATCGGCAGGCGGACTCTCAACCACTGCGCCACCAGGGAAGCCCCCATAGGAGGTTTTGAAACAGTGTGTGATTCAATCCTGCCCTGATTAATTTAGTATCTTTTTTGAGGAGATGAAAATTAAATCCATGAAATAACTTCTTAGAATTGTCGGATGTATGAATGACAGTATTGTAAGCTGTCAAGATCATTTAAAATTTTGATTCTGTTATTATATGTATCATTCCCAGATGTGTCACATGAGCATTTGATAGGCATCCCTTTTATGTCTTAAGTCACTATTAAAAATATCAAAAAGTCAAGGGCAAGGTTAGGAACAAGAGAGAGCCTCTGACACTTCCCACACTTATTCTTTGCAAATGTTTGTTGTCTGCTCTTGAACACTGCATTAGTCTCTAAACATGTTTAAAGCACCTAGTTAATAATCTGTTATAGAATTTTATCATGAATGTTAAGCTACTTTTCAAGTTTTTTATGTATACTTATTTAACTTTTCCAAAAAAATCAACAATAGCTTTTCTATAGTTCTGTTTCCTTTTTCTCTCCCATTTGTCATGATTCCTCAGTGTGATTACTAACAGAGGATTACAGATACAAGTTTTAAATTTAGTTAGCATGGTGGAATATAGATTGGCCTGTCTGTAGATTCAAACACTCTTAAAGCAGATCCTTTATTGTTTCCTTACTTACTGTAGGCTGCATTTTCTTCTTTATGTTTTTTATCTATCTATTCCTCTCTGAAGACCATTTTCCTTCCCGAAGAAGACTGGATCAATCCAGTAGAAGTAGAAGGTGAGAGTTAAAGTAGCTGTATTTGATGTCCATTTCCTCTTCCTTCTTCCTTAATAACAGAACCAAAACTCAAGTTTTGTTTAGGACAAGAATGTGCTCAGTGAAAATACTATTTGGATAACCTTAGAGCTTGTGGGGAGCCTTTTGACACATTCTGGCCAATGAAATGTAGGGGGAAGTTGCTGGGTGGAGTGTATTAGTTAGATGATACTGCATAACAAATTACCCCAAAGCTTAGTAGCTTAAGACAACAATAAACATTTATTGTCTCACACAGTTTTGGAGGTCAGCAACTCAAGAGAGCTAAACTGTGTGATTTGGCTTAGGGTCTCATGAGGTTGCAGTCAAGATATCTGTGGGCCTGCAGTCATCTATGAAGGTTTGACTTGGAGGATCTTTTAACCACTATGTTTTATTGCCTAATAATAAATAATAAAATACCACCTACCCTAGGAAGGTAACTCTGAAATGTATCGAGCACTATTATAGACCAAATGCTATTAGGTACTTCAGGATGTTGATTAGAATTAAGTACATATTAATAGCCCCATTCATTGATTTCTCTTCTGTTGAAGAATTAGGATACTTTGAATCCTCTCTCATTCTTCTAACTTGCTTTCTTTTGTTGAACTTTTGTTATCTCTCTGAGAAAGACATCCTTCTCCATCTGACCAAATAGCCATTGCATACTCTCACCATTTGACCTAAAATAAACAAACAAAAAATAGCACAGACTAATACAAAATTAAGTGTTAAATTATCATCCAAAGTCAAATCTTCCAAACAAGGGCTACATATATTAGGAATGAGAGATATCAATAATGGCAAGAGGCCGGGAAGTACACATCATTGTGTGAAGAGGAGACTGATTGAAAAATGACTAACCCCAAAGCAAGAGGCACTTGGATGATGATAAATAAACTAAAGAAAGAATTGAAAACAATGTCCATTATCATATGTAGCTTTGAGACAAGAAATCATTTGCTGTACTATGAATAGAGCTTAATATGTATAGATTTCTCTTCCTTTAAGCAATATTTCTCCCATATATACAAGTAGCTAAACATGTAAAAGTATCAAGAGGCTGCTAAGTATAGCATGTAACTAGCATTATAGCTAGGATTGGTGATGGTGTGGGATATCGGTAAGGGGGCATGAAGCAGCACCTGAAGCCTTGACTGACATTAAGTATCTTGTTCCTCAGCACACCCTGTTCTTTGCCTGATGGTAGAAAAAGCCTACAACAGCTTATTTGGGATCTTAATCTCATGGGAGGTGATGTTTACTGGAAGAGAGAAGGTCTTGGTAGTATAATTCATCAATAAGTTGGTCTTGTGTTTGATTTGGAAATATTGGGGAAGTAAAATTCTTAGTTGAAAGGTTGCAGGATTTGTATCCAGTCATCAGATACTTATTGAATGTCAGTTATATGTCAGGTTCAGTGGTGTTGATTATTCATTCTCAGAGTCTCCTGGATTTGTTCTTTCCCTTATGTTCTCAATCACTTCAACAACCTAAGTTCAGACCCAGTGGCTTTCTTCCACCTCTGTCTTCTACCACTTGTATACCCTGTGTGCTGCCATGGGCTGGTGGTATCAAATCCACACATGTTGATCCGGAGCGAGGCCTTTCATCAATCACAGTCTTTGCTCTCATGTTTATCTTCTGTCATCCTTCATTATAACCACAAGGAATTATGGCCACACCTATGTCTTTACCTTCATTGTCATATATATTGATGATTCTCACATCTGGGCTTTTCTTTTTTCTTTCTTCATTTTAGCATTTATGAAGGCAGCCTATACTTGGTTACCCAGGTGTTCTTTTCTTAATGTCATATCCTGAAAAGTGAAAAGTTTTGGTATATCGAACGATTTAAGACAAGTAAATAATTTTTATTTATCTTCTCAAAATTTATATTTTTATTTAGTGCATATATGACCCATCTAAATATTACTTTGTTATAGAAACATGGACCTCAGAATTGGAAAAACCTTAGAGCTTAGAGTGCACCCTCCTTCCTTAATTTTCAGGTAAGGAAACTGAGATTCAGAGTAGAGATTTGGCTTAGGGCATTTGGCTAATAAGTAGGAAGAGTAGGATTAAAACACACATTTTATAACTCATCACTGAGTGTGCTTTCCACTAGAAAAACTAATCCCTCTTATTCTCCTCTTATTTTATGTATTTCATTTTATAATACCCAAGGTGCGAGCTATATTTTCTACCCTCCTCCCCAATATCCATGACATCAGTGCCATACAGTAATTTTGGATAAATAAACTTGGAAGTGATTTAATTGTCATGTAGATGTATGTGAATATATCAGTCATAATGGGATAGGTTATGCTCAGTAACAAACAGCTCACTCCTCTAACTTCAGTGGCTTACAACACCAAAGTTTCTTTCATGTTGTATGTTTATCTTGGGTTTATTGTGGCTCTGTTGCATGTTGTCTTCAATCTAGGATGCAGGATGATGAAGCAAATTCTGGAACAATTGTAGGAGACAGAAAAGAGACACAGTGAAATATGTACATACTGGGTCTCATCAGAGAAATTTACATGGTAGAGCCTGTTGCCAATAGAGAGGAAACGCGTAATCCTTCTCCAAGTAAGGGCAGCAAATATTTTTGAAAAATAATACAAAAAAGACATCTACTGTGACCTTAGATAGAGTGTTAAGTAACATGCATTTCAGTTTGTGGCACACACACTATCATCATTGGTCCCTGCATGGCCACTTTGTCTTTTTATTCATGTTTGTTTGTTTATTTGTTAAAATGTATTCTTATAAAATGCATACTGTTGTTTGGGATATGTATTTTGAATTTATATAATGGGTATTATTTAGAGATTGTATTCAGTTTCTTGATTTTTTTCATTCAACATTATATTACAAGGTTTATCCACATTGCTGCATGTTCATCCAGTTTGTTGCATCTGGTGAATCCATAGTATTTCATAAACATCCACCACACTTTGGCTATTCACTCTCCTAGATTGCCTTTCATTCTCCACCAAAATAAATGATGCTATGTGCGAATTTCTTTGGACTGTATACTCAGGAGTAGGTTATATATTTAATTTAACTAATTAAGTATTGCTGTGTGAATATTTTCACTAACTTTTCAGAACTATTCATTCTTGGTATTACTAGAATTTAGCAACTTTCTGTATTGTATCTTAGACCTCAATGTGACTAATTCTGTAAGTCAATCAAGTCTATCCAACTGAGAATGCACATATAACTAATGTGACATGTAGTTCACACCTGTAAAGAGATTTTTCGCTAATGCTGACCTATAAGCAGGTGTTATAAACTGTTGTTTTCATGCGTTGTTTTATATTGCTATAAAACCCAGTCATAAATGGATAAACAAAATGTGGTATAATTTTCAGCGATAAAAAGGAGTGACTTGCTGATACATGCTACAACCTAGATGAACCTCAAAAACATTATGCTAAAAAAAAATTTTAAAAAAACATTATGCTAACTGTAAGAAACCAATCACAAAAGTCCATATATTTCATGATATCATTTATATGAACTATCCAGAGCAGGCAAATGCATAGAGACAGAAAGTAGATTAGTAGTTGCCTCTGGCAGGGGACTAGGGAGTGAGTGCCAAATGATATGGAGTTTCTTTTTGGGGTGATGAAAATGTTCTAAAATTGATTGTGGCGATGGTTGCACAACTCTGTTAACATATGATAAACATTGAGTTGTACACTTTAAGTGGGTGAACTTTAACAGCATGTAAATTATATCTTAATAAAGCTGTTTAAAACAAACACCTCAGTTGGATCATTTTCCAAGAAACAGGTTGGAAATGAGTTCAAGGCTGACCCCTTAGTTTCCTTCTAACTCTGTGGAAAGAGTAAGGGAACATTTTCTCCTCCTGTGGGAACCTGAAGGGAGAGAATCAGGACAGTTTTATTTCTGAGCTCTAACCTAAGTTATTTGAAAATAAACCCAGGCATGTTATTTCAACTAACAATCTCTGCACTGATGTATCTCCCACCCCTGATCTTTTGTTTAACTGTTTGCAGTTATGTTCAGGACATTTTTACTTATATGACCCACCACTGGTCTCTTCTCAAATATTGAATTTCTGCTCTACGTTCAATTTTTATATCTCAATATTTAGACAACTTGGGCATCTTTTTTCTCATTTCTAGATCCAGCCTTTTATCATGTTATCTTAAAATTATTTTCCAAATATGCCTCCTTTTATTCATTGGACTTGACCCTGCCCAAAAGGAGAAAGTTTTCAAAATTTTAGAAAAGAGGATTGGCAGATTTGTGCTAATTATAATGGTTTAAAAACAGCAAGGAAATTTTTTCTTTCAACAGTACTAACAAATATCTGACATAGCACTTTTGTGAATAAAACTGGAAAATTTAGTTCTTTCACTGTTTTACGTATGTCATCTCATAGTCACCGTAACATTTGTGTTTGTCAAATCTATGGTAGTTTTTAAGTAAAGTATCAAAATCCTTGATAACTAAGGGGTGCTCAAGTGACTTGAATGCTTCAGCTTGAGATGGGTCAGCTTTTGGGGTCAAGTTGTGAAGAGAAAGCCATCACATACACTTCATCAACACTGTGGAATGAGAGACCAGTGCATTTACTGAGCAGTGGATTTCCAGTGAGCATATAAACTAATTGGTGGATGAACATGCCCCAGGAGCAATGATTTTAAGGTCATAGCAGGCTCAGTGAATAATGCTGACTTACACTGCATCTCACTGATAGCTGATCTTACCAATGAGCAGTTTAGAAGCATTCAAGCCTGAACTCTCTTCCCTGTGCCTTGAATGGCATGTCAGTGGTCACTGTTTTTGACATCCTTTATATTTGTCCAGTCAGCTCTAAATCTTTAGGTTGGGCTTCAGAGTACTCAGGAAAGAAAAGAGAAGCAATTATTTTCAGTCATTGAGTTTTGGAGATCTTAGCGTTAATTATGCCAAACATTGTTGGTTCATCAACAAATAAAAATGTTAAAAGGCTGTATGAAGCATTCCAAAGTTGCTTAGACGTAGTTTATGGTGATTAAGAACATCTTGTATACACTAACGTACTTTTAGATACACTTTTACCCATGCATGCTCATGTATAGTTTCAAAACCAAATATTCAAATTAAAGCCATTTTCAATTTTGGAGGATAAATATTGAAAAGCTTATTCATTTTAATTACCATACACTTTTTTATCATTTGGAAAAAGGAGAATAAAAAAGTGCAATTCACTATTTCTGTGTGGAGCCCATAATAATTTGGGATATGTAAAATATTTCAATAAAACAAAATCACAATGTTCTAGCTCTAGTAATAATTGTTAAAAAATTATTTAAATAATAGTGGGCTTTGAGATTTACAGAGTTTCCTCCCACTTAAGTCTTTAATTTATAAGCAATTATTTGAGCATTAAAAATGTGCTTTACCTATTGTTTTTCAATCCCTGTGCTCTCTGACCTGTTGAAGTTTTGCAGGAAGTGCCCAATCAAAGGATTTGAGGAAGCAGTACTGAACATTCTTTGCAAGTGTTCATCTGAGAAAACGAAAGTTAGAGGTTAAGCTGGCATTCTTGTTGGTGACTCAAATTTTAAAACTTACTGCCCATTTAAATAAAATGAGTGAAAAGCAGAAGTGATGTAAACTCGCTACATCTCCTGGAATCTTAGGTGTGTTAAAGAAAAAATAATTTTATTGTAGCCAGAGAAGCACATTTATTCCTAGAGAGAGTACCCAGGGTGGTATTCTTTTGTTGAAGTAGAGATTTGAAATAGAACAGTTGTTCTTCTTAACATACATGTATTATATTAGACACAATGTTGTTAGAATAGTTTTAGTTTCTGATACGTTAATGATTAGAAAAATCATTATCCTATTTCTCATTTTGTAACTCAAAACTAAACAAAAGATTTTCATTTCTTGGAGGACCTTATTCTTTCCTAGTGATGAAATATGTTCCACTGTTACTGTCATATCTTGCCTTTCATATTAAGATACAATAATCAGTCAAAATCTAACACAGAATTATTTAGATTCGGTTGTCTCTATTAAAACAAAGCGAAATCATAGTTTTTAAAAATGGAGATGGTCATTTATGAGACTCTAGCTGCAAGCAAAAGGAGTAACTATTATCCTTATAGGTTCATTATTCGGTAAAGCATTATAATCTTTTTGCTATTCTTTTATTTATTTATTTATTTATTATTATTGTTTGGCTGCATTGGTCTTCATTGCTGCATGCTGGCTTTCTCTAGTTGCGATGAGCAGGGGGCTCCTCTTGGTTGTGGTGCACGGGCTTCTCACTGCAGTGGCTTCTCTTCTTATGGAGCATGGGCTCTAGGCGCCCGGGCTCAGTAGTTGTGGCTCGTGGGCTCTAGAGCGCAGGCCCAATAGTTGTGGCGCACGGGCTTAGATGCTCTGTGGCATGTGGGATCTTCCTGGACCAGGGCTCGAACCCATGTTCCCTGCATTGACAGGCAGATTCTTAACCACTGTGCCACCAGGGAAGTCCCTATTCTTAATTTATTCCAATGAAATATGTTTATCTTTTATCAAAAATTTCTGTTTCAGATGGATAGATATATAATACTTAAAGCATTACACAAAATGTTAATGATAACATCTAGGTGGTGGGTATATGGGTCTTCTCTGTAAAATTCTTTCACATTTGCAATATATGCGAAATTTTTCGTAATAAAAGTTTTGGGAAAAACTTTCTATTTTGATTGAATGTCATGGCCAAAAAGCCAAAATAACATTTCATTTTTGAAAAAAATATAGTAAATATTTTAATTTTCTTTTATTTTAAACAAAGCAATGCAGATACAATATAATTTACATTGGTAATATCACATATTAATCAGTTAGCAAAACACAAAACTGATTCTTAATTGTAAATCTGTTCACTGAATCCCAATTCATATTGTAAATCTGTTCACTGAATCCCAATTCATATTGGGTTGGTGGTTGAAAAAGCTAATTTGGGCATTTTTAACTGAATCAGGGCAATTACATCAAAAGTAGATTTTTAGCTGGAATCATTTTCCATGTTAATGGGGCAATGATGAAATGAAGTATTTGGAGAGCTTTAGGAATAAGATGTAGTTGTGTATGAGGACCTGAGTTAGTTTAATACAGAATAAATTTTCTTCCCAGTTACTTCCAATGTACCTTGGAGTGTGAAGAGCATCGGTAAATCATGCTTATTAAGCTTTTAACTAGGCAGAGTGCTGATTATCTCAGATCTTGGAGAGAATATTTTGTCCTTAAAGTAAGTAAATACAACAGCTGCGTCTTTTGCATATTTTTCTTCTTGTTTTCATTCACCTGTTTGCCACACATATGCCTGACGTATTGGTGGCTCATAGAAACAGTGCTGAAATGTAATGTGTGTAGTGTATATGCCCACTCCCACCCCCTTTATTTTAACACACTTAAAAAAAAATTTACTATTGTTACTACCCTGCAATCTCTTTTTGGAAGACTTGGCTTACAAAGTTTAATCTTGTTAGAATACTGAATTTTATTTTACCTTCACCAACGATGGAGTCTATGAGTTTGTAAGTCATTATACCTTTTATTTTCCAAGGTAGGAATCTAGAGGTGATTTTTTTAAAGTAAAATTTATTTTTAATGTCATGAGTATTCTCTCTTCTCACACGACTAATGTAGTAGCTTCTGTTTATTAATGAAAATAAAAACTTGTGGAAAAAAAACATTAACCTGGTCCTTGCATTCATTGGATATATTTACAAGTCACCTGTAATCAGTTTGGTTACCATCTCTTTGATATCCTGTAGCCGTTATTGCATGCTTTTGGGGTTATGATATCATGCTTTAGAAGAAAGGTTCAGCTGTGGGTTTTATATGCTTTTTTTTATAGTTGTTCACAGTATCCCATACTAAATTATATGGTGAATTATTATACATTAGCTAGTTAAAAAGATGTCTAGGGGCTTCCCTGGTGGCGCAGTGGTTGAGAGTTCGCCTGCCGATGCAGGGGACATGGGTTCATGCCCCAGTCCGGGAAGATCCCACATGCCGCGGAGCCGCTGGGCCCGTGAGCGATGGATGGCTGCTGAGCCTGCGCGTCCGGAGCCTGTGCTCCGCAATGGGAGAGGCCACAACAGTGCGAGGCCCGCGTACCGCAAAAAAAAAAAAAAAAAAAAAAAAAAAGATGTCTAATTGATTTGCTATGCTAAAATATCAAAGACTATATGCTGCAGGAGTGATGCTTCCAGTTAACAACCTATCATGTATTCATGGAGACGACAATGCTTGCTCACATATCAGCAATATTATCTAATTTGGTGTGCCCAGTGTTGTAATTCAATAATCTGTTATTAAAAATAGATATGACTATAGGGAGCAAAACCACATACAAACCCATAAACGTACATATGTGCATGTTTACTTATGCTCACATATCTATTCAATGAGTTTTTTGTCTTACCTGCTATTAATACTGCACTAGTGAGTCAAATGGAAAATATGTATTAGCTTTAAGGTAAAATAAAATAGGTTTTGATTTACTTCAAGTGAACCATCTTATTTAAAATTAGCCTAGGGGTTTTGTAAAGAATGCAAGTAATCTAAACATAATAATGCACATTGCCCAATTGCTTCTGTGTATGATACAGGTTCAGTTCTGTAGTGCTTTGACAGCCCATTACTGAATGTAATGAACAGCTATTTTTAAACAGAAGAAATTCAGGTTGACAGCTTGGCAATGAAATTCAGCTAGTGGGATAATTTTTGTCATCTTTAGTATAGAGAATGGATTCAATTTGGTTTAAGGAAATTTGTATCATGTAGTTTATAGAGCACACATTTTTATTAAAAGATAATTTTGTTGTCCATTTTGGGGGGCAGATGTTACTGTTAGAGTATGGAATCAGCTTTTAATGCATATTTTAATGAATTGCTGAGACATCGTCTCTCTCTAGAACCTAGGTTTAAAATCAAATTTCCTTTTTTTCTTTCCTGCCGTGGGTGAAATATTCAGTCTAGTAAAACAACTGTGAGAGTGACTATGAAAGGTGTTTTTCGACGGTGCTTTTTAGTCTTTCAGAGTTTAAAAGAAGCAGATTTTTAGAAATAAGTGAGTCTTTGGACATGGATAAAGCTTGAGGCAGCGTTGTCTTAATGGCAGTAACAATTAGAATAGCATGGAGGGAAAGGAGGAAAATATCTGCCTGACTGTATATTTTAGAGGAATTCTTTTACCAGGGATAAGGGGATGGTAACATCTGGTTTTGACAACTCTTGAAAAAGTTGGAGAGACTTGTTCTTCAATTCTTAAATAAAATAGGTGTATTTTAAACTCAGGTCATAAAATCTGGGGTAAATCAGAGTGAATTATTTCATCTTTTTCTGTTTAGAACAAAATTTGTCTGAGAAATTTAATTGCTACTTTTTCCAAGTGCAACTAATTATAGGGCTTTTCAGACAGAAATCTGAGGTTCAACATTGAGGATTGTGTTAAATGTAGCCTGAAAAAACAAACAAACAACAAAACAGCAATATATTATTCAATGAAATTTGGGTGAGTTAAATAATTAAATTAAATACTTGACCTAAAATGGGCCAGTCATGTTTCTGGCCCAACCAATAAAAGAGCCTAAGTCTATAGCAGTGGTGGAAATTTTTAAAAATTGTCAGAGTCATTCCTTCCAAATATATTGCCAGAAACCTCCATTCATGGGTCTTTACCACCCTTCCCTGCTTCCAGAGAATCTTCTTTGGGTCCCCAAGGGGCTAGCGCCTGAGTGCTAGCTTTGCTTAAGGACTATGCCTTAAATTAGGAAAATAAATCCAGTAGACTTTTCCATTCCTGATCTATTTCTTTATTTTACTTATCTCTTGAAAAACATTATGGCCCCGAACATAATGTAACAATGAATCTGTGTACAAGTCAAGCGTTTTTGGAGAGGCTTTCGTGTTAGGTCACTACTGTACTCTTTAAAATTGTATTATGTCAGTGAATCAAAAGAATTTCTTGACATGAAAGAATTGGTGCACCTCAATAAACATTTTATTTAAACCTAGAGAGGATATTGTTCATCTAACAGGATCTAGCTTATTTCTAGCAACAGTGCCATCAGTTTGTATCCTGAACCTTGGGCTCTTGATTTTGTTGTGAAGTGACCCTCTTGAAATCTTGGTTTACCCGTTGACAGAGGACCTTGTATGAGGCAGAAGGCCATTATCACATTAGCCCTGCTTCTCTATGGCGTCATGGGATGCTAGCTCAAGTGCCTGAAGAACATTTTCACTTTCTTGATCACAGAGTAATTTGAGAAGGTACCCAGGTACCCAGGTGTTGAATTAATAAAATAATTTATTACATTTGGTGTTATTATTCATGGGGAGGAAACCATTGGCAAAGTGAAAGCAGGACCGGTGATGCTAAAACCAAGCCTAGAGATCTATTTTTTAGAAGGAGGCTTAGCTTTGAAGATGGGTAGGATGAAGGAAGTCACCAGTAATTCCAGTAAATGCTTTCTGTATTATCTAGTTTCATTTTCCATCTACTCACCCTTTAAACCGTACTTTCAGGTCGGGCAGTGTAGGGAAAGGAAAAGAAATTGTGTACCCATGATACACTATGGAGGGCTTGAGGAAAATATGATATGGCAGTGGTCTGCAAGATACTGAGAAGGTTTCCAACCCAATTATCATCCATTGCAGCTGGAAGAATTTAATGGGATATGGTCCAATGAAACAAACCTGTTGAAACGTTCTTGTAGTAAACTCTAGTGTCTTGAGAATCAATACTGCGTGATAGTTAAGAAACCTTCTGTTTGGAGCCTGACTGCCTGGGCTTGAGCGTCATCACTTACTAGCTGTATAACTTTGACCAAGTTATTTAACTACTTTGTGCCACAGTTTCCTTAAAATGACAAAACTTCCAGGTTTAGTATAAGAATCAAATGAGTTAAACATTTAAAGTTCTTAGAACAATGCTTGGCGTTTAGAAAGAGCTTAATACACAAAATCTATTATTGTTGTTGTTTCAAGATTCATTTTGTACTTATACTTACATTTTTATAATTTTTAAAAATAATTTCAGAATCTGTTATAGCTGGAATGTTCCTTGTTAAAGACCTGAGCCTAACTTTGGAAAAAGAAAGTCAAAGTAAGAACTCAGTTTTAGTTGATGAATATTTATCAACCATAAATATTAAGTAGCATGGAGTGGGACTTATAAAATGTTGAAATCATGGCTTCTACCCTTCTAGTAAACTTGAGAATAGAGAACATGCTATATGCTGCCTATCTTTGTAACCTAAATTGTACCTTGTATAATTCAAATAGTTGTTCAGTGAAAGTCAGATCAACATGAATCCTAATATATTGCTAGTACATATTAGACACGTGATAAGTACAACTTGAATGAAAGGATATGTGTGTGTGTGTGTGTGTGTGTGTGTATGAGAAAGTAAGTGTTCACTATTTTCACTACTGTTGGAGGACTTAAATTATAACAGGAGAGTTTTAGGTTAGATATAATTAGAAGCACCCTAACTGTAGGGTTGTGAAACCTTCTAGTCCTTTACTAAGAGAAATAACAGAATCTATGTAATTGTAAAGAATAGATTAACAGACAATATTTAACTCTTTATTTGCTGTAGGAGAATATTTAGATCTTTATTGAGAGACCATCAAGCCCTCTTACCCTCTAATTCTCAAATGTATTAAAATTTGTACGTTCTTGTGAAAGAAGAAGCAAAAAGACCTTAGAATGAAAAGATTTAACTATAGCAAACTTTACCTTTCTACATGTCATCACTCTCTTTTAAAGGAAACCAACTAGGGGAAAGTGAAAGAAATCACCACTAATAACTCCCCTCCCTTTTTTTTTTTTTAAGTGGTAACTATGCTTGGTGAGAAGGGGCTCATAAGAAAACTATTTTGGCTGAGGCAGCCTGCCTGTCCTTGTCATGATCTTGACTACAGTTGGAGCTGAAATCCTCAAGCTAAATATTTTTCTTTTCCTTCTTCTCTGAGAGATCAGTAATCAGTCATGCTATTTTTCTATTTTGAGACTCCTCTTTCTCCAGCCTGAGTATGTTTTGTACAAAGCTAGTGCCTGGGATACTATCTCTGACTCATTCAAGCAAGCTTCTATGCTGTATTGTTAGAATAAATTCTGTTTAAAATACTTAGTGAAACATAGAATTCATAAGAATTATTGCTTTAGATTGCAGCTGCAGTGATACTGATCAACATTCATCATAAAGGCAGTTGAATGTGATTTATTTATGTTTGTATGTATGTACGTATGTATGTATGTATGTTTTGAGTAGGTAGTATATGATTCAGAGTTCAAAATGTCCAAAAGATTATATACTGTGAAAAATCTCCTTCCCATCCCTGGCCTTTATAAACCCAGTTTCCCTCCCTAGAGGCAACCACAATGACTGGTTTCTTTTGTATCCTTCCAGAATCATTTTCTGCATACAAACAAAAACATATGAGCGGATGTATTTTTATATACTTAAAAAATGGAGATGACTTTCCTTTTGTAAACTTATCACTTTCTGAAAGGGCTGTAGACGAAAGCCAAGGAGGCCAAGAGCTTCTTCTGTGAGTGTCAACTTGCCTTAAGTCATTTTCTTAAAAGTGCCTAGTATGTAAGAGTATTTGAAAAGAGATAAATAAGGAGAGAAACCAAAGATGGGTTACAGAGTCTCAGTAATTGTTTTCCTCTTGAAAATTTTTCTTCTCAAGACAGAAAGTCCAGATTTTACAAATTTGAGATAGTTAGTTCCTCCACGACTTGTGGAAGGATAAGATAACAGAGTCTCTTTGGAAACTAACAGCAAACCCCAAGATTTTCTTGAAAGCACAGAGCAGCATGCACAAGGGTATAAAGAAGAGCGTGCCCCATTTTGGAGTCAGATTTATCTGGGGCTGGAGACTAGCATGAGGACCTAGTAGCTTTGTGAACTTTAGGCAGTGCCAGAGTCACCTCCTGAGACTCTGTAAATTGGGAGTAATCAAACTGAACCTTGTGGTGTATTTCAGAGGACTGAATGAGAAAATCTAAGAGAAATAATATCTGACACAAAGTAGGTACTCAATAAATGTTAGCTTCTTTCTTTACCAGTCCATTTAAGATGAAAAGGCTTACTTTCATCAGATTGTGTGTTTAGTCTTACCATGTTTCTCAGAATTGAAAACAGCATTTAGAAAGAAGTTATAGATGATCATTTTGCATGTATTAGGTTTTTTTTTCACCCAACAAACAGCTTTTGTGTAGTGCTTTAACAATTTGCAGAAGTTAGCTTTCTGTTTTCTTCCTAATATCTGTCTAAGGGAGATGAGAGAAATTGATGAAAGGAGATTACAGATGAAGATGTCTCTAACAATATTTGATAAATTAAATTATTTTAAATGTTTTCTTCCTTTTTGCCCCAATTGTAGTAGTACGAGGTTTCCAAAGGCTGCAGTGATGGACATGGAGAAGGCAACTAGCTGGGATACTGAGGCTCTCAGATTAGGTTTTAACTTCCCAAGCATAGCAATAAGACAAATAATGAGGCAAAAATATCACTGAATTTTAAGTGACAGATAAGCAGATTGAAAATTCACCAACTTTTTGAGTTTTAGTTACATTAACTCACTGTGGGATCTGAGCTAGTCACTTCACCTTTGTAGTCCTTAGATTACTTCTAAATTAAAAAAAAAATTAAAAGTCTGGGAATAGTTCCCTTTACAGATTCTCTCAGAATTACACCTGTAAGCACTATGTAAATTTATAAAAAATAGTCTTAAGACCAGCTTTACAATTTCAGTGGTTATTGTATATTCAAAACAGCTATGGAAGCACTTTATTTTCATTTTAAAGATTTACAATTAAAGTGATTTTATGTATACCTCAAATGCCTGATTATATACAAACCCATTACAGGGTTTATGCACACATTAAATCCTTTATTATGGGGTTTTGTGCACATTAAATGCCTCGTTGTTATAGATTGTTGTTTTTCTTGTTACCGTTAAATGTAACATTTCCCTAGGTGATGAAATGTATTATTATTGGGAACATTTATTTTACTGTGTGTTCAGTATTTTAAAAGAGAAAGGTATTTAAACAGCAAAGACGTAGCTGTTATGAAATTTATTTTTTTATAAATTGCTTTCAGGAGAAATCAGAGCAGTGCTTTAAAATTACAGTTAAAAAAATCATTTAATCATCACACTCCTTGTTGGCTAATAGGGTACTAAGTGACTTTCCCCCCCTCCCCCTGCAATAGGCTATTCTTGATCTGCTCCCTAAGTGGACCTAAGAGTACTGGTATATTTTATGTTAGCAAGCCTTGATAGCAAAGTGCTGAAAGTTCAGGGGGCATTTGTCTCCTTTCTCACAAATTCATTTAAGTACCAGTCTTGCTGGAGCTTTAACTGGGGCAGACAACTATACAAATGACTTGAGATAAAATGAAAATAATGGACTGAACTGAGTTCTGGGGATGGTAGTTATGCTGAACACACATCAATAAGCTTGGAGTGTGATTCTATGCTAATGCCAGCCTGATGGATCAGCTTTCTCTTTTAGCCTGGAGGACCATTAAGCTCTGGAAGCTGGGTCAAACTGATAGAGTCTGCAAATACAGCCCATTGGTTAGTAGCAGTAAACTGACTGTGATTCCAAATGTGTGAAACTAACATTGCTTAAAAACCCTCTATGATCAGGACATAGATCAGGAAGAAGATAATATTATGTGTTTTAATTTGCATAATCAAAGCTTCTCATTTTTCCACCTATAGATAACATAAAAGGGAAAAAAACCCCAGCTGTGACTACTTCTATTATGTTGTTAATCTTGAATCACAGCAAATAATTTCCATAAAAATGTAAATAACTTGTTTCAAAAGAAAAGAGCATAATGAAAGATTTTCAGTGTTATTTCTTTGGAATTAAACTATAGGCACAGTTATGCAGTTTGGTAATGAGGAACTTGGGGCTAGGAAATGTGAGAAAAGTTTTTTAAAAAATTGTGAGCCTTGGGCTTCCTTGGTGGCGCAGTGGTTGAGAGTCCGCCTGCCGATGCAGGGGACATGGGTTCGTGCCCCGGTCCGGGAAGATCCCACATGCCGCGGAGCGGCTGGGCCCGTGAGCCATGGCCGCTGAGCCTGCGCGTCCAGAGCCTGTGCTCCGCAACGGGAGAGGCCACAACAGTGAGAGGCCCGCGTACCGCAAAAATAATAATAATAATAAAAAAAATCGTGAGCCTTTTTAGTGATTTGGTTCAAACACTAAAACTTGCTGCCTGTGGTAAGTCAGATTTCTTTTAATGCTTGAGCTTTGAAATAGTAGATGTAAATTAATATTATGACCAAAATGACAGGAACTTGATCATTTCTTTTTCTACAAAAGAAGCAAAAATGAACTAATTTGTTTCATAGCAAAAATTAAAATGAACAGCACCAGAATGGAAAAAATCCAGAAACACTTTACTTTTATGGAGCACAAATGCTAAGAGGACTCTGGTATTATAGAAAAGAGGGCCTTCTACTCACACACCACTCTATTCCTTTTACTCCTTACTTTTTGTATCTAAATATACTATAACTATGGAGAACAGTCCTGTTTTTGACTAACAATTATTTTGATATATAATACTTAAAGTTCTATACTTTTTACTTGAGGCTATACTATAAGGCTTTGCAGACTTATCAAAAACCTTTACTTCAGGGCTTCCCTGGTGGCGCAGTGGTTGAGAGCCCGCCTGCTGATGCGGTGGACACGGGTTTGTGTCCCGGTCTGGGAGGATCCCACGTGCCGCGAAGCGGCTGGGCCCGTGAGCCATGGCAGCTGAGCCTGCGTGTCCTGAGCCTGTGCTCCGCAACGGGAGAGGCCTCAACAGAGGCCCACGTACCGCAAAAAAAAAAAAAACACAAAAAAACACAAAAAAAACATTTACTTCAAATTCTATTGTCGACATTTTTGTGATGTAGGAACTCTGTTCTTTCATTTAAAAAACATTTATTTCAGGCACTGTCTTGGGCACTGGCAGTGTGGTTGTCCTCTTGGAGCTTTTTTTTTTTTTTTAAATAGGGGAAACACAGCAAACAAGTAAACAAAGACAGAATGTCAGAGTGTGATGGGTTCTTACAGGGAACTTTTCTATCTGGGACTCTACTCTGACCATGTTTCTGCCAAATAGACTCAGGTATCAAATATGATGCTGTTTTTTCAACCCAAGATTTCTAGACTGTCTCAAAATTTTTTGAATGTAAAGCAAATAAGTATACTTCTGTTAAAGAAGAATTAAGTGCTTTTGTGTACCTTGCTGTAATCCAGACTGGTATCTATAAGAAAAACTTACTGAAATTCTGTATGTATGACTTTTTCCCCTGGAGTGCTTAATATGCGTGCCAGCTCTCTTTAAGCACTTTACTCATTTATTAATTTATTTAAAAAACTCTAAGAAGAGGTATTATTATTATTCCCAGATGAGGAAACTGAGGCAAAGAATGTTAAATAACTTGCCCAAAGTTGTATAGCTAGTAAGTGGGCGAGGTAGGATTAAAACCTAGATAGTTTGGCTCCAGAGTCAATGTTCTTAATCACTATTACTCTATGGCAATGTGAAGAAGTTTTTTTAGCTGAAGTATGTTGCTATATTAAAATGCTAGTTCTGGGAGGGCAGGGAACGTGTCTATTTTGTTCAACTCTCTCCTTGCACTTAGCACTAAACCTGGGCTATAGAGGGTACCCAATAAATATTGGTTGAATGAATGTATGTAAATGCGTATTATTTGTTTATATCCAAAGTAATATTCCATATCAAATTCTTTTAAAAATTTATTTTGCTACTTATGCTTTTTTGGTGCCATAAGTATATGCCTTGTGTGTATAATCCAGCACCAGTTAGAATGACTATATGATCACTTACTAAAGATGAGTTAAGGGTAGAGCCAGAATTCCTTGGCTTTGCTCAGTTCCATTCCCTGTCTACCCTAGGTATGTGGGATTTCTCAGTGGATTACATCAGAATGAGCTCATAGTGTATCCTTGCATAATGCTTTCTACCCTTATGTTCTGAAAGGGTTAATTCATTTTCAAACTATGAGCAGTTTCTTTCTGAAAGTGAATTTACTAATAGATAGAATGTAATCTTGCTTCCAAAACGTTTCCAGTAAAATGGAGTAGCAGAGACTTGCAAATTGCCATTTCCAATTTTGTTTCCTTTCTCCCTTGCCTGTGTTTTTGGAGGAGACAATAACATTATTTTGTAAGTATTAAACTGATATATGGTTGAAATAATGGAGGGTTTCTCATATTCCATGGTTTCTTTTAGAAACAAAAATAAAACAAAAACAGTTTTTAAAAATACGATACACTCATACTGAATTTTGAACAATAATTAAAATTATTATTGTATGTTAAATAATAAAGTAGGATAAATAATAAAGCAAAAATAAATCGTTCTCATCACTCAAAATAATTCATATTCTCATCATTTAAAGCTATTAATTCTGTTAATATTTTGGTAATTATTCTTCCAGATAATTGGAATATTTACGTACTTACGTATTTTAAATAAATTAGTTTATATTTTATGTATCATTCAGTAACCTGCATTTTTTCACTGAACAATAAGTTTTGGATTTTTTTCAGGACAATGAACACTATATGAACATTGTTATTTTTAATGACTTTTTAACTTTATTGTTTGGATTTATCATTCTTTTATTGGATTCCTAATAATAGACCTAAATACCTTTCTTGCTTTTATTTTTGGCATTGCAAAGAAAACTACAGTGAATACACACACACACACATAAATTGTTGCTGGATCAAAGATTTTATTTTGTATGCCATTGTATAAACTCCTTGTATTTATTGTTAAGGAGTGTCTGTGTGTAAGAGGAATATTATATAAATGAATAGAAATATAACTTAGGTATGAGGGTTTTTTTAAAATACTTCTTAAGTCTTTTAATCTATATATTTGCTATCTCCTTTTATTTTTTCCCCTTGCAGTTTGTTAAGAAACTGAGTTACTTGTCCTGTAGATTTTCCTATAGAGTCTGAATTACACACCCAGGTTGTCATTTAACACGAACCTCTTTCTTCTGTGTTTCCTGTAAATTAATAGATCTAGAAGCTTGAGGTGTTTCAAGTTTTTCCTTTCTCCCTCCTTTCCTTCCTCCCTTCCTTCTTTCCTTCCCTTTCCCTCCTTCCTTCCTTCCCCTCTACCTTCCTTCCTTTCTTCCTTCCTTTCTTTCTTTCCTCTCTTCCTCCCTCCCTCCCACCCTTCTTTCTTTCTTCCTTCCTTCCCTCCCATCTTCCTTCCTTCCTTCCTTTCTTCCTTTCTTTCTTTCTTTTCTTTCTTTCTCTCTCTCTTTCTCTCTTTCTTTCTTCCTCATAGAGCATGTTATTCCCCTCTGCCAGAAAGCATACAGTCTGGTTGAATGTCTTATTGTAATATTCACATTACAGTGAACAGTAAGCCACCAGTCCTTATGTTAATGTCTTTCCAGTCATTTGAGTTGTTATTCCAGTTCCTGGATTTGCATAACAAACTACTTCAAAACTTAATGGCTTAGAGTGACATCAGCAAGATGGCGGAATAGGAAGCTGTAGACCCCAGTGGTCACAGAGATACTGATTTAACACATTATACTGTCCAAAAAGCCTTTATGAGAACTCCAGAAACCAGTTAGGAGGTTGCAGTGCCACAGGCAAACCCAAAGCCAAGAACAACTATATTGAAATGAAAAGAAAAACTGTTTCATTTCATCCATGTCAGCCTCTCCCCCAAGCTGACATAGCTCAGAATCAGGAGGAAAAGCCCAACTTATGGCTTCTCTATTTGGAGAGAAGGAGAAGAGTGGAATGTACCTCTGAGTTCTGGCTTTTGGGGGGCTGCCTCAGTGACTAGATTCTATCTCACCTGACTCTAAATACTGACTGAATTGGCATATCTTGGATGCCAGGGAACCACAGAGTACAAAAGAGAGCTCAGTGCCAGAGAGCCTGTAGCATCAGGTTGTTACAGTGCCAGAGAACCTGTAGCATCACAGATACAAACCAGAGGAAGCAAGAGACAGCAAGCTTCTGAAAAAGAAAATGGCAAAGCCCTCTAATTGGGAAATTACACACACAAAGCCAGAGAAGACACAGCCCCATAGAGAGTTTGAGAAGCCCCCAGAATCTCTAGCTGGGCTGACTGTTGATTATGTTTTCCATACCAAGCCAGCTCATAAAGATTGGGAGAGGTGGATGTTTTTTCAAATGCATAAATCACCGCAAAAGATAACAAAGCACAGGAATAAACAGGGAAACGTGGTATATGTGGCCCAAATCAAAGGGACAAATTAAATCTCCTGAAATTGGCTCTAAAGAAATGGAGATCTATGAATTACCTGACAAAGAATTCAAAATATATTAAAGAAATTCAGTGTGCTACAAGAGAACATAGACAACTAGATGAAATCAGGAAAACCATCCATGAACAAAATAAGAATACCATCAAAGAGAAACTATAAAAAATAACCAAATAGAGTTCAGGAGCTGAAGAATACAATAACTAAACTGAAAATTTCACTAGAAGGGCATCAAGAGTGGACCTGATCAAGCAGAAGAAAGAATCAATGAACTTGAAGATGGGTCATTTGAAATTATTAAGTCAGAGGAACAAAAAGAAAAAAGAATAAGAGACTTATGGGACATCATCAAATAGATCAATATCTGCATTATGGGAGTCTCAGCAGGAGAAGAGAGAGAGAGACTGGGGCAGAGAGCTTATTTAAGAAATAATGGCTGAAAACTTCCCAAATCTGAGGAAGAAAGTAGACACCTAAGTTCAGGAAACTTAAAGGACTCCAACTAAGATGAACTCAAAGAGGCCAACACTGAGACACATTATAATTAAACTGTCAAAAATGAAAGAGAGGGGCTTCCCTGGTGGCACAGTGGTTGAGAATCTGCCTGCCAGTGCAGGGGACACAGGTTCGAGCCCTGGTCTGGGAAGATCCCACATGCCGCGGAGCAGCTGGGCCCGTGAGCCACAATTACCGAGCCTGCACGTCTGGAGCCTGTGCTCCGCAAGAAAGGCTGCGATAGTGAGAGGCCCACGCACCGCGATGAAGAGTGGCCCCCACTTGCCATAACTAGAGAAAGCCCTTGCACGGAAACGAAGACCCAACACAGCCATAAATAAATAAATAAAGCAAACTGTCAACAAGTAAAAATAAATAAACACTATAAAAAAAAAAGCATGTGCTTAACTAATTATAATAAAAATGAAAAATTTAAATTTCCTTTAAAAAAAAATGAAAGAGAATCTTAAATGCAGGAGAAAAATCACTTGTCACATACAAGGGAGCTCCCATAAGATCAACAGATTTCTTAGCAAAAACCTTACAGGCCAGGCAGGAGTAGGATGATATATTCAAAGTGCTGAAAGAAAAAAAATTGTCAACCAAGAATACTAAATCTGGCAAAACTGTTCTTCAGAAACAATGGAGATAACAAAAGCTGAGGTTGTTCATCATCACTAGCCCTGCTGTGCAAGAATTGCTGAAAGGAGTCCTTTAAGTTGAAATGAAAGAACACTAGACAGCAACACAAAAGCATGTGAAGATATAAATATGCTCTCTGATAAAGATAGGTATATAGACAAATACAGAATCCTGTAATACTGCAATAGGTATATAAATAACTTTTAATTTAAGTATAGAATTTGAAAGATAAAAGCATAAAAAATAACTATAAAACTTTGTTGATGAATATAAAAAGATGAATTTATGACATCAATAACATAAAGTGGGGGGGTAGGGTTTTTGTAGGTGTAGTTATCAGTTTAAAATAAATTGTTATAATTATAAAATGTTTTATGTAATCACCATGGTAACCACAAAGAAAATACCTATCAAAGATGCACAAAATGAGAAATGAATCAAAGCACATCATCACAAAGGAAGTCAAGAAGAGAGGAAAAAGGGAACAAAATAACTACAAGACATACAGAAAACAACTAATGAAATGGCAATAGAAAGTCCTTCCCTATCAGTAATTACTTTAAATGTAAGTGGATTAAACTCCCCAATCAAAAGACAGAGTGAGCAATAGTCTCTCTCGTTTTCAGTTGCTTCTTCTCAAATTGGCCCTTTCTGCTTTCCAAGCAGGACCTGTTTGTGATTTACAGGTGTCCATGGATTGTTCCCATCTGTTGTATTTTGTCATTCATGGAGATGTCTTGTCAACTAGCTTTGTTGTAGTTGTGTCTATGGGTTTTGGTTTTTCTATTTAAAAAGTTATGCTACTATCCTGAATTAAGAAACTAAATATTGAATTTTGCTGTGTATTACTAAAACAATATCCAGAAAAAAAATTTCTTTGTATATAGTATATACACATGTCTGTTTTCCCCTTCTTTCAACAATCTTAGGTATTAGCTCTCTTTTGAAATTGTCAATTGACAAAAAATAAGACCTTATTGAATTTTTATTTATATTTAATCAATTGCACGGTTAGCCACTTTTCCTGTATTTATGATCCATTTCATTTTTTTCTATTGTGAATTGTTTTTTCTTTTGTCTATTTCCCCATTGCTATGTTTATGTTTTAAAATTAATTTTGAAGATCTCTCTGAATAATAGGGATATTAACCTTTTTCTTGTCATGTTTTGATATTTCTTCTTCAGCTATTTACCTTTCAGACCCTGAAAATTGTTTTAAGATTCTGTATATTTAAATGTGTCAGTATTTTCTATTATTATTTCTTATCCCATGAAATGGTAATAATATATATTATTACGTTACTTAAATTATGTATGGAATACTTTAAATCAGTGATGTTTAAGGATTAACCAAGGTATGGGTCTTGGAAATTCCTGAACCATGAAGCTTTGAAAATTGTTGAGAGAATCAAAGATGGACAAAGTCATATTTAAATTTAAAGATACTGAGCAATAACCAGGAACATATATATTCTAAACTAAGGCAATAATTAAAAGTTAACTCAAGGAACTGAGATGTTATGGATGGTACATGTTAACAGAGTACTTGAGGTATAGAGTTTAGGAGAGGTTAGTGAGGTAAATGGGAATTGGTTTAGCTGATACACACATATACATACACATATTTATGTACATGCACTCACATATATATAAACATATACATATACTTATGCATGCATATATATTTATGTGTACATGTGTCTGAGATCTAATAAATAGAAGGTAAGAAGTATTGGCTTTATATAAGGGATATATATATATGTATTTATTATATATATATATATATATATGTAAATATATATGGTAGGTATTTAGGCATGTGTTAGGTATTATAAATCCTCAAAGTAAGGGGATCAGTTGGGTGAAGAAATAAGAAAGCTAATATGTATAGAATGTTTACTCTATGGGTAGCCATTGTGTTTTCACATTTTTTTTTAAAGTAAACTTTACTATAACCCTGTGTGGTAGATATTATTATCCCCATTTTGTAGGCACTGGGAAAGTAAATTGACATGTTAGAAAGAATGTGGACTTTGGAGTCTGGTAGTTAGATGGAGTAAGCTTAACCACTGACTAGCTGTGTGACTTTGGTCCAATCACTCCTCTGTGAGTCTTGGCTTTCTCAGATGTAAAAAGGAAATAAAAATAGTACCTTACTTCAAGGGGTTGTTGTGAAGATTTTCAAAGGAATTATTTATGATTTTTCCCAAAAGAATAAAATAAACAATTCTATTCTAACCAATACATGGCATTTACTTTTAAGTTCATTTGAATGGTTATTATTTCATGTTATAAAGATTAAATGAGATAATATATATAAAGTAGATACCATAGTAGTCATTTAATAAATGGTAGTTATTACTATTATTGTTGTGAGGCTCAATCTAATAACTTGTACAGGGTTTGAACTGTGTATCAGCCTTCAATACCCTCTTTGTACTAAAATATACTATCTAAAAATTTTATAACACAAATATCCCATATCTCCTTTTTCATTTTAACAAATACTTATAGATGCTAAAGTAAGCCAGACCCTGAGGATACAAAAGAGTAAGACGTGCTTCCGGTCATGGAGGAGCCACAGATGGTAGAGAGGGCAGGCAGGTATAAGGAAGAAGAGATTGATTTTTTGAAATTATGTAGGTCAGAAAACAGTATTTTGGAACCTGGTTTTGACAGACTTCGATTCTCCAGATAAAACAAGTTATGTATTGATGAGATTAAATGTTGGAGTCAAATAATAAAATATATTTATTTATATACATTTATTACCTCCTTCTATAATCATGAAATTGTATTTTTCCTAGCTACTTTTAAATCTGTGCGCATTTTCTTCCTACTTCTGCTGAGATTGATATGTGACCAGCCCTTTTTAGTTACCATCATGAGGAATGAACTAGAGGAGAGGAAAATGGGAGAGAAGCTGACTTAGCATTTGTTCTTCCAATGCAGTGTGTCTAAATGGATAGCTCTACCATGACGTTTCTTTCAGTTCCTCTTGGATTTGGAGGAGAGGGGCAGAAGGAATGTTTCCATTGGGGAAATAGTAGTTAAATTGCTTCATAGTACATCCTCCTATCAATTATTACTAAAAAGAAAACCAGAGACATGGATTGCTATAGGCCAAAGTATGTTTTTGTGGGCATTTCCTTTCAGTTTCACTTTAAGAAAAATTATAGGCCTCAATTATAAACCAAATAGTTTATATAATTGAAACCTCATTAATAGATTTTACATTTTATTTACCAAAAAGCTAATAATCTATGTTTTAAAAAATAAACATTGAATCACTAACAAATTAGATCTGAATAAATAATCCCACTGCTGGAGGACCATAGGGGTGGGTTATATAGCAGAACTTGTTTTTTATAAAGAGCACTGTGTCTAGTACATTTTAGAAATAATTCCATAAAATAGTTTACATTTTAAGGGCTTCCCTGGTGGCACAGTGGTTGAGAGTCCGCCTGCCGATGCAGGGGACACGGGTTCGTGCCCCGGTCCGGGAAGATCCCACATGCCGCGGAGCGGCTGGGCCCGTGAGCCATGGCCGCTGAGCCTGCGCGTCCGGAGCCTGTGCTCCACAACGGGAGAGGCCACAGCAGTGAGAGGCCTGCGTACCGCAAAAAAAAAAAAAAAAAAAAGTTTACATTTTAAAATGTAGATTTACAGAGTTTAAAAATTGTGAATCACTGTACTGTACACCTGCAACTTATGTGTTGTACATCAACTATACTTCAATAAAAAAGTAAAATTAAAAATAAATAAAATATAAGGAATAAAAGAAAAAAGTAGATTTAGAGGAAAAATATCTAGAGAAAATTTAAGTTATATACAACAAATTCCATTGTCCACATTCTGGACAATGAAATGTTTCCATCCCATGATTTTACTCTGTGTGGAATTTTTTAGTAGATACTCTGAGGTTACAAAATATAAAAACAACCCTCTATCCTTGGGGAGTTTACAGTTTAATATGGGATAAGTAAACTATGTGGTAGAAACCTAAATGACAAAACCTAAAACAGTTTATGGAGACAAAATCCAACTACCCAAGAAGGTGGTAGACTTGCTAGAATCATAGACCTCCGCCTCTGTGGCTGATTTTTGATTAATGGGGTACTCATCATTTATCTGTGCTCTTCTTTTCAACTGCCTTTCAAACAGCAAACTGGAACCAGTTGTTCTGTTTAGAGATTATCTGTCAGGCACCATCCAAATTGAATACTGTCAAGCAGCAATTACATGAATTCTAGCACAGGCTATCTGCCTACTTGCAGCACATGGCAAAAAGACGAATGATCTGTTTTGGAACTCCATTCATTTCATCACATCTTGTGTGGTATATGAACATCATAATAAGCATCGTAGTTCTTCTTTGGAATTGTAAAATATCTCTTGAACTTAATAGAAATTTAGAGTATAGAGAGAAAGAAAAAACTAGTCATGTGCTAGAGTAATTTGAAGAAAAAAAATATATGTATAACCAGGTCAACATATTTTGTTACTATTTCATTCCTATATGTCTGTGAACCCAACTAGATCTAAAATCTCTAAGGCAGTGACTGCTTCAGATTCAAATTCAGCAAACAACTGTGCTGGGTGTCTTTCCTGATCTTCCTCACCTCTTTAGACTAAGTGCTTCTCCTCTGTATTCCAAATAGCATTGTATGTTATCTCTAGCAATTGCATTGACACCACTGTAGATGCATCGATACACCCTCTGTTGAAATGCCCTATTTCCACATTTGCTCTCTTATATTTCTAAAATATAAGCTCCTCAAACTAGTAACTTTGCCTTTCTCAGTACCTGGTACATAGAGGGCTGTACGTAAACTGAATATTTATAAACAACATAGATATTCAACGTGAAATACTGTCTAGGCACAAGAATGATGTGAGAGATGCAATTCAGGAATATTATTATTATTATTTGAACAAACTTGATTCTAGTGTTTACCAAAAATATATGTAATTGAAAGAGCCAAAATGTAATCTTTCTATAGCGTGTGGTGTTAGTTTAGTATCCATCATGTTCTTTTGTATCCCGTTGAACATTTAATAAATTTTATTCATATCTAATTTAAGTTTTAAATGAGATAAATGAAGGCCTTAACAAAACAGAAAGAAATTCTTAGTAAATATTAGGAACTTGTCTTGAATAAAGGAATATAAGACTGGCCTTATTTTAAAGTAGGAGTTTGTAAACATAGATAAGAATAGGTAGGATTTTTGGAAAAAAGCAACTGGTGTTCCCAAAGCAGAGCTAACAACATCTGGTGTATATTACAAGGATGGTCCCCAAAGGGAAGAAGCCTGTTGGATAGCCCACTATTTTATTTTATTTTATTTTATTTTATTTTTTTGCGGTATGCGGGCCTCTCACTGTTGTGGCCTCTCCCGTTGCGGAGCACAGGCTCCGGACGCGCAGGCTCAGCGGCCATGGCTCACGGGCCTAGCCGCTCCACTGCATGTGGATCTTCCCGGACCGGGGCACGAACCCGTGTCCCCTGCATCGGCAGGCGGACTCTCAACCACTGAGCCACCAGGGAAGCCCTAGCCCACTATTTTAAAGGGAAATTTCATTCAGGAAGCCTCATACATGATCTCATTTTCATTTTGATTTACTAGAAGCATATGGTGGGCTATCAACAGTGCCCTTCAAATCAAAATGCATCATCATTTAGGAACTTCTGAAGGGGAAATAGACTGTGACTGCACTCTCTGAGAACCATCTGTTCACCTACCTATGTCCCTTAGAACTGAAGCTTTAGGCTATCCTTCAAAACCTATTCTTTTGTTTCTTATCATATAATGTATGGTGACTGAAATATTATTGTATTTGATTTTTGTGTAAAACAGAATTAAATCACTGGTTAAAAAAAAGAATGAGAGGACTTTACTTGATAATTTAAAAATGTATATATTTATATTTAAGACATCTAAAATGCCTTTTGTCCTCAGGGTAGCACTGTAGTTCTTTGGTGCTCCAGTTGATATTGCAATTTAATACTGCACCTACAAAGAAAATTATAGTTTTAAACTGTTTATTCCAAGTGTTTTCACAATGAAGACCCTGCAAAAGTGGTACAAGTATGTGGTCAAAAAAAATGAAGTAGGAGATTATTAATTCCTTGAAGGTCAAGAATATTGCAAATTCAAATGATCCCACTCATTATCGATATGGGGTCCCTTTACAGGTTTGCATATTGTAATGTGTTCTTAAAATGGGATTGATATAATGTAGCATCTGCTACAAAGTTGATGAATTCTTTTTCTTTTTTGCTCTGAGATTATTGTGTGATAATATATATCATTCAGTTTTTTATAGTGCTTTATGCATTTTTAAGAATTTTGAGTGACCCAGTTTTGTAAAATAAACTGTCTTGTAAAAAAAAAATGTAGTAGCATCATGTGTTCCATGTAGCAGTTACTCAATTATTTTTGTTTTCAATTAAATTAATGGAAAGAGCTCTTAATTTGTAATCCACAGGCTTGGTGGCTTTGGGCAAGTCATGTAATTTCCCTTTCCTTCAGTTTCCTCATCTTTAAAATGGGTATAATATCTCACAGGGCTGGTCTAAGAATCAATGCTTATGAATAAAAAGCCCCTAGCACATGACAAATGGTGGCACAAACTATATCATAAATATTATTATTATTATCCAAGTGGCTTAATGTTGAAATAATAAAACAGTTTTTACACAATTATATCAGCGATAGCTCTGGGTCATAGACTCTGGGAAAGTATTTATAGTGAGGATATAGAGAATTTAGGAAAATAAAAAGACTATGTAAATGATATTTGAGAAACACTGTGACAATGTAGTACCACATACAATTCTGTCTATCTAAGTAATCACTTTCTTTTAAAAAACATACAATAAAAGTCCAGTTTGATACAGTTCATTATTGAGTTATTAAGAACTCAGAGATTTGATCTAATAAAGCACTTAAAGTTCATAGTAGAGCAAACCCACGATGCCATCAGAAAGTTTGGAGAAACTCAGGATTAGGGTATATACATGTATCCATCCTGAGAATCAGTGGATATTTATAGATCTGGTATATTAGTTTCAGTACAATGATATGCTTATATACAAATATATATCAAATAAATTTGTTTAACCCTATTACAAATAAAAACTATTTTAAAATTATACTTACCCACCATGGTTTGGAAATTTCACAAAAATTAAAGTTGAAACTAATGATTGAATAAATAATTCAAAAATAACTCGAGTAGGTAGCTGAGAAAAAACATAAAAACTCGGAAGTACAGATTTAAAGCCCAGTTATATAGAATTCTTTGCTGCTAGTACATTTTTGAGCACTTACAGCTTTTTCTGTTCCTCTACTTGCCTAGCTGCCACTTCTCAACTATGAAAGGGATTAAAAGACAATCAGAGCTTTTGTCAGTAGCACAGCATAGTCATTTGAAGAAGTTGGTGGCCAGACATGGAAAAACATGTAAAGAAAAAATTAAGGTGATAGGCCTAAATTCAGGACTATCAGTATGTTCATGATGGTGAAGATGTGGGTTAAGCCTCATCACAGGTGAAAGATGGTAGTGTGAGAACTTGGGATTAACAAGCTACCTCACACAAAGGGAGGGATGTACTTAAGTGTACAGTCCTAAATGGCAAACGTGGTGTATGTATGGTTGCAGTGACAATTTATTTCAGTGGCCTTAAAGAATTTATATGTACCATAGAGTTAATGTGTAAAATTAAGAGCAAGTATGTTAAATATATTCTCGGAATCTGTGACTTTGTGAACAAGATCAGAATGATACTCAAAAGCAAATCACAGGTTTTTTTCTACAGAAACTTGATAAACATCTGGATAGTTGGCTAAATTTTTCAATATTCATCTATCTAATATTTTAGGAATAGTCAACATTTCCATAATAATTTACTTTTTGATAGCTACAGATTGAGTATTGTTTTGTTTCCTTGTTTTGTCCTAAATCTATATTTTTTTCTTGCTATTTGCTGTAATTACAGATAGAAGTTTGGAGTTTAGTATTTGCAATATCTTGCTGTTGAATTCAAATTGTCAGTTGATGGCATGTCTTCAGCAGTATAGTATATGATATTTATTTATTTTCATACTGTGAGTGCTACTTGACTCTGACTGAATGTTTTTTTGTTAGAAGATTTTCTTCGCTTTATAAGCCTACTTTATTTTGGCTCCTGAATATGTCAAAATTCTTTACGTCAACGCTTGGTTATAACACCTTTTATTTTTGAATATTTAAAATACTCTCAAGGGACTTCCCTGGTGGCACAGTGGTTAAGAATCCGCCTGCCAGTGCAGGGGACACGGGTTCGAGCCCTGGTCCGGGAAGATCCCACATGCCACAGAGCAACTAAGCTCGTGTGCCACAACTACTGAGCCCGCATGCCACAACTACTGCAGCCCACGTGCTTAGAGCCTGTGCTCCGCAACAAAGAGAAGCCACCACTCGCTGCAACTAGAGAAAGCCTGTGCACAGCAATGAAGACCCAATGCAGCCAAAAAATTAATTAATTAAAAATAAATAAATAAATAAAATGCTCTCAAATCTTTAACAATGACAAAGGCATTAGCTGTTTTAATTAATTAGTATGGACAAAATAAAAACAAAGGGGAACCTTTTTTTTTGTCATTCAGTGGTTACAATAAAAACATGGAAAAGTTAACTGACTTTCTTTTCTAAGAAAAATTATGTTGGCCTCTTCGGTACACGTTGTTACCCATGGTTTGCATTTTGAATCCTCAACAGTAAACAACTTTTTAATTTACTTTAATTTTTTAAAAACTTTATTGAAGTATATTTGATTTACAATGTTGTGTTAATTTTTGCTGTACAGCAAAGTGACTCATATATATATGTATTCTTTTCCATTATGGTTTATCATAGTTTATTGAGTATAGTTCCCTGTGCCCTACAGTAGGACCTTGTTGTTTATCCAGTAAACAACATTTTAAATGTTTAAATTTGCTTAAAATTATCTAAGAATGCTACAAGAAACTGTCAGTTTTATGGTTACTTCATTATAGAGTATAATAAATTCTAGCAAGATGGGATTATTTGTGGTAACTGGCATTTTACACTCTGTAAACATTTCCCTTAATCTTGTCCCTTTGCACTGAGTCTCAGCAGAACGCCTCTCTTTTGCGGCCTTGTTGGTACAGCATGACACTAAGTGACATCAGATTAGCAACTGGAGAACATTTTGTGAAACTGCTTATGGAAGTGAATTTGCGAGTTCAAGCCTGTCTTTTTTCTGATCTCAAATCACCTGGCAACTTTAGATTCAGGCAGAAGTTGAAGTTTATTTTACAAAACATGAAAAAGCTTTTAAACCAGTGTATTTGAGGTAAATCTGTAGCAAAAGTGAGGCCACCTGCTGTTAAGAAGAGTGCTTACACATTCAGCACATTTCCGTCCCCAGTAGAGGGTACTGCTGAGTAAAACGCTGTCATTATTGTTTAGATTCTATAGGTGGCAGCAGTTCCTGCAGTTTCAGAGCCTAACAATGGCTTGATTTGTGGGTCTAAGAATAAAGCTGTCATGAACTCATGGGATCTTTATACTGTAAGGGCTCTTCTTTGAAATGTGATACATGAGAAAATTATGTTTAGTTTTTAGTGTCTCTTTTAAGATTTAAGTAGCTTCTCTTTCTTTTGAGTTCTATTTTGTATTTTAAATCATGTCCCCAAACAAGCGTTCACAGCCATAATTTTATGGTGTTATATGTTATGAAATATGTCTTTAGGTAACCAGAGAGGAAGACATGATAAAAACACTTCTTTCTTTTCCTCTTTCCCCCTCAGTTGCAAGAATAATCAATCCATTGTTAATTTTTAATGTCGATGCAATCTTGGGAAGGAAATCCTAGTTGCTATGTGAGCATAATTTTCTTGATGTTCAGGAGCTGAGTGATAAATGGTTTAACATTGCCATTCAACTTTGTAGGAGGCTTTGAACTAAATTGTAGCACCTATAAAGAGTGATTTTGTAGCCGTCTTTAATATATACTGTGGTTTCCTGTTAGTGAACTCAGAACTGAGGAAGTAAGCACTCTTAGAGCGATTCCATCACCTTTTGCCTCTGAGAAGAAGCAGAGTCATTATCAGTATGGCTGGTCATTTACACAAACACACACACACAGACACACACCCCTCCAACCATCCAAAATAAACTCCACATTAGGTATAAAGATTGTTTATACTATAGATTATATATAAATTGTTTATAATAAAGATTGTTTATAAAGATTGACCATTTAATTTTAATGGTCAAAGTGATTATTTAAAAAATTTTTCCCTGCCAATTATTTTATTTAATACAGAGAGTTGCAAAATCCTAAATGAAATGAAACTAATTTTTTGGTTCAGATTAAAATAGTTAAGCTTACCTCTGAAATGTTTACTCAGAAATTTAGCAACCTTTGTCTTATTGCTCAAATAAATTATCCAGATACTTTAAAATGATAATTTATTCAAATTAATATAAAAATCTGGGACTCCTTTTAAATTTAGGAAAGACTAGGTTCTTTTTATTTATCATTTGAGATAACAGAGTAGTAAATTAACTTCAGTATATGAGAATCTAATATATTTTGAAGGGAAGAGGTTAAACTGTTTTTTTCTTTTGGAGCTGACTTTTTTTTTAATAGATCTTTATTGGAGTATAATTGCTTCACAATACTGTGTTAGTTTCTGTTGTACAACAAAGTGAATCAGCCATATGCATACATATGTCCCCATATCCCCTCCCTCTTGAGCCTTCCTCCCATCCTCCCTATCCCACCCCTCTAGGTCATCTCAGAGCACCGAGCCAATCTCCTTGTGCTATGCTGCTGCTTCCCACTAGCTAACTATTTTACGTTCGGTAGTGTATATATGTCGATGCAACTCTCACTTCGCCCCAGCTTCCCCCTCCCACCCCGTGTCCTCAAGTCCATTCTCTACTGACTTGTTTTTATTAAATACCTTATAAACGCTATTGAATCTTAGTTTTTGGAATTAATCTACTTCTATGAAGTGCATACATTATTGACTCTGAAATTAAAACATACATATTTTATGCACTGTATGTATCATGTAGATATGTGTGTCTGTATTTCTTATAGATAAAGGAAATGTAGCTTTATGAAGTATGGAACATTTGGATCATACAAGTTAAGAGATATATGCCTATATCTATCATCCATATATCAAAACATTTATTCATCTGTACGTTCAGAATGGAGTTTTTCATAAAGAATGATGAGTGTTACATATATCTTCATATCACATTTGATGGGTGTGAAAGGAAACAGAATTATAAAAGCAAAAACGTTTGCTAGGAACCTTCCATGCTCTTAATATGTGTATTGTGTGTGTATTGTCTGCTACCTAACAAACCCATGTTTTTAAAGCAGCTACCAGGAACAAGAATACAAGTCCGATTATTATTATTATTTTTGGCCGTGTTGGGTCTTTGTTGCTGCGCGCAGGCTTTCTCTAGTTGCAGAGAATGGGGGCTACTCTTTGTTGCAGTGCGAGGGCTTCTCATTGCGGTGGCTTCTCTTGTTGCGGAGCATAGGCTGTAGGCACGTGGGCTTCAGTAGTTGTGTCTTGCGGGCTCAGTAGTTGTGGCTCGTGGGCTCTAGAGCGCAGGCTCAGTAGTTGTGGCACACGGGCTTAGTTGCTCTGCAGCATGTGGGGTCTTCCTGCAACAGGGATCAAATCCATGTCCCCTGCATTGGCAGGCGGATTCTTAACCACTGCGCCACCAGCAAAGTCCCTCAGTTTATTTTTGAATATACTTAATTTATATGTGCATATGAAATCTATTTTTGATGGCATAATGATAATTTAATTATTTGTAAATATATTTCTTTTGTCCTTGCTGTTATTTTTGGCATATTTAAAATAGCTAAAATCATAGCCAGCATCCGTCACTTAAGGCAAGGCTCTTACGATTATCTGGGAGCATTGTGTTCTCTAAAAATATTTCAGCCAGATACACACCAAGATATTACAAAATGAGTTCCATTTTTTTTTTGCAGTTCTCTTTTAGAAACTTATGTTAAAGTTAATTCCATTTTCTTAGTTTCTTATGTAATTGTGAACATAAGGGTGATCACTTAGCTCTAGTTTGTAAATTTTATGAAGTATTTTAATAAAATGATTTATGTCCTTCCAGGAATTTATCTTGCTACTTAACAATATAGTCTCTAAAATTAAAGTTGATTTTACTTTTTGTAAGTAAAATTACTCTCTTGAATGAAAAAGCTTTTGATTAGTGAGATATTATGATTGCTTGGAGTTGTTTTCAGCAATTGAAATGTATGTAGGCTTAAAAAATAAAATAAAAATATTTTAGGCGTCATAACTATGGAAGAAGAAAATGAGATATTTGGTTAAGCTTGAATGGTTTAGACCCATTTAAACCCAAGTATTAGTATTTCTTTTCAATTCCTTATAATTAAAAGTTCTGCTGATCTATTTTAAAATGATTTTGCACTTTATTTCCTCATATTCAGTAATAGCAAACTTTAATATTAGTAAAATGTTACCTAAAAGATGTTCACAGAAACTGTTTACATGTTTGAAAGGACAGGGTAAGTTTAACTCACATATTCTGAGGGGAATTTTAAGGCTTAGAGAATAGTATGACTGACTGATAGGGAAAGACCTTCAAGAGAGGATGCATATAGGTGTGAATTGGAGAAAGCAGCTGATACAATAAACCCTAGATTCTATGTAATGGGTGGTGAATGGAATTTCTCATTAATTGAATTTTTCGTTTAACCCATTGTGTATACATGCACACTGTACATGTGATCAGTTTTGTAAGCTTTAGAATATAATAAGAGAAACAACTTTAAACACATACTAAAGATTGTTGCTTCTTATAAAAGGTATTCAGGAGGTCCAACTGGAATCTTTAGCGTGAATAATCACCATTATGATCATCTATTGCTATTTTAGAATCCTGTTTATGAGGACTTTAAAAGAATTTGATAATGATTGAGCTTTATGGTTGCTTGGGTTCCAGATAAATGAAAGTTTTAAAATATTTTAATCTGTAAATTTAAGTAAGGATATTTATGATTTACAAACGTTTAGCTAAAATATTATTATATAAACGTAGTTCCTTTCTGAGTAGTATAATTTTTTTTTTTTTTTTTTTTTGCGGTACGTGGGCCTCTCACTGTTGTGGCCTCTCCCATTGCGGAGCACAGGCTCCGGACGCACAGGCTCTGCGGCCATGGCTCACAGGCCCAGCTGCACCGCGGCATGTGGGATCCTCCCGGACCGGGGCACGAACCCGTGTCCCCTGCATCGGCAGGCGGACTCTCAACCACTGTGCCACCAGGGAAGCCCTGAGTAGTATAATTTAAAAGAACAGGGCCTCAAGCAACTTTTTCTCCGAGTGGCTTTCAACAAATTCCAGGATCCTAAAAGTGGTCTCATTACTCACCCTACGAGAGCCCTGTCCTTTCATGGGCCTGAAACTCTGTAGAATCCATTTCGGGTACTATTAATGAGCATGTTTCTTTCTGTATAGGGAAGAGTGATGATTGGAAAGGGCAGTTAGTATCATAAACATGCCAAGTATTACAGTATATGGGGGGAATTGTTCTCTGCTTTCACGGATGGCACATTTTCTTCATGTGCACCTGGTCCCATGACCCACAAAAAGGGCCTTTTTAGCCATGGGCATATAAAATCAGGCTCTGCTTAAAGTAAACATTGTAAAAGGCACCAACCGTACCACAAAGAATTATGATGCCAGTGCTACAGCTCTGAGTGCTCTCAAATCAAATCAACAAGTATACAATAGCATGCATGCTGTGGGCAAGACATGTGCTTAGCACTGTATGAAAATACAGTGAAAACTCCTGTGATTGACATTTTCCCATTCAGGCCTGAGAACCTGCCCCATCTACTCTCTCACCTAAAGGGATATGTTGCCCACAGGCAGTATGGGGAGAAAAAAGCCCATTGTGAAGTTTAGCCTCCCTACTTAACATTTAAAGTCAACTTCACATTCAATTTAAGTGTTTTTCTCAGTCTCTCACGTCCTTTTGTAAAACCAATGATGAGATCAAAATTAATTACTCATGAATTCAGCCACAATTATTGAGCTTTAGTATTTTTGAGGTGTAGGTATCCAACAGTCCCTGTCCTGAAGTCCATTGTAGCCTAATGGACTATACCAGTCTTAAAGTCATCACCCAATGAATGTCGTATATGAAATGGGCAATACAATTGCTCTTCTATGTGTAGAAAGTCTGTATAGGAGTAGTTATAAATACTTGATGGTACAGCCCAAACTTGGGATCCTAAATTCTTAACTTTTAATCATATACCATTGTGCTTCTAAAATCTGCTTGTTAAGTTGGGTGTTGAGAATTCAGAGCCGCAAGAACATGTGAAAGTATTTATGTAGCTGAAATTCTAAGGGAAAATAATGCTGTTACAGTTCTCATAAAAATATAAAACAAAAATATATGAGAAGTCTTTCATTTTAAAAACTGATATTCAAGTAAATTTGGGTTTAACCAAAAGAAGAGTAACCCTGGAAAACCCTTTGCATTCTAAAATTCTAACAATTTTGTGATTCTCCTTAATTTTATTTTTTTATTTAAAAAAATTTAATATAATTTTTAAAGTTTACTTTCCATTTATAGTCACTACAAAATATTGGCTATATTTCCCATGTTGTACAATACATCCTCGAGCCTATCTTGCACCCAGTAATTTCTACCTCCCACTCCCCCACCCCTATATTGCTCCTTCATAACCATAGTTTGTTCTGTATATCAATGAGTCTGCTTCTTTTTTGTTATATTCACTAGTTTGTTGTTTTTTTAGATTCCACATATAAGTGTTATCATACAGTGTTTGTCTTTCTCTGTCTGACTTATTTCACTTAGCATAATGCCCTCCAAATCCATTCATGTTGCTGCAAATTTGTTCTTTTTTATGGCTGAGTAGTATTCCAGTGTGTGTGTGTGTGTGTGTGTGTGTGTGTGTGTGTAAAACATCTTCTTTATCCATTTCTCTGTTGATGGATACTTAGGTTCCTTCCATATCTTGGCAGTAGTAAATAATGCTGCTGCAAACATTGGGGGCCACGTATCTTTTTGAATTCAAGTTGTTTTTATTCCCTTTAATTTTAAAGGGCAGTGTAAATGGAACATCTGAATATCCTCTGAGACTTTAAGAGTATATGATGCTGGCAATTATCATAAAATATATTTTAGAGAAATCTGAAAAATTGCCTCCTTAAAAAATGTTTCCATGCAAAATCTCTAAGGGACTGAAGCAAATTTCTAAGAATCAGGGGATTGTTCCTCAAGCAGTGCTACGAGCCTTCAGTCTGAAACACCTCATACTGCTACCCCATGTGTTCTTTGCAGAAATTAGTGCTCCTTATTACACAAAGTCCTAATGGTAAGAAACATTCCAAAGTGACCTGAGGTTATTGGGCGGGAGACAGATGAGGTAGCATTAGAAGAAATTGACAAATGATTCTAATATTTATATGCAAATGCAAAGGACCAATAGTAGTCAAGGTAATCTTGAAGAAAAAGAAGAAATTTGGAAGATTCAAACTATTGGATATGAAGGCTTATTATAAAGCTACAGCAATTAAGAAAGTGTGGTATTGGTGTAAGGATTGATAAGCATCTGATGGAATATTATAGAGTCCAAAAACAGACCCATGCATATATGGAAACATAATATGGGATAGATGGCACTGCAGAAGAATGGAGATGGGCAGTATTTTCAATAAAACATTCTGAACCAACAGGATAACTTTATAGAAGAAAATAAATCACGATCCCTTACCTTACATCATATACAAATATCAATTCTAAGTGCATTATAGATCTAAATGTGAAGCATAAGACAGTAATGTTCTAACAGAAATATGTAAGAATATCTTTATGTCTCTGAAGTAGACAAAGCTTTCTCAAACAGAATTTAAAAACATAGCCGTATAGGAAAAGATTGATAAATTGGTTTATATTATAATTAGGAACTTCTGTTACTGAAAGACACTGTTCCGAAAGGGAAAAGGCAAGTTACAGAACAGAAGATATTTGCAATGCATATAATTTATGATTATATGCATTGACTTGTTTCCAGAATATATGATAGATTCTTACAAGCCAGTGGAAAAAGAAAGAATCTAGTTTCACAAATGCAAAAGACATCATCAGGGACTTCACAAACAGGATATCCAAATGGCTGATAAACATAGAAAAAGATACTAAACCAAAATAGTCACCAGGGAAATGTAATTTAAAACCATAATGAAATACTGATACACCCCCAAGAGAACGACTAAAATTTAAAAAACTGACAAAACCAAGTGTTGATAAAGATGTGGAGCACTAAAACTCATATGGTAGTGGTAAAACCATTTGGAAAACTGTTCAACAGTATCTGCTAAAGCTGAAAATATATGTCCTGCTACCTGGCAATTTCACTCTTAAGTGAAATTATAGTAGACTCTATATATAGTAGACTCTACAGAAATGTGTGTAAATGTGCACCAAAAGACATGTACAAGAATGTTCACGGTATTATTCATATACCTAAACACTGGAAAAATGCAAATGCCCATCAACACTAGAATAAATAAATAATTAGAATAAAGAACTTATTCGTAGAATGGAATATGATAAAAGCAAAGAAAATGAATCAGCTACTTTTACACACATCTGGATGATCTCATAAACATAATGTTGAGCAAAAGACACCAACTCAAAATAATACTTACTATAAGATTCCATTTATATAAAGTTTAAAGGATGGCAAAACTATAGTGTTAGAGATCAAGATAATGGTTACATCTGGGGAGGAGAGAAATGGCACCAGGGACGCTTCAAGGGTGCTGGTCATATTCCATTTCCTAAAGTGGGTGTTGGTTATATGGGTGTGTTCACTTTGAGATAAATCTTTCAGTGATGATTGTATTATTTCTCTGTTTTTCTGTTATGTAGGTTGTACTTCAACAAACAAGTGTAAAAAAAAAAAGAGAGAGAGAGAGAGAGGTGACAGGAGTTTTTTTTCAAGCTTTTCAAATAGAGAGCAGGGGGAAAACTGGCCAGAAAGTGGATAAGGACCTCTGGACGCTCTTTTTCTGATTTGGGGGAGGTGGTTTACAGAGGAGATCAATCAATATTGTTCACTCAGCCAGAAACTCATAACTTGTACTGATGTTGTTCATAGAATGTCATAGTGCTGCAAGGTTCTGTGGGCTGTGGTTCTTTACCTTCATGGGATAGTGTTTATAGACCTGAGTGTTGTCACGGCCAGGAGCTTTAGTCATAGAACTTATAGCCACTGAGCTTTGAGCACATGTTGCTCAGCACAGATACCACTTCCCCTGAAAGGCTTTCCTGACCTATGAGTTTGGGCCAGGTGTTCTTCTGTGCTCCCACAGTACGAATCCTTGGTATAGGTACTCCCACCCACTCCAGACCCTGTAAGCTTCTTGAGGGAGTAACTCAGTTGTCTTGTTTACAGTTCAAATCCCAGTGCTAGCCTAGCATGGTGCCTGGTACTCAATAAAACAATTACATGAATGTATGTAAGTCAGATGTTCATAACATGAGAAGTGCCTGTGTTTAACCATTTTATAGATAGAATTGATCATTTTGAAATATATAATTCTTGATAGCACTTAAAATTAGGATGAAGAATTTAAGACCCTTTTTTAGGCCTTGCCTTTTGTTGTTGTTGTAGTTAAGTTTTACAGTAAATTAGAAACTGGAGAGGCCTGGTTCTCCTGATTCTAGAACATAGCACTACTACTTTTTCTCAAAGTAGTCGTGTCCTCTTCTTGAAAGTCTCTGGTTACTCTATAATATGTGAAATAATTTCTTTTTCCTGATAACATAGAGTTTAGTTTTATTTTCAGATTGCTCTTGAATCATTTAAAACCAGAAAAGAACTTTATAACAAAGTTATTATAGATAATAGTGTCTCAAAGGTTTTGAATTTTTGGTATTTCCTTTATTATACAAAGTTGAAATATGAACTGTAGTCATAATTAAAATCAAATAAAGAAGCCAGGCTTGAATTTCATATTTTTACCTTTGGTATGCTTTCTGTCAAATTAACTTTCTTTTTTTTTTTTTTTTTTAACTTTCTTTTTAAAAAGTGAGATTTTGACATTGGAGTCCTAAGAACAGAGGTCTGTGTCATACCACAAATATAAACTGTTTAATTTAAAGATAATGCCAAAACCAGATAACTAGAGTGAAGACAAATGAAATCTTTCCTTTTGTATTGGTTGTTGTGTGAAGGCAATCAAGAGATATGTGAAATGGATGTAGGTCCTCAAATTTCATCATTTTATGCATTCACATAGATAAATAGAAGACCATGAGGCCCTTTAATTTAGAAATTCCCACAGTTCTCAATATGGTGGCTCTCCAGTGGATTCAGCTGTCACCTGTTCTAGAGGCTTTGACATCACCTCTTCCTCAATGAAGTAATTCTGCGTTAGCAGATAGATTTTCATATTCATGGCCTACGGGCCAGATTCCAAATGCTCTTTGGTATTTTCTTTATATCATGGAACACTTAGGTTTTAGGTAGTTTCTGCTTCATATTTACAGTAGCTTTGTAAAGCTTTCTGTAATATGTAAGAAAGTCTAAAATTGAGGGTTTTCTTATATAATTATATGAAAAATATTTTAGATGTATGGAAGAATGGCATGCAATATATGTCTCCTACCAGCATTAATAGCATTAGATCTCCAAAAAACACTCTTTTTTTTCATATGTATCAGTTGCCTATCTTTAGGGGTATGAAATGTGTAAATTTTCCAGTAGCATGTAACTCAGTGATATTTGTATTATTTTAATAACTTATTTGTAAAGTGATGTTCAGTTGTGTTACTATGAAACACAGAATCCTCTCCAGGACATTTTTTAAGTCCAAGTATATGTATTACAAACTAGAAAAGCCTTAGTTTTATGAGGTCCATTTAAAATACTTATTATATCTCTATTGTTAATTTTTCTAAATTTGAGCTGATTTCACTAGGCAATGTTTTCTTTTTTTGTTGTGCTGTTTAATTTTGGAACTTTTTATTCTTCCTGTAGTCTGGTGGTTTCCAGATCTATTCGTCCATGGAATACTTTTTATATTATGATGTCATGACAGAACTCCAAAATGGATTCATGAGATATATAGTGAATTGTAAGACTTGGATTAACATTGACAGAAAAATAAACAAAACTTTACAAAAGAATTGCTGTGAGAAGTACCAGTTGTGATTCTTATGCTTTGAAAACAGAATGGAAGAAATGTTGGTAACATATTAGAAAAGTTGGATTATTGTATAGAGAACAAGAAAAATTCAATTTAAAATGAAGTTTAAAAGGGGTTTCAATGAGAAGGATTTTTTAATGTCTTACCATATATCCACTTAGTATAAGGACAGTGTATCATAATTAGACCTGCATACCAGGTGTGACATCCAGTTTATGTTATTATATTTTAGTTTTAATGCAGAGAAATTAAGAATCCTTTTTCACACACGTGTTGTATAGAAAGGAAAAACATACAGATTATTTTGCAATTTCCAACAGTTCACTTCTCATTTTTCTAGCAACTAAAAACTCTATTTTCATTTTGAAGTGTTTTGGATTTTGAGTACATGAGTATTATAACTCATGTTCTGAAAGCAGTATTTTACTAAATGAGCAGTATTTTAGTTTTATTTCTCCCCATTCCAGCCTAATAATTCAATAAAATCTAAATTCAGCTTTACTATCTCCTTTGTAAAATGCTTAAAAGTAAACAAACAGGAGGAATGGAAGGAAGAGAAGAAAATAGTATGAGGTCACTTAAGAATGATAAGTAAATGCAGAGTATGCAAGGGATTGTGACAAGATCTTAGCTACTTCCACTTTTTGAGGTTTCCAGCAAGGCATGCCAAGGACTGGAGTGGCTGGCAGGGGAAGTCCAGTCTCGGGCTATAACAGGTATTAGAGAATTTTAAAAAATAATAAAATTGAAAGTTGATCTTATTTTTTGTGGCGAGCAGGGGCTACTCTTCGTTGCGGTGCACCGGCTTCTCCTTGTGGCTTCTCTTGTTGTGGAGCACAGGCTCTAGGCGCGCGGGCTTTAGTAGTTGTGGCTCATGGGCTCTAGAGCACAGGCTCAGTAGTTGTGGCACACGGGCTTAGTTGCTCTGCAGCATGTGGGATCTTCCCAGACCAGGGCTTAAACCCGTGTCCCCTGCATTGGCTGGCGGATTCTTAACCGCTGCACCACCAGGGAAGTCCTGATCTGCTTTTAATTATCACTATGTGGCAGCATTTTTTTTTTTAATGGCAGGGTTAAAAATATTTCTCCCTACTGGGGTAGAACACGCCTACCATGCCCTACTCCTTAGTACACCATTGGTTTCCATTGTATTTGAAAAGTGAAGAAAATGCCAAAACAAAGTTTCAAAAACTGTGGAATATTTTAAATATCTTAATTTAATAAACTAATTCTTATAGTACAAAAATTAATTTAATTGAGCTATTCATGGGGTGATTACATAATTTATAAAAATATTAATTCTCAGTGCACTGTAATGAATGGCTTGTCTTTCAGTGTATCTCTTGTGACTATACACCTGACCTCTTTTTGATGTTCTTTGTGACTGTGAAGCCTGGACCATACGCTTTTCTTGCTGCTGTTCTTTACTTATTGTACCCATCTGGTAACTAATTGCCTTAAAAGTACCTTGAGAAGGACTTCCCTGGGGGTGCAGCGGTTAAGAATCAGCCTGCCAGGCAGGGGTCATTATGTTCAAGCCCTGGTCCGGGAAGACCCCACATGCCACGGAGCAACTAAGCCCGTGTACCACACCTACTGAGCCTGCGCTCTAGAGCCCGCAAGTCACAACTACTGAGTCCATGTGCCACAACTACTGAAGCCCGCGCACCTAGAGCCCGTGCTCCACAACAATGAGAAGCCCCCCACCGCAATGAAGAGTAGCCCCTGCTGGCTGCAACTAGAGAAAGCCCACACACAGCAACAAAGAGCCAACGCACCCAAGAATAAATAAATAAATAAATAAATTTTTTTTAAAAAGTACCATGAGAATAAACATTATTTGAAACTATCAACAAATTTATATAAAATCTTGGAGAGCATAAAATTCAGAAAATGTTTTCCTTCTTTCTTTTTGAAATAAACTAAATAGCAGATTTAGTTCTACTAACATTATTGATTCATCTTCTCCCCCCAGCTTTATTTAGATATAATTGACATATAATTGGTTCGCCTTAAATCTAGATTCCAGCTGACCAACTTTTTGAAATATGAGACACTAGCTAGTAGATTGAATACTACAGATGTGAGACTGTTATCATCTAGATCTTAATTATGATTTTATTGCCCATTGGACTTTGAAGGACAGAGGAAAAAAGGCAGGTATTAAACATAAACCTTAGAGAGACTATGTGAAGATTAATGAAATTATGTCTCTTATAAAGCATTCAAGTTCTCATTTGTCTACAGAATGCTGACATGTGAGAATAAAGAAGAATATTCGCTAATGTTTTCTAACATTTATTTGAAATGTTAACAGAAGCAGGTCATATTTGCAATTGAAGCTTTAGTCAATGGTTAAGAGTTTATTCCCTCTTAAATTTGTTATCACCTTCCATTAACTTATTTTTTATGTCAGTGCTTCTATCCAACATGGACAATATTAAATTGTAAAGTTTCTAAAGTGTTCTAAGTTTCTCAATTCTTCTTATTTCTAGACAAGAATAAAAATGCAAAAAATATTTCAGAAGTTAAAAAAAAACACAACTGATCATGGTAAGCAATGTAATTAAGGTGTTTTGCACCTGGTAGTATATTTGGCCAACATAAATGAGGGCAAAAACAGAGATGGACTATTGTGATGACATCTCTTGACACATCTTCTTTGGACCCAACACCATTGATGGTGTTTGTTTGTAGGTTGGCTCTTCTTTACCACTTGGTCTGTCTTTGGTGCTGATCAGTGATGATAATGCAATTCATGACAAAATACTTTTTATTTAATATTTTCCCAGGGCCCCAAATGGGATACAATTCTTTAAAGAATATATAAAATAAAGGCTTTTCCTTAAGGCATTTGTACCTACTTTAAGGATTTGTAACAGAACATGCTTCTTTGATTGTATTTATTAGGGCTAAGTAATCTGATCTTTGGGGGACATACTGTATCTTATTTTTTGCTATATTGAACAATGGTCAACAGAAAATTACTTTGGATCCTAAATAAGTTATAGAAAAGGACTTTAGAAGAAAGTCATCTATGCCAGGAATCTTAGGCTTAAGAAACACACCCTTGGATATACTGTGTATTTAAAAACCAAATAACAAAACTTCTTTTTGCTTTTAAGTTTTAGTTCTGAACATCTTCTGCTCTTCCAATCCTGTTTGAAAACTTGTTCCTTCTCTGTCTTTTTCATCTAAACAACTCAAGAGTATGTTCTCTTATTTTTTATTTATTTTGCAAAGCATTAATCAAACTGTTGGTGGTAAAAATAATTTCTTTGATAATAATGATTTTTGCTTTTTGTTGTTCTTCTTGATGAAATTTTTCCCGGGGCAAGTTGATGAGGATGTTTTGACCACCTGATTTTTACCTGCTGCCATTGACTTTTCCTTTTTGAAGTGAGACTAAGCATTTGACAGCTCTTTCTTTGGTAATTCACAGAAGAAAAAGCCTTCAGGAAAAAATATTTGTACTTGATTTATAAGGGGTAACTAAATTTCTTTGTTGTTTATTTTTTGGAATTGTGTTAAAGAAAATTGTGAAATTGTAATGACTAAGTGCATATGTTTGGAGGTTTTTACTTTATTTCCTTCATCAAAAAAACAAAACAAAACAAAAAACCCCCAAGCAAACCAGTAACTGTTAACCCTAATTTATTTTTACTCTTCAAGTGACATTACTTTTAACTGGCTACATTTGGGTAATAAAAGCCATGGATTTCAAATCACTTAGTAATTTGGTTTCATTTTTAACACAAATAACACCTTTTCATCCATTTTTATATAAACTTCAAACAACATATGTTTTAACTTACTGCCAAATAAGAAGAAATGTGTTACATTAAAGTGCATGTTGTTTGCTTGTGCATTTGGAAATACCATTCATTTTATAGCAATTTTCAGTTATTTTTCTGTCACTTTGTATTCCTATTCAAAGAGACATACAGAAACCCTCACTCAAAACAACTCCCTTAGGGTTTACTCCTGGATGTCAGTAGACATGAGCGGGAGGTACAGTATGCAACAAGCTTAGGTCATGGAAATGTCAACTCTTGGTGACTTGCATTTATTATTCTTTGAATTGTGTCCTCTTGAAATTCTCTGAGGGGTATTTAAATTTTTTTTTTATGTTTAGGTGGGTAAGACAGAGATACACCTCACTTTTTTCCCCCCTCCCTCTGTTGATATAAAAATTGAGACACTCTCATTTTCTATGACTTGGTCCAAATTTTAAAAATGTGTGTGGCCAAGGGATAACACATACAGAACGTGAAATGTTAACGTAAAAAACTAGGACGTAAAACTGGAAACTTTTTCAATGTTAAGATGCCATTTAAAGTGTTAGATTGTTTATAATCTAATGAAGTGAATCAGATATTAGAGAAATTCAGAGCAAAATAGATTTTAGTACGTTCTTTCTGTTACTTTTGGGGACTAGAGACAGTTCTTTTGGTGGAGAATTCAGAGGAGTCAAGGGATTAGCAGACATAGGTACTAATACCTGTGTTGCCTCTAATGAGCTTTGTGACCTTGGGCAAGCCATTTTATTTTCTGAGCCACAGGGACTCAGGTCCTCTCTAACTGTAAAAGTCTTTAAGTTCTAATATGACAGCCAAGGCAGTGCAGGATCACTGCAGGATGGTGTGATGATCTCTGGGTGCTGGGAGGGATGAGGTGCATAAGTACTGACTCAGATTTAGTCTCTTTGGGTAGCATAAAATTATCTGGGGAAAGGGGGTTATTAAAAACAGTTAATATGTATGTTCCGTCTTTTTTCTTTTACATCCCTTAAAAATGGCAACAAATTCAATTTAGTAGCCATCAAGAAAAGGTGGGTTAATATTTTTCTCAGACAAAGGAAAACCAGCACAGCTGTTAATATTGGTAGGTGTACACACACACATATATATACACAGAGAGAAAGAGAGCAGTTTCTGTATTTTCCTACAATTTGAAAAGTTTGTTAGGGTGACCGGAATTTTTTCTAGGGTTCTGCGGCAGATTCTGTGGGAAGCTCTCTGTCTGGAGAGGGTGTGAGGTGTTTTGTTACCTGAGTGGGCAGTTTGCCAGTTTACTCTTCATACTGTGTACTTGTCTGTCTGCTATATTTAACATGATTAAGGAGCATCACAGGATAAGATGTGGAGGAATAATAGAAAACGGCTCTTCTGGAGCTTCACTGTGGTTCTAAGACAATAGTGCACTGGGAGGTTAGAAAGGATCACTTCTTGAAAAAAAAAATAGAGATATCTTTAAAGTCCTTTTTCTTTAGCACTTTAAATTGTATCAAGAGAATTTTTTTAAAAGAATATGAATTAGAATTACCTAAAACATATTAATTAGGATGGGAGAGAGAGGCTCCTTTATGGCAAATAAGGATTAGATAAAATTCATAATTAGTAAATTAGAAAAATTGAAAACATCCTCAGGAAACTTGCTCTGACCTGTCTCACCTCCTGCCCCTGCTAGGTTAGGTGCCCCTCTGTGAAGCACTTGTGAGCAATACTCTGTGTCTCCCTCTCACTGTGTGAGGCACACACTCACCATCACTAGTTGGAGAGCTCCTTGAAGGCAGAGACTACGCCCTGTTTGGCTTAGTGTTTTCACCTATGTCACACAGTGGTTGCTCAGGAAATATCTCTTGAATGATGTCGGGTGTAGTGAGATGATAGACGCTAATTATGTCCACATGCATGTAAAATCAAAGTGAGCAATATGTTTAGGTTTGAAATCCTCTCACAACCCTTCATTAAGAAACAAATGTTTCTGTAGCCTTCCATAAGAGTTGATATTTATTATTACTGAGGGCTGAGTCTGAAGAGTACATATTTGTAAAATATTTAAATGAAAAATTTTCATTACAGTTTGATAATATGTAAAAAAGTTGGTCAAAATATATTGTCAAAAAAGTTGTCACTGGGGCTTCCCTGGTGGCGCAATGGTTGAGAGTCCGCCTGCCGATGCAGGGGACGCGGGTTCGTGCCCCGGTCTGGGAAGATCCCACATGCCGCGGAGCGGCTGGGCCCGTGAGCCATGGCCGCTGAGCCTGCACGTCCGGAGCCTGTGCTCCGCGACGGGAGAGGCCACAACAGTGAAAGGCCCACGTACCGCAGAAAAAAAAAAAAGTTGTCACTGGATTCTGGTAACTTGACTGTTTTGGGGTTTTTATAAACCTTTATGGTGTTCATTTTGACGCTTTCTTTTTTCATGGCCAAGGATACGAGTCTTAAGCAATTCTTACTCACTACGAGTTGTTGGCCGGCAAATGTGAGCAAGACAGATTTGGACCCAGGCTGAAGTATCTGGTCAGGCCCCACTCTTTAGCCACTGTCACAGTGTAGTTCAAGCAGTGATGTGTTCATTTCTTATTCCTCATTAGTGTGAGGTCACAGGGAAAGCCACCAGTAAACAGCACCAGCCAAAATTTGACTCTCATTCTATTGGGCTGCTGTTGAGTAGATCCAGTTTTATTTGTATTAATGATTAAAGTAGATTTCGTCCATGTACAGCTGCATGTTTTTGGCAGTATCTCATATTTTCTTATGAAATCTAATATCTAGTAGCTCAAAGTAAAGAGTAATAAATATTCCTACACCTTAAATTCAGCAAAGTTTTTCTTTCCCTCTCGTATTCATAATAAGGCCATGGCTGCAGTGCACCATAACCAAGTGTATAATTTTTAAAATATCAAAGCATTTGCAGTTTTTCAGATTTCTGTTGTAAAAGTCGTCAGTACAATTTTACATTATTCTTTATATTGACTGATCTAAAGATTTGACTGTTAATTTAACCAGCATTATGATACTTTTCCTCTAGAATAAATCAAAGCTCTTTAAATGAATTGATTCCTTACTATAACAGTAAAGAGTATACAACAATCATGTTTTTCAGACAACATTGCACAGTATTGTCAATACATGAAGAAGAGAAGAACAGCTGTTGTCTAGTGAGTGGTTAAAGGTAAACACCCCCTGCTGATTCAAAGAAACATAGGCACCCTACTTTATTACCTATGTGTAAGTAGAGCTCAGTAGAAAATATGGTCAGATTTCATGTATATTTCATAGAGCAACAACAGTATTTTCCACTTTTGACTAATACAGCCCTAAGAGCCCACCCTAATAAGTAACTTATATGATGCCATATGCCCTGAAGGCATGCAATAAATATTAGCTGATGATGAGAGATGAATATCCTTGCTTTTCAGTGCTGCACTTGAGATTACCAAACCTTTTAGGTAGAGTTAATTAATATCTGGTGGTCTTCTACATTCCTAAGGGAATACAACTTTGTATTATCTCATCATAGATAAATTTGTAAAGTCACAAAAGTAGTAGTCCCAGTTTTGGACTTGGGAAATGACATTTCACTGAGTAATGTAAATTACATGGTAATGTAAATGCTCAATTCTACTGGCCATTTAAGTCTAATGTGTAGGCATCTGGGGACTCTGATATATTCATTTACTTGTAAGTGAGAACCTTCGGTGCTCCTGGCAGTGCTGTTTGTTGGCATCATTTGTTGCATAATTAGTGCAATAGTGGATTTAGAAGTTAAGTGTCAGCCTTTGGCTGGAATTATCTGCTGGCCAAAAATCCTTAGCCATTTTCTTGTTTGGGATTTTTTAATTGGAAAAATTAATTTAATTTATTATTCATATATACAGTACATTTGTTATGATTCCTTTGTTTAAAATGAGACAGAATATGAATTTAAACCAAATACAGTCTTAAAGGCTCCAGAGTAAATTAGAAAGCTGGTTTCATACATCTTCAAAAATTATGGTTTTAAATTTTATTATCTGAGTATTTCACCTCAGTTAATACTGGGGATGTTGACAGATATTTAGACATTTATAATTAGTCTGTTTATTTTTCATAGTCATAAAAATAAATGACACTGTTCATTTGGACACTGTTCATTTTTCATAAATGGAAGAGGAAATAGTATAGTATCGGGAACCAAATACTTGGGAAAAGAAATAAAAAGTGGACGTGTACAGCTCATTGTGTGAGAAGGGATGGATTTGAGGAATTCATTCTTTAGTGTTTAACTTTTTAACTCAGTTTTCTCCATGTAGGCATGACAAAAGCTAAGAGAAAGAGTAACGAAGACCTATTTTTGTGAAAAAGACAAAAAACAAAAAGAAAACACGAACATATTTATATAGATTACAAAAAATATACTTGAAAGCTGCATACCAAAATTATTAACAAGATTACCTTTGGGGATCAAGCCTCTAACCAGAGGGTCTTTTCTTTTTTTATGTTACATACTTCCATATTATTTGAATTTATTTTGATGAGCATGTATTAAACTTATAATTAAAAAATATTAATGAAACAAGCAAAAAGAGAGGAGGGGAACAGAGACAGAGACAGAGAGAGAATATGAAGGGCTATAGGAAGTCAGAGAAGGGCTAGAGAGGTAAGTACTAGGGCTCAGAACTGAATTCTAACACATGGTTCAGACCTTGCTGGCTGTGGGGAGAGGGTGGAGTCTTCTTGCCAGAAGAGAAATCAAGAGCCCAGGCCAGTGGGGAAGAAGTGGGGGCCTGTGTGAGGAAGCGTAGGACTGTAGAGTCTGTTGAGTATGTAGAGTAGACTGTAGAGTATGTTGTGGAGGACTGTAGAGGACTGTAGACTGTAGAGTATGTTGTGCAGTGAGATTGGAAAGGTAAGGTGATTCATTATGGAGAAAGCTTGAAATAAGGCATCAGTGATCATGGAGTATAGTTAGGATATAAGCATTTTGTGGCAAGAGTTTTAACCTGGGAGCCCTTGGGAGTTCAAGTATGTGTTTCTATTAAGAGAGATCAGTCATAGTGAGCCTTTATTATTATTATTATCATTAATAATAATAAATAGTATTATATAAAAATAATTTAATAATAATTATTACATTTATCAGAAAATAAGCAATGCTTACCCTCTCTAGACAGCTTCACAGCTTTAGGACGGTGATGCAACTTCAGGTGGCGGAGTTGGCTGGGTTATATCAACATTTAGAAATGTAGCAATTCGTTTTCTTAGTTTTGTTGATGATCCATGTAAAATATTTTATAAGTTGTCTTATATGAGATTATGCTTTTACATGTAGAAATTGAAGTATAAGAAGCTATTTATTAGCTAATGGAATGGGTTGATTAATCTTTTACTGAACTGCATCAATAATATATATAGACAGAAACTCACATATACATTCTCTATGTAAGGTTAAGATCTATAAAGCTAAATATATTCATTAGTATCACTTAGGAGATGCTCTCTCTTTCTTCATGTTTCTTTGGCAAAAGCTAGCAGTTCTGTTAGCAGTGGTTTTGATGATAAAATCCTGTAATTCAAGAGGTTGGCTTATTCAACTAACCAACTACAACCTTGGGCAATGCTGGACCAACTGTGAGGGGTCTGTTTTCTTGAGACCTGGAAAGCTGTTCCTTTGCTAAACAATAGAATTGTTGATTTCAATGATTAATTCCTCTTTTGGCTAAAGGCTGCTGAATGAAAACAGTGCTTATTTGGGAATGAATCTGTTGCTAAGGCAACTGATATCTGCTTAATTATTGGCCAGTATTCCCATATGAGATTGTTGGAAATCACCAGATTATCCTGAGCACTTTCAGGTCTTGAATTTGGTGGTGATGATGGGGCATGGGGAAAGAATTTCTCTCCAGTGTATAATCAGAAATCTCCCATTTGGGTTGGCATAGTGAAGGTACTAGGTTTGGGGTGGAGGTAAAAATATAGGTAACCACATCATAATTGCAAAATATCTTGCATTGTAAGAGATCTTGTTACTTAAGACTAGTTGTAGTTATGTGATTAATGACCTATGTTCAGTCTTTTTTTTTAATTGAATTCTTTGACATCTGTAAGAAAACATAGTGTGTAAAATCAGTCATTTATCCTCAAGAATGGGCAAATATAAGGAGAAACCTGCAAATTCTACTTAAGTAATTATACTGACAAGGACTGTCTTCAGCACTGTCTGCAGCCATTCATGTGAATGTATCTAGTGGTACATTTGCTGACCTTGGTGAGTGACCTCTTTCTGCCTGTTACTTTATAGGATCATATAAAAAACCTATGGTTTCTTGTCTCTCAGCAGTGAAGTTGTTTGATCATTTAAAATTAATTGAAGCTTTGAGATAGTCTCAAGTTCTAGTGTATTCATATCATGCTTACTTCATAATTGTTCTCTGGTGTGAAGGACATAGTAAGAAATCAGTAAAATTCTTACAAAATGGGATTTGTCGTTATAATTTTATTGTATGTCTTATAAATACTTATTGTGAATCACAGAGATCATACATTATCTCATGTCCTTACAACAAATGGGAATTTACTGTACTTGTCCTCTGACAAGCCTGGTGAACATTGATGAAATTCTTCTAATATTACTCAGGTTGTCCCAGATCTTCTAGTTGAGTGAATGTGAGGTTCTGACATGTGACTGTGATTTTTGTCCTGTGGAACCATGTGGATTTTGCAGGAGTCTCACGTGAAAGGCTTTTGGCACTACAGTACTGGGTAAAATCTGCTTTGTGATACTTTTGGATGGCTATGGTCCTTACTCAGGATTAGCCTTTCCATGTTTCATTCATAGAGATGACACATTGGTTTTACGCTTAGGGTAGAATTGAATATGAAGATGTGTCCTACGTATTGGAACAATACTTGAGTTGGATTTCATGTACATATTTATTATCTATTCTAGACTTTCAGAATTTCACTCTTCATTTTAGCCTCATAGCTTACTTCATAGCTTCAGGAAGTAAATACAAATAAGATTTACTTGATGAAAATATTAAAATACATGAACAGGGACAATAGCCTACAACACTGTTGCTAAAACATAAGCTCAAAGCCACAGAATATAGGCTCAAATTTGCTGCTGTCTCTACATGTGTCTTTAACATCATTAATCTAGTTCTCATGCCTGGGTTTTCCAATATTTACCAAAGTTCTTCCATCTAAGGCTGATAATATAATCATACAATTAACTCCATGATACATTTTTCGTTATCCTCCTTTAAGAAAACTCTTTTGGGGCTTCCCTGGTGGAGCAGTGGTTGGGAGTCCGCCTGCCAATGCAGGGGACACGGGTTCGGGCCTTGGTCCGGGAGGATCCCACATGCCATGGAGGAGCTAGGCCCGTGTGCCACAGCTGCTGGGCCTGAGCTCTGGAGCCCGCGAGCCACAGCTACTGAGCCTGCGTGCTACAACTGCTGAGGCCTGCGCGCCTGGAGCCTGTGCTCCGCAACAAGGGAAGCCACTGCAACGAGAAGCCCGCGCACCGCAATGAAGAGTGGCCCGTGCTCGCCGCAGCTGGAGAGAGCCCGTGCAGCAACAAAGACTCAACGCAGCCAAAAATAAATAAATAAAATAAATTAAAAAAAAAAAGAAAACTCTTTTGAACTTATGTCTTATTTTAAATATGTTTAAGTCTGAACTATGAGATGTTATTCTTTGAAAAGCATTTCTGTGCTTTATTTTTCAATTCCATAATATTTATAAAATTTTCCAAGATATTTGTTATAGTCATCTATCTTATGAGATTACTTTTCTGGATTATTGTAAGAAAAAATATATTTTTCTAAGATTATACAAAAAGAATTCTCTTTGATTCGATCATAAAAGCTTGATCCAGATTATTGCATATATTAAAGTCTATGCATATCAATCCATTAATTTGTTTTGTCATATAATAGTTGATTTCATTTTCCAACAAAAATATGGCATGTCACCATTTTCTCAAATTCATTGAAGATTAAAGATGTAGAGTATATTTTGTTAGCATTTCCTTAGCTCTTATTTTTGAAACGTATATTTGTTTTGTTTTCTGGGGCCTTGTAGTTAGTACTAACTTTCAATTTGCTTAATATATATGAATGTATTTGATGTGAATATTATATACATATTTATGAGAAATCTTAATCTTTATATACATATATATAACAATGTTCTTTTTCTTTCTGCAAGGGTAGTTTTTTTTTTTTTCCAAACTAAGCCTAGTTAATTGTTTAGTCCGTGGTTTATTTCTCTTTGTTTATAACCATGCGTAGTATCTTTCGAGAAAACATTGACATGCTATTTCTACTAGATACTTTCATTGGGTGAAATAGAACTGTTGACTGTATGTTATGTGTGTGTGTACCAGAGAATGTAAAAGAAGAAAAGAGAAATGTTCCATCACAATTTTGAAAGGTACAACTGAAAGTGCTACATATTTCTGTTGAACCTAGAAATGTAATTTGGAGCAGGAGTAAAGAAATAGACTTGTAAAGTATAACTTTTCTATACCATGGTTCATGTAGCACATCTTATTCCATCTTTTCTTGATACTTTCTCCAACTGGTAAAATAACTTACATGTAAGCTTTAGCTCAGCCATGACTGAAACAAATTCAAACACTGGTTCTACTTGAGAATTTTTTTTTTTTTTTTTGACTGCATTGGGTCTTTGTTGCTGTGCGCGGGAGCTACTCTTCGTTGCAGTGCGCGGCCTTCTCTTTGCAGTGGCTTCTCTTGTTGCAGAGCATGGGCTCTAGGCGCCTGGGCTTTAGTAGTTGTGGCACGTGGGCTCAGTAGCTGTGGCTCACGGACTCTAGAGCACAGGCTCAGTAGTTCATGGCTCAGTAGCCCATGTGGCGCATGGGCTTAGTTGCTCCGCGGCATGTGGGATCTTCCCAGTCCAGGGCTTGAACCCGTGTCCCCTGCATTGGCAGGTGGATTCTTAACCACTGCGCCACCAGGGAATTCTCACCCTTGAGAATATTTTTAAGGCCCCTTCGAATGTCTGAATTAGATCATACATTAGAAAATGTAAAGGTCATATAAGGCTTGCCTCTGGCAAAAATCATCAAATGGATACACATTTACCATTGATGTTTCCCAACTTACCAGCCATATCTCATCAACTGAATTATCTTTTCCTCCCATAAACCCTGCCCAGTGATCTTGTGCATCCTCTGCCCAATTAGGATCCTTTTCTTCTTGACTCTCCAGCCTGCTCTCTTTCTCCTATTCCCTTTCTACACTCCAAGCCTTCCCCATCTTCCATGCCCTTGCACCCTTTCCACTTCTTTTAAAAATTGCCAGTCCTTCACTTCAGTCCTTCTGTGTCCCATTCTCCTAGAAATTAGTCCAATGTACTAATCACCATTAATGGTTGATACTGTATTCTCCTTTTCTGGTTTTCCATGTTAATAAGAATTGTGACTTACTCGGTTTTTTAGTGAAGAACCCTTAAACGTAAACCCACTTGATGGCTCGATTTGATAGTACAGATACTATTTCAAGCTAGTTCATTAGGTATTTATTTCAAAGGAAAAAGAACACTTATAACCTATCATGCATATTCACTTTCAAGACAATAATTTAAGTATGAGATTTTGACTGTCCCTTAAGGAAAACTGATTTTAAAAGAGAGAAGGCAAAACTTTATTCAATAATTATGATCTATGATACAGTACACTCTAGTTGCATATTCTTAACCAATTAAATGCAAATATTTAAATGAAAATATTGTGAATTAATAGCATATACAATTTTGGGAGATAGAAAACATTTCTTTTTTCACTCATTTAATTATTTTTAGTCTTTGTGGTGATGACTGCTGGTTTTCCCTCTGCTATAATTCTGTCAGAGTTGTTTAGCATATATTATATGTAAACCCTTCATTTGTCAAATTCTGAAGGGCACATTTTTATTCTGTTCATGTTATTTTTCTTACCCCCCAAAAAAATGCAACAAAGAAAGGACTAAAGTCTATTCATAAAAAGATTATTTCATCCTTAAAAAAAATTCCTTTCCCATATTCTATACTTCTGTTTGTTAGTATAATGATCAAAATTTTTTTCCTGATATTTATTTAACTCCTCCCTTGCTTGTGTCATTCAGGTTTGATCCAAGAGGAAGCAATTGAAGTACTTCTGATCTACCCTTTTTAGAAACTCTGCATTTCAAGATTAATAGTTGTAGGAGTGTGAGGGAAAGCAAGAGTAAAGAGGATATAATGCATAAGATAGAGTACTCTTTCCTAAGACATTTATGGTCTATTGGGAAACCAGATTACTACATCTAAAGCAAGCTATTAGCAAGCCAGGGTAATTTTAAGTTCTAAGATATGTGGAAAGGTTAACAGTATCAGGCTTCAATGAGAAAAGAGAAATTACAACAGGCTTGAGATGTCAGAGAAGTTTAGGTTGAAATTTGATGGACAAATGAAAGGGAAGAGGACATTTGAGAGGGAAATGTTGGAATACCCCTATCACCTTTCTCATCCCAAAGGTGATATATGCAACAAACTGGAAAAAAGAGAAAAAAAATTCTTAGCTTCTAGGTTTGCTCACTGGTCCCCAGGAAGCCTGTCTAAAGCCAGTGGACTGGCGCCTTGTATTTGTAAGCACTCTGTTCTAGTAAACTCGGACAGCTATTACAAAATACCATAGATTGGGTGGCTTAAACAACAGAAATGTATTTCTCACAGTTCTTGAGGCTGGGGAAGTCTAAAATCAAGGTGCTGGCCTATTCAGTTCCTGGTGAGAGCCCACTTCCTGGTACATAGACGTCCGTCTTCTTGTTATGTCCTCACATGGCCTTTCTTTGGTGCCTGCACATGAAGAAGAGAGATCTTGTGTTTGTCTCTCTCTTTCTCTCCTAAGCTTTTTTGGGGTATAATTGACAAATAAAATTGTAATGTATTTAAAGTGTACAATATGGTGATTTGATATACCTTGTGAAAGGATTCCCACAGTTGAATTAATTAACACATCCATCACCTCACATATTTACCTTTTTTAAACATTTTTATTTATTTTATTTATTTTTGGCTGTGTCGGGTTTTAGTTGCGGCACATGGGAACTTCATTGAGGCATGCGGGATCTTTCGTTGCGGTGCACGGGCTTCTCTCTAGTTGCGGCATGCGGGTTCCAGAGCACATGGGCTCTGTAGTTTGCAGCACATGGACTCTCTAGTTGAGGCGTGCAAGCTCAGTAGTTGTGGCATGCTGACCTAGTTGCCCTGTGGCATGTGGAATCCCAGTTCCCTGACCAGGGATTGAACCCACGTTCCCTGCATTGTAAAGCGGATTCTTTACTACTGGACCACCAGGGAAGTCCCTCACATATTTACCTTTTTTGTGTGTGTGTGAAAACACTTGAGTTCTACTCTCTTAGTAAATGTCCATCATACAATGCAGTATTATCAACTATAATCACCATATTATACATTAGCTCCTCAGACCTTTTTTATCTTACAACTGAAAGTTTTCCTCTTTTTATAATGACACTAATCCTGTCATGAGGGCACCACCTTCATGACCTCATCTAAACCTAATTACCTCCCAAAGGTCCCGCTTCTAAATACCATCACATTGGGGTTTAGTGTTTCAGCATCGATTCTGGGGGGACACAATATTCAGTCTATAACACTCCCAGAGCTCATGTTTGCTATGCTCAGTCCTGCCTTTCCTTTGCCTCCTTGTCTTCCCTCAACACCCTGGGAGATAAGATACACTGCAAAGATGACTGTAGGACTTATTCCAGACTTAGTTTAGGGCCCTTCCTTTAGCTTTACATAGTTGTATTAGTTCAGAGTTTAGATATTTATAAATGTTTTTGGATTTATGTTTAACTATTTTCTCAAAATTAACTTTTTGAAGAAATTGGCTCACCTTATACTCCATAGAAGTAAATATTTGGCTTTAGATAAATGCGGTTTATTTATTTAACGACTACTTAATAGATGCCTATTATATGCTCTTTTCTGAATTTTGGCCTAGGAGTTTGTTCAATTTTCCTGTCCCTATACTTACAAGGGCAGATTTTGGTGGGGCATAAAAGCAGTTGCTGTGAAATAGTTATAATTATTACTGAATACATGTTTTTAAAGAACTTTTATATACCTTTTATCCCCCTCAAACTCTTATTGTGCATATTTATGTGCAAAGTATTGTGCTAGGTCAGGGGTTTATAAACTTTTCCTTAAAGGTGCAGATAGTAAATAGTTGAGGCTTTGTGGGCCATTTGGTCTCCATTACAACTCCTTGACTCTGCCACTGTAGCATGAAAGTAGTCATGGACACTACATAAACAAATGAACGTAGCAGTGTTCTGGTAAATTTTTATTTACAAAAATAAGAAGCCAACCTACAGACCTTACTTTGCTGGGTGTGCTAGGTGATGGGGCTACAAAGATGGATATGACATGATCTCTGTCTTTGAGGCATTTGTAGTGTAGCTAAAGAGACTGACTCATGAGAGAGAATTTCAGTGTGGTGATAAATGCCAAGATCAAGGTAAGAAGCACAGGGTAGGGGCACATATCCTCTTTTGGAGGTTCAAGGAAGGCTTTTTGGAGGAGGTGAAGGAAGGATAAGAGTTAATCAAATGAAGCAAGGTGGAAGATAAGAGGAGCAGCATGAGCAGTGACACTGGTTGGGGTTGAGTGGTGGTGGGCATCTGCTAATAGTGTAGCATCACTGAAGTATCCAGAGCCATTTGTCCAGTAGCAGGATTGAAGAATTAGATGGGGCCAAGTCATGGGAAAGCCTTGTATGGTGTGCTCAGGAACTTATTAGGTTAGAAAATTTTGAGTTACACGTGCTTCTGGGACAGCTAAAGGTGTGTATGCCCAGCTGAGTGTTTGAAAGTACAGTCCTAATGTAGATTGGGAACCATTAGCATCTACATAGTTGTTAAAATCATGAACGTGGACGAGATTGCCTTGGAACTGGGTAGAAAGTAGAGAGCAGGGAACAAAGGACAGAGCCTTGGTAAACAACTGATGTTTAGGGAGTGGGCAGGGAAGGGTAAGGCCAAAGGAAGAGTCAGAGAGAGGAGAGAAAAGTGGTGAAGAGCATTGTCATAGTAGCCAAGTAGACTTATGGGGTACAATGTGGCTAAGCTACGGTGGAAAAAAAACCATAAACAAGAAACACAGAAATCTCAAGGGCTAACCACAAAGGTTAATTTCTCCTCATACAAAGTCCTATGCAGGTTGGGTGATCATCTCCATCCTTGAAGTGTACTTTGTAGAACTTGGGTTTCAAGTTTGCCATGGTGACATTGGCAGGAGAAGAATGAGATGAAGGAGGGACACCAGTTCTTTGCTGCCTTGGTCTGGACTACCTGGACTAGAGCTAGTCACATGGGTGCAACCTAAATGCGAAGGAGGCTGGGAAGTACAGAGGACTCCAGGAGCAATCATAGTCTTTATCTTATACGGAAAGTAACGAGTTACAAGAAGCAGTGGGCAGACAGTAGTATCAGTACAATGGAAAGGTCCACCTGAGGAAAAAATTTAACAAATTTTAAGAAATGTGAGAATGTTCCAGATAGGGATGCCATTGGCATTCAATTATTTTTCTAGTGAGCACCTCCGATTTTCCTGGGAAGCTTCTTATTATGTCAGAAGGAGCTTTGTGAATAGAAGAAAGAGGAGGAAGAGATGATCTTCCTGCTAAAATGGGAACATGCTTTTTTCTGCTTAGACAATGGAAAGCAACTCATGGCTCAGTTTTTTGTTTTTTAAGGGTCAAAATTTAGATTGCCAACATCTATCCTTCTCCCATTGTAGAACAGGTTTAAAAATACATAATTTTGAGGAAAATGATCAACAAGAAGATACGTGGAATTTTATTTTTTTCATAGTGCAATAGTTATAATGCCCTAATTTGTTTAAGAAAAAAAAAAAAAAAACTCCAGCCGAGTAACCAAAGATTGGTTGAAATAGAATAGACTGTGTTGAAATAGAATATATTGGCATCTATCACATACAGTAAGGGTAAGTATTGTTTTTTGAAACTTTTCTTTCAATTACAAGTGTGTGTGAATGTTTATGTGTTTATTCTTATAAAAAACATTTCTTACTGTGGGTCATGGATGAAATGAGGTTGAAAGATACTAGAGTAGATACCTTGCTGGGATTCTGGGTGTAGGTCAACACTGCTTTTGACTTATGAATAGATGCATCCCTCAGGCTAGATACCTGGAGCTGAGTGAGAGAGGGCTCCAGGCGAGAGGAGATATTACAATCAGAAAAGGGGAGGAGGAGATGTCTGCCCTTGAGAAAGCAGTGTATTTTGGTAGAAGGCATGTGGGTGTCAGAAAAGAAGATGGTCCTGGTTATCTGGAGGCCAGCCTACTTGAAGGAAGACATCTAGGCAAAGTGCCTGTGTGCTTTGTCAGCTGTTTTGGTTATTGATTGCTTGCATAATAAACTGCTTCAGAACGTAGTGGATTAAAGCAACCATTTTATTTTGCTTGTGATTTTATGGGTTAAGAATTTGGGTGGGCTTCCCTGGTGGCGCATTAGTTAATAATCCACCTGCCAATGCAGGGGACACGGGTTCAAGCCCTGGTCCGGGAAGATCCCACATGCCACGGAGCAACTAAGCCTGTGCGCCACAACTACTGAGCCTGCGCTCTAGAGCCCGCAAGCCACAACTACTGAGCCCACGTGCCGCAACTACTGAAGCCTGTGCACCTAGAGCCCATGTTCTGCAACAAAACAAGCCACTGCAATGAGAAGCCCATGCACCGCAATGAAGAGTAGCCCCCACTCGCCACAACTAGGGGAAGCCCGCGTGCAGCAGCAAAGACCCATTGCAGACAAAAATAAATAAATAAAATAAATTAATTTAAAAAAATAAAAGAACTTGGGAAAAGCTCAGCTGGCCAGAGAAGATGGCTCTTCATCCGCATGTCAGATGCCTCAGAGCTCTTTGGCTACTCTGTCTCCACATATGTTGTCATCCTTCAGGGTCTCTCCACGTGGCTTGACTTTTTTTTCTTATAGCATGGTGGTTTCTGGGTAGTCACATTTCTTACATGGCAGTTGGCTTCCAATAATGAGTGTTTCAAGAGACAGGAAGTAGAAGTTACCAGTATGTTAGGGCCTGAGCCCAGAAACTGGCACAGTGTTATTTCTACCATATTCTATTGGCCCACCCAGGTTCAAGGGGAAGGGAAACGGACTTTACTTCTCAATGGTACTGTTATCAAATAATTTGAGGCCACTATGTGCTACATTGGCCAATCTATAGTGATTATTTTAGAAGGGTAGCCCTCTCCTAAAATAATCTAGTAAGGTTTTTTGCTGCTTTTATTGGAATTATTAAGATCAGAAATAATTATTATGTTAGTTCAACTATTTTAAACTTTTTTTTATTGTTTCCTTTTAATTACAATTTTGAATGAATTATAGATTCACTTGCAGTAGTAAGAAATAATACAGAGAGATCGCATGTACCCTTCACCTAGTTTCCTCCTGTGGTAACCCTTGCAAAATAATAGTGCAATATTACAACCAGGAAATGGACATTGATATAATCTACCAACCTTATTCAGATTTTCCCAGTTTTACGTATATTCACTTGTGTATGTATGCAAGTACATGTGTATTTAGTTCTATGCAATTTTATCATATGTAGGGATGTGTATCCACCACCACAGGCAAGATACAGAACACTTCCATCACCACAAGGATCCCTCATTTTGCCCTTTCATAACCACATCTGCCTCCTCTCATCCTAATCTCTGGCAACCACTAATCTGTTCTCTACATCTATAATTTTGTTATTTCAAGAATGTTATATAAATGGAATCATATGGTATATAACCTTTTGGTATTGGCTTCTTTTTACTCAGCATAATTCCCTTAAGATTCATCCTCATTGTTGTGTGTAACAATAGTTTGTTCCTTTTTACTGTTGACTGGTATTCCACGGTATGAATGTACCATAGTTTATTTAGCCATTCACTTGTTGAAGGACATCTTGGTTGTTTCCACTTTGGAGTATGAATAAGACTATGAACATTCATGTACAGTTTTTTTAATATAACTTTTTATTTCTTTGGCATAAATACTTCGTAGTGCAATTGCTGGATTGTATGGCAATTGCATTTTAGTTTTAAATTGCCAGACTTTTTCAACTATACCATTATTCATTCCCAATGTATGAGTGATTCAGTTTTTCTGCATCCTTGCCAGCATTTGGTATTGTATTTCTTATTTTAGCCATTTTAATAGGTGTATAGTGATATCTCATTATGGTTTTAATTTGTATTTCCTTAACAGCTAATTATGTTGAAGATCTTTTCATGTGCTTATTTGCCATCTATATATTCTCTTTGGTGAAATATCTGTTCATGTCTTTTGCCCATTTTCTAATTGGCTTTGTTTTTTTTTACAGTTGAGTTTTAAGAATTCTTTATATTTTCTACATACTAGTTCTTTGTTGATATCTAGTTTGTAAATATTTTCCTTTAATCTGCAGCTAATCTTTCCATTCTAATAGAATCTTTTGCAGAGCAAAGATATTTAATTTTGATGAAGTCCAATTTATCTGTTTTTCTTTGTGGATTATGCTTTTGGTGTCAAGTCTAAGAACTCTTCTCCTACCCGTAGATCCTGAAATTTTTTCTCCTATGTTTTTGCCTAAATTTTATAGTTTTATATTTTACATTAAGTCCATATTCCATTTTGAGTTAATTTTTGTATATGGTGTGAAGTTTTGGTTGACATTCATTTTTTTGCTGATGGAGGTCCATTTGCTCCTTTAAGTTTTTAAATACAGTGCATTTAAAAATGTCTCAGATAAGGAGAAACAAGAAGTTTTAATCTGTGCTTGTTCCAAGGAAAAGAGGGAACAGAAAATGACTAAATGGCTAAATGGTAGCAGTATAAAAGGGAGATAACTGAATAAGGAAAGTTAAAATTCAAGGAGAAAGAGCTGAGAACTACTTGTATACCTCATCCCTTCTGCAGAATATATATATTTCTATTCAAGAGGTTTTCTCATTCTTTAAGGATTTTGTAATACAAGTGGATGATTTTCTTCCTGGTATATGAAACAGTTTTCAGAGATTTTTATTTAAATATGTTATTTTTCTTATTTGTTCTGGATTATAGCTGATTTTTGACATTCAGGGACAATAGCAGTTTGTTTTAGTGAACATCCATGTAATTTATTCTTTATTTGTTGGGGTTATGTTAAATTATGTTATGTTATTATGTTATATTATGAAATTATGTTAAAATCCTGATTATGATCTGGTCAGAAGTAAGCCCCATTTCTCATTGCAGGGGGACTTTATATAGATACCCACAAACCCAAAATTTTAGTGCTAGTGATGAGTAATAACATGAGGTGTTTCTTGTAGTATAAATAGTTCAAGACATGCATCTCATATACCAAATTGGGCTTCTGTAATGAGTCTACTTTACTAATTTTCCACCAGAATTAACTCTCTTTAAACCATTCTTGCTTTTTGTCATATTTCAAAATGTGTTAGCTAATATTACTTTAAATAATCAGGGTATCATTTTTATCTTGCAAATTTATGCTGATCAAAAAATTTTCAAATTTGAAATGTTTATAAAAATGACTGTGTGACAGAATGGCAAACATAGTCTTTAAAATGTTTTAATTTTAAAAGCTCACAAGGCATTTAGAAAGGTAGTGCCTACCAGAAAAGCATTATCTTCAATATTATTTACCTGTTCATTGTGGAATTCACAAATTTGTTCACTTTTTTTTTGAAATTTGAATATGTGGGTCCTTATCATCAGAAAGGAATAGAAAAATGAAGGCAGTTTGGAGCTGAATAGAAGTTATTAATGAGCTTAGCTTTGACTGAAATGACAGATTAATGGCTAAATCTTCTTCTATAACAAGTCTGTTAAAACTTCTAGCTTGCTTCAGTAAATTCTTTTTGTCATTACAAATTGAAGGCAAAAGGCAAAGTAGTTTTAATTTCAATTTTGAAATTCAGACCTTAAATCTTTAGTGACCTTCATTCAGAACAAGGACTGGTTGTACTTCTTTGGAGCACTTAAAAAAAAAAATCTTATGGACATTATGAATCATGTAACACATAACATTTTCTTCTTTGTGTTGACTATTAAAAAAACACTGAATCAAATCGGTAGACTATATATTGGTATGCTATACATACCATATATCGGTAGGCTATATATGTGGTATGCCTCTGTAACTATCCTGACTTAGTCTCATCTTTTTTCTTATGCTGTTTGCCCTGATTTCCTCATCATTTTAGAAATTCTGTTGATAATAGTAATAATGATTAATAATTCATATTTATTTAATGCTTTTTATAAGCACTCTACAAATGTTAAATTAAACGTTTAATATCCCTTTGAGATAGGTATTTTCATTATCCCCATTTTATTGATGAAGTGTAGAGCAGTGCTACTCAAAGTTCAAGTCTGCAATGAAATTAGGAATTTGTATAGAATGGAATCAACTTTCTGCTTCCTTCGTCAAGAAAGTCATGCTATAAAAAAATTATCTGTTGAACTAAACAGTGTGCCTATTGACACAGTCAGTTTTCATTCTATGCAAGGAATTTAGTCCATTGCCAGTCTGGATGTTACTGAACCAAAACTTGGGTCTGTTCGCCCGCACGCATTAAAGCCGATCTACTGACACCAGGTTGTGGTGAAGAAAAGTGCAGTGTTTATTATAAGGAGCCATACAAGGAGTTTGGGATGGGTAATGCTCAAAAAACCCTAATTCCCTGATGGGTTTCAACAAAGCATTTTTAAAGGCAGGGTGAGGGAGGAGGGTCGCAGGGTACGTGATCAGCTTGTGCGTAACTCTCTGATGGCTTGATGGTGAGGTAACAGGGCAGTGTCACAGGGGTTAACATTATCAATCCTTAGGCACCAGTAGGTCTGGGGGCTATGTGCTCATGGTCATCAAGTAGTCAGTTTCTTCCATTTGGTGGGGGGTTTAGCATCTGTGAAACAACTCAGGAAATGTGCATCAGATACTATTATCTAGGTACTTCAGAGAGGAGCTAAAGCAGAGGATATGAGGGACGGGGTCTGTCCCAGGAAAGCCCCATAGGGTCCTGCTCGGTTACATGGAGACCAAACTTTGAGTAGCAATGTTCCAGAATAGTGTTTCTCAAACTACCTGTGATGAAGGACCATTGAGAGTGGATTTCTTTTTAAATGTTCAAAACTTGTGGCCTGATACTTTCATAAAATACAGTAAAAACATTGTGGTAATGTCAAAAGTTTCTCCGCATTTTCTGTAATTACCTTGTTTTGGACCAGTAACAAACAATTTTCGAACTGGCTTGGGCAGACCATGCTTTGAGAAGCACTAGTATAGAGCATATCTGTGTATGAATTGTGATTCTAGATTCTAATGAGAATTACAGTATCTTATTCAGTAGTAACATATGAGAATTGTCTGATTTGCATATGTGTAAACCTATGGCCACATGGTGGAGAATAGCAGAGTAAACATCTAGGTGTTAATCCTGTCTAGGATAAACACCACTGGTTTAACCAGTTTACATACGGCCAGTCAGAGCCAGGGAGTGAGTACGTATACAGGGCAGAATACCTGTAGGAAAAATGTTCACAGGATGGGAGTTTCCCCACTATATAGTTTAAGAACCCTGAGTCTTCACACACAATGGACTTGTTCTCACTGCAGGAAAGCATGATTTTCTGATTTCCTCAAACTTAAAGGTTGAGTGTCAGGTTGAAATTTCTGAACTTCACCCTGATGAAAGCCCTAACACAAGATCTCATCCACAGTGAGAAGGGGGAAGTGGGAACAAACATCCATGCCTACAAGGGACCGTTGTGGATATCCACCTACAGGTTATAGTACTGTGACTCTTTTCCTTACCCCAAAGGAGTGTGTGTCCTCACTTCCCCTCCCCCCATCTCCCTTGCCTTGCTTCTCTTTTTCTTGTTTCCATAGCACTTCTCTTCTAACGTCACTACACAATTTGCATACTTAGGTTTTGCCTCTTGTATCTCCTTGTAATTTCAGACTTTAGAACAGTGAGATATGAAATACAACATTCTGAGAATTTTCTCTGCTGGTGGGTGGAGGAGGGTGCGCCCAGCGAAGTTGCTCTTTCCATTGCCTTCCTTAATTAAGTCAGCTGTGGCACTTGTGGTTCCCGGTGCTACTGCTACCCAAGGAGCTCAGACTCCAGGCTGCCACTACCTCGCAGGACAAAAATCATCCGATCCTTGGCCATTTCCACATAATTTTGTACATCAAACAAAATTTTTTTCTCTTTATGTTTTTTTCTCTTTAAGGACACGGTACTGTCATGGTTAAAAACAGGGCATAAAGTTATTAGCTCCTCTCCTTAACCAACATTTTGACTTTGGACAAATGACTTCACCATTCTGTGTCTCATTTTTTTTTTATAAACTGAGGCTAATAAATCATAGGCTTGCTGTAGAGATGAAATAAGGAAACACACATAAAGCACCTGGCATGTTGTAAGCATTCAGTGAGTGGCAGCTATTATTATTATTATCTAGCTTTTATGGATGAATTTTAAACATGGCACAAAATTGTATTTTCATTTATTTTATTTTGACAGTATACCTCCTCTTCTGACCAACATTACTGAAATTTAAAGAACATTTTTCCTACCCTTTTATTATTGCTAGCCTGTTTCAAGTGTCCTCTACCTTTTTTGCACTGCCTCAATTCCTGGGTTATGATGTGTATGAACTACAGTAAAATAAAGCTAGTAGTTTTTCAATATTGGAAGTCCAACTGGTTAAAGACGACATGAAAACATATCTATACCTAAATCTATACCTGTATAAGGTTTTTTTTTTGTATAAGATTTTGAAAGGTATAATATATTGCTAACTTAAGATGGTTTTATTATTCTTCTTTAAAATTGAATTTTGATTTGTATTTTGGGGTTTTTCTTAAAATAAAATAAATGTAAACAAACTTCCTTTCTCAGAGCGAATAAAATGAATGTCAGTTTTCCTAGGATCTCCTGAGGGACTTGCAATGATATGAGACACGCTGCCTCCCATCTGTGTGTGTAGAGCCAGTTCAGAAAAAAAACTTTAATTACATTTGGTGTTAATGTTATTCACAAGAAGTCATGCCTTTTCATGGAGTTAAAAAACATTCTGATGAGAGCTTTGATAACTTCTTATATGTGTTTATTTTCATAGCTGGTGCTAACTGTCGATCATAAGTTCTAAGCCATGCAGAGGGAGAAGTGCCCTCAGGCAGCTCTTCTTTGTAGCCCACTGCAGAAAGACAGCTTGCCCCACTGCCCCTCCCCCACCTGCACCCCACCCCCATTTTTCACACGCAATTAGTTGGGGACCAAAGGAGAGGGGGCTTGGAACATAGGAGTATGGCCAGTACATAAGAGTGACTCAATAATTGTTGTTGAATTAATGAATGAACAAACTAGGAATATCAGAGCTAAATTTAACTATTCAGTTGTAGCAACTAGATAGCTGTCTGATACATTGTATTTCTACTCCTAATTGCTTTTTTTTTTAATTTTTAATTTTAATTTTTTGGCAGTGCTGCAAGGCTTTTGAGACTTTAGCTCCCTGACCAGGGATTGAACCCACGCCCTCGGCAGTGACAGCGTAGAGTCCTAACCACTGGACCGCCAGGGAATTCTCTAATTGCTTTTATTTTTAAATTTTTTCTTCCAGTTTTATTGAGATATGATTGACATAGGGCACCATATACATTTAAGGTGTGTAGCATAATTATTTGACTTACATACATCATGAAATCATTATCACAATAAGTTTAGTGAACATCCATCACCTCATATAGATAAAAAATTAAAGAAATAGAAAAGAATTTTTTTCTTGTGATGAGAACTCTTAGGGTTTATTCTCTTAACAGCTTTTATATGTAACTTATGTTGGTGTTAATTATATTTGTCAGGTTATGCATTATATCCCTTCTACTCCTAATGGCTTTTAAATTTTGGTTATCCTGCTTTATGGATGCTTTAATATTATAAGCTCCCTTTCATATTTGTACAATAAGACTTAGGCAAGATTGGTTTCAAGTGCATGGTGTACATGCAAGGAGAGCTCCTCTTGGGACTCAGGGCCAGTTCCAACTGTGCCTTGCTCTAAATGCAGCCTGCAGCGCTCGATTTATTCTGACAGTCTATAATAGACCACCAGAAAGGCTGGGACAGACATTTCCCCCAGCTTCCAAGACAGAAGAGAAAATGCTAAAAAGAAAATCCCTCAGCAGTTAGAGAAATCAGAGGGTGAATGGTTATGTACAGGCCAGCATGAAAGGCACCACAAAAGGAGATGAAGAAACTGAATTAGTTGTCCAGAGTTAGGACCTGTATCCAAGAAGGGCAAATGTTTTTAGGAGTGCGATTAAATTTACTTAATAAGTTTGTGCCAAATAATGTACCAAAAATACCTTTGGCCAGACCTTGATGATTGGCTAGTTAGAGAGAAGTTGATAGAAGGATAGCATGACATAGATGGCCCAGAATGTCCAAATATAGCCAAGGTCTCTCCTCTCTAAGGACTAAGCAAGCCTAGTGCTGCCTCGTTCTGAGAGCAAGTGAGCACTGGTTTATGGGATTTGCTAGTTTGTACCAGGTATAAAGTCAAAAGAGGGAGTGCTGTGCAGATTAATCAAGGGTGTCTAACTCCAAAGCAAAGGATGTTGACGTGGTAAGAAAGGCAAAGGAAGAACTAAGGAGATTGTAAATGCCATGAGAGCAGGGACCTTTTCTGTCTTATTCATTGCTCTGTTTTTAGCTCTTAGACTAGGACCAGACACATGGTAGATGCTCAATAAATAGTTTTGAACGATCATAGGAGCGCCTTCTTTTTATTTGTTTTTTGTTGTTGTTGTTGTTTTTTGCGGTACACGGGCCTCTCACTGTTGTGGCCTCTCCCGCTGCGGAGCACAGGCTCCTGACGCGCAGGCCCAGCAGCCATGGCTCACGGGCCCAGACGCTCCACGGCATGTGGGATCCTCCCGAACCGGGGCATGAACCCGCGTCCCCTGCATCGGCAGGCGGACTCCCAACCACTGCACCACCAGGGAAGCCCATGGAGCGCCTTCTGACAGATTAAGTGTAAGGTCAGTTATGTGCGAGGATTATTGCGTTATCAATTAAATTTATGCCTAGATTTCTCCCTATATCCCTCTGGAATATTTTAAGATAATTAAGTATGTATTGAAGGAGTATGTTAGGTAATTGTAGGATATAGTTGCTATGATTTATGGTGTGGGACAAGGGATGGTTTAGTATATTCGCAAGAGAGGAAAGTATTGGGTATGAGGCCTGTATAGCCTCTGAGAAGTTGGGTAGCCTGTGAAGGCCTCCTGCTCGTTTGTACTAGGCCACATGGCAAATAGATCTAACCCCATGTACTTTTATGTTTTAATCTCTATACGTATAACTCTAAGGGATGGGAGAAGGGAGTGGCTAGGAAACAGCAGAGGATCCTAGGATTAACATCGTCTACATAGTCATAACATCATCTACAAAGATTATACCTAGAAGTGAATGGGGCCTCACTTGTGGTTCCCATTTCCATAAGAGATTCAATCTACTGCTAGATCAGTTCTTCAGGTGCCGGCTTTGGTGTCTGAAAAGTTTTTTAGGAAAGTGGCTCGGGTCACCAGTAGAGGCTTTTCAGGGGCTGGGGAAGGGTTAGGAGGAATTTTGGATTTGGGTATAAAGAGACTTGTGACACTGGGTCAGAGTGCTCAGAGCCTGACAAAGTAGCCCTTCAGGCTCTGATGGGATATCTACAAAGTATGTAGAATATTCTAGAACACAGGGGTTTGGGGGAGGTAAATGACCAACAGAACAGACAATTTATTCACCTGTCAGTCACAAGTGAAAATCTTCTAAGGGAAAATCTGAAATTGAGAGATCTACTCTGTTACATGAACCAAAGATATGACTTGAAAAACGTGGAATCATGGCACCAATGAATGAGGCAGGGAATTTGGACGGTGAATTGGTGTGGGAAGAAGGATGGTCATTTTGGTTTTAGAAATTCTGAGTTTAAAAAATGACAGCACGGCATGTTGAAATGTGTAGTAGGTAGCTAGGAAGAACAGAGGAAAGCTTAGGCGAGAAGATAAGTTAAGGGTCATTTGCTCTTTGTCCAACTACTCTGGGAAAGCAATGAACTGCAGACACATTTAGCCTGTTACTACATGGGTTTTTAGGCCCTTTACCTGTGTGTGGTCCAAGAGCACAGAGCATTGCTGTGACGAGTGGAATGGTGAGAATACAAAGCAGTGACTTCATTTATTAGAATGAGATTCTAAGAACAAGAGTCACAGATAAGCAATTTTCTTTGCTAATTTTTTTTTTTCTTAAGAACTTCTCATTATTCTCAAGGTTCTATCAGGAAATATATGCTCGAAACCAAACAAAAACGTCTCACTGCTTATGGAGAAATGCATCAGGGTGGCCGATGGTTGAAAAAAAGAGTCTTATATAGAGCACCAAATGTTCTAGTAATCCTCCAAACCATGCCGGTTTACTTAAAATTTCTTTCACAATTCTCGTTAGACTCATGCAGTAAATAAATTAAGTACCTTTCCCACTGGGAGTTTTTTAGAAACACTTAATGAAGTAAATGCCACAGTGTTAGATCAGAGGGGAGCCATGCTATTGAATTATTTTTAGCATGCATTTCTAGCTTAATTTTTTGTTGGTTTCTTTTGATCTGGGTGCAACTCTTAGCCAGATAATATGGTTCAGGGAACAGAGGATAGGGTGAGAAAGAGATTTGCGTTTAAAGTCTAGTACACATAGCCAAGAAAAGCCACTTTTTTCTCAAAGGTTAAAAAATTTTATTTGATAAGAATACCTCTCTAAATATCAAAATGGCCGTATCGGGCACAGCTAAAGAGACATACTATTAACTCATTACCCTTGAATGTTTGGAAAAATTCTTTATGCTTAATTTTAACTATACTGTCCTTTTAAAGAAAAGTATTATTATGTACTATTAAAAAATAAACATACTTAATAAATATTTTAAACTGTAGCTTAATCTTTATAATTAAGAAAGCTTTTTGAGATCTTGAAAGGCCTTAAATCATCATCAGAAGAATTAATAATTATTATAACATAAATGTGCATAAGTGTTTGTTAATCGAATTTCTGATTTTAAAAATTCCTTAAAAAAAACTATAGGCACATTCTTTGAATAACTGAAAGCAGTTACTAAAGAAATCAAAAGTTAAAGTTTTGGGGAGTAAAGACAATGTAAAAATGCATCAGAGAAGATGCATTGTGCCTGGAAACAAACTGTGTCTGGTGGGAAATCTTAAATTTTGATTAATTTACTTTCTGAGCAACTTAAGAATTAATGAAATATAAAATTAGATAAATTACAGCAATAATTTTCCACCATTGAATTGTTCAACAGACTCTTATAATTTTCCAGTGGTGTACTTTTAGAAGTATGAGATTTTATTCTGGAAGGAAATAAAAAACCCAGAGTTGGTTTTCTTTTTGCACGGAACTCTATAATATTTCTGTACACTGTCTCAACAAGGAGTGGTGCTCCTGATTGTAACTTGCAGCCTATAGAGAGCTCAGTCCAGCCTTTTTGCAATCTCCAGGTAGTCAAAAAGTATTGAAAGGTGTAATGGGAAACAAGGTGGAAAATGGCAGTATCCTACGTTACAGGCCAAATGGATAACCCCAAGAGAAAGATTTTGACAGCCATAAATATTTCATCTCTCGGGACCCTGATGCTACCGTGTGAGAACAATTTAGTTGGAAAGATCATCAATAATTAGGCGACATCTCTATCACACCTTTTACTGAGTTGAAATTTCGCTGACATGAATAATAAGGGGTCTTGTTTGACATTTAACAGTTTAATTAATTTGTTTCCTAAAGTGAATGATGTTTTACACTGTGATTTTTCAATACGCCATCTCCATATACTTGAATTTTTTTTCTTTTGCTTTTCTTAGGAAACCATTTCGTTTTCCTTTTCACTTTATAAATTACCTACCCATCTTGACTCTGGTGCTAGCTAGTGTTTGGTGGGGCTTAGGGGGTGGGGCTAGGGTTTGGAAAATTGGGGAAGTGCTGCAGATCTTCTCCTCTAAAACTATTCAGTTTTAGAGGAGAAGCAATGTAGGAGTATGGAAAAGAAAAAAGAAAACACTTTTTTTTTTTTGAGTAAATGGTGTTTTGTTGTTGTTGTTAGACCAAAACACAAGTCTTGTCTCTTTGGTCACTCTAGTCATGAAGGATCATCAAGGGGCCATTATGTGTAGTCACACCTGTCATGTGGTATAACTATTTGTACTATTTCTTATATGTTACTGACTTTATTGGTTTCTGCATACCTTCAAGGTATGTTGCATATGAATGTGATATCTGCAGTGCTTGTTTTTGAAAATAAAACACATAATGTTTGGTAAAGGTCACTTCTAAAACAGCTGCTATGAAAGTAGGAGGAATAATCCAGCGTGACAATAGAAAACATGAATCTACTATGTATTCTTGCAAGTAGAAATAGATTTTTGAAAAGTTAGTCAACACAGTTACGTTATTTACTCTAATTGCCCCTATACAAACCTCAACCCTCCACCTTAAACTCTTTCCCTTTGCAAAGAGTTTTTTAAAAAAACAAAAAACAAAGGTGTGTGGGAAAGCCATTTCTCTCCCACTTGAACCTGTAGGACATCAAGGTAAATAATACATGGGTATTCTTTAGAGTACAAGTGTCCTTCACTGTCTGATTACAATGTATATTTCTGATTGTGGGAGCTTAGATGGGTAGATGTACCCAGATGAAATCGAGTGAGTGCGTGTTTGTGACAAGTGTGAGTAGGAAGAATGTCTTTGAACATGTCATCCTGAAGAGACAATGCTGAAGTAGTGCAGGTTGAAAACTGAAATGGGAAGGTAGTCTGCAGCTTTGGGGGGAAAGACAATCCAGGACACACCTCTCACATGATACATCTTTCCTTGTTATCTGCTCTTATTTTGTAATGGTGCCGAAAAAGTATAACAGGTGCCACTACTTTCCTGAGCTGTTTTAGGGCCAAATATGATGAAAATGATATGGAACTGATTTTAACTATTAAACCTCTCAGATGGATAAACTATTAATACTATCGCAAGACACCATGAGATGCTTCTCCATAATAGAGTGCTAGGAAAGTTGAAATTGCTGCTGTTGTGTATCTCAGACTTGTTAAATCTGTTCCAGATCCATGGTGAGGTAGATTGCTTCCTTCCACGGATGGAAATTAAACATTTTTCCCCTGCACATGTGTTTATAAATAAGCTGAGACATAAACTCTTCCTTTGGAACATATTTTGAAGCAGAGATGTGTGTTCATAGAGAATATTATGTGTATTACTTAAATGTTTCTCTTTTCAAAACAGCTGGTTTCCTGTTTGTAATTTTGAACCTGTATAATTTTTATCATGATTTTCTTTTCCTCTGAACTGAAAGACCATCTAATAAATGAAAATACTTTTTATTCATTTTTATTAAGTGCTTTTCTCTGTCTGCCTTAGTACATGTATAGCAAAGTATCAAGAATAATTTACTAAAGATAATTAAGCACAAGCCTTGAGTGAATTTCTTCTGCCACAAAGACTTAAATGAAATCGTTGAGTCAGCATGGTTTGGATTAAAAAAAAATCTTTGACATAAGGCATAGGAGATGTATATTTACTAAATACTTTTACTATGTGCCAGGCACTGCGCTTAGAACTCAACATAACATTATCTCATTTGGTTCCAACAACCCACGAGGTAGTTTCTATTATAATGTTTTTATTTTGTACACAAGGAAACCAAAGCATTTAAAATCACTATGCAATACTTCCATTCATCAACACTTCCACTACACAGCAAAGGTCTACTTTCCTGGAGGTTCCAGTGACATCTCTGGTACATTCTTCCTTTAAGCCCTCACTGTTAGCCTCTAGGGTCCTAATCCAAAACCAGTGCCATGTGGTTCAGATTTTGTTACAACAGTACCATGCTTCCAGCAGCTAACTTTGTTCTGGTTATCTTCGTTACATTAAAAAATCATACCAACCTTAGTGGTGTAAAACCACAACAATTTTATTATGCTCATAGATTTGGTGGATGAAGAGTTTGGGGAGGGTACAGCAGGGATGGCTCTTCTCTGCTCCATGATGTCTTGGATCTTTGCTGGTTAAGACTTGAATGGCTGAGGGCTGGAGGATTGTCTTCTAAGATGCTTTCTTTGCTTACGTGTCTGATACCTGAGCTGGGACCATTTAAAGGCTGGCTTAAGTGGTACTGTTGATTGGAGTACCTTTATATGATCTCTCTATGTGGCTTGGGCTTCTTCAGCATTGTGCTGGGTTCTAGGAGGGAGGGTCCTGCAAGGAGGCCTCTAAAGAGCAAGCCTTACAGGAGCAAGGATCAAGCACAGGTTGTATGACGCTTCTTACCTAGCCTCAGAAGTCACAGTATTGCTTCCACCGAACTCTTGGTTGAAGCAGTCACAAGCCTGCCCACATTCAAGGGAAGGGGACATAGAATACACCTCTTGATGGGAAGAGTATCAAAAGATTGGGGGTTCATGTTTTTAAATCACCCCAGGGCTTCCTTGGTGGCGCAGTGGTTGAGAGTCCGCCTGCCGATGCAGGGGACACGGGTTCGTGCCCCGGTTCGGGAAGATCCCACATGCCGCGGAGCAGCTGGGCCTGTGAGCCATGGCTGCTGAGCCTGCACGTCCGGAGCCTGTGCTCCACAACAGGAGAGGCCACAACAGTGAGAGGCCCGCGTACCGCAAAAAAATAAATAAATAAAATAAAATCACCCCAGGGATGGTAAAATTCTGGGGGGTAATACAGTCTGGGTTTGTGGTCCAGTAGCTTCCTTCCAACACCCCAGACCCTGACTCCCACCCATGCCTCATCCAGGAGTTTCTTCCAGGGCTAAATGCAGCTTTCAAGATATTATATATTTTATTAAGGATGAGAGCATTTCTATCCAAAGGTGGTATTATTATTATTATTATTATTGCCTTCCTTTTGCTAATGGTCTTCTCCTACTTATTTTTCTCATCTTCCTCCCTTTCTTCTTCTTCCTCCTTCTTCTTTGTCCTTCTTTTCCTCCTCTTCCTCTACTTCAGTGGTGCCCAACCTTTTTGGCACCAGGGACCGGTTGTGTGGAAGACAATTTCTCCACGGACTGGGGAGGGGGCGATGGTTTTGGGATGATTCAAGCGCATTACATTTATTGTGCGCTTTATTTCTGTTATTATTACATTGTAATATATAATGAAATAATTATACAACTCACCATAATGCAGAATCAGTGGGACCCCTGAACTTGTTTTCACTTGCCACTCACTGATAGGGCTTTGATATGAGTCTGCAAGCAGTTGATTTATTATGGTCTCTCTGCAGTCAAACCTCTCTGCTCATGATAATCTGTATTTGCAACCACTCCCCTCAGATCCACCTAGATCATCAGGCATTAGATTCTCATGAGGAGTACACAACCTAGATCCCTCGCATGCGCAGTTCACAGTAGGGTTCTGGTACCAGTCTGTGGCCCGGGGGTTGGGGAACCCTGCTTTACTTCTCTTCCTCTTTCCTTCTCCCTCATCATCTTCTTCATCATAAAGCAGTATGTTCTGGGCATCCCTTAGTATCTGTTCATTTTTTGCTGTTGTTGTTCAGTGGTTGTTAGCTCTAAAGACATCTGAAATCTATAATATATCTCAAGCTGTAAAATCTGAAAAGAGGACAAGAACACAATGGAGAAATAAACAGCATAAAAAGCTAGAATGAATATCAGAGAGCATTTTCAACCTGCAAGTGCACTGTATCAGTAAGGAGTAAAGTTGAAGGAAATGCTTATAAAACAATATATAGTTTGTTGTTTTAACTTCCAGGGAGATAAAGTATGAGAAGCTAGTTGGACTCCCCAATTCCCCAAGGGTAACTGGTACATGGTATTTCTGGTACAAATGAGAGAAGGAAACTGCCAACCTCATACAGATCTTCTTATCCTGTCAGTGCAAATCACGTAAAATGTGAATGGAGGGCTTCCCTGGTGGCGCAGTGGTTGAGAGTCCGCCTGCCGATGCAGGGGACACGGGTTCGTGCCCGGGTCCGGGAGGATCCCACATGCCGCGGAGCGGCTGGGCCCGTGAGCCATGGCCGCTGAGCCTGCGTGTCCGGAGCCAGTGCTCCGCAGCAGTGAGAGGCCCGCGTACCGCAAGAAAAAAAAAAAAAGAAAATGAATGGAATTGGGGGAGGTGTATTGGCCAGAAGAATCTGTGAGTATTCCATGAGTATAGAAAAGCACAAGTTTATGGCACCCATTTCTTGAGCTCTTGAGTCATTTGTCAGTCATGCATGCTAATGGGGAAGAATGGTGACATCAGTACTCAAATATAGTTGTTTTAGGGTTATGCTTTGCTTGCTTCGTATTGTTTGAGCCCATACCAATTTATATTGTAAGAAATAAAGTAGGACCCATCTAGATAGCAGGTAAATAATCAGTAATCAGCTTAATATTTAAAACTTTAAGCTGATAATCCACTAAGTGAACAGTGCCTTTGCAAAAGAGAGGAGAAATTTTTAAACTTGGAAATTAACTGAGTCAGGATGGCACATGTGAAGTTGAACAGGAATTTTAAAAGAGCATTTTTCAATAACTCAAATAGCTTGTGTCACAGAAGTCCACAATAATTTAAAATGTCAATGCAAACTTAACTACCTTGAGATTCTTCTGCCATGCACTCCCGTTAACACCCCTACCTGCCCTAGTCTAACACTTTAAACATTAATGTAATTGTTTACATTGTCTACTTCCCTTGTTAGACTGGAAGCTCCTTGGGGAACCCTAAGAGTACCTTGTTTATTTCTGTATCCTCAGTACCTGTACATATCTTGTAAATAAATAAACACCAGAGCTTGAGAATTCTGTCCTTCACCTAATCAGTGATGCCCCAAGGTACTGAGGATTCCTTTTTTTGCAGTTCGCTAAGCCTTACTTTATGCTCTAGAAAGCTTTGTATATCCCTCAGTTAGCATTTATATCATTCTGTTGGAATTATTTGTTTACTTACCTGTGTATGACAATAGACTGGGAGCTCCTGGTGGGCAAAATTCATGAATCCCCTGGGTCTGGCATCATGCTTGGAATTAAGCATTTATTTGTGGAATTGCTAAATGAGTGAATGATTTTCTTTTTCTGTTTTTCTTCTAAACAATAGACATCATGCCTCCTAAGATCTTTTTTTTTACTCTAAGTAGTTTAAGAGACTGCATGAGTGCAAAGTATCGTAATAAAATGACCAGTTTAGCTTGTTAAACATCCCTTTGCATTATTTTCATTTACTATTCATTTAAAACCTTTTATATGAAAATAAGTGAGATTAAGATATTCAGCAAATAGTAGTAGTTATAGTAATAGTAGTAGCAGTAGTACTAAAAATATTTTTAGACATTTATAAAAATTTCAAGCTAGATGATACAATTATATACTAAATTAGATTACTGTTATTAAAACTGTCCATGTTTGGCTTCTTGATGACTAACATCCAACTGCAACCATTAGAAAAAGTATTCCTTCCTTTTGAAAATTTCACTGCACATTTTCACAGGAAAGATTATAATCATTTCTATTTTTTTGAGTGTTATGTGCTTTACACTATCCTATGTCATGCAACCCTTATCATAATTTTATTAGGTGGGAATCATTGTACTTATTTTATAGGTGAGAAACTGAGGCTGAAAGAGAAAAATTCATTTGTTTGAGGTCAGCAGCTAATAATTAGCAGAGCTAGAGTTCAAACCTGGGTCTGTCAGATCCCAAACCTGTTGTCTTAAGCGGTATGTGTCTTTTCCAAGATTTCAGACTGGAATTTTGTCCCAGTAAATTGAATATAAATATGTAAATAATCTTATAAAATTAATAGCTACTATATTAGAAAATGCATAATGCTAAGGATATTCATAGGTAATTTTCTACTTTTTTTTCTATATATAGGGATAAAATGCCCCAAGCCTGTTTTTTTAATAAGACCTTTATTAAGGTATAATTCACATACCATATAATTTACCCCTTTAAAGTGTATAATTCAGTGGGTTTTAGTATGGTCACAGAGTTTTATAACCATCACCACAACCAGTTTTAGAACATTTTCGTCACCCCAAAAGAAACCCTACACCCATTAGCAGTTACTCTCCATTTCCTCCCAAGCCCCCTTCCCTAGGCGATCACCCCAAATCTTTTTTAATGTCCTGAAATATTCTAAGATTGTTTACACTTGGAGACACTTACAGAGCTTTAGGAAGCAGCAGTATTCTGATTTTGTACAGCATGTTCATGAGTGTTTTGTACAGTTTTTTCTTTTCTTTTAAATAGACTACCTTCTAAAGTAGTTTGAGGTTCACTGCAAAGTTGAACAGAACGTACAGAGATTTCTCATCTTCCCCCTTCCCCCACATATGCACAGCTGCCCCACTCTCAACCTCCTGCAGTAGAGTGGTACATTCATGGTAATCGATGAAGCTACACGACATGTTGTCACCCAAAGTCCATAGTTTACATTGGTGCTCACTCCTGGTGTTGTACATTCTATGGGTTTGGACAAATGTATAACAACATATGTATCCACCATTATGGTATCACACAGACTGGTTTCACTGCCCTAAAAATCCTCTGTGTTTCACCTATTTATCCCTTATAGTTCTTTTTAAAACTGTAGAATTACAGAATTCATAATGGAAAGGGATTTAGAGATAATTTAGTCCAACCAACCAATTGGGAACAATCTAGTAGGAATTCTCAGTCTCTTCAGCTAGGTTTATTCTTTTTTTTTTTTAATTGAAGTATAGTTGATTTACAATGTTGTGTTAGTTTCAGGTGGACAGCAAAGTGATTCAGTTGTGCGTGTGTGTGTGTTTGTGTATATACACATATATATTCTTTTTCAGACTCTTTTCCATTATAGGTTATTATAAAATATTGACTATAGTTCCCTGTGCTATACAGAAGGTCCTTGTTGTTTAGCTGAATTTATTCTTTATTTTCTTATTGGCTGTCATAGATATAAGCATTTTCTTCTTTTCTTTTGTAGTTCCCCTCTCCTGAGAACAAATGGTCATGTCCTAATTTACAGTGAGCCAGGCAATAAATTTTAGAATTTAACAAGAAAATAGTATGTCCTTAATTCTTATTTTATCAGTAATAAAAAAAACTTTTTATAACAGAAAATTTCAAAAATATACTACAGGGACTTCCCTGGTGGCACAGTGGTTAAGAATCCTTCTGCCAATGCAGGGGACATGGGTTTGAGCCCTGGTCCAGGAAGATGCCACATGCCACAGAGCAGCTAAGCCCATGCTCCAGAACTACTAAGCCTGTGCTCTAGAGCCCACAAACCACAACTACTGAGCCCGCATGCCACAACTACTGAAGCCTGCGTGCCACAGCTACTGAAGCCTGCATGCCTAGAGCCCGTGCTCTGCAACAAGAGAAGCCACCACAGTGAGAAGCCCACGCACTGAAACGAAGAGTTGCCACAACTCACCGGTAACTAGAGAAAGCCGCGCGCAGCAATGAAGACCCAAAGCAGCCAAAAATAAATATATTAATTAATTAATTTTAAAAGTACGCTATAATAGAGAGAAACTTTCAAAAATACACAATGGTAGGGCGCACAACATGTAATATACTGAATCCTCACCTGTTCCCTAGTTATCAATACATGGTCAACCACTTTTCATCTGTCCTTCTATGCGTTGCCACCCTCTCCCCAACTGTCTCAGACATCATTCATTTCATCCATACATATTTCAGTATGTATTTTAAAAGATACAGCCTTTCAGAAAAAAATTAACACAATGCCATTATCATACCTTAAAAATTGCCAGTAATTCCTTAATGTCATCAAATATCTAGTCATTGTTCAAATTTCCCTGAATGCATCAACTTTAAAAAAAAAAAAGCTGTCAGTTTGTTTGAATTGGGATCCAAACAACATCCACCCACTGCATTTTAATCTATGGTTTTAATCTATGGTTTCCTCTCTGTTGTTTCCCCCTCTCCCTTGAGTCTTATTTGTTAAAGAAACTGGTCGTTCTTCTTGCTGTTTTTCACATTCAGGATTTGCTCATTGCATCTCCGTGGTATTGTCTAATATATTTTTCTCCTGTAAACTGGTAGTTAGCTTAAAAAACTTGATCTGTTTTAGGTTCATTTTTTTGGCAAGAATATTCCGTTGGTGGTATTCTGCATTTTCATTTCAACCGAGTATCTGGTTGTCTCTGTTTTGTGATATTAGTGGCCGTTATTTCATTAGGGGTTTGCAAAGCGGTGATATTTTTTTATTTTGGAATATTTATTTTTGCCTGTGTCGGGTCTTAGTTGTGGCACACAGGAGCTTTCGTTGTGGTATGCAGGCTTCTCTCTAGTTGTGGCATGCAGGCTCATGGGCTCAGTAGTTGTGGTGCTCGGGCTCTCTAGTTGTGGCGCATGGGCTCCATAGCATATGGGCTCTGTAGTTGCGGCATGCAGCTTCCTAGTTGTGGTGTGCAGGCTCAGTAGTTGCAGCGTGTGGGCTTAGTTGCCACGCGGCATGTGGGCTCTTAGTTCCCCGACCAGGGATCGAACCTGCGTCCCCTGCATTGGAAGGTGGATTCTTAACCACTGGACCACCAGGGAAGTCCCAAAGTGGTGATATTCTGATGCCTTTATCTTTCTTCACTTATTAGCTGGAATACTTCCATAAAGAGAAACTTTCTCTTATTGATAACCTGTAGTACAGTTCTTATAGGAAAGGCAGACTAAATGCTTGATTTCTTTCTCTTTACCCTTTTTCAGAATAATGAATCAGTTCCCTAGCATGCTCTAAAGGAGACCAAGGAGGTTATATTTGGTTTGTATTTTTAGTATCAATATGAACTCGTAGCTTTTTAACCTATTTGATGTGTTTCAATCCATGGCAGTTATTATTCTATTTGATACTCAAACTTGAAAATGACCATAAAATTTAAAAATTGGATCCGTTTAGGGTGATTCTGTTTGAAATGGTTTTCACCCATAGAATTTAATAAATAAAAAAGCTTCCCTGTGTAGCTACACAGGATTTTTCCAGGAATATATCTAATACATAAAGTGGATTGAACCTGCATAGGGCCTTTATTATGCATATATACTTACATGAATGTGTTTGTGTGTATCTCTGGGACTATGTATGGTATCCTAAGGAATGATTACATATTCACCTTTATAAAAGAGGTCCAAGTCATCTGCTTTGGGCTGGAATTGTTTCTAAGGTGAGAGCCATTCTGTAGCAGCCCTTCTGGACCTTGAACATGAGCACAGCCTCCTTCGAATAAGTTCCTTGGCTCTGACCACAGGAGAGGAGCCAGGCTAACACTCAGTGATTTGTCAGGTTTACCTGCATTTTCATAGTATTTCTATAAAAGAAATTTGTCCTAAGTATCAAATTGCTGATTTTTCCAGTGACAGAAAGGTTTCATGGGGACTTCTGTTGTTATTTACATGTATATGGAGAAAATTGCAATCTGTGAGTAATTTGAGAAATTTCAACAGTTTCAGCAGTAGTGATCTAGAAATTGAATGGGTTTCAAACACAGTGTTCCAGTGCAGTGCTGCATATATAATGTATGTGCAGCATATGCTGAGGTCTTTTTCAAAACATTTACATTAAACCTGTCAGGTATTTATGAATAGCAAAAATTAATTTCCCCTAGTTCTGTCATCAGTTAGAGAAATGGATTTTAGCATAGAAGACTGTCAGTGTTTCCTGCACACCACAACAGCTCACTTCAATGTCATAGTATTACACCAGGTGGCCTTCTAAGAGTCAGCTTAATGTGATTTCAAATGATAGGGTAGAGAATGTGAGGGAAATTAAAATAGTATCATACTTATGATTTAAAAGCAAGTTAATTACAAGGGCTTGTTAATAAACAAAGAAAAATTCAGGATGTATTATCTGTTACATAGCGTATCGATAACAAGTGTGATGCTTTGAAAACAAAAAAATCTACCACTATGTGACTTTGAGATGACTTAAAAATATTGAATTAAATTGTTGACCAATGTGTTAGTCTACTAATGGCCTTATAGCATTTGAACGAATTTCTGGATATTCATTTTAGCTCTTAAGGCACTTCTAAAAAGCATTGTTTAACCAAAAAGATTAGCTACATTGTTGGCATTTTATCTAGAAAATCCCTGATGATGCGTTTGATGTGAATGATTCTAACAACACTGGACTTTGTCAATGTTCAGTCAATGCATTTTCTCCAACTGATTACTTTTACATTTCTTAAAGGACCAAAACACATGCAATATCACTATTACTTTTAAAGCAAGACACATTTCACTTGCTGAATGATTTAGTGTTTTTGATGGTCATGGGTAATGTTCCTTCCCAATGCTCCTGTCTTATATATTAGAGAAAAGGAAAGAGGATGGTATCTGATGTGGGGTTTTTTTTTGCGTTTTTGCATTTTATTTTATTTTATTTATTTTTTTATATAGCAGGTTCTTATTAGTCATCCATTTTATGCACATCAGTGTATACCTGTCAATCCCAATATCCCAATTCATCACACCACCACCCACACCCGCCACTGCTTTCCCCCCTTGGTGACCATACGTTTGTTCTCTACATCTGTGTCTCAATTTCTGCCATGCAAACTGGTTCATCTGTACCATTTTTCTAGATTCCACATATGTGCATTAATATGTGATATTTGTTTTTCTCTTTCTGATTTACATCACTCTGTATGACAGTCTCTAGATCATCCACGTCTCTACAAATGACCCAATTTCGTTCCTTTTTATGGCTGAGTAATATTCCATTGTATATATGTACCATATCTTTATCCATTCATCTGTTGATGGGCATTTAGGTTGCTTCCATGACCTGGCTATTGTAAACAGTGCTGCAACGAACATTGGGGTGCAGGTTTCTTTTTGTTTGTTTTTGTTTATGTTTTTTGCGGTATGCGGGCCTCTCACTGCTGTAGCCTCTCGCGTTGTGGGGCACAGGCTCCGGACACGCAGGCTCAGCGGCCATGGCTCACAGGCCCAGCCGCTCTGCGGCATACGGGATCCTCCCGGACTGGGACACGAACCCGTGTCCCCTGCACCAGCAGGCGGACTCTCAACCACTGCGCCACCAGGGAAGCCCACATGTTTCTTTTTGAATTATGTTTTTCTCAGGGTACATTGACAGTAGTGGGATAGTTGGATCATATGGTAATTCTATTTTTAGTATTTTAAGGAACCTCCATACTGTTCTCCATAGTGGCTGTATCAATTTATATTCCCACCAACAGTGCAAGAGGGTTCCCTTTTCTCCACACCCTCTCCAGCATTTGTTTTTTGTAGATTTTCTGATGATGCCCATTCTAACTGGTGTGAGGTGATACCTCATTGTAGTTTTGATTTGCATTTCTCTAATAATTAGTGATGTTCAGCAGCTTTTCATGTGCTTCTTGGCCATCTGTATGTCTTCTTTGGTGAGAGGTCTGTTTAGGTCTTTTGCCCATTTTTGGATTGGGTTGTTTGTTTCTTTAATATTGAGCTGCATGAGCGGTTTATATATTTTGGAGATTAATCCTTTGTCCATTGGTTCGTTTGTAAATATATTCTCTCATTCTGAGGGTTGTCTTTTTGTCTTGTTTGTAGTTTCCTTTGTGGTGCAAAAGCTTTTAAGTTTCATTAGGTCCCATTTGTTTATTTTTGTTTTTATTTCCATTACTCTAGAGGTGGATCAAAAAAGATCTTGCTGTGATTTTTGTCAAAGAGTGTTCTTCCTATGTTTTCCTCTAAGATTTTTATAGTGTCCAGTCTTACATTTAGGTCTCTAATCCATTTTGAGTTTATTTTTGTGTATGGTGTTAGGGAGTGTTCTAATTTCATTCTTTTACATGGAGCTGTCCAGTTTTCCCAGCACCACTTATTGAAGAGACTGTCTTTTCTCCACTGTATATCCTTGCCTCCTTTGTCATAGATTAGTTGACCATAGGTGCGTGGGTTTATCTCTGGGCTTTCTATCCTGTTCCATTGATCTATATTTTTGTTTTTGTGCCAGTACCATATTGTCTTGATTACTGTAGCTTTGTAGTATAGTCTGAAGTCAGGGAGTCTGATTCCTCCAGCTCCATTTTTTTTTCCATCAAGACTGCTTTGGCTGTATAAAAAAATAAAATAAATAAAATTAAAAAAAAAAAGACTGCTTTGGCTATTCAGGGTCTTTTATGTCTCCATACAAATTTTAAGATTTTTTGTTCTAGTTCTGTAAAAAATGCCAATGGTAATTTGATAGGGATTGCATTGAATCTGTAGATTGCTATGGGTAGTATAGTCATTTTCACAATATTGATTCTTCCAATCCAAGAACATGGTATATCTCTCCATCTGTTGGTATCATCTTTAATTTCTTTCAACAGTGTCTTATAGTTTTCTTCATACAGGTTTTTTGTCTCCCAGGTAGGTTTATTCCTAGGTATTTTATTCTTTTTGTTGCAATGGTAAATGGGAGTGTTTCCTTAATTTCTCTTTCAGATTTTTCATCATTAGTGTATAGGAATGCAAGAGATTTCTGTGCATTAATTTTGTATCCTGCAACTTTACCAATTCATTGATTAGCCCCAGTAGTTTTCTGATGGCATCTTTAGGATTCTCTATGTATAGTATCATGTCATCTGCAAGCAGTGACAGTTTTACTTCTTCTTTTCCAATTTGTATTCTTTTTGTTTCTTTTTCTTCTCTGATTGCCGTGGCTAGGACTTCCAAAACTATGTTGAAAAATAGTGGCAAGAGTGGACATCCTTGTCTTGTTCCTGATCTTAGAGGAAATGGTTTCAATTTTTCACCATTGAGAATGATGTTTGCTGTGGGTTTGTCATATATGGCCTTTATTACCTTGAGGTAGGTTCCCTCTATGCCCACTTTCTGGAGAGTTTTTATCATAAATGGGTGTGGAATTTTGTCAAAAGCTTTTTGTGCATCTATTGAGATGATCATATGGTTTTTATTCTTCAATTTATTAATATGGTGTGTCACATTGATTGACTTGCATATATTGAAGAATCCTTGCATCCCTGGGATAAATCCCACTTGATCATGGTGTATGATCCTTTTAATGTGTTGTTGGAATATGTTTGCTAGTATTTTGTTGAGGATTGTTGCATCTATATTCATCAGTGTTATTGGTCTGTAATTTTCTTTTTTTGTGACATCTTTGTCTGGTTTTGGTATCAGGGTGATGGTGGCCTCATAGAATGAGTTTGGGAGTGCTTCTTCCTCTGCAATTTTTTGGAAAAGTTTGAGAAGGATGGGTGTTATCTCTTCTCTAAATGTTTCATAGAATTCACCTGTGAAGCCATCTGGTCCTGGACTTTTGTTTGTTGGAAGATTTTAAATCACAGTTTCAGTTTCATTACTTGTGATTGGTCTGTTCATATTTTCTATTTCTTCCTGGTTCAGTCTTGGAAGCCTACACCTTTCTAAGAATTTGTCTATTTCTTCCAGGTTGTCTGTTTTATTGGCATAGAGTTGCTTGTAGTAGTCTCTTAGGATGCTTTGTATTTCTGCGGTGTCTGTTGTAACTTCTCCTTTTTCATTTCTAATTTTATTGATTTGAGTCCTCTCCTTTTCCTGGATGAGTCTGGCTAATGGTTTATCGATTTTGTTTACCTTCTTGCCGAACCAGCTTTTAGTTTTATTGATCTTTGCTATTGTTTTCTTTGTTTTTATTTCATTTATTTCTGCTCTGATCTTTATGATTTCTTTCCTTCTACTAACTTTGGGTTTTGTTTGTTCTTCTTTCTCTAGTTCCTTTAGGTGTAAGCTTAGATTGTTTATTTGAGATTTTTCTTGTTTCTTGAGGTAGGCTTGTATAGCAATAAACTTCCCTCTTAGAACTGCTTTTGCTGCATCCCATCAGTTTTGGATCATCGTGTTTTCATTGTCATTGGTCTCTAGGTATTATGTGATTTCCCCTTTGATTTCTTGAGTGATCTCTGGGTTATTTAGTAACATATTGTTTAGCCTCCATGTGTTTGTGTTTTTTACGTTTTTCCCCCTTTAATTGATTTCTAATCTCATAGCATTGTGCTCAGAAAAGATGCTTGATATGATTTCAATTTTCTTAAGTTTACTGAGACTTGATTTGTGACCCAAGATGTGATCTATCCTGGAGCATGTTCCATGTGCACTTGAGAAGAAAGTGTAATCTGCTCTTTTTGGATGGAATGTCCTATAAATATCAATTAAATCTATCTGGTCTATTGTGTCCTTTAAAGCTTCTGTTTCCTTGTTTATTTTCATTTTAGATGATCTGTCCATTGGTGTGAGTGAGGTGTTAAAGTCCCCCACCCTTATTGTGTTACTGTCGATTTCCTCTTTTATAGCTGTTACCAGTTGCCTTATGTATTGTGGTGCTCCTATGTTAGGTGCATATATATTTATAATTGTTATATCTTCTTCTTGGATTGATCCCTTGATCATTATATAGTGTCCTTCCTTGTCTCTTGTAACATTATTTTAAAGTCTTTTTATCTGATATGAGTATTGCTACTCCAGCTTTCTTTTGATTCCCATTTTCATGGAATATCTTTTTCCATCCTCTCACTTTCATTCTGAATGTGTCCCTAGGTCTGAAGTGGGTCTCTTGTAGACAGCATATATATGGGTCTTGTTTTTGTATTCATTCAGCAAGCCTGTGTCTTTTTTTTTTTTTTTTTAAGCCTGTGTCTTTTGTTTGGAGCATTTAATCCATTCACGTTTAAGGTAATTATTGATATGTACGTTCCTATGACCATTTTCTTAATTGTTTTGGGTTTGTTTTTGTAGGTCCTTTTCTTCTCTTGTGTTTCCACTTAGAGAAGTTCCTTTAGCATTTGTTGTAGAGCTCGTTTGGTGGTGCTGAATTCTCTTAGCTTTTGCTTCTGATGTGTTTTAAGAAATCATTTAAATTCTTATTTTAAAAATCTTTCTGAAATTTTAACGTGTAGAAAGTATTTGTTAACCTCTGACAATGACACAATATATCCAGGTCTATGTTCTTTTTAAAGATTATTGTTAATAGTTTTATAGTGTGATGGCCTTAGAATAAGAGACGACAAAGACATTCCCTATTGTGCATATGAACTTGTTGGGGGCCTGATACATACATACATTTTATATATATATATATATATATATATATATATATATATACACACACACATACATATATAATATGTTATAATATATGTAGCTATATATCTTAATATATGATATATATTATATATCATATATGTTCTTTATACTAATATATATTAGTATAAAGAACAGAGACTGATTTTTTTAAATTTATAGCTTATAAAAATCTCATTTTGTAGTCACAAGATAAACTGTAGATCAGTTCTTCTTTCTCTGGATTGTACTGTTAGGTAGTTATTAAACCTATTCTTGTAAAGATTATTCCAAGGAATGTTAATAGTTTTTGTTCCATTTTGTTTTTAAGATTAAGAACTAAACCCAATTCTCAACTAGTCTCCTTTTAAATAGTGGGTACAATACACCAGGGTTACATGGAGTTCAAATACTAAAAATATATGGCTCTACTTACACAATATTTTATATTGTTTTCCATTTAAAAATTGCCTCATTTAATGTACTATGGTATAATTTGAGACTGTACAACCATGTTATAAAGAATTTCTTTGTATAATCCAGCTGTTTTTTTTTAATTTTTAAAAATTTGTTTAATTTATTTATTTTTGGCTGCGTTGGGTCTTCGTTGCTGTGCACGGCCTTTCTCTAGTTGCAGCGAGCAGGGGCTACTCCTTGTTGTGGTGTGGTAGCTTCTGTTCCAGAGCATGGGCTTAGGCACATGGGCTTCAGTAGTTGTGGCTTGTATGGGCTCTAGAGCGCAGGCTCAGTAGTTGTGGCTCATGGGCTTAGTTACTCTGCAGCATGTGGGATCTTCCGGGACCAGGGCTCGAACCCATGTCCCCTGCATTGGCAGGCAGATTCTTAACTACTGCGCCATGGAAGCCCCCAGCTGTTTTAAGTTTCTTTAAATGTCCTAGCTGACAGCCCACAACTGCTGTGCAGATGTAGTTGACAAAATTTTATTTGAATGAGAAAGACAACTGACATATTCATAGTTTATCAGAGGCCATAGCATTATTAGTCACAGGAGCCAGTGTTTCGGTTCCAGTCATATATCCCTTTTTCCTTTTTCCTTAAACTCGTCTATGGTTATTGGTTTTTAACATCATATATTGATATATCTATTTAATATAAAATAAATAGTAATACGACAAATCTCCTTGGTATGTATAGGTATCTATTTTATTTGAAATTTGTCTATGTCATGGCAGTTTTGATAAACCTTTAATATCATGAGAATATCCTTGTATTTTCTGTTACATACAGGCTCCCTTTAAGAAAAGTAAGCCAAATATTTTTGAGTACACTGTAAAAGACCATAATTTATGCATTTTGGGGGGTGCTATATCATCATTATAAGGCATCTTCTGCAAGAGTTTAAGCATGAGAAAATAAAAGGCAGGAAAGGATATTTTTAGAGACTATTCAACTAATTTAAAACAAATGTTATGTCATAGTAATTCAGAATTAAAACTCTTGATTCTATTCTTTGTAGTGCTTTCCTGCACTTCTATGTGTAGTATGTATGTATGTACATGCATTTTCTAAATATGGCTTCTTGTCGACCAGTTCATTTTTTCTCAATATCTTAATCAATTAGTCGCTAAAAAATAGCACTTACAGCATAGAGAGAGGCTAGCTATTTGCTTTTGAAGTGTCAGTATGTTGGAACAATAAGATGTTTTATTGATCAAAGTTACAATGTAAAAGTGTCTAAAAAATCACGATTATTAATATTACCGCATATAGATTATGTTGACAGATGCACAGGCATATGAATTCAAAAGCAAAGTAAACCTGATATGCAGAAAAAGAAAATAGTTAATACAATAGGAAACATGGGTTGGAAGGAATCCAGAAATCTAAAAGTTTGAATATCTGCTTGCGTGCTATAGCACTTGGAATACACTTAGACTTGTGCCACAAACATTATTGAGTTCCTACTACATATCAGGTTCTGTATTTGGTATATGAGATGAATATGACAATTTGCCTGCCCTCATGGAGCTTAAAGTATATTGGAGAAACCTGGCATGCAAATAAATAGTGACAAAGCATAATAGGTATAATAGGATGCATACTTTCCAGTGGGAGCACAAAAGGGGGCAAATTTATTTTCCTGTGGGAGCCAGGGAAGGCATCTATTAAGGGACATCAACTGGGGAGACAGAAAAGAGAAGTGTAGAAGGTGAAAAAAATTATGAGGACTTTGTAAGGTCATGTTTAAGTATCTGACTTTTATCCTGAAATTAATTGTGTGCCATTGAAGATTTTTTTAGCAGGTTGACAGATCACATTTGTGTGTTAGAAATGCAGTTTTTAAATGGCAGAGTAAAGATGGCGGTATCTACCATCTTTACATTAAAGATAGTAGTTACCTCCACCTTTACTCTGAGGGACAAATCCAATAATCTCATTTTTAAAATAAGGGAATGGATGCATAGGCTGATATTAGGAGCTTTCCTGAGAGTTTTTGGCATAAAGTCTTGAGAAGCAGGATGGGGTGAAGCATGTTGTAGGAAGCAGGTTTTTGGGAAGGTGGGATTGAGGAAAGAGATACTATATCATGAACAGCCCTGGAGTGCTAACTTCATTTGGCTCAGGGGAAGGAAGGACTGAGAGAATTTATTCCATCTTATGTCCTATTAGAGATTCTAATAGCCTAATAGCCTGCACTGTGGCACTGACTCTCCCCAGCTTGAACCTCCCGCAAATAGCTGGCCATGGAGAAATTCACCTTGCTCAACAATGAGTAATAATTAAAAAAAAAAAAAAGAATAAGCAGGATCAACACAGAAAACAAGGAAAATGAAGGAAAGAAACAGAAAAAAACAAGTAGCAAATAAACACCAGAGAAGTGTTGAAGTAGAGTAGAGGCAAGAACAATAATTAGTCATGAATCTAAGATATAAATAAATAAAAATAAGCAAAAAAGAAAGATGGAAGAAGGAAAGAAGGAAGGGAGGGAGAGAGGGAGGAAGGAAGGATGGAAGGAAGGAAGGACGGAAGGGAGGGAACAAAACCAAAAAAACTTAATGAAGTATTTGCTTCTATAAGATAAGACCAGGATTAGAGAAATAAGAAATCAGAGCAGATATAATGATTCAACTGAAGAAAATGAAATATGAGTTGCAAAAAGCTCAGGAAAGAGGAAGAAGAAATAAAATAAAAACTATTACAAAAATGAAAGATGTATAGTTCATTGTCTGTGGAATGATCATATACTTTATCATCCAAACTTGAACACCTACCAGGGAGGAAAGGTTGGGGGGAGGGATAGATTGGGAGTTTGGGATTGACATGTACACACTGCTATATTTAAAATAGATAACCAACAAGGACCTACTGTAAAAAAATAAATTAATTGAAAAAAAGAGCACTTTGGGGCCCCATTAATAACATGCCGGGACCACAGGCATAAATCGGGATGTCCTGGGCAAATCAGGACTTATGATTACTCTTTATTCTGCCATCTAAGAGTTTCTATGAATATTTTCTTCTCTTACTGATAATTGGTTTTCAGAGAGACTTCACATGGGTGATTGATTCTGTCTGTGGTACATCTATTCTCTTGTGTTCTCATTTGCATCCTTTTCTTTCCTTTTATTTTTTTTCTTTTATTTTTTATTTTACACTAAGGAGACCAGTGTATTCGTTGTATTCTGATGGCTTTCCTTTCCGAAGAGATAGATTGGTTTCTCCTTCAAAGTTATCTTCTAACTGACCCTGAGTCTCTCACTGGGAAATGATCATTGTCTGTGATACCCTCCCCAGGGAAGAACTATGTTGGCCATGTTTTTACACACACACGTCCCCCACACGTACACATACACCAATACTATATTTATACAACACACACTTTAACAATTTTTTAGCTTCAAACTTACAGAAAAATCTCATACCCTTTACTTGAACTCCTGTATCCTTTACTTGGAAATAACAATTATTTATATTTTGCCCTGTTCACTTTAACATTCTCTCTTTCTTTGTATATTTACATATAATCTTTATATAAATAAATATATATGTAATACCTCTATATATAGCTTATCTTTTAATATCTATATCTAATATCTACCTATCTATTTATCTTTATATATCATCTGTCTATCTAACTTGTGAGCAAATTGCAGACTTGGTATCCCTTTACCCTTAAGTACTTCACTGTGAATTTTCTAAGGAGAAGAATATTCTCCTACATAACCATAGTACAGTTACCAAGATCAGGAAATTTAACATTGATACAAAACTATTATCTAACCCATAATCCATGCTTGATTTCATCAGTTATCTCAATGATTTTCTTTTAGCAATTTTTCCTACACAGTATCCAATTCATGATCATGCATTTACTTGTCATGTCTATTTAGTCGCCTTTAATCCAGAACAGTTCCTCAGCCTCTCCTTATCTCATTTGACCTTGACATTTTTGAACAGTAATAAAAGGCCAGTTATTTTGTTAAACGTCCTTTAATCTGGGTTTGTCTTCTGTTTCCTTATGATCAAATTCAGGTTATGACTTTTGGCAGGCATATCACAGAAGTGATGATGTCTATCAGGGCATCATATTGGTTTGTCCCATTACCGGTGATGTTGACTCTGATCATTGTATAAGGTGATATCGTCCATGTTTTCTACTGTGCAGTTGCTATTTTTCTTTCATAATTAATGGGTAATTGTGGAGAGATACTTTGAGACTATTTGAAAATACTGTTCCCCATCAAACTTGCACCCATTAATTTTAGCATACATTGATGAATCATGTCTGAATAAATTACTATCCAAAACATTCCTTCTACATTTATTGGTTGACATTCTGTTGTTAGGAAGAGTTTCCCATTTCCCCTCTCCCATGTATGTATGTATGTATGTATGTATGTATGCATTTTAGTATGGACTCATGGATTCTTATCTTATTCAACGGATTAAAATCTTTTGCTTTCATTATTTATTCTGATGCTCAAATTGTCGCAGTCAGATTTGGTCAGTGGGAGCCCCTTCAAGCTGGGACTTAAGCCCCTTTGTCGTTTTGGCATGGCCCTATCACTTTTAGTACACTTTTTAACTTTCTGATACAACAAGGTATTTTAGGCTCGTTTTATGCTTTCCCTGCCCCAGTCATGGGATCAACCAGTCCTCTAAAGAACACTGGGTTTTTTTAGTGGAAAATGTTATTTAGAAACCCAGATATGGGTTCTAGGTGTGTTTATTGTTCCTGGGATGTTAATGCTTTTAGGCCCTCATGGGGACAAAACTAAAAAAAAAAATTCATATTTATATATATCAACTCATACTGATGTCTGCATCCCATTGCAACACTGCCGTGCTCATTACTGCTTTTTCCCTTTCCATATTTGTAACTTTCTCCTTTATCATTGAAAAACTCGGCTCTCATTATCCTCGATATATTTATTCATTTGCTGAATCCTAGAGTATATAGAAAATAGTTTGAGCATTGCTCACCCATAAACACTGCAAAAACCAAACCTATTTACTAGAGTTCAATATTTGTTTATAGTTCTTTTTGTCTTTAGACTGAGGTATGAAGTCAAAATAATTGTGTTCACAAATTAGTCCCTCCATTACCACCCCCGCAACTGCCACCACCTTCAGTGTAGTTATTTAGTTGAAATACAGTTAATGTTCACTTGTTTTTATTTGTGTTGCATTTTAAGGTTTTCCCCTCATCCTTGTTGGTTTTGTGGTATTTTATTTTTTTAATGCATAAAGTATTACCACGGATACAGAAGTTGAAAGTTTACAAAAAGGAATACTCAAAAGTATCATTCTGCTCCCTGCCCTCCACCACTCTTCCACTCCATCCCCACACACCTCCTCTATGTGATTTATCTCCTTAGTCTCTGATTTATCCTTTCTATATTTCTTTTGCCAAAAAAAAGGTATATTTATTTTCTTATTTTATCTTCCTTCTTACATAAGAGATACCTTTCTATATATACTACTGAACTTTGCTTTTTTCACTCAACAATATATCCTAGAAATCACTGTATCAGTTCATACAGATCATCCTCATTCTTTTTTTTATAGCTACGTATTACTCCATTGCGTTGATATATCATGGTTTATTTAACCACTCTATTGTGTATAGACATTTAGATTGTTTCAAATATTTTGAACTTAACAAAAAACGCTGCAGTAAATAACCTTGGGCATATGTATTTTTGCATCATTCAGATATTTCTTTAGGGTGAATTCTGAGAAGTAGGACAGCTGGGTGAAAAACTAAATGCAAATGTAGTTTTATTATGTTTTGCCAAATTCCCTTCTATAAGGGTTGGTCCAGCCTCCATTCCCACCAGCAGTATGTGAGTGCCTGCTTCCCCTCAGCCTTGCCACCAGATGTTTGGTCAAGCCTTTTAATTGTTGCCAATCTGATAGGTGAGAAATGCTATCTCAGTGTAGTTTTAATTTGTATTTATTTTATTATGAGTTAAGTTGAACATATTTTCATATGTTTAAGAGATATCTATCGAATGTAAATGTGATTTTAGATCTTTCCTCCCCTCAATTTTTAAGAATCTTTTATCTTTGATATATGTTTCTACCAATTGATTTTGCTTATAATGTTTGTGAGTTTTTTGGGGGGTTTTTGCCATGCAAAAGTTTAATTTTCGTTGACTTTTATGCAGTCAGATTTACAAATGTTTTCTTGTATTACATCTGGATTTTGAGTCATAGTTAGTCTTTCCCTACTATCGGATTATAGAGGAATTTACCCATGTTTTCTTATACTACTTACATGGTATAATTTTTTACATTTAAATCTCTTGATCCATTTGAAGTTTATTCTTATGTATGATGTACAATATGTTTCTAATTTTATCTTTTTTCCAAATGGCTCTCCAGTTACCCCAGCACTATTTACTAAAACGTCCACCTTCATCTCGGTGATTTGATGTGTCACCTTTTTTTATATACTAATTTTTATATATACTTGGTCTATTTCTGAACATTTTATTCTATTCCACTGGTTTGTCTATTCATGTGTCATTATCACAATATTTTAGTTATAGAGGCTTTATCTTATGTTTTAATATCTGGTATTAATTACCAGATCATAGTCCCATCTAGTCCCATCTCATAGCTTTTTTTTTCCCAATGTTTTTCTCACTAATCTTGCATGTTATTTTTCTATACAAACTTTAGTAACAACTTATCTAGTTTCATAAAAAATTGTTAGCATTTTACTGAGATTGCATTGAATTTATAGATTAACTAGGGAAAACAGACATCTTTATGATGTTGAATCTCTCTGTCCAAGTATAGGGGATGGCTTTCCATTTGTTCAAGTTTACTCTTCGTTTCTTTCAGGAGTATTTTAAAGTTTTCCTCATATAAATTTTGCACATTTCTTGTAAAGTTTATTCATATTTTATCTTTTTTGTTACTACTAAGAGGGAGTTTTCTCTACCATTATATCCTTGAATTGGTTATTTTATGTGTATTTAAAGGCTGTTAATTTCTGTATATAATTTTATATCCTACGTTACTGAATTTTTACGATTTAAACACACATATATATTCGTACTAAGACTGTTGCTTCAGAACAGCCTCAGAAAGTAGCCATGTCCTCATCTCTGTGAATATAATCAGCTCAAACCTAAGTTTGTGCATAAATTATTTTTAGATACTGTTCCATAACTTCTTTCAGGTCTTTTGGAGTATACTTATCAAATGTAAAGTGGTCATTATACAATTCTATATAAGGCCCTCAAAAATCAGCTAAAAAATCTGGAACAAATACTTATTGAACTGTTGCCATACATAAACACTGTGAGGCACTTGGTTACAGAAAAATAGAAGGAGGAAGATGACAATGAAGACCTCCACTCAACTTGAGAGCCTAACTAAGGAGATAAGATTTTCTGTCTCTCTTTATCTCTCTCTCTCTCTCTCTCTCTGTCTCTCTCTCTCTCTCTCTCTCTGTCTCTCTCTCGCCACATGTATATATAAACTTGGCTGGTAGGTCAAGGCATTACATAGAAGGAACTAAATGAATTAGTTGTAAGACAGAAGGTCAGAGGAGAAAGTAGGAAGGAGGGGGACTCATGGAAGAAGTAGAACTACTGCCTGGCCTAGAGGTAGGCACGGTATTCAGAGAGGCTATAGTCTCAGGGTAGCAGTTATGGAATGTGTTGGGGTGGGGAAATTTCCCCCTCTATCCCTCTTAAGCTCTTGTGGCTCTACTAATAATGAAATTGACATAAGACAGATTAATAGATGCAGGGAGCACACCTTTCACATGAGAGACTTATTTCCTACTTTCAGGGTGACAGAGAGGAGGGTCAAGGTGTCCCTCTTGCAGTGGCCATTTCTTAAGTAACTTTGATTCAAAATAATCAATATTTTGGGGTGGCCTGCCCTGAGCCCCAACAAATGCATAAGGCAAGGACCAAATAAAAGGTCAATCCATCATGGCTTCATCTGGAGAGCTGTGTGTGAGAGTTAAAACTGGAAACCCAGACTAATGGTCAGATGATGGAGACCCTGGTACCAGGTTAGAGAGCTTGGATTCCATTACCCTTCTTCCTTCATTCCCCACCCTCCTCATTAGCTTTTAAAAGCCATATTTCCTTTATTATTATCATAGAGAATGTGGTTTTCAAACCACATAGTTTCTTTGATGCAAATTATCTCTTACTAGTTGGTCAATAGGGGAATGAAGTAGGAATAGCACGTGGAAATTGTGTTGGTTTATGGACGATTTCCTCATTTTTTGATTAGTTTTGAAGCCATTAGGAGCAAGTTTTCTCTAAGTTAAAGAGAAAACCTGAGCACTTTATGAAGACCTCATGAGAAAATGTGAAAATCTACGGAGTGCCTTTCTTTAGTGCAAATAGTGGCTCATTTAGTGGCTTTATGAACCTCTATCCCTTATGGCTGTGATAAGCCCTCTGTGTAGCTGTGAACACAGAAGAGGCAGCAAAGACATTTCCTCTGTATTAAAACAATGAGTTAATGAAGAATGCTATGCTCTGGATTTTCATACTTCTAATTTTTATAAATTTATTTATTTATTTATTTATATTTGGCTGTGTTGGGTCTTCGCTGCTGCGCACAGGCTTTCTCTAGTTGCATTGAGCGGGACTACTCTTCATTGCGGTGCGTGGGCTTCTCATTGCGGTGGCTTACTCTTACTGTGGAGCATGGGCTCTAGGTGCGTGGGCTTCAGTAGATGCAGCACGCGAGCTCAGTTGTTGTTGCTCGCGGGCTCTAGGGTGCAGGCTCAGTAGTTGTGGCGCGTGGACTTAGTTGCTCCGTGGCATGTGGGATCTTCCTGGACCAGGGCTTGAACCCATGTCCCCTGCATTGGCAGGCGGATTCTTAACCACTGCGCCACTAGGGAAGTCCCCATACTTCTAATTTTTAATGCAAATGACCTCTTTAGAATCAAATGCCCTCTAGGACCTATATTTAGGTTTAAAGCTGTAAAGAATTGACTATATGCTAAGTGTAAATATCCTCAGAGGTAAACTATGCTAGTGCTTTTATTAGGATTGTTATTGTTTTCATTTTATTCTCTGGTTAAAAGTTTTAAGTGGTCTGAACCACTTTTCTCACAAGCTGTATTATTATTATTGTTTTAAATATTTATTTATGTATTTAGCTCCGCTGGGTCTTAGTTGCGGCACGTGGGATCTTTAGTTGCAGCATGCAGGATCTAGTTCCCTGACCAGGGATTGAACCCGGGCCCCCTGATTGGACCACTGAACCATCAGGGAAATCCCTGTATTATTTTTTTAGTGCATAATTTTGTAGAATGAAAAGATTTTTCAGGAAAAAGTTTTTACAAGGCAGCAAATTCTAATCTTTATCAGATATTTACACAACATAGTTGACCTAATGCGATAATTATGTATTTTATTTCTCTTAAAATAAGAGAACTATGAGTACACTTATGAGTATTCATAATACTATTTTAGTCTAGAGTCTTATCTAATTAACTTTATTTGTTGACTTGTTTTAAAATGAAAATCAATGTAGATGAATAATATGAGTTAGCATTTCTTTTAATTTCTGTTCAGAGGGTGGTGTATATTGGTCACACCAAATCCAAGGGGCCAAGATAGGCCAAATGAAGTTGATGAAATCCCATAAGTACACCAGACAAAAGCTATTAGGCTATTGTTGGAAATAATTTGAAATAGATATGTTTGGGGTAAGGCTTAGTAGTTTTAACTTAGTGCCCCTGAAAAGAAGGGTATGAGAAAATAATTTCAATTTTGGTATTACATTAAATATATCCCGTGTTTATTCCTAAACTAGTCAATGAAATTCTCTTATTTAAAATATGGTTTTATGATTACCTGGCCATTGGGAAATGTAGCAATTAACGTCAAGGGTTATTTACTCTATTACTGGTTCAGAAATGCCTATTTATACAAATCAACGGGGATTTTCAGCAGCTTTAGCCTTCTTTTTCTTTTTCTTTTTAAGCTGGCAGAGTCAATGGTTAAAGGAGGAAAATTCTAAATTGATTGAGTTACAAATGAATACAGTGTTAATTAAGCCAGGCCATTGTCTTTAAAGTGGAGTCAGTACATTGGAAGTCGGATTTCTCTTGCTGTTTAGTCAAACTGCCTAAGGCTGCAATTGCTTCCTTATTAGGTTACTGGCTATGGGGAAATGTCATTGTTTGCTGCTGTAGCTAGGCTTTCTGTTAAAAATCACAGCATGAGGCTTAAACTGCTGCAACCATTATCCAGTGCTAACATGTCACTAAAGGTCTGCTAATAGAACAAGGGGAAAAATATCAATCTTTAATTTTAGAACAGCTGAGTAACCTGTAGCACCTGTTCATTTTCTCTCATCAACCCATTTAAAACAAGACTAGAGTGATCCTTTGATGGGCAGGCGATGAGATCCTAATACCATTTTTTTCTCTTTCTTTTCTTGTCAGAGGAAAATGTAGAATTAAGTCTGAAGAAAAGAGAAAGTAAACTATAAGTAAATTTCTCTTAAAAATCAGTTAAAAGGTAGGATGAGCTGATGTAATCCAATGATGACTAGGTTTTTGTTTTGTTTTGTTTTGTTTTGTTTTTTGCGGTACGCGGGCCTCTCACTGTTGTGGCCTCTCCCGTTGAGGAGCACAGGCTCCGGACGCGCAGGCTCAGCGGCCATGGCTCACGGGCCCAGCCGCTCCACGGCATGTGGGATCTTCCCGGACCGGGACACGAACCCGTGTCCCCTGCATCTGCAGGCGGACTCTCAACCACTGCGCCACCAAGGAAGCCCGATAACTAGGTTTTTATAAAATTGTTTTAAAAGGATAGTTTCCTTTTCTGAAATGCATTTTGTAGATAAAAGCCAATCGATGAGGACATACAACAGTCGTCCAAAGAGCGCATTTTCTGTAGAGAGCAGAAACCCTTTCAAGCTGTAGATAACAACCAACTTATATTTACCTATTCAGATCTAATAAACAGAATTAGAGCTTGGCAGCTGCTAGCTTTCCCGGGTGGAGCTCAAGGCTCCATCACAATATGGGGCAAAATTCAAGAAGGCTTTGTGGCTTGCGCTTTTGAAGAGGTGAAAGCAAAGTATGGCTTTTGCAAACCTCTAGTATTAGCAATACGAGTTCCAAAACATTTCCAGTGCACAAACTTATGGTTACCAAAGGGGAAAGCTGGGGAAGGATAAATTAGGAGTTTGGGGTGAACAGATACACACTACTATATGTAAAATAGATAACCAACAAGGACCTACTATATAACACAGGGAACTAAACTCAATATTTTGTAATAACCTATAATGGAAAAGAATCTAAAATAGAATATATATATATATATATATATATATAAATAACTGAATCACTTTGCTGTAGACCTGAAACTAGCACAACATTGTAAATCAACTATATTTCAATAAAAATTAAAAAAAATTTTGCAGTGGTGCTAGAACAAGTACTACATACTTAGAAAATAAACACAAAATAATAAAGCAACATACACTTTAGTAAACCTTTACAGTCTCAGAGTATATCCATCTTTTATTTAGCTAAATTGAAAAGTAAATAACTATTAACAGCCGGTCACTTTACTAGGTATTCGGAACACTAAGATGAGTGATAGTACATGTACCCTGCTCTCTGTAATGAAACTCGCAATCTGTTATTGATCCTCTCTACAAAACCTTTCTGTAGCACTAGTACACATATAGTTCTTGTTTGGCTTTTGGGGGTTTTTTTTTTTTTTTTTTTTAACAGGTGAAGAAATTGAGATACAGGGAGGTTGTAACTGCCTAAGGTCACAAGATAAATGGCAGAAGGATTAAAAGAATCCAGTATTCTGACTTCTAGTCTAGGGCATTTTTAAAAAACTATATCAAGATAAAGGGACCAGAAGGGAGAAGGGAATTATAGAGGCGCAGTTTTAATTGACACCTTGTGGAATAATGCAAGAATGGAGTGACAATATGAGAGCATTAGATTCAAAAATTAATTGTAATGATGGAAATCCAGAAGCTAGATATATTTTAAATATCTTCAAAAGGAGATGTCAGTAAAATAACAAATTGCACCTTTTATATAGAGAATTATGTTTGTAATGTTCATTGGCATCTAATCACATTCTTATAGATTTGCCTGTTGAAAACACCTTAGACTGCTAGGACATACACACACACATACACACATACACACACACACACACACACACCCCTACACACACAGCCCACATATACCTTTGACCAATTTCACATCTGAGATCTGACATTTAGCCCTAAAATCTCCTTAGCCCAAAGCTGCTGTTGTCCTTGTCCCAGCATTCCAACTCTTAGCATTTTCTTCCGTAGTCACTTGTGTGCTGCATCTGTCCTGAGGTCTACATCAGAGCAGGCTCAGCCTCATTCTGCCACGACCATTTCCATCATCACAAGTACTTGATCTGTTTCACATTTTATGGAATCGATAAATCTCATCCCTAAAGAGTCCAGCAGGCCTTTGATTCCTGACCTGACATTTGCTAATGCTATTCCTGATGACCTGCCACTACGGATCTGCAGCACTGCACTCTGTGTTTGACAACACTCATAATATGAATCAATATTCAGCATTCAGTAAGTGAGCTGGGGAGTCATTTCACTGCTGCAAAAGACAGCATTGCCCCTGGGCAGCTGTCAGAAATGGGTAGTTATTAATAGCCCTCTCTTTTCACTTAGCATAGTCAGTAGGGGTCAGGCATGAAATGATTTAATCAGTTTATGATATCTGTGACAGAGAGCACTTAAAATGTAATCACAAAATTTAGGTAGAAGTGTCCCTGGGCTGTTGTAATGTTTTTCTCACTTAATTTTCCCTAATGCTGTTACAGTGCAGTGCACACAGAGAGACTGACCGGACCACGAAATGACACATCACTTGGTGTTAGTTTCATTTCTCCCTCTGCAAACTTGTCTTTTTCATGGGATTTTTCACTTTAAAATATAGACTGTAAATCCCTAAGGGTAAATGAGGATAAGTCTCTTGGGTTAGCGTGCCTGGCTCTGCAAAATGTGTCTGGTGTTGAGGGGTCTTGTGGGTGGAGAAAAGAGAACCTGATTGGGCAGAAGAGACTCAAGCTCTGGTCCCCAGAGAAAAGGTGAATCACTAGAAATAAGAGAACATTATCCAGGTACAGAAACTTCCACTCCAGTATCAGTAATCTTACTGGGCCTTTAGGCAGCCACTTGGAAATTAGCTTAACAGAAGGAAGAATAAAAGATGTCTAGACTGGTTTGGGAGGATAGCACCTCAGTGGGGATTGATCAGGTTGGGAATTCAAGGTTCATGTAAGAAAAGTAAGAGAGGTGAAACCTAGAGTAGGTGAAAGAAGAACCTAAAACTTAAGACTGTGAATGAAATCATTACAAGTTAACAGTTAACAGTACGTGGAACAAGATCGGTACAGTGGTTGGGGTTCAGAAAGAAAGACCCGGGTTTCAGATCCCATCTTTGTACCTTAATTTCCTCATTAGAAATAATATCCATTTCATAAGGTTAGTATGAGAATTAAGAACTTACGTAAAGTATCTGGAACACAGGAGTTGCTCAAATGATATTACTTCTCCTTCTCTTTTTGCTTATCCATCAAGGCCTAATTTGGTTAACCATAGTGCAGTCAGGGGGATGGTATGGAACTGAAGCTCAGGTGGAAAGGGATCATCACCATAGCCATCCCTGACTCTCCCTCCTACAGCACTGTCCCCACCACTGGCATGCTTGACCATCAGAGGCACATTTGTCACTCTGATTCTGACGGAGAAGTGGGGAAAAGCCTTGGCTCAGGACATTTTCCTACAAATTTAGGGAAATGGAAGAAAGACAAAAGAATAGAAATATGCTGGGCTTAGATTTGTGATTCTAACATTAATTAATGTTTGCCCCCAACTGGGCTTAGTTCTTTCATTCAGCATATATTTACTTAGCACCCTACTATGGCATAGTTTTATGGAGACAGCCAGCTCCAGGTCCCCTCCTGCCTCATTCCTGACTCTGTTGAATGTCATAGAATGAATGTTTGACAAATACATGCCACTTCTGGTCCCAATCTAGAGTTCTCCGTGAATCCAGAGCCTTGAAATCATTGCCATTGTCCAAGACCCCTTTCTCTCTAAGTGCTTTGGTTTGCACTGGTTCGTTCCCTGTTTTTCTAAACGAGGAAGCCATGGTCTCATATGAAACCATGAGCCCTGATAGCAGGTGTCTTCTGTGATAGGAAGAATTCTAAAATGCCCTCATGATTCCTGGTCCTTGGTGTACACTCACCTTCTTCCAGGTGTCCAGTGAAACACTACTGTATGTATTGCTGTAGAAGGATTTTGCAGTCATAATTAAGGTTCCAAATCAGTTGACCTTAGGCAGGGAGATTATCTGTGTGGACCTGACCCTTTAAATCTGGATCTAGAGGTCAGAGATGGGAAGTCAGAGATTGGAAGCATGGGAAAGGTTTGCTGACTTAAAGATGGAAGAAACCACATGGCAAGGAGAGTGGGTGGCCTGTAGAGCTGAGAGCAGCCCCTGGGTAACAACCAGCAAGGAGCAGGGGACCTCTGTCCTACAGTTGCAAGGAGCTGAACTTGACCAACAACAAGAATGAGCATGGATTTTTCCCCAGAGCTTCCAGATGAGAAAATGTGGTCATTACCTCAATTTCATCCTGTGATACCCTGAGCAAAGAACCCAACTACACCGTGTTGGACTTCTGACCTACAGACCTATGAACTGATCAGTGGGTGCTGTTTTAAGCTGCTAAATTTGTGATAATTTGTTATGCAGTAATTGAAAACTAATACATTGTCTCTCTTTTGCTCTTGCCTGTTCCACTTTCATTTCCTCCTATGTCAGAAGAAAACATGATCTCCTTTTTCTGTGTTCACATCCTATGACCCTATTTCAGGGTCATCCATTAAGTTCTTCTTTCTTTTGGAGGAAGATGTTCTCAGTTCACTTGCAGAAACAGATGGTTTTGATCTCCTAAAGGTAGTGAATGACTAAGGCTTGCTTACTTTAGTTAACCACCTCTGTCCACTTCTTTGGACTCTGTTTGGTGACTAATCACTCAGGCACCCCCCAGGGGAATTCTCTGCAAGAGTACCTTGATTATACTTATGCAATCCCCCAAACACTGAAAATGTGCATTGAGTGGCAAACAAAATTTGCCTCAAGGGAAGAGAAAAATCCTTCTCTCACAGCAGGAAGACTCAGTATTTTCCTGTCAAGCCATCTGCCACAACCTCTTGAACTACTCATGTATTTTAAAAACACTTCTTGCCAGAGGATTATTATCCTTTTGTTTATTGGCTTATCTTAAGAACCCCAAACCCTGAAACCCCACTTAGCCTACATCCTACGTGATGTCCACCAACCACACCCCGTCCTGGGCTCTCATATTAGGACAAAATGGATCTTCTTGAACTTCTTGAACTTTGGTCATGTATTTTTGTCCCAGACTCAGCTCTGTCGTGTTAAAAGTCATGGTGTTACGTAGAGAGCATCTTTACTTCATCCTTCCCCTGTTCAGTGTATAGTTCTTATTAGCTTTAGATTCTAGGATTTTTAAAACATGAGATTCATTCTGATCTTCTTGACTTGGCAGAAATGTTAAAAGGAAGGCAGGGAATGGGGAAGGGAGCTGCCAGGAAAAGGAGTGTGTTGGGGAAGTCACATTCATAGAAATGCCTTGCTAAGGAGACGGTGTCGGCACGAAAACATCAGCATATATATTTTTAAGACTGACAACCATTTGAGTGCATTTACATATAAAATGCATATATGAAAACTTCATATGTGGAGATAGTAAATGGTTTAAATCAATTATGGGGTGTCTGCTATGAAGTTAACATTAAGTTGGCTCTTGGGGAGACAATGAACAGGTAGCTTATAGGCTCCTCATATCTTTTTTTCCTTTCCCGTTTTATTGAGATATAATTGGCATGCAGCACTGTATAAGTTTAAGGTGTACAGCATAATGATCTGACTTACATACATGAAATTACCACTATAAATTTAGTGAACATCCATCATCTCATATAGATACAAAAAAAAAGAAAAAAATATTTTTTCTTGTGATGAGAACACTTAAAATTTACTCTCTTCACAACTTTCGTCTATAACATACAGCAGTGTTAATTATATTTGCTATGTTGTACATTATATCCCTAGTACTTATTTATCTTATAACTGGAAGTTTGTATCTGACTTCCTTCCTTCAGTTCTCTCTCAAATCTGATCTCTTCTTCTATGAGTTTGTTTGTTTGTTTTTGAGGTAAATCTCCTCATATCTTTTTCCCTACCTCCATGTGGTGAATATGGGAAGACGTCATTACTAAATAATATCTGTTGAGCATCTATTCACTGACTTCTGAACCAAAGATGCTCTCTGAAAGCTTGTACGGTCCGGATGAGTTGAATTCTGTGGTTCCCTCTTTTCCACTTGTCTTCTAATTTGGGATTAAGGCAATGATGTATTACCTCATACTTTGATTAAAGATGCACATGAGGACCATTGCAACCATAGTATAAGGAAACTGTAGATCTCATATGTATATTCTCTGTATATCTTCACAGGGACTGCCAAGAATGGGGCTTGGGGCTAACGTTTTAAACTACCCATAAGTGGATGTCTGTCTACCTAAATTCCTGTACACAATCTATGACAACTTGCAAGACAAAGTCAATTGTTTTTAAAGCAGTTTCTTCAGTGTTTTGTTCTGTAAAAAGCTATCTGTTCCACTATTCCATCTATTCCACTCAGCCACACAATTCCAGGAGTTCCAGAGTTCAGGGTAGAGCACATAGCAGTAATCTAATCACAAGATTACATAGTACTATTTAATAGGGCAGAAACCCACGTCTGCAGGATCTTCATTCTCTCTCTGAGATCGCTGAGTCAAAGAACTGGATGGGGGGCTTCATGTCGTCTAGTGGGTGGGCATGCCTTATATAGGGCATGATTGAATTCATAAATGTACTCCAGAAACCTGAGCACGAAGACCTTAAATTCCCACTGTCCAGGTGACTCTAAGCAGATGGCTTATGTGTAATGTTGGAAGGGTTAGAAGTTCTGAAGGGAACCATGCATGTTGCCCTTTGTATTCCTCTGCCCATTACCGACGGGCCTTGAAGCTCCCTGGAGTTTTATGCATAAGAAAGAAAGATGTCAAATTTGCCTTCTTGAGTAGTTTTATCAGGGTCACCTGTGATCTGTATTTAATATTCTGTTGCAGTAGAGTTCCCAACAAAAAGACGCTGGAACATAGCCAGTCCATTATCATCGAGAACACGCTTTCTTTTTTTTTTTCAGTACGCGGGCCTCTCATTGTTGTGGCCTCTCCCGTTGCGGAGCACAGGCTCCCGACGTGCAGGCTCAGCGGCCATGGCTCACGGGCTCAGCCGCTCCGCGGCATGTGGGATCTTCCCGGACCGGGGCACGAACCCGTGTTCCCTGCATCGGCAGGCGGACTCTCAACCACTGCGCCACCAGGGAAGCCCCACACTGACATTTTGCCTATAGTCATTATTACTTATGAATATTTTTAATAAAATTCAGAAGAGAATCTTTTGAAAAAACCTCATTTTATTTCTGGCTTTCTCATTAGCAAGCCGTGCAAACTGAGCTAAGTCACTTACCTATCCAGGGCTTGCCATTCTTCTATAGAAATGGGAGATTTTACTTGGTGAGCTTTACAGTCCATAACAACTCTAAAATTTTGTACAACTGGGGTCGTTCCACACAAAATACTATAGCAGTGCTCGGAATCAGGTATGAGGTCTGAAACAACTACTCACCTTCGTATTTTCCATTTATCAAGCACTTACTATGTTTCAGGAACCATGCTAAGCAATTTACATACATTACCTTATTTATTTCTCACAACTGTCCTGCTAACATTATTCCCATTCTATAAATGAGGAAACTGAGACACAGAGAAGCTAAGTAATTTGTCCAAAGTCACACAGTGTATGATGATAGAGTTGACATATGAAAACCAGTCTGTTTGACCGCAGAGCCTGCCTCTTAACCATTGGGCTACTTTGCCTCCCGTTATTCAGCCTTAGGCACAGAATAAGTTTATGTAGTTTAAGCAGGACATTTCCCCCTGATGGTCATTAGACAAATCTGTAATAATTTTAGAAGAAAAAGATAAATATTTGAAAGGAAGAGAATAGGAGAGTTGGAAAGAAAATAAAAGACCTCTTTTTAGTCTACAGTTTCCTTACCTAATATAAGGAATATTAATGTGTTATCAGTATTGGTAATATTAATATTAATACTGAACTGAAATTGTTGTTATAGCTGTCATAAATCTTCAGCTTTATTTGTGTATATGTGATTGAGGATGATTTTCCATTCTTCATTATTCCTCTGGACAGTATGAGTGTGGACTGCCTGATGTCTTACATCTGTTTCTGTGCATGTTACAGACAGGGCATATTTAGGATGACCATATAATTTATCATTCTAATAGGGACACTTAGAGGAGTGAACGAGGGTGCTATTAATAACTGTGCTAGAACAATGGCATGAACAACGGCATATATAGGCCGTATAGTTACCCTGGGCTTATGAGATAGGTTTGTGGTTCTTATTCTGGTTGACAGGAAGAGGTTTTCAGATATTTAGCCTGAAAAATGAAATTCTCTCTTGGACTCATTAAAATTTAGTGACTCTTCATGTCAGACATTTGTTGGGCAACATCCACATGCCAAATTCTACTTGGCATGAGGTAAAATGATGCTTAGCAAAAGAGTTCAAGGTCAGAATACTCCCTCATCACAGAAATTAAGTACCAGACATGTGCTATGATTTAAAGTTTTATGGAACATCAAAATCTTTTGTTGAAAATCTGTAATGTCTTCAGCAAGTAACACATGCTATTCAAGTACCTGTAATTGACCAAGATACAACTGGCACTCTGTTGACCGTTGACTGTTGACCTGGAAGGTCATGTGTAGATAGCACATGACCCTTCCTCATTTTATACTCTGTTCTCTCATACAAGTGCTGTGATTCTAGGGTAACTATCTATAAATACTACCAAGAAAAGACAAGTTGACTTTTAACCTCTGTCATATATCATTTTATCCTTTAAAAGGACATGGCATCCTTTTGTTCAGGGTATGACACAGTTTTTTGTTGTTGTTATAAGTGTGCTCTGAGAATGGTATTTCTTCTCTGTGGTCTACCAGAGTTGGATGGTAAGATATTCAACAGTTGTATCCTTTCTCTCTCTTTTCTAATAAATGATAGCAATTATTTTCACAGCTTGGATAGAGTTTCTAACTGTAATTTTATAGTAAAATAAAAAGAATAATTTACTAAATGAAGATATTTTAATGAGTTTAATTTAAGACATCTGCCTTTCAAAGTAGCTTTTATTTAGTAGCATACCGGTTACCTTCATTGTTTGGTTGGGTATTCTGGTACTGTAAAACACAAAATTTACAAAGTAGGTTCTAGGTATTAATATTAAGTGACTTGCAAATAAAGAAGTATGGAGAATCTTAAGAAACTGATACTTGTTTAAGTTTCAGGGAGGTTTGCTTATCCATTGTGACCTTTGTTGCTACTTCATTCATTCATTGAACAAGTATCTAGTGTCTGATACTCAGTAGCAGTTACTGGGATAACCATTAGACATTCAAAGATGAATAAAATATAATTTCTGCCTTCAAGAAACTGTTTCATGGATGAGAGGGAACATTAGGATAGGAAAATCCAATAGTTAGTCAAGCATTATGCTAGAGGTATGCACTGGATAATGTAGGAGCACAGAAGTCCTCCTGGTGGTTAAGTAAGTAGAAACTGGACCCAGAGCACCAGGGTTTGAATCCGACTTTGCCACTGTTGGCTATGTAGCCTTAGACAAGTTACTTGACCTTTTTGTGCTTTGTTTTTTCATCTATAAAATGAGGGTAAAAATGAGTTAATATTCATAAAGCCCTTGGAACAATGCCTGGTAAGTAGCAAGTGCAGTATTATGGTCTGTTAAATAAGATAAGTAAAACAGAACAAATGAGTAGAAATTAACCAGATGAAGGGAGCTTTGGTTGGAGTGGGAGTAGGGGAGATAGGTAAGTTTGAGCAGAGGAAACTGCATATGTAAAATTACTTGGCAAGAGTAGTCTTGGAATTGCCAAAAAAGTGGAAAGGGGGCAGCAATGAAAGAAGAAACTGGAGAGGTAAGAGTGAACTATATTACACGGTCTTGTAAAAAAGCATAGCAGTGATTCACATTTTCAAATGCATATATATATATTGTTTTCTTTCTTTTTTTTTGCGGTACGTGGACCTCTCACTGTTGTGGCCTCTCCCGTTGCGGAGCACAGGCTCCGGACGCAGGGGCCCAGCGGCCATGGCTCACGGGCATAGCCGCTCTGCGGCATGTGGGATCTTCCCGGACCGGGGCACAAACCCGTGTCCCCTGCACTGGCAGGCGGACTCCCAACCACTGCACCACCAGGGAAGTCCCTCAAATGCATATTTTTATGATATTTACATAGAAGATAGATTGGGAAGGGAGTTAGTCCAGAGGCAGGGAGACCATCAGAGGATGTTGACATAGTTCAGATAAAAATCATTGAGACCTTAAACAAAGGGTATTCATAATGGGGACGGAGAGAAAACTGATTAGAGAACTCTTATGAAAGAGTTTTCAGGACTTTGTGACTGTTCGAATGTGTGGGATAAGGGATGAAGGGAAATCAGGTGTGACTCCCAGGTCTCTGGCTTGTCTGACAGGTAATGCTGAAGTAGAGGCTATAGGAGATAAGAACAAATTAGAGTAGGGATGGAATGGGAGGGTGAGTTTCAGTTTAGGTATATTGAGTATTTGGAGTCTGTGGGCCAGTTAGAAGAGCTGCCCCAGTAGGTCCTTGGCTGTTTAGAAGGTCTGGGGGTCAAGAGAGAGGTTTCAGCTTGGAGAAATGGATTTGGGAGTTTTCTTCAAATATGCATGTGAGTGAAAGCCATGAGAGTGGGTGAGATTACATTAAGAAGAGGAATAAAGAAAGAACTGAATAGAACTTAGGATAGATTTCAGGTGATCACTAATTTAAAGGGTGGATAGTAGCATAAAAACATGGGAAATAGACTGAAAAGTAATACCCAGAGAGGAGGATAACTGGGAGAAGGTGTTGTCATAGAAACGAAGAGAGGAGAAACTTTGCAGAGGGAAAGAGTGGTCAACCATGTCAAATCCTCCAGAGATGTTGGGTGGGATGAGGACAGAAAAGTGTCCATTGAATTTAGCAACAAAGAGGTCATTATTGATTTTGGCCAGAGCGACTTCCAAGGGTAATACGGAGTGGCAGCCAGATTTCAGTGGGTTGAGGAGTGAATGCGAGGAAAGGAAGTCTGATTTGTCTGTAAAGGAAAATCAAGACATGGGGCAGAAGAAAGGGGAGAGTGCAGGGTTATAGCTGTCTGAGTCGTAAGTGGCATCTTCATTGCAAAGTGAAAAGCTATTAAAAGATAGATGCAAGTTAGGAGGATGTAATATTGTTTCAGGGAGAAAATATTCACAAAATATCCACCCCACCTCACCCCCATGAATGCAACAGCATGCAAAACTTTGTCTTCTCTTGCCAATGCGGTTTGCTTCGTCTCTTTTCACTGAGAAAATGCCTTCTTTATTAATTTACCTAGACATAGGATTCATTTATAATTAATGATAATGTGGTTTGCAAGTATTATTTGTCACAGAAATGTCCAGTGGAAATAATAATGGTAATAACTGCCTTTTTTTTTTTGGCATTACTTCAATTGTATTCATAGCTGTTAGAGAACAACATTGAAAGGAAGAATTGCGAATGTTTTCTGTTTTGTTTCTGTTTGCGGGGGGTGAGGGGCTGTGTTTAAATGCTAGTGCATTCCCTCATTTGAGGAAATAACATTAACGTGAAATAAATAGGAAGCAATACTGAACCATGTTTAATAAAGCACTTAATTTTATGGTTCTGTGAGGTCAATCCTTTTGTGTGTTTGGCCATCCTTTTTTTTTTTTTTTTTTTTTGTGGTATGCGGGCCTCTCACTGTTGTGGCGTCTCCCGTTGCGGAGCACAGGCTCTGGACGCACAGGCTCAGCGGCTCAGGGCCCAGCCGATCCGCGGCATGTGGGATCCTCCCAGACAGGGTCACGAACCCGTGTCCCCTGCATCGGCAGGCGGACTCTCAACCACTGCGCCACCCGGGAAGCCCCTGGCCATCCTTTTTTGAAGAAGGGGAATATTAGTAGATGGTCTGGTGATGTTGCTCCTGATCTTGAGCTGACTTGCTGGAATACCTTAAACAAGTTACTTAATTTATTTCCACCTTCCCCCTCTCCGTCTCTCCCTCCCTCTCTCTCTCCCTCTCTTCCTCCCTCCCTCTCTTTCTTCATCCATGTGTAAAATAGAAACAGTAACAATAGTAATAATCTCTTTTAAAAAGTTTTTTTGGGAAAAAAGTTTTTCAAATAATTAAAAGAATGGTTGGTACCATATTTCTGAGTCACTGTCCATTTGCTTGTTACCAGCAGACGATCACTTTATGTGGAGAGATGACTTTTTTCAAGGCACTTTTGTTTTCAACGTTTTTCTGTTCCATATTGCTATTTGTCAAATATAAGGGATAGACAAATGTCCCTTTTATTTAATATATAATAACATATTAAGGGAGACTAATAATATATTAAGGGATAGGAGGAAGTTTAAGAATTACATTAGCTGTTGCTCTCTATATCAGCTTAAGTTGCCCATCCCCACCACACGTCAGTCAATTTAAGATACCTGTTAGCAGGACCTTGACTGGCATTAAAAGGAAACTCATGTGATGACTTTCTCCTTGAGATGATCAACTGCAGCAGTGTTGTCAGGTTTCTTTAAGAGCTCTTTTGCACTGTCACAGCTTCCTGGGTGCCGGCTAAGTGTAGACCTTATGGGCCGATATACACAAACAGAAGGATCTAGGGAATGCTTTTATCTTCTATTGTAGCCTCAAAGAATGTTTCCTAAGACAAAAGAGTCCATCTTCAATAGACAGGGTTCAGAGAGACTCATTAATTAATTCTCAGAATCTACAACAGATGATTCTTCAAAGGCTTAGAACCACGAAAGCCATCCAACTTGAGAGCTGTTGAGTTAGAGCACGACTTAGTGATGGCGTTGTTTTAATTAGGACGCGATAATCACAGAATCATGGCATGATCATGTTGGAAGGGATTGGACAGTCATCTATTCTAGCTTCCCCCCCATTGCAGGAACCCCTCCTATAAACATCTTGACAGATTTGTGAGCATTTTCACTAGTAGGAAATGCACATGGTTAAACTGTTGCAGACATGAGGAAGTGTTCCCCAGAATGAGCCCAAATATACTTCTCTGTTATAATATACACTCTGTACTGCTCTCTAGAGCCCCACCCTATTTTCATGAGAGTCTTTTAGGCATTTGATGATAACTCTCATGTCTTTTCTATTTCTTCACACTAAGAAATTCTGTTTTGCACAAAATGTTTTTTTTTTTAAACATGGTCTTCATCTTTTCTCCCTCTTCTCTACCAAATCTGTCATCCCTTTGAAAGATGTGTCTTGCACAGGGTCCAGTATAGTGGACTACTGCATCTGTGCATCTGGACCCTTTATCTACTTAGTGAAGCCTAATTAAGGAATAGGTGAGAGTCTAGCACAATGCCTGAAACAGTTGGTTGAACTAGAGTTACAAATTGGTTCATGATAAAGCACTTTATGGATATTGAGAATCATCTTCTTTTTCATTTGAACTGCTAGCAAGCTGAGTATTCCCTAATTTATACCTGGTATTTGATTTATTGTTTTAAGATAAATAAGCTTCTTTATATTTCTACCTGCTAGATTTTATCTGAATTTGAATTTATTGGTTTCCAACTCATTTTTTATTCATTTATTTATTTATTTAATTTTTGGCTGCATTGGGTCTTCACTGCTGCACGCAGGTTTTCTCTAGTTGTTGAGAGCAGGGGCTACTCTTTGTTGCAGTGCGCAGGCTTCTCATTGTGGTGGCTTCTCTTGTTGTGGAGCACGGGTTCTAGGCGCACAGGTTTCAGTAGTTGTGGCACACTGGCCTTAGTAGTTGTGGTTCGCAGGCTCTAGAGCGCAGGCTCAGTAGTTGTGGCACACGGGCTTAGTTGCTCCGCGGCATGTGGGATCTTCCCGGACCAGGGCTCGAACCCACGTCCCCTGCATTGGCAGGCAGATTCTTAACCACTGCGCCACCATGGAAGCCCCTCCAACTCATTTTTATGCCAATCAATTCAAATTTTTATTCATCATCCAGATTATTAACTAACCTTCCTATTGGAGGAATAGTCCAAAATTTTGCTCTTGAAGTCTCTTTCCAAGTTGTTGATAAAATTTTTGAATAGGCTAGATCTAAACACACAATTCTGGGGGTTTCTACTAAGACAAGATGACATCCACCAACTAACTTGGCTGGTTGTTCTTGATCTTGTTCATAAGAATCTTCCTGAGGCTTAGTTAAATGCCTTCTTAAAATCAGGAGATACTCTGGCATTCTCCTAATGACAGGCTGATTGATCTATCAAATAAGAAAAAAAAAAAAGAGGATATAAGATGAGTTTGGCATACTTTCATTTATTAATATCTATAGTTTGGGGTGCCCTTTGGCTATAGTGTTACCTAATATACCTTTTAAAAGAATCTGAACATAGACTATGTACATTTCCATTCCCCTGGCACCTCCCCTGTTCTTTGGGATGTCTCAAAGTTCCTAATATTGATTCTGCACATTTGCCCTCAAATTGTTTCAATACCCTGGGATGTAGTTGGTCTCAGATTGCAAACTTCAATTCATTTGAAGTGACTTCATGCTGTTTTCTTACTATCTTACATCTTAGATGGGGCTTTGAGTCCTTATTTTTGATTCTTTTTCTGCCCTTCCCAGAGAGAAAATTAAATCAGAGCAAAAAAAGGAATTGATAAGTACTGCCTTCTTCCTGTCTGCCTTTACTATTACATTGCACACCCTGGACACTGGTTCTGTAACATTCTTATTTATCTTCTTGTTCCAAACAACCTTTTGTAATCTTTATAATCTTTTTCTTTCTTCTTGCAACTTCAGCATTCTGGAATTTAACCTTTCTGACACCATGTTTTATAGGTTCCCACCAACTTTCCAGCATAAGTCTGGCAAGATGAAGCTCCCCATCACTGCTACATCTAAAAAAATGTCAACTTCATATCTAGATTTAGAAATAGATCATCTTAATTCTCCATCTGACTGGTAATTTATAGTATATATACTCTCATAAGACTATCATTACTGTTTTCCTTTCTTACTGTTTTCTCTCTTCTTTCCTATTTGTATTAGATTGTTATATAGATAACTATGTTTTTAACATACAATTTAGTTGTTAGTCATCTCTATTAAGTGATATGTAGGTATGTAAGTCAGGGTTCTCCAGAGAAACAGAACCAGTAGGAGATACATATAAAATATATATGGAGATTTATTATGAGGAATTTGCTCACATGATTATAGAGGCTTAAAAGTCCCATCATCTGCTGTCTTCAAGCTGGAGACCTGGGAAAACTGGTGGTATAATTCCAGTCCAAGTCTGAAGGCCTTGAGACCCAGGGGAGCTAATGGTGTAAATTCCAGTCCAAGGGCAGGAACAGACCATGTCACAGCAAAGCAGGCATGCCAGAAGGAAATAAATCCTCATTTCCTCTTCATTTTGTTCTATTCAGACCCTTGAGGGATTGGATGATACCCACCCACAATGGGGAGGGCAGTCTACTTTACTGAGTCCACCCATTCAAATGCTAATCTCATCTAGAAGCACCCTCACAGACACACTGAGAAATAATGTTTAATCTGGGCATCCATGGCCCAGTCAAGTTAACACATAAAATTAATCATCACAATAAGCATTTGACTTTATTTTCCCTGTTGTTTTCTTCTGAGATGACCTAGTGACTTCTCCCAGTATAATTCTTCCAAGTCATACCTCTAGGCCTTTTTTATTAATATTCCCATTTTGCATCAGTCAGTTCAGCCATGTACTGCCTGCTTTTCAGGAGGCGAATTATATCCTTCATCAGGAGTTTTCCAGTTGCTAGCTTAAGCTATAAGATATACAGGAAGCAATTTACGGAGTCTAGGGCAAGTGGCAACTAAGACATTAATGACAAACCTTAAGATCTGGTCACAGGTCTTAGATCTTGGGCCTCCTTAGTCACTTGTGACAGAGTAAAATAGATCTGATGCTTCTAAATGTACAGGGAAGTGGAATTATCTGGTGCAAGGCCAGGAGGATATGGATTGCTTAGGGAAAGTCTGGGAAATCACCAGACAGTGACCAAGTAGGGAAGTGAGCCCTGGACAGGGCTGGAGAATGTAAGTAGGAGAAAAAACTAAGCCTTCATTTAGGGTAGTGATGGTAGTGATGGTGGTCGTGATGAAGTAGCAGTTGTGGTGGAGTTGCTTTTACAGGTAATGAGCTTGAACAGAATGAAAATACAAAATCAAGTTGGTAGGAGGTTTATTGGAACATTCTCCCGAGGGCTTTGTAACTTGCCACATAGCTGCTGACTTTGAGTCAAGATTCCTCTGATGTGTTGAGCTAGTGAGAGGGGCTAACAGCTCCCCATTTCACCCTGTGTTTTGCATCAGAATTTCAGATCCAGAGCAGTTTCACAATAAACTAGTTCTGCTTTTCTCTGTTTATCTTCCTTTCTCTTCTAATCCATTTGCTTCATGGTACAATTATAATTATTATTACAACAGTAGGACAGTTGTTAACAACAATAATAGCTAATATATACTTTATGAGCTTTCATTTACATGCTAAATACAAGTATTAACTCATTTAATACTCACAATAGCCCTGTGAGATAGGCATTATTATTTCCATTTCACAGATGAGGAAAATGAGGCTTAGAGAGGTTGGGAAACTTGCCCAAGGTCACACAGCTAGAAACCAGGATTCACATCTGTCTCCAAAGCCATGCTCTTAAAATATGAAATTCCCACCTGCCTAGCCTGCTTAAGAGGACCTGCATCCATCAGTACTGGTGGTGTTGGTGTTGGTGGTGGGATATGAATAAAAATAATAACAAAGTGCATTTCACAATATACAAAAATTTAAAAAAATTTTAACAGACATTATACCATTTGATCTAATCCTGTGCTGTAACTATTATTATTCCTATTTTACAAAGAGAAAAATAAGGCTGAGATTAAATTAAACCTCACAAAAGTTTGCCTTTACTGAACTTTTAAAATATTTTTTTTTCTGGGCTTCCCTGGTGGCGCAGTGGTTGAGAGTCCGCCTGCCGATGCAGGGGACACGGGTTCGAGCCCTGGTCTGGGAAGATCCCACATGCCGCGGAGCGGCTGAGCCCGTGAGCCATGGCCACTGAGCCTGCACGTCCAGAGCCTGTGCTCCGCAACAGGAGAGGCCACAACAGTGAGAGGCCCGCGTACCGCAAAAAATATATATATATATATATTTTTTTTTCTTATTATAAAAATAATCCTATAACCCTGCTACTTAGAGATATCTACTCTTTACTCTTTGAGATATATTTTCCACAAGTATGTATGAAAATTAATATATTTTTAAAAAAGGATTATGCTACAAGTACTGTTTTATAATCTAACTTTTTTAAACTTCAAAATATACTATAGCCATTTTGATGTTATTAAATATTCTTCTACAATATTATTTTAATAGTTGTATTGTTTTTCATTTTGTAACTATTACCTTTGTGTTCCTGATACTGTCTCATAGGGGAAACAGTGAAGATAATGATTTAAAGGGAGAGTATAGAATCAGTAGTTGCACACTATTAATACAGTTGATGTTCAAAGCACATTAGTTGATTAAACTTTCTTCGGAGTGCAAAGGCCTACATTCCGAGTATTTATCAAGCTGCTAAATATTGTACTTTAACTTTTTGCTGGGCCTTGTGGTATTATTACCTCTATGCAAGTATCCACCGTTAGCTATAAGTGAATCTTGTGTGTTGTCCTGATTTTTTTCTACTAGGTTGTAGATTCTCATCTTTGTATCTCTTGCATTTCCTAGCATAGTTCTGGTCAAGAGGCCCCTTCCAAATCGTTTAAATTTAATTTACATTCACTTAATATATGGCAGAGATGGCTTAATGGCAATGCCTTCAAACATTTTTTAATCCATAAATTGGATCAGAAAAAGAAGTAAAAATTAAGAAAAGTAAGTGTGAATAGTCAGGCAAATGTGGTATCTTAGAAAGAACACTGGATTGGAGCACGAAGATGTAGCTGTAAAACTTTGTCACTACCTTGCTGAGAGAACTTGAGAAAGTCACTTGACTTCTCTGGGTCCCTATCTTCCCTTCTTGAAAATGAAACTATTACATAAGATGATTGCTTCCAGAACTGATATGTGAGGATTGTATAATTTAATATTGCCTGAATTTATACTTTACAAAAAAAAAAAAAAGAAACCTCAGGAACAGATTCTAAAGCAGTTCTGAAGTTTGTGCATAGGAGTCACCTGGGGAGCTTAAAAAGCAAACTAAGAAACAAAAAACCTGATGCCTAGATCTCACCCCAGAGGATCTAATGTAAGTGAGATGGAATGTGGCTTGGGTTTGGAATACTTAAAAAACTCTCCAGGTAATACTATGTTCAGCCAAAACTACTGTTTTAAAAGATCTCCCCACTGTCTTGTTAACAAGTGATCAAGTCCCAGTCATGCCACAAGTGTTACTATGTTGACCCTAAAAATAAATAGGAAGGCTGAATTTTCAAAAGTTGATAATGCTATTTCTGCTCTTTTCACACAGAGGTAGTTTGCCATACAATATTGTGTTGTCATACCACAACATGTGTTTGTGTGTGAGTGCATGAGTGGGTATATATAGCCCATAAATCTGTTGGGTAAATTAGATGGGACTAAAAAGGAATTGAGGATTACAAATTATCTCTACCGGCTGTTGAATATTTCATGTCAAGTAAACATTTGCAAAAACCAAGTAGAGTGTTATGATCCACTTGTAACCATTACGGGACTGGCACAGCTCCATACAGCCATAGCCATTGCTGAGGCTACTGTACTGCCCTGGCACGAATCATAATAAATTAAGGTCCCCCTGGCCATAATGAACAGTACTATAATTTTGTAGTTATTCTCCTAGCATGATGCAGCAGCCAGGCAAATGGAGTTTCTAGATAAATTTTGACATATGGGTCTTACTCCTCAAGAAAAAGAGCTCTTGTTGCTCTGGCTTTGTTCCAGAATTCTGCAGAAATCCACATTGTAGCTTATTGTTGCATTACGAAAAGGTACTACAAGTTTTTTTGTTTTTTTTTAATGAAAAAGAACAAATTGCTAAGTTCAGTTAGTCCTTTGGGGCAGAATTTGGAATTTCTTTTCAACCTGTCTGCTGGATCCTATGTGAGCTATTGTTTGACTCACACAGGGGCAGTCCTAAAGGCCTATGAACCACAAGGCCACTGTAGGGGCTTCTAGTTGATGGTGGAAGGATCAGGCAACCTCTTCCCCACAACAGTGAAACATGTTAACACGATTTTTTAAAAAATCAGCCATAGGAAAGGATTTAAGAAGTTGTGGCAGAATCAACACAGATCTAGGCCTTTTAACTGGCAATCTTAGAGCTCCACTTGACATTGATGAGTAGATGCAGTTTGAGGAATTGTGTAAGAATTATCAGGTAAGGATGCTTTGAATTAAAAAAAAATTAAGGCAAACAGAAAGCATGCATGTTAAAACATCTCAGCTGACCCTGCCTTCTATGCTTATAACAAGGATTAATGTAAATGTACATTTAAGAGTTGGGCCCTGATCTGTAAATATTTCTCAGGGAGACAGGGTTCTAGGGTTAAACACCCAGTGGTGGCAGAAGCAGAATTGGAGTGTCATCGTATAGCCACAGTCAGAAGCTTGAGGGAGGACAGATACCGTGGGAACCGGTATTCCAGAAGTAAATTCCACTAATGAGAGTTACCAGTTGACCCCCAGATTCCTCTGTAGGTTTGTAAAGAGTATCAAGTCTATGATTCTCAGTAAGGAATTATTGGGATGATTTAATAGAGGAACAGAAATTTTCCTGCAGCTCTTTTAATAGTACTGGCTCAGTCTTTGGGTTGTTCAAAGAACTCTAAGACTGTCCTAATTGACATTAATTCAGCCCTTCTGTTAGGCTTATGTTACACATGCAATGCAACCATCAATCAGTGGCATATTAAAACGCTCTCCACAGGACCACAGAGCTGTGGGTGACCTCTGCGTGGACATGATGTTTGCCGAGCAGGAATACTCATATTTCTGCCTTAAGCACTGCACAGCAACAGCTATCAAGTATGATGGGAAAATTATGTTCATTCAGCAGTGTCCCTTCTCTCTCTTGTAAATCCTTTCTCATGAAGTCAGAGAAAGGATACAACACACACATGCACAGTTTTGAGTAACGTTGTCTAGGCGAGTGCACTGATGGAAGTGGGGTCCCTTTTGGAGGAAGCTCAATTTAGGGCTCAGCTTGTTTTCTGGAAGGAAAGGATTGCTGTTAGGCAGAGACAGATATGGGAGGGATGAGAAGTGGAAGAAGATGAAAGGAGAGGCTTTGCTGGGTCGGGTTTCTTCTGCAGTTAGGCCTGTTGCCCTGGCACAGCCGGGCTAGCCAAGCCAGGCATTAACCGTTTCTTCACCAGCACAGCCATAGAAGCGGGCTTCAAAGTTGATGCTCACTGCTCTCCCCTTGGATCTAGAACTGTTCATTCAGCAGATGTTTACTGAGTGCTTACTTAGCCCTGGGGAAACTGGTGAATGAGGCAAAATACCATTCCTACCCTCATGTAATAGTTTACAAGCAAGCCCTGGAAAGGTTGTTTACTTGCAACTGTGATAAAAGTTGCTGTTAGAATTTATAATAAGGAGAGCCAACGTTGCTAGGGTGGGGCTGGGGTGACTAAGGAATGCGTTCCTGGGGAAGTGACAGTTAAGCATAAACCTAAAGGATGCACTGGCAAAAGAGTGGGGCAAAGTGTTCTAGACAGCTGGCAGAGCATTTGCAAAGTCCCTGAGATAGCAAGGAGCTTTGTACTGAAGTAACTAAAAGTCTAAAAAGGCCAGTTTGGCTGGAGCAGGTAAGCAAAACAGGAGAGGAAAGAGAAAGAGCCAGACTTTGTAGAGCCTTATGGGCCATGGCAGGGGTTTTGCCCTTTATCCTAAAAGCAATGGGAAGGCATTGAAGGTGCAAAGCTGGGGGAATGACATGCACAGCCTGGTACTTTTAAAGAACCGTCTGGTTACAGAGTGCATAAAGGACCAGGGCTGAAATGGGGTGTAGATTCTGAGAGCCCCGGGGGGAGGCTACTGCTGAGGCCCAGATAAGAGAACTGCAACAAGGGAGACAAGGTGGAAGAGATAGAAGGGAGAGGAGTGGAAGTATTCATGATATATTTATAAGGTGGAATGGTCAAGTCTTGGCTTAAAAGCAGTGATGATGGTTGAAATGCCAATCTTTAGGACAGTCTCAGAATTTCATTTGGCCACCTTACCTCAGTTTTTAGATTGTTTAGATTAATTCTAGACAGAGCCTTAAACTATGTATGTGTTCTGAGAGACTCTCATGAATAAAAATCACACTCTCCTGTGATTTTTATTCATAGAACAATTGTACCCAGAGACAACTCAATAGGAAAACTATTAATAATTGGTGATAATATCATCTCACTGCTTCAAAATAAATGTTTTTCATTTTCAAAAGTTCTAAGTTCAGTTACTTGCAATATTTCTGCTTACATGGTAAAAGTGTATAAATCAAGATGCAAATATCATAGGCTTCTTACAGCTTATTATAGGAATCATGATTTTCTTGGAGTATTTCACTAAACTTGCATATGTAATCCAATGGAATATATTCATTTCAAATGATTCTGAGTCACTGATTTTTTTCCTACTTTAAAGATGAGTTTTGTTTAATAACTTTACATTCCCAATCTATATACTATTACTATTATTACTGTCCCTCAGTAGTTCTGTAAAATCCCTTCCAACTCTGAAATTCCATAATTTTCCTGCCTCTCTTCTTATCTCTCATCCCATCTCTTCTCTCAGTTTTAAACCTCTCTCTTTGTGGAGGTAGTGGCTGGCACGATCGATGTGGGTTAGAATATTCAAGGAGTGTAGTTACCAAGAGAAGCTTGAGCCCCGGTCATTGCCAGTCCTCTTTCCTCAATTTCCTCTGTGCGTTAGCTTCAAGTGAAGTCATTACTCATTTAGTCCTCAAATAAAATGCTTTTTGTTGCAGTGACAATTTTTCCCTGGTATAAGGCAAAATGGCATATCAGTTTGATAATGTGAATTTTATAGCAATTGGCAGATCTTATTTGTATGGTGAGTTTTTATAGTTATTGGTTACCTTTTGTTTTTTTAAGTTGCCATTTGGATCAAGGAGGATTTTATTTCTTAACTAGGATTATTCCTTTATCTGATATTAATTTAGGAGTGGTTTTTACCCTCTAAATACAAAATTCATAGAGATGCTACGTAGTTAATTTTTTCCCTTTTAACTAGATTATCCCCATATGAGGTATTTCATAAAGCCAGGATAAATGTATTTAAGAGAAAATGCCCATCTTATGAGTAATATTTCCCCCAAATACAATGAGGCCCACTTAAAGGAATACCTGAAATAAAAATAATCCTAACGATAGATCTAATGCATTCTGTCTCAGACCCACTGAGTTCCTTTAAACCTTATTCAATAAATGCCTGATTAATAAATAATCTTGTTAAACGAATAAAACCCCAGTGTGCCAAATGGAGACATACAAAGCAATCATGATCAGACTTGTTATGGGAGAATGATAGATGAATAAATCTACTGTGCAATTAATTTATAACTGAACTATGATGAAATCCCAGTGGCAATGCTAAATCTGTGAGAGGAATAGATTTATCATCTTCTTTCAAACAATTGCATTCCAGGAATTTAACAAAATACTGTTATCTGAGTCTCCCCATAACAGAGATATCTGTTCATTTACATGGGGGAAGGCTGTTCCTTCTGTGCAGTCAGAGCTAAATAACTGTTTATTGTTATTGATACTAACCACAACAGGAGCAGCCTACGATGGAAACTACTAATGCCGATGGCTGTTCTTATCTGCTCCTGTTTTTTCAGACTTGATCAAAGTTGCCTAATTTTTAGATAGTTTGGTGTAAATAATTCTGCTTTTTAAAAGATTAAAAGCAAACCAACAAAAACAGGCCACAGGCTATTTTGAAAACAATCTGTACTACTGTATAATGTGATTCCGCTTAGCTTATGAATACATGAATTTGGGGACCATGTTTTAAGAAGATCAACAGAGATTGGTAGGATATCAGAGTGTTACATATTTTAACTCAAAAGACAGCCTACCGTATTTTAGTCCTATTCTACTTTTAGATAGGCACTTATTGATACAAAAAATAAAAGATAAAAAATGTTTTGAGCTAAAGGTTAGATAATCTGAAGTTCATGACTGCTTAGATTCAGAGCATGGTGGCAAGGTTAAAAGAGATTTTAGGATCAAAAAACAAAACCACGTTTAATGCAATCTTTCTTTTGTTTTGGGGGAACAAGAGCAGATATTTTAAATCCAGTCCTTTTTACCAATGTAATGGAATTTGAGATAACATTTGAATAAAAAGGTAGATTTGTGTAGGACATAGAAAGATATAGACTTTAACTATACGTTTATTTTTGTTTGTTTGTATTAGATAGAAAAATAAAGAATTTGTAGCAGTGAGGTAAAAGAGGAGAGAGTTCCTTAAAACTTGAAGGAAGGATGAAATTGTCCCATTAGGATAATATTTGAGGTCACGTTTTATTAGTATATTAACATACATTCAATTAAACACACACGGACTTAGGTTTATGCAAGTGAAACTTAAACATCATTCTAGTTTAAATCTAGTCAGCTCTTTTCACAGTTAGTAGCTATGCATCATTTTTTTAAATTAATATAATGTTTATATGTAGCAGTCCTGTGTATTCTCTTCTTTCTGTAACAAGTAACTACTTTATAATTCCATTTATTTGCACAATTATTCATAATCAATGTTATACATATAGCATTGTTCTAAGGCATTCTTTGATATAATCTTGGGTATGAATAAACAAAAAGAAATAAAAGTTATAGATCTTTCAGAACTTATATTGAGATGACATTAATGTATGAAATAAATCATTAGAACATTGTGTTTGACATGTCACTCATTTATGAACTGTCTTCATGAATTATTGACAAATACTCTGCTACTTAAAAATATTTTTATTGTGATAAAATATACATAACATAAAATTTACCATTTTAACCAATTTTAAGTGTATAGTTCAGTTCATTAAGTACATTCACATTGCTGTGCAACCATCACCACTACTCATCCTCAGAACTTTTTCATCTTCCCAAACTGAAACTCCGTATCCATTAAACAATGAATCCCCATTCCCCCTTCCCTTCAGTCCTTGGCAACAACTATTCTTTCTGTCTCTATGAATTTGACTACTCTACGTACCTCATATAAGTGGAATCATACAATATTTGCCCTTTGTAACTGACTTATTTCACTTAGCATAATGTCTTCAAGGTTCATCCATGTTGTAATATGTGTCAGAATTTCATTCCCATTTAATGCTGAAAATCCTAACTCACTACTAAACTAGAACATCAGCATCATTTCCTATAAATAGAAAATTTTCATAAAATAACATTACAATATTAAAAATGCTCATCTATCTTGCCTACCACTAATGGTATATAGTCTACTCTGGAAACACTGCCATAGAAGGAGCTAAGACCTGTGGAAGACACAAAAATAAATAAGACCCAGTCTAGGCCTTCAATGAGCCTTAAGCCTAATAGATGAGTTAGGTATGTGTAAGACATTTTTTTTTTCATTGTGCTCATAAGATGAACAAAACTGCTATAGGAATTCAGAGGTAAAGATTATTTTCTGGCTTAGGGGTAATAGGGAGGGGAGTTAAGGTAAGATTTCATAGGGAAGGTATATTTGCGATAAACCTTAAAGGGCCAGAAAGGTTTTGACATGCGTAGATGAAGGGAAAATGAGCAAAGGTGAAGCATTTAGAAAGTAAAAGCAATGTTTACCAAATGGCCAGCCTAATTCATCATGATTTGTATGAGGGAATCATGGGCAATAAGTCATGGAGAGTCATGGAAGCCCATGCCAAGCTTGCTGTATATGCTTCATATCTTTTCCTTCAGCTATCTTATCTTTTAGTGTTCTTTATGCAGTCCCCCTTTAAGGCTTCTGGCTTTTGTGTCTTGTTTAGGAAGGCTGTCTCCATCATAATATTATAAACATATTCTCTTAAATTTTCTTCAGTACTTCTATGAATTTTTTAAACATTTGGCTCTGTGATTCTATCTGGAATTTAGTTTTACATATGATATGAGGTAAAATTCCAAATGTGTTTTTTCCATATGGTCTTCTGTTTGTTCAAACAAAACATATTAGTTAATCTTTTCTTCACTATTTTGAGATAGAGTCGTTATCATACACTATATCCGTATATGTAAGTGTGTCTGTCTCTGGATGCTCTGTTCTGTTTCACTGATTTGACTGTTTCTGCTTTAATTACTATATGTTTATGGTTATGTTTTGATTTTATTTATTTATTTTTGACTGCGTTGGGTCTTCGTTGCTGCATGCTGGCTTTCTGCAGTTAAGGCGAGCAGGGGCTACTCTTCGTTGCGGTACTCAGGCTTCTCATTGTGGTGGTTCTCTTGTTGCAGAGCACCAGCTCTAGGTGCGCAGGCTTCAGTAGTTGTGGCACATGGGCTTAGTTGCTCCACAGCATGCGGGGTCTTCCTGGCACAGGGCTTGAACCCGTGTCCCCTGCATTGGCAGGCGGATTCTTAACCACTTCACCACCAGGGAAGCCCTATAGTTATGTTTTGATTTCTGATCAGGCAAATCCCTCCCTCATTATTCTTTTTTTTAATAAAGTATTTTTTTTAATTTATTTATTTTATGTTGTTTGTGCTGGAGCTTAGTTGCAGCACGTGGGCTCCTTAGTTGCAGCTTGCCGGCTCCCCTAGCTGCGGCATACGTGTTGGATCTAGCTCCCTGACCAGAGATTGAACCGGGCCTCCTGCATTGGGAGCGTGGAGTGTTAACCAGTGCACCACAGGGAAGTCCCCCTCGTTATTCTTCTATTTAAACTTTTCTTGACTTTTCTTAGTTATTCTCCCAGGTGAACATTTGAATCTGTTTATTGAGTAAAAAATACAAATTATATATTAAAATGTGCTTTAGGATTTGTTTTAATCCTGTATGGTAAAACATGCAAATACAGAAATGATTGTCCTGAAGAAAGAAGCTTATACTCATGGATCTCTAGAAGCAGGAGGCAGGACCACATGGAAAAGCACCAGGGTCAGAAAGGAGGCAGAAGAGGAGAGGGGAGGGCATGGCCTAGAGCCTTTATTGGAGTTTTCATGGAAAGGAATGGGTGAGGCAGGGTGGATATGTTGACTAGCTTAGTATTGGGTAGTTTGAATAATTTGGGTAGGCTCTGGGCTGTGGGGGTGGTCCCTAGTTTTCCAGTACCTGGCCCTGGCGTGACTTATAGCAGGGAGAATATTGATTTGATGTGTGAGAATTTGATAAAAGGGTTGGTTGCAGGTGTGAGTTCTGGATTGATTGGTTTGTACATCAAAGTCACTCTTGCAAGGGGAGTTGTTTGCTTTCTCTAAGAATTAGCTAGCCCTGGGAAGGACAGTCTCTCCAGGATCAAGGCCCCAAATGCCAGTGCAGCAAGAATGCCCCCAAAATATATATATATTGTCCATACAAATTGTGATTTTGATTGCAGCTGCATTGACTTATAGAGTAATTTGATAATGAAATGACATCATTACAATATTGAATGCTTCCATCTAGGAACACGGCATGTCTCTCTCCATTTATTTAAGTGTTCTTTTATGTTTTCAGTAGCATTACATATTTTTCTTCACATAAATCTCGCCCATTTTTGTTAGATTTATTTTATAAATATCTTTATAATTTTTGTTGCTATTCTTTTTTGCCTATGTCTTCACATAGCATGAAACCCTTATAGGATCTTATTTCAGTAATCAATCATTCATTTAATTTCCCAGCAAATATTTTTTGATGACTTATAAAGTATGGGTCAGATTCTAAGGTACCCACTAGGCATCCCCCTTCTTGGAGACCTAATATCCAGATCTGGGAGATCTGAGCATACCTGTGGAGATGTTGAACATAGGGCACAGACAGTGGAGTAGGTCTCAGAGAAGATGAGAATGGATGAAATAAAGAAAACAGAAGAAGGAGGAGGCAGAAGCAAAAGAAGACCCAGGGAATCTGAAGTAAAGAAGATGAAAGTTATGGGATGTAGTACTCAGTGGCCTCAATATACTTCAGTGATTTGGGAGGCAGTCGACTGCTGAAAATGAAGAGTCAGGGGCAAGTTTGAATGGTGAAGGATAGTTATTGTGAGAAAAATAGAAAGCCTGTTGGATTACCTGCGGGTCCAGTATGAAGGTGATCACTGATCAAAGTCAATGTGATCTGACTTACGCTGATAGCCTTCAACAATCACAGGAGCAGGTGAGGAGAATGTGGTTGGTGAGATTACCCAGGTCTGAGGATTAGCATGTTAGGATTAGTGAGGGAGGGGAGTCAAGAATAATAGTAAGTGCACTGTTGCAGCTAGAGACTGCTTAGGATTTGCTCAGAAATAGCCTCACTGGCACAGTTTTAAAAATGCAACTCAAAAGATAATCATTCACACTTAAGTAGCCCCATATCTTCAATACTCATCATGACCAAGACAGAAATATTGCGAAGAACATTCATTCATTCAGTTTCTGTGAAAAGAATGATTGTGTTTGATGCTGGACATATTTTTAAGGAGTTTATTTCCAAAAGATATGCTTTCTTGGACCATTTATTAATACTGTTTCTTCAAAGGTATGTGTTATTCAAATATGCAATATCTTCTGTAAGCATTCTAGTTAAATGATTCCCCAGAGTAGGCAAATCACTTTGATGCTGGTTGTACCAGGGAAATACCATGAATTCCCAGATGCTTTTTTAATACAGATGAGTTATAATGACAAAAGTAATGAGACTTTTTGAATGTCTCATTTTTTTCTATTATAGCTTTATATAAATTCAGCATATGAATAATGCTTGAAGGTAAATTAACATTGTTAAGAAGGATATACCATAATATAAGGTACGTTAACATTTACAATATAAAAGAGACCATTTATTAAAGAAAATACCATTATACAATAATGAAGCTAATAATTTCATATGGAAATAATACTGTATTAATTTGATGTATTCATACTAACAGTGAACATGATATTTTAAATTTTACTGTCACATAATTATGCTGCTACTTTATGAAATGTTATACTGTCACCTAGAAAAACCCTTCTCTGAGTGTAGATCTGTGATCTTCAGCTTGAGATGGCAGATTGTAATGTGTCACGGAGGTATTTTTAAGTGAAGAGGTGGGAAAAACTCTTGGCTGAGTCATAAAGCTGAGGATTCTTTCCTCTTCAATTTTCTACCTGGAGCAAGGCTCTCCAAGATAACACTGGCCTTTAGCAAAGAATTGAAACACGTTTCTGCGAGGCAAATTGGGTAATTGGGTGTGATGTTAGTTTTGAAATGAGCTGTCTTAAGGTTGTGAGTCACGGTCTGTATCATTTTTGCTGAAAAAAAAAAAGCATTCAAAGAGAAAGTGAGAGCTAGAAGAATTTAGAGGCCGAATAATTCTGTTCTGGTCAGCAGACAATAGCATTACAACTGTGAGTGACTATTTGATACAGGCCTCTTAACTCCTTGACTCTATTAGTTATCTGTACTGTTTCAAGAAATGTGTTTCTGTAAGGAAAATGAACACATATGAAAGCAATTGATTAAAAGTGAAAAGTTGATGCATTGGTACATTGGCATAAATAATGCCTCAAAGTTTACTCAGTGGTGGAAACAAAATCAAAATACAAAGCTACCTCTTTGACTAAAGTTTGCTAACATTTCAGGAAGTAGGTTGAAGTGACAGTGGGTAGTGCGATAAAGCAGACCTATTTCTTGCCGTGGTATTTTACGGCTGTCACTGGCAGTGTGTTTTCTGATATCAGCTACTATTTATACACTTACAATTTCTGGTCAGATTAGGGTGGAAGGTTGTGGTTCCCAGGTATATAAAATAGTATAATAATGTTCTATTCTTTTTGGAACAAATTTGTTACATGAAATGTCAGATGAGTCATTTTGCTCATGTCAGATATTTGAAAGTAATGGAAAGATGCCAACATGGAGGCCTAGTAATTCATGCACTGGTGTAATGGAGCAAATGAAATGCAAAGCTCTTGTACAGGTCCAATTTCAGCACCAAACGCTTACCTGTCAGTCAGCAAAATTGTCCCTGAATAAAAATGAACCCCATCTGAGAGGCAGAGTATTTTAATATACATCATATTCTTTGACTCCATGGCGAGGTAGAAGCTACATGGAAAGAAAAAGAATACTGCTGAAAAAGACATTTAACAGCAACCCTGGAGCATGCTGGAAAGCTTGCTCGCGCTGCTGCCCACAAAAGGTTTTTGGTTTGCCCTTTCTCTCCTGAGCTATTGACAAACTCTTTAGCATTGCTCCCCTCCTCCCCCGTATCTCTTATCTACATGGAAAGGTGGCTGATTTACCCCAGACAGTGAGAGATTTGGCCACTCAGGGATGTGGAAAACAAGTTGCAGACAGGTAACTTTATTGCTGTGTGGGTGCAGCTGGTGCATGGATTTATGGAAGTGACAATTAAAAATGTGTGTCACAGAAATTGAAAGTCAGACATACCCTCGTAGAAATGATTATGGCCCAAAGAGACTGCCATTCTTTTGAAAAGCCTTTCATTTTGGAATCGGTTCCCACTTTTCTATGTGACAAGCATCTTACAGAAATGAGGTGTCCTAGTTTTTCTTTTTTTTTTTTAAACCCAATTCCTTGTGGTTTTTAAAAAGCAAATGGGAAAGTTAAGAATTTGTGTGCTTCAGTGCCCACACATTAGGGCTCCTTGGACCCTAACTCTAGGAGTCATAATTTGTTCTACCTTTGAAATACCTGTTTTCCATTTCTGTGTTTTAAGACTCTAAGTGCTTATAGGAACCTAAGCAGCTATTGAAAACCAGTAATGACTAGTTCTTCTAAATGTTAATGATTGAGAATGAACTAGCAATCAGGGCTCAAAAATAAAATTAAAAAAAAAAAATAAAGTGTATTGTAATAGAAACGATGATAATTAAATCGAGCCAAGTTACCCTATACTTATGACTGTACTAATGCTTGAAAAATTACGAATATAGAGAAAATTTGCATAAATCCTCTATAAATGATGTACGTGGGGAAAAAAAGGAAAGAAAGAAAACCATGGTCACAGGACTGAATTTATTTTAATCCCCTGGTTCAAGTGGCCCTAGAAATAATCATACTTATATCAGTCTATATTGCATGACTTTTGTAAGATGTAAAAATAGTGTTTTTCACTAAATTGTCACTTATTATTGTTCATTTAGGGCCACTAACATAGAAAAATTTCTCCGCTACAGTGTCAAAAGAATAGGGACAATTTGATGTTTTCTTTTGCTGCTGTTTGTTGATATCTAGACCACTGTAGCTTGATTGCCTAACATTAAACCTATAATAACAGTGCAATCATAGCAGTATCATCATGAATGTTGTTACAATAGAAACAACATTTACACGGCTTCAGAATGGTAATTATCAAACTTTTTGTCATGAAGCGCTTATTCACTAGCATTGATCTGCCCGGGTCAGTTGTTAGCTCTTCTCATCTGAGGTGTATTGATTGTATAATCAGTAGATAGAGGCTGTGGGCAGATGAAATTCAGTGTTGTTGGGCAAATTATCGGCTGCTTGCCTGTTGACCTGGACCCTGCTGGTTGTACCTTAGACGCTGGTGGGATTATTACTCATTTCAGTGACCCTACTTTACGATAGAGCACTCTGTATTATTATAAAAGATAAATGCCATCCTGCTTGCTGTGCTTGTGGTTGACTACACAAATGTCAGATTATAGCTAGTCTGAAAACTAGAAAGTACAAGCATGTTTCAGGTGATATTAAGAAGAGAAAATTTCAAAGACTTTGCCTTTTCTGTATTTGTCTCTCCATGTGAATATAATGATGAAAAGCTTGTGTGAATCTAGCTGATGATAATAATGAGCCCTTCTGTGTATATAGCAATTTATCGTTGACTAAGGATTATGACAAGTCAGTTAATATTCTGATTTTACCAATAGCAACATCAAGGCCTACATTAAGCTAAGCAAATGGGCTAACATCTCATGGTCAGTGAGCCGCAGAGCTAGGAATTAAGTCTATTTCCTCTGAATATAAGTCAAGTTTGTTATGTTCTATGGCAGTGCCTTATTAGGTTATACGACCTGACCATTGAATATGTGTGTACTGAAAGATCTAATTTTCATCCGTCTAGATCAGGAGAAAAAAAAAAAAAAGGCCTTAATGTTATTTAAATAAATTATTGCATTGGGTAACTTTTGAGACTATTTGAGCCATTAAATATTTATAACATTCCAAAAGCCAGGGTCTAGCATTGGACTATTTTAAAAGGCAAAATCATTTTATATAAAGAGCAATGTGAATTTTATAGCTGGTGGCTCTCTAAAATCTACATGTTTCTAATGAAACATTTTACTTATGTGGGAAGATTCTCCACACTCATTTCTTTTGCCATTCCTTACTTTTTTCAGTCTGGCTACTCTTAACACTTTGAAATCTTCTACCCTCGTAGGTAACTACAGTATGGCATCAGATCCTAATGTCTAGACTGGGCCTTTCCACTATGTGGAAGCCTATCTTGATATTCAAATCACTCCACACATGTGTTTTTAAAAATCTGACAGTGTTCACAGTGGCATATTCACCCTTTCTCTCTGAAAAGAAAAATGTAAAAAGAGTGTACTTTACTAACAGTGTAGTGCCATAAAAATACTAACACTTTGGAACTGATAATTCGAATAATAATCTTGATGAAGGGACATTTACACATAATTCGACATCTCTAAATGCTCTTGGTTGTGTCTAGTAAGCTGTCTCATTCTTTCTTTCTGCCAACTACTCGAAGATTGTATTGTAAAGGTCGGTGGTTACCTGCTCATTGTATTTTAAAGGCATCCTCACAGCAAGTAGTCCTATAAGCAGGTACTACTGTACCACATTCTTCTTTGGTCTTAAATTTTGCAGGTGTTGAATCATGATTAGGCAATGATTTTTCCCTTCTTGAAAATTATTTTACAGTCTTAGTTTTAAAAGACCGAATGATCTCTTACCTAAAATATTGCAGGAGATAATGGGTGAAGTACATGAAAGTTACATGCAGAGGTGGCTTGGAGTTGAGATATTTAGCACTTTATATCTCTGTGAGCACCAAAGAAAACAGCTGTTTGAGTACTCCTTAACAGATATCTTACCTAAACCGGACAAATAGCTAAAAAGTAACTCCCAGTTTCTGGGATTTCAAGCCTTTCAAGAGAAGCCTTAATTTGTGTGCATATTCCTTTCCTTTATCTTATGGCTACTGAAATATGAACTGACTACCAGAGAAATATTTAAAGGAAAATAGTTACCTTTTTCAGACTTTCCTCCCAAAAAGTAAAACACATGTAGTACTTATATAGTCATTATTTGTATACTGATCCTAGTGTATTGTTAGCTCTTCACGTCTGACTTATTTTAATATTTCCTTCATTGCTTAATACTATGCTTTGAATGTAGAAGGAACGCAAAGCTGGATTGGAATGGACTGGACATTCAGTCAACAAGTATTTATTGAGGGTCTACTATACATGAGACACAGTGGGAGGCATCAAAAACAGCAGTCAGTGAACAAGACACACATAATCCCTGCTCTCAAAGCCCCTGATGGGAAAGAGGTGAGACAGACATTAAGCAACTAATTATATAATTAATTGTTTAATACAGTTATCACTTTAATATTCTATGCAATATTAATTGACAAGTGTATAAACACACCATATGTAAGTGTATGTCTAAGTACATATATGTATATCTAAGTATATATGTGATGTATAAGTGTGTACATATATATTATATGTAAGTGTATACATATATGTGTATATATGTATGTGTAAGTGTGTGTGTGTGTGTGTGTGTGTGTGTGTGTGTGTGTGTGTGTGTGTGTGTATATATATATACTCACATAGTCATCACCTCAATCAATATATAGGATATTTATGCTACCCAAAAAAGGTACCCTTGTGCTCTTTCCCGGAGTATAACCCATGACTTTCACCAGGCCCCTAGATTTGTCTTTCTTAGAGTTGCAGATAAATGATCTCCTATAGTATATATAGTTTGTGTCTGGCTTCTTTTTCTCAGCCTGATATTTCTGAGATGCATCCATGATTTGTGTGTATCAGTAGTGTTTTCTTTATTACTACTGATTTGTATTCTATTTTATGGATATACCACAGTTTATTTATTATTTTATTTGTTGATTGACATTTGAGAGGTTTTCCCCCCAGTTTATAGTGATTATGAATACAAGACCTATAAACACTATGGTAGAAGTCTTTATGTGGACGTATGTTTTCATTTCTCTGAAATGAAAATATGAGGTGGAATTGCTGGATGGATAATATAGGAAATATACTTTTAACTTTATGAGAAACTGTCAAATTGTTTTTCCAAAATGGTTTTATCTTTTTACATTGCCACCAGCAGTGCTTGAGGGTTCCAATTGCTCAATGTGTTTGCCTACACTTACTATGGGGAAGTACAGTAGTAACTCAGAGTGGCCAGAGTGGAGGTGGAGAAAATTAGACTACAATCTCCCCCTTCTTCTCCCTCTTCTTATACTGTTTTCATTCCACTGCTTCTCTGGGGAATAACAATACAGATCCAGAAGCTATGGCATATTCTGAGGAAGGTAAGGAGTTTTGATAGGTGGGAGATGGAGGAGAGAGGAAGGAGAGAGAGAGACCAGATAGGGAGAGGTGTGCTGTGGAAGTAGGCTAGGATTATATTGTGAAGATTTGGGTATTTCTTTGTTATATTCTTGGACTTCAAAGGCAAAATGAAGTTGTTTTTAATGGGGGAGGGGAGGGTGTCAAGATCAGGTTTATGTTTTAGACTTTTGTTTTAGAAAGACAATTCTGATGAACATATGGTTGTTTGTATGAATATGATCAGAGTAGAGAGGGGATCTTCTCAGCTCTAGGATCAACATTAGCTCTATTCTTTCTTTTCTCTATTCCTTAGAAATTTCACTAGTTCACTGACTTTAGTTATATTCCCAACCACCTCCTGGTATATTCTCTTAGATGCCCTAACTTTACCTCAAACCCAACATATCAGAAAGGAAAACACCCAACGTTCAACGAGTTCACCCTCGTTCAACTCTGTTTCCATCACCATTCTTCCAGCGCCTAAGCTAGAAACCTTGGAATTATCTTGACTTTTCTTTCTTGTCTTCCTTATCTATTTTTTCATGAAGTTTGGTATTTTTTATCTTGTAGGAATGTCTCTCGGGTTTGGTTCTTTTACTTCTCTCTGCCACATTCTCATCACCTTAACCTGCCTTTCTGCACCAATCTCCTAACTTGGTTTTTCTCTTTCACCAAGCACTACCTTCAATTTTTTCCACTCCTGCCAGATAAATCTGACATTTCACTTTCTTCCTGTCACTCTTTTGAAAGGAAAAGAATCTAGCCGTTACTGGGGACACTCCAGTAGGCCCTTTCATACGTGATTTCATTTAAACCTGGGAAGTAAGTCTCATTAACCACATTTTATATAACAAAAACTAAGGCTTCCAGCAGTAGAACTGGAATTTGTGCCTAGTTCTATCTGATTCCAAAGCCCATGGCCTTCCCTCTGCTCTCCTTTGCAAAACTACAGTGGGTCCCTTTAGCCAACAATTTTAAGTCCCAACATTTCTGGTCTTCATAGCCCTACAAAATCTTCTCCCCTCCCTCAAATCATAGTCTCCCACCCTCCCCCTACCCCTCAAGCTAAACTCTTATATTTTCCAGTATTCTAAAATAAGTTCTGTCTCTTCTGGTCAGGTCTGCTATCCAAAAGATTGAAACGCTGCGTGTTGTTTTGCCCGTGTCTTTTCATGTAACATGTGAAATGTTTTTCAAATAACATTTCTCCTCTGGAATTGTCCATGTTTGCCCAGATAACATTTAGCCAACTCTGATTCTCACACTGTCACAAATTGAAGTTGGTTCAAAGAGTTTTAAAGGCCTCACCAATCTTTATGCTAAGGATTACATTTGAGAAGGTAAATACAGAACATAAAGAGATCCATTTCTGAAAAACAAAATTTAGCCCTGGTTTTCAGTTTGGGAAATTAATGGAAAAAAATTATTGTTACAGAAATAAGATTTAGAAAAATTTTATTTTATAGTAACAATTCAGAAAAACACAGACTATTGTTCTTGCATCAAATTCTTGTCTGTCAAATTTGTCTTCCTGAATGGGCTTTGTAGGTAGGTGCTGGTGACCTGAGTATGTCTGAAATCAACTACATCATAAAGTCTCAGTCAGAGTAGAGTATTCCAAAGAGAAATAAGGAAAAGGAAAATAAACTTTTTTTCCCTTTGGCTAATCAACATTGGCTCCAACAGAGCAGTAGAAAAAGGAACGTTTGTGGAGAAAAGAAATTTGGCCTATATATGACACCTTATTAACACTTTGTTCATGCCTTGTTCTTTTTGTTGGGTAAGCTCACTGCCAGAAGTCCTAGAGATTCCTGTATTTTTTAAATTAAGAATTTCAGACCTCTGAGCAACAATTCTTCAGACTATACAAGCAGCACTGTTTAATGAGAAACTCATATATACATGTGAAAATGAAAGACATTTGGTTTAAGTAAGAAGTGAAAGCAAATGAGAATATGAAATTAAAGAAAGCATAGCTGAGATCAACCATCCCTAAGGAAACATCTTTGCATGGGGAAATTATTTAGAGAGCTTCCCAAGAGTTGTGCAGAAATCTCTAGTGCACTCATGTTTGTGTAACCCCAGACAGAATCCTTAAGGATGCCCAGACAAAAATATCACTTTATAGAGAGAGGCAGAATGACAGGGAAAACCCTTGCAGTGAACCATCTCTCTTTCCACCAAATATAAGATCCCTGAGAGCCAGGACTATGACTGATTCATCTGTCTCTCTTGGTACCTAGAACCTTGCTTATCACCTAGTAGGCCCTCCGAGTGGCAGAATAGTATAGTGAAGAAGAGTTTAGGCTCTCCAGTAAGCCAGACAAGAATTTAAATCCCTGCTTTGTTAACAGCTTGTTACCTGTTATTTAATCACCTTAAGCCTCAATTTCCTCATCTGTAAAATGGAGATAATTGTATTGCCTTTCATCACATGGTTGTTGTGAGAATTAAAAGATCTGATGGTAATAAAGAATTTAGAAACATCCTTGGCACATGAATTCTCAATAAAAAAGAACTATTATAATTTTTATTGTTAGTTAATAAAATGTTTCATTAAGCTGACCTCAGATAATTGCTTAAAGTATCCTCAGTGATGTTTATATCTTACTTGAATAGTTTATAAAATATAACCTCATCTGATGAGATTATGGATTGCAATGCTGCTCCTTACCTGTTGCCCATAGGGTAAGATGAAAGTACTGGTGTATTTTAGTCTGTGAGACGTGGAAGTGTGACAGAGGGCCTGGGATATTACCTTGTATTCACCGTATATGAATAATGGCCCACATTGAAATCATTTTCATCCGCAAATGAAAGTCAGTTATAAACACAAGTCCTACCTATAGAAACATTTTCACTGTTAATTTATGGATAATATTAAATGCTCTCTAAATTATTGAGTAGAATGCTGAACTAAAATGGGAGACACTAAGTTAAAATTAACCTGATACTGTGTATTGTAAAATACTTAAGGAATGCAACAATAATTTTTTGAATTAAAATTCAAATATTTATCTTAGCTATACATAAAGCATAGTATTCAATTCTATAAGACAACAGAAGATAAGCAAGATGGAGTTCCTGGAGGTGCTGTGGTCTAAAGTAGGAAATTGGGTATCTGCATGAAATGATAAAAAACAGTAAAAAGGCTTGTTGATTAAACCAAAGCAGCTTTAGTGTCCAGCTTTTTAAAATGAGGGCAAATTATACCTCCTATAAGCCAGACAGGTTAATTTTGACACCTTTACAGAGTCCGTGCTTGATGAAATCATTGAACAATCAATTAGTCACCACACAGGAGAGCATGAAGCCCTGAGTAGTCATTCTCCTGGCTTTGCAAAGAGCAAATTGTACCAGATCGATTTAATTTCCTTCTTCAAAAGATTGACAGTTTATACAAACATTTAGGAAGCAGGATATGTAATTTATCTGAACTTCAGAAGGGATTTTGATTCAGTCACACATGACATTTCAGCACTAACTCAAAGGATGTGGTCCAGTCCAGAGTATATACCTGTAGGAAGGGGTCCACTTCACTGACAAGTCACAGTTGAAAATGGTTACCAAGGGCTCAGTATCGACCACAAGTCTTGTCCCAAAGAAAGCCCTGATACGAGTACTTTGGAAAGTTGTTATAGTTTAAATGAAATGATCTTAAACCATGAAAATGAACCATTCATTATATACTCTATGCAGGGCAATAGGACCCAGTTCAAACTAGTATGCTGTAGGCATCATGAGCTGTACCAAAGATAGATACAAGATAGGAGCAGCTTGGTCATAAATACGACAAAAAAAGACTTGGGAGTCAATAGTGAAACCCAATCCATGTATGGCTGAGCAATTCTGTGTTGTTATTTATAAGCAACACATAATTTTAGGGTGTGTAAAAAGGAATATGATTTGCAAGCATGAGGAGTCCAGAGTCATTACTCTGTAATAGTCAGTTTTAATCACAACTCTCAGGCTATTCTAATTTTACACTGCAGGGAAGCTAGAGGGTCCAGAGAAAAACACTTTAAATGTGTAAGATGATGAATAGATGTTTTTTTAAAGTTCAGACTAGAGAAGAGAGGCCACTCTTCAAATTGTACAGAGGTATTATTTCATTTCATAGTCGTTTGTTGAGTAACAGCTGTATGTCAGATTGCCAGGATAAGTTTATGGAGCAGTTGTTTTGTTTTATTTTAATTTTCACAGGGGAGCCTGTAAAACAAATGAGCTTAAATGTAGCGAGAGTTTGGTTAGGTGAAGGAAGAATTCTTTTACTATTGAGGTCATTAAACACTAAAACATGTTATCAGAGTTTCTGAAATATTTTTTCTTGGAAGCTGTTTGAAAACAGAATAGACAGCCTTCTGCCTAAGGGTGGCATAGGTGTCCAAGGCTTTGGTTCAGTCCAGTGGTTCCAGAATCGGACAGTGTCAGGACTGCTTGGATAGAAATTTTTTTTAAAACAGCCTTATTGAAGTATAACTGACCTACTATAAATTGCACATATTTCAATTGTATAATTGTATAATTTGATGTTTTGACTTATTTATATACCCATGGTACTATCACCGCACTCAAGATAATGAACATATTCATCATCACCAAAGGTTTTTTCATGCCCCTTTGTAGTTCTTTCTCCTACCCCTCTGTAACCATTATCTGCTTTCTGTCACTAGAGATCAAGGTGCATTTTCTAGAATTTTATTTAAGTAGAATCAAATAGTTTGTACTCTTTTTCACCTGGATTCTTTCACTCAGTATATTTATTTTTGAATTTTATCCATGTTGTAATGTGTTTCAATAGGTCATTCCTTTTTATTGCTGAGTAGTATTCCATCGTATGAAGATACACACGCATGCACAGTTTATTTATCCATTTATCCATTGATGGACATTTGGGTTCTTCCCAGTTTTTGGTTATTACAAGTAAAGGTGTTATGAACATTTATATGTAAGCTTTTGATAAGACATATGCACTCATTTCTCTAGGGTAAATACTTAGGAGTAGAATTGTTGGATCATATGGTAGATATATATTGAACTTTGGGGAAAACTATCAAATTGTTTTCCAACATGGTGGTTCCATTTTACACTCCCAGCAGGTGTTGTGGGAGAGTTTTGCCAACAGTTGAAATGATGAGGCTCTTTGATTTTAGACATTCTAGTAGCTGTGTAGTGGTATCACATTGTGGTTTTAATTTAAACTTCCCAAATGACCAGAGATGTTGAGCATCTTTTCATGTGCTGATTTGCCATCTGTGTATCTTCTTTGGTGAAGTGTCTGTTCAGTTTTTTTTTTTTCCCCACCACTTTCTAATAGGGACATTTGTCTTCTTATTATTGAGTTTTGAGAGTTCTTTATTCTCAGTACAAGTCTTTTAGCAGATAGATGATTTGCAGATGTCTTCTCCTGGTCTGTAGCTTGCCTTTTCATTCTCTTAACAGTGTCTCTCAAAGAGCAGAAGTTTTTAATTTTGATGAAGTCAAATTCATGCTTTTTTTTTTTTTTTTTCCTTCCATGGATCATGCTTTTTGTTCATGTCTAGGAACTCTTTGCCTAACCCAATGTTACAAATGTTTTCTCCTGTGTTTTCTTATAAAAGTTTTAGAGTTCAAGTTTTATAGTTCGGTCTTTGATCCATTTTGAGTAATTTTTTTTATGGTACAAGGTATGGATCAATGTTCTTATTTTACATATGGATATGTGTTGTTCCAGTATTAGTTGTTGAAAAGACTATTCTTTTTCCACTGAAATGTCATTGAACCTGTGTCAAAAATCAGTTGTTCATATATGCGTAGGTCTATTTCTGGGTTCTCTCCTGGGTTCCATTGGTATACTTGTTGAAGGGTGTTCTGAGACCTAATTTCCAGTGTGTAGAGGGAGGATTTTCTCCCCACACCACCAAGAATGCTCAGGATACCAGCTGGGTATCCTACAATTCAACTCAATTCTGACCCTATCTCCCCAGAGATAGCATCAGATTCCACAGGTAGAAAGTTCAGTCCTACAAAACCACCCTCCATTTCAGATGTCAAATGCAGGCCCAGGTACCTGTGCTTCTGATCAACTGGCTATAAATCAGAAGTTCTCATGACCCCTTCTTTGGGTGTGTGTTTTTTTTTTTTAAGATTTATTTATTTACATTTATATTTTATTTTATTTTTGGCTGCATCCGGTCTTAGTTGTGGCATGTGGGATCTTCACTGAGGCACGCGGGATCTTTTCTTGCAGTGCGCGGGCTCTTTGTTGCGGTGCATAGGCTTCTCTGTAGTTGTGACGTGTGGGTTTTCTCTTTGCCAGTTGTGGCGCACAGGCTCCAGGGCACATGGGCTCTGTGGTTTGCAGCACACAGGCTTCTCTAGTTGAGGCGCGTGGGCTCAGTATTTGTGGAACGCGGGCTTAGTTGCCCTGCGGCATGTGGGATCTTAGTTCCCTGACCAGGGATCAAACCCATGTTCCCTGCATTGTAAGGCAGATTCTTAACCACTGGACTGCCAGGGAAGTACCCCTTCTTTGGGTTTGATTAATTTCCTAGGGTGGCTCACAGAACTCAGGAAACCCATTTACTCACTGGATTACTGGTGTATTATAAAGGATATGATAAAGGATACAGATGAACATCCAGATGGAAGAGATGCATGGGGCAAGGAATGTGGGAAGGGTGCAGAGCTTCCACGCTCTCTGAGAATGCCACTCTACCTGAATCTCCATGAGTTCACCAATCCAGAAGTTCTTCAAACCCCATCCTTTTGGGTTTTTATGGAGGCTTCATTACATAGGTGTGGTTGATAAAGCATTGGCCCCTGGTGGTTGATTTAACCTCCAGCTCCTCTCCTTCCCCAAAGGGAAACTTCCAACCCTCCAATCACATGGTTGGTTCTTCTGGCAACCAGCCCCCATCCTTAGGTGACCTAGAGGCATTCCAAGAGTCACCTCATTAACATACAGAAGACACCTTTATCTCTCTCACCACTTAGGAAATTCCTCGGGTTTTAGAACGTCTAGTATAACACCAGAAACAGGAATGAAGATCCAATATATTTTCTTGTTATAAATCACAATATTATACTCGTCAATCTTTATACTGAAACCACACTTTCTTGATTACTGTATCATTATAGTGAGTCTTAAAATCAGGTAATATCACTTTCAACCTTGATCTTCTTTCTCAGAGATGTTTTGGTTATTCTAGGTCTTTTGCATTTCCATATGAATTTTAGAATCAGCTTGTCAATTTCTATTTGACTACCAGGATTTTGACTGAGATTGCATTGAGTCAGTAGATCATTTGGGGGGAATAGACATCTCAACAATATTGTCTTCTAATTCATGGACATGGTATATCCCTCCATTAATTTAAATTTTATGTTTCTTTCAGCAATACTTTGTGATTTTCAATGTACTAGTCTTACACATTTTTTGTCAGATTTATCCCTAAGAATTTTATATTTTTCAATGCTGTTGTAAATTTTATTTTCAAATTTTAATTTCCAATAGTTTGTTGCTGGTATATAGAAATACAGTTAACTTTGTGTATTGACCTTACTTCCTGCAACCTTACTAAGCTTATTAGTTCTAATGGCTTTTTTTGTACAATTTTCTACATAGACAATCATGTTGTGTGCTACAGTGACAATTTTACTTATTCCTTTCCCATCTAGATACCTTTTCTTTTTCTTCCCATACTGCACTGGCTAGAACCTCTAGTATAGTGTTGAACAGAAGTGGTAACAGGATATCTGTGTTTGTGAGGGATATTGGTCTGTAGTTTTCTCATAATATCTTTGATTTTTGTATCAGGTAACTTATAGAATGAGTTAGACGATAGTCTTCCTTTTCAGTTTTCTGACAGAATTTGAAAAGAATTGGTATTATTTTCTCCTTTAATGTTTGTTAGAATACGCCAGTGATAACATCTGGGCCTACCCATTCTGTGGGTGAATCAGAAATCTGTTTGTAACAAGCTCCCCATCTGATTCTGTGGTATATCCACATTTTGAAACCACTGGTTTGATAAAATGTGATCTCTTAAAGTCCAATCCAATCATCAAGCAACCAGGGAAGTGGCAGTTCTCAAGAGGTAAAGGGATCATGATCAGCCAATGACTTTCTTTTTTTTTTTTTTTTTTTTTTTTTTGACTTTCATCTTTGAACTGTGTATGCATCATCATAGAGCTGTGTCACTGAACTGTGGAACTCTCTCCCCCAGAAAATTCCATGCAGAAAACTCTGTCAGGAGATCATTCTGACAGAATTGTGAGAATTGAAAAAAGTCTAAAGTTTACTTAGTATTTAGAAGCATACATATGATTCCTTTCTGTTTCATAACCAATGGAAAATTGAACATTTGCTTTAATCTGCCATGAAATCAAACTTTTTAGAGAAAATTATGCTTTTATAAGGAAAATGAGTTGTCCCATTTTACTGATTAGATATTCACTCTGTTAAAGTTTAGAATGATTAAAATCCTTTTCAATAATTCTGAAATTTCCCCTGATAAAAGTCACCTTAGAGGTTGTTTATTATGCAGTAGATTCAAGTTAGTCTTTTTGTCTTCTGGAGAACAGCTTTCTGTGGCAGTTTCCTAAGTGCATACTAATTGACTAGTTGATCCATTTGTAACATATTTGATGAACTGTGCTGTGACTGTTTTCATAAAGGTCCAGCTGGTTAACTATTTTTGTAACTAAATCTAATCCTAGGAAGGTGATACTAATTTGTGAGTAACAGCTTCCATTAACTACTTACATACCTCTATTTTGGTTGACTAAGTATAGAATCATTTTTTTAAATCTGATGCCCATAATTCTTTATGGTGAATCTGTAATCAGTAATGTTCACCAGCCAGTGATATCACCACCTTATATAGGAAACATGTCACTTTCTGGGCTCTTTGTTAATTCTAATTTATGTTCCAGTAGGAAATGGAAACATAATATTATGTGGTAGTTGGTGTGTAAGCATATATATTATATTCCCTTTAGCTCAGAGGATTTTAACCCATTTTATGCCATGAGCCCCTTTGGTATCTGGTGATGCTTATGGATCTTTTCTCAAAATAATGTTTCAAATGTATTAAAAAAATTATAGAAATACAGAAGAAACCAATTACATTGAAATACAGCTATCAAAATATGTTTAAAACACAATTGTGATATAGTAATATATGTGCTTCCTTATTAATACAATAAAATAAGATCTAGTTACAGATTTAATAACTTGTAATTATTGTAATTTTTTAAGAATGAGCTACTAAATGGCATTTTGAAATAACTGCAACAACTATAATGTTACATGAAAATATCATTATTCATAGCCTACTTTGTAATCGAAGGAAATGCTAAATTTTAGTTAGTTTAGTAAAAATATGGAGATTTTTTCCTTCCAGGTTCATGGACCCCCACCCACCAGATTCTTTCCATGAATCCTAAGAACCCCTGCCTACCTTCTGTTCATTTTTAATAAAAGCTTTGTTCTGAATCAAAAATCCAAGTTACACAGAAATAAATTATGAAGAAATGGGGGAAAAAATGAAGGTCCAGTTTTCCTTGTGGAATTGGTTGAAAGGCTTTATTCAACATATTTATATACATTTTTTTACATTCCATTACTTCCTGCTGGAATTAGCATTGTCCTCTTCAATGAACCACTAATGAACAGCCTGACAAGTATGACTTAATCATACAGCACTTTTAATCTGTGAAACCTATTTAGAATGTTAGCACAAAATAGAAATATAATGATATAAAGGAGAAAATTATACGAAATCTCAGCTCAGAAGAACCTAATGGCAGCAAGTTTGGAATGCTTAAAATCAGAAGTCCTTCGGGTCTTGTCTCGGAAGCTTACTTATTGAAGGCCCTGGGTGGTAGGTGGTGATTAGAGGATATAAGAAAACAAAAAGAAGGAACAGATAAAGTCATGTTTTCAAAATACGAGGTTCACAAGAGTTACATCCTATCACAGGTGTTCAGTATATATGCCAAACCTCATATTTGCAAGTTGCTAACTGGCATTGCATGATTAGATTGAGTAATTGCACATGTCGGTAAAAAGCCATAATTACCTAAGAAAAATGTATGCATTTTGTGTAGGTAGGCTTCATCCATTTAGCATGTCTTTTAAATTCTGACCAACTATAAAACTGTTAGCAATGTAGAGGTAAAATCCTGTATTTTCTGTGGATCCTGACACCTGTGGGTTCTTGATCATTATTTACAAAACAGTTAGCTTTAACATTTACATGGAAAAACACTTAAAACTAGTGAGAATTGCCTAGCCATGAGAAGCTTCGGGACTTTGTTAGAAATTTCTGTTGTTCTCCATTTCTTAAACATTGTGACAATAACTCATAGTTTATTTACAAATGAAAGTAACACTTCATAATACTTGGCAGCTTTCCAAACTAGATATATCTGTCCTTGTGTGAAGGGCTCTAATAACCCTATTGTAAGATATTTTTTGGTGACCATCTGGCAGTTCTCAGGAACCCATCTCTTTCAACATTTTGTAGCTACTGCACTAGTTACAGCTAATCCTTTCAATGAATGAGCTGGAAAATGTAGATACATCAATATCATATTCTTTTAGAGCCCATTTAATCCGTGCCCTATTATTATTTCGTTTAATAGGGCCATTATCTTCTATGGAAATGAAAAGTAATTTGTCGGAATCATTTCTTAAAATTTAAAGATCAATCTATGTAAATTTTTTTTTAAATAAAAGAAACCATAGTTTTTTTGTTTTTTTTTTTAAAGAATCTCAAATACACTCATTAAAAATCTCAAAAATGGGAATCTAGGGCTTAGATTCCACACACATTTTTGGTCTTTTTTCAATCTGGGTTCTCAAATGTCTAGTATAATAACCAAGCTTGGGTTGGGTTGACTGTGTTCCTAAGAAGGAGTTTATATTAATGGTGGAGTTGATACCTCATCAAGGTCAATGAAACAATTTGTATGTTTCTCTTATAGTTTGCTTTAAGAAGCTAGGAAGAGATTCATTCCAGTATGGGAATTTTATGAATTTTCCTTCAAAAGCAATTTGGTACTCTGTGGACTTTGAATAACTAATGGTTTGTAAATTCCTTTTTTGGTGGTTTATGAATAAGAGTCGTGGGAAGTGTCCAATGTTCTCATTTTAACCTAGGTTTTACTTCACAAAAAACTTCTGTTGGTTGAAGAATTTTGTTAGAAAGACTGTTACTTATTTCCATATTCTGAAATTTACATTTATCATTGAATCAAAATGAAAAAGGTATTGATCCTTTTTTCAGATTCAGAGTTTAAAACTCTGTTCAAAATACCTCTGTCCCCAGCTTCTTCATCCCATTACATACCACCACCATCATGAGACCAAGTTTTTGACAGGAAACCTTCTCTTGCCCAATACTTTTCACTTTCAAATTTAGGTACTTTAACTTGCAAGTTTTTCTCACATACACACACGCACACGTACTCATGCAAACTCCTCCTAGTTTGTAGGATGAAATTGATTATTCCCGTAGTTTTTTTGTATCAAAATTAATTTTTAAAATTTCTTAGAGAGTTTTATGGTGACTTCTGGGAAATCATTTCTCCTTGTTTTCTGTCAGATGGAGATTGAAACTAACCTAATGTTAAGTAGGCTCAGGAAGTTATGTGAGGTTTGGCCAATGATTTAGCTGACTCTGTCGTTAACAGTCCTCAGCCTCCTTTGTTGATACTGTCTTTTCTTCTTCCACTTACCAGGTTTCTGTCATAGCCTAAATTTAAGGAGGGAATAATATCCATGTCCATAATTATAACATTGGGCTACATTTTGACACTCTTTGACTGAATATAAATATTAGCTATGCCATTACTTTTTTTTTTTTTTTAAGTCATAAAACTGGAAGAAATCTCAAGGGGTCACTTACATAGTTTCCTTTCTTGGAGAGACTATGTTTCCAGAAAGAGAAAATCTATAGTCGTTGTTCTAACATGTTGTTACTTTTATTATCAAATACTTTCACCTACCTGAACAAACTCTTTCCTGCTATTCTCTAAACTCCATTCTCCTTATATTATTTTCTCTTGTTATTAAACATTGAACACCTTCGGGTTTTTTTTTTTAAGTTCTTTTCAAAACTAGAGCATTTAAACTCACTATTAAACATTTTCCTCATTCTCTTAATTATTTTTTAAAAAAATTTTATTGGAGTATAGTTGATTTACAATGTTGTGTTAGTTTCAGGTGTACAGCAAAGTCAATCAGTTATACATGTACATATATCCACTCTTTTTTTTTTTTTTTTAGATTCTTTTCCCATATAGGCCATTACAGAGTACTGAGTAGCGTTCTCTGTGCTATACAGCAGGTTCTTATTAGTTGTCTATTTTATATATAGTAGTGTGTATATGTCAATCCCAATCTCCCAATTTACCCCTCCCCCCCATCCCCTGGTAACCATAAGTTCGTTTTCTACATCCATGACTCTATTTCTGTTTTGTAAATAAGTTCATTTATACCCTTTTTTTTTAAGATTCCGCATATAAGCAATATCATGATATTTGTCTTTCTGTGTCTGACTTACTTCACTCAGTATGACAATCTGTAGGTCTATCCATGTAAAGTAATTGGGACTAACTAATGTGAGTTCTGTCATTGAAAAAGTGGTTTCCTAAGGTGTTCATTGTGTTTGTTTAGGCAAAACACTAGAATTTTAAGAATCAGAAGGTCAAAACTGAAAGATGCTTAGTGGTCACTTATTTCAATACCCTGAGACAACTAAGACACAGAAAGGTGAGATGAGTCATCTGAGGTCTCTTGGTCAGTGATTAAGAGCTCTTGAGATGTGGGTTTTCTCCTCTATGATCACACATCTTGCTTGTCCTATTGATTGACATGAGAGTGAGTTCTTGTACAGAGCAGAGTTATTACTGAAAGTGGGGTCTGGCTGCTCGCTGCTCAAAAGCCAATAAAAGAGGCAAGATTGATGGAAAGGAAAGTTTGCTTTATTTCAGATGCTGGAAATCTGGGGGAGAGGGTGGACTCCTGTCCAAAGGCTGGCACCCTGCCCCCACTGGCAACTAGTGGGCAAGAACTTTTATAGGCAGAGGGAGAGGGCTACATGTAGAAACAGCACAATCAGCTCTGACAGTCATCTTGAAATTGCTCATGCAGTGGTCTGACCAGTGTCATCTTGATTGTTTTTAAGTACAGTTAATCTTCAGTTCTAGGGTCGGTTTGTTCCCATTTCTTTGAGGCCAATTCTTGGAATTGTGGCAACTTTTGTCATGGCTACTGTCTGGTCATCATGTAGTTAACTTTTTCCACCTGGTGAGGGTTTCAGTATTTACAAGACAGCTCACAAGATATGGCTCAGAATATTATCTATAGCCCTTGAGAAGGAACTAAAAGTCCTTGACTTTGCTTACTGACTAAACTATTACTGTTTTGTCCTGTGTGCCTTTGCTTCTGTATTTTCTCACTTCTCTGATTAACCTTATTCTTTGGCTAAAGTTTTTCTACAGACAAAAGGCAGGCAGAGGATATGGGGGGGAAGGGACACAGGGTCCTGCTCCGTTTCAGACTCTTGTATATTCTTATGTTCTTAAGAAATTATGATGTCAGTTACAGAAAACAGATAATTTTAGACCAGAGGGCACACAGCAGAAACAAGAAGAACTACAATCCTGCAGCCTGTGGAACAAAAAGCACATTCACAGAAAGATAGATAAGATGAAAAGGCAGAGAGCTATATACCAGATGAAGGAACAAGATAAAACCCCAGAAAAACAACTAAATGAAGTGGAGATAGGCAACCTTCCAGAAAAAGAATTCAGAATAATAATAGTGAAAATGATCCAGGACCTTGGATAAAGAATGGAGGCAAAGATTGAGAAGATGCAAGAAATGTTTAACAAAGACCTAGAAGAATTAAAGAACAAACAAACAGAGATGAACAATACAATAACTGAAATGAAAAATACACTAGAAGGAATCAACAGCAGAATAACTGAGGCAGAAGAACAGATAAGTAACCTGGAAGACAGAATGGTGGAATTCACTGCTGTGGAAGAGAATAAAGAAAAAAGAATGAAAAGAAATGACAGCCTAAGAGATCTGTGGGACAACATTACATGCAACAACATTCACATTATATGGGTCCCAGAAGGAGAAGAGAGAGAGAAAGGACCAGAGAAAATATTTGAAGAGATTATAGTGGAAAATTCCCTAACATGGGAAAGGAAAGAGCAACCCAAGTCCAGGAAGCGCAGTGAGTCCCATACAGGATAAACCCAAGGAGAAACACACCGAGACACATAGTAATCAAACTTGCAAAAATTAAAGACAAAGAAAAGTTATTGAAAGCAGCAAGGGAAAAACGACAAATAACATACAAGGGAACTCCCATAAGGTTAACAGCTGATTTCTCAGCAGAAACTCTACAAGCCAGAAGAGAGTGTCAAGACATATATAAAGTGATGAAAGGGAAGAATCTACAACCAAGGTAATTCTATGCGGCAAGGATCTCATTCAGATTCGATGGAGAAATCAAAAGCTTTACAGACAAGCAAAAGCTAAGAGAATTCAGCACCACCAAACCAGCTTTACAACAAACGCTAAAGGAACTTCTCTAAGTGGGAAGCACAAGAGAAGAAAAGGGCCTACAAAAACAAACCCAAAACAATTTAGAAAATGGTCATAGGAACATACATATCTATAATTACCTTAAATGTGAATGGATTAAATGCTCCAACCAAAAGACACAGGCTTGCTGAATGGATACAAAAACAAGACCCATATATATGCTGTCTACAAGAGACCCACTTCAGACCTAGGGACACATTCAGACTGAAAGTGAGAGGATGGAAAAAATATTCCATGCAAATGGAAATCAAAAGAAAGCTAGAGTAGCTATACTCATATCAGATAAAATAGACTTTAAAATAATGTTACAAGAGACAAGGAAGGACACTACATAATGATCAAGGGATCAATCTAAGAAGATATAACATTTATAAATATATATGCACCCAACATAGGAGCACCTCAATATATAAGGCAACTGGTAACAGCTATAAAAGAGGAAATCGACAGCAACACAATAATAGTGGGGGACTTTAACACCTCACTTACACCAATGGACAGATCAACCAACGTGAAAATAAATAAGGAAACAAGCTTTAAATGACACAATAGACCACATAGATTTAATTGATATTTATAGGACATTCCATCCAAAAACAGCAGATTACACTTCCTTCTCAAGTGCGCACAAAACATTTTCCAGGACAGATCACATCCTGGGTCACAAATCAAGCCTCAGTAAATGTAAGAAAATTGAAATCATATCAAGCATCTTTTCTGACCACAACACTATGAGATTAGAAATGAATTACAGGGCAAAAAACGTAAGAAACACAAACACATGGAGGCTAAACAATACATTACTAAATAACCCAGAAATCACTGAAGAAATCAAAGAGAAAATCAAAAAATACCTAGAGACAAATGACAATGAGAACACGATGATCCAAAATCTATGGGATGCAGCAAAAGCAGTTCTAAGAAGGAAGTTTATAGCTATACAAGCCTACCTCAAGAAACAAGAAAAATCTCACATAAACAATCTAACCTTACACCTAAAGGAACTAGAGGAAGAAGAACAAACAAAACCCAAAGTTAGCAGAAGGAATGAAATCATAAAGATCAGAGCAGAAATAAATGAAATAGAAACAAAGAAAACAATAGCAAAGATCAATAAAAATAAAAGCTGGTTCTTTGAGAAGATAAACAAAATTGTTAAACCATTAGCCAGACTCATCAAGAAAAAGAGGGAGAGGACTCAAATCAATAAAATTAGAAATGAAAAAGGAGAAGTTACAGCAGACACCACAGAAATACAAAGCATACTAAGAGACTACTACAAGCAACTCTATGCCAATAAAACAGACAACCTGGAAGAAATGGACAAATTCTTAGAAAGGTGTAACCTTCCAAGACTGAACCAGGAAGAAATAGAAAATATGAACAGACCAATCACAAGTAATGAAACTGAAACTGTGATTAAAAATCTTCTAACCAACAGAAGTCCAGGACCAGATGGCTTCACAGGTGAATTCTATGAAACATTTAGAGAAGAGCTAACACCGATTCTTCTCAAACTCTTCTAAAAAATTGCAGAGGAAGGAACACTCCCAACCCCATTCTACGAGGCCACCATCCCCCTGATACCAAAACCAGACAAAGATGTCACAAAAAAAGAAAATTACAGGCCAACATCACTGATGAATATAGATGCAAAAATCCTCAACAAAATACTAGTAAACAGAATCCAACAGCACATTAAAAGTATCATACACCACGATCAAGTGGGATTAATCCCAGGGATGCAAGAATTCTTCAGTATACGCAAATCAATCCATGTGATACGCCACATTAACAAATTGAAGAATAAAAACCATATGATCATCTCAATAGATGCAGAAAAAGCTTTGACAAAATTCAACACCCATTTATGATAAAAACTCTCCAGAAAGTGGGCATAGAGGAAACCTACCTCAAAATAATAAAGGCCATGTATGACAAACCCACAGCCAACATCATTCTCAATGGTGAAAAACTGAAAGCATTTCCTCTAAGATCAGGGTCAAGACAAGGATGTCCACTCTCACCACTATTATCCAACATAGTTTTGGAAGTTCTAGCCACGGCAATCAGAGACGAAAAAGAAATAAAAGGAATCCAAATCGGAAAAGAAGAAGTAAAACTGTCACTGTTTGCAGATGACATGATACTATACATAGAGAATCCTAAAAATGCCACCAGAAAACTACAAGAGGTAATCAATGAATTTGGTAAAGTTTCAGGATACAAAATTAATGCACAGAAATCTCTTGTATTCCTATACACTAATGATGAACAATCTGAAAGAGAAATTATGGGAACACTCCCTATTACCCTTGTAAAAAAAAGAATAAAATACCTAGGAACAAACCTACCTAGGGAGACAAAAGACCTGTATGCAGAAAACTATAAGACACTGATGAAAGAAATTAAATATAATACCAACAAATGGAGAGATATACCATGTTCTTGGTGGAAGAATCAATATTGTGAAACTGACTATACTACCCAAAGCAGTCTACAGATTCAATACAATCCCTATCAAATTACCAATGGCATTTTTTACGGAACTAGAACAAATCATCTTAAAATTTATATGGAGACACAAAAGACGCCGAACAGCCAAAGCAGTCTTGAGGGAAAAAAACGGAGCTGGAGGAATCAGACTCCCTGACTTCAGACTATACTGCAAAGCTACAGTAATCAAGACAATATGGTACTGGCACAAAAACAGAAACATAGATCGATGGAACAAGATAGAAAGCCCAGAGATAAACCCATGCACCTATGGTCAACTAATCTATGAAAAGGAGGGAAAGATATACAATGGAGAAAGGACAGTCTCTTCAATAAGTGGTGCTGGGAAAACTGGACAGCTCCATGTAAAAGAATGAACTTAGAACACTCCCTAACACCATACGCAAAAATATACTCAAAATGGCTTAGAGACCTAAATGTAAGACCAGACACTATAAAACCCTTAGAGGAAAACATAGGAAGAACACTCTTTGACATAAATCACAGCAAATCTTTTTTGATCCATCTCCTAGAGTAATGGAAATAAAAACAAAAATAAATAAATGGGACCTAATGAAACTTAAAAGCTTTTGCACCGCAAAGGAAACCATAAACAAGTTGAAAGACAACCCTCAGAATGGGAGAAAATATTTGCAAATGAATCAACGGACAAAGGATTAATCTCCAAAATATATAAACAGCTCATGCAGCTCAATATTAAAGAAACAAACAACCCAATCCAAAAATGGGCAGAAGACCTAAATAGACATTTCTCCAAAGAAGACATACAGATGGCCAAGAAGCACATGAAAAGCTGCTCAACATCACTAATCATTAGAGAAATGCAAATCAAAACTACTCAGACAAGTACAGGTTTCTGGTAACTGACTATACTGATGAACTGAATGAATAAGCATTTTCAGAACTCCAATGGAAAACTGATGAATTCATAAAAGTGCTAACAAGCGCTTCCCTGGTGGCGCAGTGGATGGGAGTCCGCCTGCCGATGGAGGGGACACGGGTTCGTGCCCCGGTCCGGGAGGATCCCACATGCCGCGGAGCGGCTGGGCCTGCAAGCCATGGCCGCTGAGCCTGCGCGTCTGGAGCCTGTGCTCCACAACGGGAGAGGCCACTACAGCTAGAGGCCCGCGTACTGCAAAAAAAAAAAAAAAAAAAAAAAAGTGCTAACAAAAGATCAAGATGAAAAAATATTAATTACATGGGACTGAGTGAACTGATGAGGATGATTATAATTTTTGTGACTTTCTGTTTGAATAAAAAAAGCATCCCACAAGGAAAAAAGAAAGAAAGAAAACAGACACTTTTATACATTGAGCTTCTTTAAAATGTTTTTAATAGCTCCTAATTCTGTTGATAGAATTATAATAATCTGTAGGCAAATTTTCCTTTTAATCAGAAATATATAAAAGGAAGTAAGATTTCTGTGTAGCTCATGATCATTTGAAGAATTTGACACTATACTAAACTAAATAGCTCAACATGAGTGTTGTTCAAGATGAACTACTCCAGAACATCAAGTAAATGTTTTTGTGTTTTAGGAGTGTTTGGATCTACCTTTTAAAGTATATTATAAACTCAGCTATCTACTGCGTTCCAAAATCTAGACTTTTAAACGAGCCCCTAGAGTATTAGCCAAAAGTAATCCCCAATGCTGTAATAAACTATGTGTCTAAAATACCTATTTTGTCAAGTGATTTGAAAGGAAAACAGATGGTCAGGAAATTAAATGATAATATGTGATCGTTCAGAGAAACAGATTGGCTGAAAAAATTGCCTCTCGAAATGACCAATATCCTTTTCCATTTAAGTAACCCAGAAGATCAGCTTCTCTAACACTTGAGACTTAAAAGATCTCAGATTCTATGATTCTCACTCAGTGTTGGAAGAGACTATAGAGTGACGGTATCGAAAGCCAGTCCACAGACTAGTACTAGCCTATGACAAGCATTCTGTGTGAGCACTTTAGCCTGTCAGTAGTGAAAGGAAAAAGAGGAAGATGATGTGGTAAGTTTGTCATAAAGCTAAAATACATCCAGCTTTTTATAATTGAAATGTCATTTTTGAAATGATAGTGATAATAGATCTTTGTTTTTATTGTTTGTTTTTATAATGTTCTTAGCAAAATTGGGGTCTTCAGACTTAAAAAAATATTAAACCATCTAGGAAATTATAAAAATCTGGGCACCATTGCCTTAGATGCCAGTTCAATTGTCTACTCTTTAGAATATAAAGTACCTATGATAGAATTTCTATTATTTAATAAAAGTGGAATAAATTACTTAGAAGGTTCTTAGTATGACCCCACCCATCACCCCCAAGATTACTCTGAAAGTCTGGTCTTCAACTGTTTTCAATAGATTATTGCAGCTGTTTCTAGGCAGTGATTTTTTCCCCCTTCCATTTTCATGACTATGCTGAAGCTTTCATTGAAGCTCAGCCTGCATCTATAGATTCTGAACTGTTTGTCAGTATTAGTAGCTCATAATTGTGATTTGTCATGCAGCACCTCTTACTGTTCTTATAACAGTTCTGTGGTTTTAAAAAGTTATTTTGGTAGCAGTTCCTTTATCATCAGAGGGAACATTTTGCCTCAATAGGAAATTCATTCTGTGCAGACAGGCTGCAAATTCCCATGACATGGCAGGCTCATCTGTCAAAGAATATTTTTTATTCCCATTACCTCTTTGATTACATTCAGAATGCCCCAGTAATGCTGATGAGATCATTCTAACTCTTAAGAACATTTTCCTCATGTTTTTCATTATCTCCATATAACATAAAAAAGGTTTAACTCACAGTGAAATGATAGAGAAATCTCTGTTTTTCTCTTTGAGAAGTTGTTTGGGGAAGGAAGGTTCATATATGAATCTTTTAAAATATTTTTAAAACTAGCAGTACCTGTATTTATTTCTTAACTGAATGCTAATTTGCATGTATGACATTTACACATACTATGGGTTCTATTAGTGAATGGTTTATACACACAAAAAATTTTCTGTTTATTGTCAAGTCTACCTATAATGTACTGAAAGAACAGGAAATACTATGAATTATTGGTACATTTTTTAGTGAAATGTGGTGTTTTATGTGCCATAATGAGAACCAAAATAGGTAAACACTCGGCTATGTGATTTAAGAGCAGAAATATATAATTGATGCAATTAGATGCCTAATTGGCATTTTAAATGAAGTCTGTATTTGTGCATATGTAATTATAATTTGAAAATATTCTGAATATTTATTCTCTATTTTTCTCTGAATTACAGCACTATATATATATATGCTCAGGATTTTATTTTTTATTTTTAAAAAACTTTATTATGAAAAATTTTAAACATTCACAAAAGTAAAGACAATAATATAATGAGCCCAATATACCCTTACCCACTTTAATAATCAAAGCATGCCGATCTTGTTTCATTTATGTCTCCATTCACCATTTTCTCCCCACTAGATTATATCAAATCAAATATCATCCTTTTATCCTTAATATAAATCATTTCATCTTTAGTTTCATCCATAAATTGTATACCAATAGTACATCTAAAATATTTTTTCTTGATGCTATCAAATATACAGAGTTCAAGTTTCCCTCCCTCTTGAGTATCTCAGTGTGTGTGTGTGTGTGTGTGTGTGTGTGTGTGTCTGTGTGTGTCTCTGTGTGTGTGTGTCTGTGTGTGTCTCTGTGTGTGTGTGTGTGTGTGTGTGTGTGTGTGTGTCTGTACATTTTGTTTGACTCTGGATCAAATTAAAATCCACACATGGTAATTGCATTTGGCTACTGTTTTTCCTGAACCTCTTAAACATAGTTTTCCTTCTCCTTCCTTTTTTATTTTCTTGCCAATCATTTACAAAAGAAAGTGGGTCGTTTGTCCTGTAGAATTTTCTATATTGTGGATTATTCTGATTGTACCCCCTTGGGGATGTTGCTAACAGGTGCCCCTAAATCGTTAGTTTTGGTATTTTAAGATTATCTTCCATCTTTGAATGTAAAGCTCAAATGTCTTCATTTCTCTGCTTCATTTGAGTAAAGTACTTCATTTACTTCATTCAAGGAAAGTCCAATTCCCAATCTAACTTTTTTTTTTTTGTCATACCTGTCAATCCATTTTAGGTATTTTAGGAGAAAATTACATATAAGACGAGTGCTTTCCCACTTGTTCCCAACCTCAGAAAGAGAGATTAATCAACTAAAAAATTTAGCTTATTCTTACTTGTGGGTGGCATAGAGTTTCACTGAGGTGTACAAAGGCCATTTTAAGCATTTCGGTTCTTTGCAAGTGAGTCCTAATATGGTCAAAATTCTTAATTACTAAGTGCTTCGTGACCATTGTATTTTTGTGGAATTCAGTTTCTGAAATTACAAAATGTGTTCTGATAAACCAATTCACTTGTCTTCCTAACTGTTCTAATTGAGTGTTTCTGTGCTTGCTGGGGAGGAGTAGGGGAGAAGATACATCCAGAAGGATGTATCAGGATTACCAATAAGACTTTTAATGCCCTCTACTCTTCTCCACCCGCCCCTGCTGAATTGAGGAATACGATTGCAGTGAAGGCTACTGATGGAATCATCAAACATCCATCAGTTGTGTTGGGGGTGGAAAATAGGTTGGAAACCACTGTCAACAGTGGTTGTAAGGCCACTTAAGAAAGGCCCTCGTGAGAAAGGTGCTGTATAAAGTTGCAGTGTGCCTCATTAACTTACAAAGACATCTTAGCCCAAGATGTTGACTATCAAGAAGACAAAAAGGTAAGAGCAAATAATGGCCTCTCTTTCCCCACTAAGGAAGACTTGATTCACATACATAGAATAGATTAGGGATGAGGATACATTTCTGACTAGAGAAATGAGTTTATTCTTTTAGTGGAGATTTTTTGAGCATCTACTTGGTGTTGCAGTGTGCACATCTCTGAGGGAGAAAATAAATAACAATTCAAAGTGTCTCTGTCCCCTGAGAGCTTATAGTTTAGTTGAAGAGAAAAGGCACATTCACACAAAAGACTTAAATAAAAATGAAAGATAATATTTGATTAAGCATTAGGATTGGGGATGAAAAAGTTTAGGAAGCAGAATGAAGCCGAGAACAAGGGCCAAAGGATTTCTGAGGAAATTCGGGGCTTCTCCTATTTGGGAATGATTTTATCATGTGAAGTCGATGACTCTCTCCAAAAGCTCTTAAGCTCCCTCCATATTTGTGATTCACACAAGAAAATTACCCAAATTACCAAAATCTACAGTTCCAGTGAACAAAAACTGTCAGTACAACCAAAATAATGTACCCTTTCAATTAAACTGACAAGCTACACTTGCAACGTATTTGCTAAAAATAAATGAAACATCTCAAAGTAAAAATAAGGTATGAGTAGTAAGCCCCAACTGCATTATTATTTAAGTGAGGGTGGCAAAAAACAGAGGTATTAACCTTTCTGTGTTGGAGATTCTATGGAGAATTGATGCAAGCTATGGCGCTTTTTCCCCTGAAAGATAATTGTATTTATATACAGAATTTTGCACATATTTCAGGATTCATGGATCCCTGGAAGCTCACCCATCAACTCCAATTTTTAAGAATCCTGACATGTAAGAATAAAACAGAACTAAACTTTCTACTCCCCCTTAAGTGATGAGAAGGTTAGTAGGCTTAAAGCTACAAACATTTAACAAATTGGGTCCAAGAACAATGCTAGGTCCAGAAGGGTAATCAGAGCAAAAGGCAGATGGGCTTAGGGAGGGTGGTAGTCCTAGGATGTTATCTGAAGCTGGGTTTTCATATGTACCTGAAAGCGTAGTCCATGGTTCAGCTGAATCCATTTAAAGAGTGTATACTTAGATCCTTTAAGGACAATACAGACGAATTTTGGCTAAAATTAGTAGTAAAAAAATGAAGAAATTGCAAAGTAAGTTACACTATCCCTAACAGACTTAACTTAAAAACTTGGGCTCTGAAGGACCCACAAAAGGAGTTTAAATTATTTTCTTTAGCCCATTAAGCCTGGGTAACTTTCAAATAAACTGTACATGATGCCTCAGTAGTACCATATGTAACTTTAAAAGCCCTTTATTTAACTTTTATGTATGCGAATTGTGTTGAAAACTAACAGGAAGCTGTTGTCATTAAAATTATCAAAACTTGATAATATCACACAAAAAAGAAAGTTAATTCATAGGAATGATGATTCAGGAAATAGAATAACCAGTATATATTGTTGCTGTAAAGAGGAATAGCTGTCAACATATGTTATCAATAAAGTCTTCTAGAAAATTTCAAATAGCTCTCTGCCAATCCGTAAAGGTAGCATCACATTCATCACCATAGCTTTAGTTGTCAGGAATGATGTTTTGTTTATTTGTTTGTTTGTTTTTTAATTTTGGCTGTGTTGGGTCTTCGTTTCTGTGCAAGGGTTTTCTCCAGTTGCAGCAAGCGGGGGCCACTCTTCATTGTGGTGCGCGGGCCTCTCACTATCACGGCCTCTCTTGTTGCGGAGCACAGGCTCTAGAGCGCAGGCTCAGTAGTTGTGGCTCACGGGGCTAGTTGCTCCGCGGCATGTGGGATCCTCCCAGACCAGGGCTCGAACCCGTATCCCGTGCATTAGCAGGCAGATTCTCAACCACTGCGCCACCAGGGAAGCCCAGGAATTATGTTTTTATTGGCTAAAGGCAGTACTTTAAAAAAGCAGAGAAGAGAGTTAACTTTGAGGAAATACCAATTGTGGAATTTTATTTGTAGTAGTTTCTCTTACTCTGACTAGTAGGACAATTATAAATATATCCTTATTCTTAAGATGAAATACTTATTTAGCAGTTACACAGCTGTGGAAGTATAGCACAGTACTTCACTAGTTCCTATTCTGTTAAAGGTCCATGAATAGAAAAAGGCTTACTTGCAACTGGACCAGTCCACCAAAAAAATTATTGAGATCATTGACCAGGTGCAGATGAAAGGTTGACTCAGGAGTTAGGTTCAAAGTTAATTGAGAAACATGTTTATTGCAGTCATGACAGGGCCTCAAAAGTGATTTTAAAACTCATTGAATGGATAACTAATAAGACTATTTTCATTATTGTTGAGCTTACTTTTTAATCTCTTCCTCTCTTTTTTCTCTCTCTCCTCCTTCCCTCCCCCCACCCTCTCTCTCTCTCACCCATTAACATTATTGGCTTTTAAAACCTAAATCAGGATTTCTTTAAATATGAATAGGTCTTTGTCAATCTATTATCTCTTCTGCCTGCATATAAATTTCTTCCATACGCATTATGTGGCAATAGGGGTAATGGTGAAAAGGAAAAGATGAATGGGTATAAGGATATTAAGAATCCATGGTTCTTTTACATAAGATTTCAGTGGGTCTATTTGGGAGCAATATAAGATTCTGGTATTTGCTATTATTTTAGTAACATAGCAGTGTCACTGATGTGAAATTTAACTCATGTATTTATTTTTATTTGTATAATTAGTATTTGAGTGTCTGTAGTATGCAGTGTACACAGCAAAACAAGCATACCAGTTATTAAAAGATTGAACTATTTCTACAATAGTTGGGAGATAGCACTGCTGTGGGTGCCATATCCCACCTTCCATGCTCTGAAAGTCCCAGACCCTCTTCCAAAAACCTCTAGATCTCCTTATGATCCAGTAAATAAAAGAACCATAAAAGACACAGTAGAGGGTCTTCAAGACTTTAGTGTGAAGGCCAGCATCGTTCTGATTGGGCAGGACCCCATGCTGTACCAGTTGTTAAAAGTAATATTTAAATCACCTGGGCTATATGCAAAACACTGTGTTTAACTCACCAGGGAATAAAAAGGTGAATAAGTCACATCCCCTGTTCCCAAGGAGCTCACAGATGAATCAGTAGTAGCGGTTCTAAAACGGCTGACATTTACTGAGCACTTACTAGAAGCCTGAGCACTGTTCTAAGCATGTTTCATATATTATCTCATTAACCCTCACAATATCCTTAGGAATTTGTTTTATCTCTTTTACAGATGATAAAACTGAGGCATAGAAGGATTAAATAATTTTTCCAAAGTCATACAAACAATAAGAGGTGAAGCCATAGTACATATCAGGCAGTCTGACTCCTGAAAGGGCATGGGAGGATGTGTGTAGAGTTCTAATTTGCGCCTGCACTCCAGGTACGTTCAAGACGCTGGAGATACACCAGAGAACAAAACAGACCAAACTTTCTGCCTTCACGCAGCCTGTATTCTTATGAGCAAGATAAACAGAAAATAAGTAAATGAATAAACTATAGAGTATAACAGATGGTGAAAAGTGCAGGGGGGAGAAACAAGGCAGGGGAGGGGTGGGGTGTGCTGGGGAGGTATAGCTTGCAATTTTAAATAGGGAAGTCAAGAAAAGCTTCAGTGAGGAGACATTTGAATAAAATGCTGAAAAGCCATGAAGGGAACAAGCCCTTTGACTCTCCAGAAAGAAAAAATACTCCAGGCAGAAGGAATACAAAATGAAAACTCAAAGCCACCGGCATGTTCATAGAACAGCAAGGAGACCAGATGGTTGGTTGGAGTGAGCAAGGGGACAGTAGTAGCAGACTGGGTGGGATAGGAGACAGTAGTGGCAGATGGATCATGTAAAAGAAAGGGGCAAATTATTGGTATATGTGTATCCACATTGAAACATGATTCTGGGGAAGATGCAGAGACCAGATTAAAAAGGGTCTTGCAAACCATTTTTAGGAGCTTTACTTTATCTTGATGGCAGTGGGGAGCCACTGAAGAACTTTAAGCATGGCAGTGACAGATCTGGCTGCCATATAGAGAATGAATTAGATGTAAGCGCAGACCCTTCAGGGTCAGGGAGGAGCAGTAATCAAGGTAAGATCATGATTTAGCACCTGATCTATGACTGCAGCCAGCCAAGGGAATAGAGAAAAGTATACAGATGGAGAGAGGTTTAGGAGAGACTCGCTAGAACTTGGTGATTGCTTAGACATGGTAACCAAGAGCAAGTGAAGACTCCAGGTAATTCCCAGGTTTCTGCCTTGAGTAGCTGAATGGATGATGATGCCATTCACTGAGAAAAATTAAGTTTTTTTGGTATTTAGAAGAGATGACAAAAATGGTTTGGGCATACTGCATTTGAGAGGTAATAGACATGGTCTGGGCAGGGTTTAGCATATAGATTAAAGACAATAATCTTGTCCACTTCAATTCTTGTTGGTATTTTAAAGTGCTGTAATGTATTTTTACAAACATACCCTAAGGTGCCTGTTTACATACCAACCTATTTTAGACCTATAAAAAATTTTGCATTTATCTGCCAAGCAATTGCTGTCCCGTGGAAGGAGAGCTCTGGTGAGTACCTGTCCCTTTGTTGTCTCTACTTCTAATATTCTGTAACCCACTTTAATTTGTCATTTGATTTAGATGACTTAAAGGCTTTTCAATCACAAGCCACGTATAAACTAATAGAAGAACCTTCAACAATATGTTTTTTTTGATTCACCAAAAAAGATGATCATTTCTTGATCACAAACAGTAACATTTCTTGTCCTCAGCTCAACCTCATTATAACTATACATTTAAGCAAACTAAGATATCCTCTGAAATGAGTCACCTCATCCCAGGGTTCAACTGACATGAAGAATTACCTTATTTTAGTCAGAAAACCTTAATTAGATTAGGTTGGCCTTTCTGGACTTTATGTGTTGCTACATACAGGAGTTAAAAACCTTGATCTATGTATATCACACAGATCAGGAGAAGACCAATGAAAGCAGAAATGAACTCATGTTTCTGTATGCAGCTGCTTTGATGAAGACATTTCAAATAGAAACTGGAAAACCAGAAGCACAAAACTAAGGAGATAATAGCCAGTGAAGGGGAGAAGTGATTAATTCAGATCAGGAAAAAGCTGCAGAGCTCAAAGAGACTATGATGAAATTATTAGGGGCTATTGGAGATGTAATCCATATCTCCCTGTCACATATGTTCTATGTGATAGTACCGTGAATGTCATGGGAGAAAATTAATGCCTTACAATATAAACATGTTTAAACTTTATGAAAAATACCCACACAAAAGACTGATTTGATATATATACATTCAGAGATGGACAGGGAAATTCATCTGCTACATGGTGAGAGCAGCTGACAAACAGGAAACTCAAAGTTACATTCTAGCAGAATCTTTTATTAATATTGACCCATAATTGTGGCTCTGTAAAAGTTTTCATCTTATTCTATTTATATAGTGTCCTTTGTAATATGATAATGCATTTCAATTATTATTGTTGGATTGCAAACAAAATGCATCCTAGACATACATTCCTTAGATAAGGGAAAAGGCCCAAGCTCTGCTGCTCTCTGCTCTTGGGTAAAAAAATTTAAAAGAGTTCTACAATTTTGTTTCTTAAAAAAGAACAAATCTTGATGAAATTTTAAGTTCTATTGGGATGTTTTATAAAATTATGTTATTAAAATTCTAAAAGAGCTTTAATCATAAAGATGGGAGGCTTGAGTGTGAGATATAAATATTAACATTTCTTTACTTTTCTCCAATAATTTATATTGCTCCCTGGGCTCACTGAGCTGTATCTTAATTTTGAAGTTACCTGGAGTTCTACCTTGTCACAGCCTGACCTAATGTGTGTGGGTGAGTGAGGAAAACACTTAAATAAAAAGAGTGTTGTGACTTTAAAGAATACAATGCATTTTCCCAGCATGAGCATTCATGATGTTTCTGCAGAAAGGGAGATGACATAGGACAAGGGATTACTTTGTTTTGATTAAGGATTGAATAAATGTTACAGTACCAGTGCTTTGTCTATACACAGGCAACAAATAAGTATGTGATTCTGAATTGCAAAAATGGGATAAAGGTGGCTTATATAAGAAGCAAATATAGCAGAAGCATACAAATATCAAACTTTCCTTTATTCAGACATCAAGAAAGTATATCTGAGCTGTTCTTTTTATCTCATTCCTATTTCTCCCATGCAATGCTTTATATACACTTTTAATAGTTAAACTGCTTTTAATGGATGAATTTTCATTTAAAAGTAAAAAAAGATGTTCTTTGCTTCAAGCAGCAGGTGTGTTTTTAATCTTTAATAGGTCACCTTCCCAAGTGCAAGCAGGCAAGCTGTTATTGATCAAAGAGGTTTTGTTGGGCAGCTCTCAGATTATTGAGTGACAAACTTTATTGAATTTGACTTAACAGAAGTCAGAAGACAGCTGAAGCATAAGAGCTTGCACTGCCATCAGAGTCATTTTACGACAGCCAGGGAGCAAAGCTCAGAGATGGATACTGAGCTCTTTGCTGGCCCTTGGAGATTAACTGAACAGCCTTCCTACCAATTCCCAAGCCTGTCAGCAGAACCAATTAGATTTTCAACCAGTAGACAAGAAGGGTGGCACTTGGGGACCTTTTTGCTTTAGGTCGAAGGCTTTTCAGACTGCGATGAGATGACATTGATGATGACACGTTGAGCATTGGTTGGTTTTAAGACAAGTTAAATTAGCAGTCTTGAAATGATTCCAACTGTCTCCTGACTTCTCACTGTTGCCATATTCAGTGGATCCTGTCAGGAGCAAGTTGATGACTTAATAGTCTTTCTTGAGTGGATTTGAGCACTTTGGCTGTGTGTTTATGTGTAGTTGTCATGCTTAAAATATTCATATGAAGGTTTGAAATATTTATTTGAAGGCGCCTTCTGCAGAGTTCAGCAGTAAGGCTCTCAGTGCTTCTACCTACTTTTTATTTTATTTTATTTTTTGCTTCTCTAAGCAGTTATTTTGTACAACTACCTTTTATTCTATTTCATATATAATTGATGACAGTGTTTCATGTAGTTATTGATTACTTCATTTATGATAAAGTTAAAGAGCCTTTCTGACATCCTGCTTCTCTTCCAGACTACTGTATATTCAGATCTGCTTACTTCTCATAATAGTTTGGGAACCGTGGGGATTAGGGAAGCCACCGTTGTTTTTACTCCATGACCTTTTATCCAAGAAACTGAGGCAGCTTTTAATGGAAGAGATATAAACACAAGAATGAAAACATGTATGTATTAACAGTGCAGTTAATCTTGTCTTAAATGATATAGACAGGGATCTTTGAGAAGCTTCATTGTTGACCTTGGAAAAGTTTTTCAGGATACTTGTTTGAGGTATTGAAAATATCATTACTCAAGTCTGCATTTGCACTTAAAGATTACTGAATAGTCTTAACCTCTACTAACCTTAGAAAACTATTATGGGTGTACTTTTACATTATATAGATAATTGAGATTTCTGATTTAAAGTTTTTGATATTCAGCAGAGTTACGTGGCATATAACTCATTTACAATAATTTGCAATTTGTTGTACCTCTTCATTTTTATAAATGAGAATGATTTTAACTGATTATATTTGTGTAGGTACGTACATATGCATCTGCAAATGTGTGCATATTTATAATTCATATTTTGTAACAAAGTTATATAATTTCTAAAGTTACATTCTGGTGTTATTAGTTGGTAATTGCTGACCCCTCTAAAGGGATGAAAATGACAATATTTTACATGTATAAATGATTTCAGGCTACTAGAGAGAACTCCTTTGCTGAATGAGACAAGGGCTAGCACCTTGGAGACCTACAGTAGTTAAGTCCTTTCTGTAGACCTTGATTTACAAACAGAGCACCTTTGGTGTATGTACTTAACACTGGATTTGGAACTCTGACCCTATGGTTTCATAGGTATACATTGCTTGGGATAGCAGTTATAATGTGTGGGAAATAAACCTTTCAACATCAGATCATATTTTCAAATGGATTCTCCTTGCTGCTTTTTAAGATAGCCATGTTTGGTCAGAACCCCATGTAATCATCACCCAGTCCCAACAAGCAATAATCCATGGCCAATCTTGCCCATCAAAATCCCCATTCATAAAAAAAAAACAAAAAAAAACTTAACGTGAGCCATGGCCGCTGAGCCTGCACGTCCGGAGCCTGTGCTCTGAAGCGGGAGAGGCCACAGCAGTGAGAGGCCCGCGTACCGCAAAAAAAAAAAATAATAATAATGTTGATACGTTTCTTTCCTTTTTTCTAAACACACACATTTCCCTCCTCAAAGCTGTTTTTATATTGTTCTTTGATGCTTATTTTTGACTCCTCCTCCTCCTGCCCAGCCAAGCTGAGCATTTCAATAGCACTCTCATCAGCACCCTTAAAACTCTCATCCCCTGACCCTCTCTTATGCTTACTCATCCAATCACCAACCACATAATAAAGCTAACAATTGGTTTTCTCTGCTCCTGGACTGCTAAATGCTGCTGAAAGAAAATGCATAAATGTTGATTGCACCATTACATTTATGATTTTCAGCCTCAGGTGACCCCTTGGTACCACCTGGTGATCAGTTTACCGATTCCCCACAGGAGCTATTTCATATATGTACTTCTTTCCTCAATTCGCCAACCTTGCCTCTAGCCAATATCATTAGGCATAATAGATGACTTGGACTTCTGGTTCTCTGTGAAAGAGAGTCATGAGTTATATCAAATTTCCTTTCTTCCTCCTAATTTAAATATATCTTCATTAATCTTTAATTCCTAACCTCTGTCTCAAAATAAAAAGGTTCCTTCTTCCAACAAGGTTAATATTTAAGACCATGGACTCTGAAGCCAGATTGCCTGGTTTAGGATTCAGGCTCCACCTTTTCTTGACTGTATGTCCGTGGGCAAGTTTTTCAGCTCCTCTGTGCTTCAGTTTTCTCATCTGTAAAATGAGAATTCTAGTAGTTCTTGCCTCTAGGGTTGCATACAGAATTAAGTGACTTAATACATGTAAAGTTCTACAAACAGAGGCTGGTGTCTGGCGCAGAAGATATCACAATATATGTAGTAGTAGTTTTTTTTTTCTTTAATCGGGGTATAGTTGTTTTACAATGTTGTGTTAGTTTCTACTGTACAGCGAAGCGGAGTTCCATGTGCTATACAGCAGGTTCTCATTAGTTATTTTATACCTATTAGTGTATATATGTCAATCCCAATCTCCCAGTTCATCCTCCCCCCTTCTCCCCTTGGTGTCAATACTTTTGTTCTCTACATCTGTGTCTCTATTTCTACCTTGCAAACCAGTTCATCTGTACCATTTTTCTAGATTCCACATATAGGCATTAATACATGATATTTGTTTTTCTCTTTCTGACTTACTTCACTCTGTATGACAGTCTTTAGGACCTAGAGACTGTAGTCGTAGTTGTTATTGTTATCTTTCCAAGACTCTACCTGTGTTCCTGATTGTGATAAGTAGCGTAAAGAACAGGAGGAAGCTTCTTACATAGGTTGGTCTGGGAAGGCCTCTCTGAGGAAGTGACATTTGACCGGATATCTAATGGGTGAGAATAGTCTAGTCAAGTGAAAAACTTAGAGAACACATCCTAGGCAGAGAAAACTAGTGCAAAGGCCCTGAAAGACGGAAATTGTTTGGTTTTTTGAGGAATGAAAGGGAACTAGTTAAAGCTGAAGTGTAGCAAGAAGGGAAAGAATGCCTCAAATGAACTTGGGGAGATGCCTGAGGCCAGCCAGCATCATATAGGAACCTAGCAGGCCACCATAAAGTGTGTACATTTTATTCTAAGTACAATGGGAGGCCATTGAAGCGTTTTAACCAGAGGAACAGCATGATCTAATTTGTATTTTTAAAGATTACTCTTTTTGTTTAGATTGATTAGATTTAGATTAGATTGATTAGATTGATTGATTAGATTTAGATAGAGAATAGACTGTTTGAAGGGCAAGAATAGAATAAGGAAAGGTTGATAAAAGATTATTGCATTATTCTAATTGAGAGATGGTAGTGATTTGGATTGTGGTGGCGCAATTGTAATGGCATGAAATAGATGAATTCTAGATATAATTTGGGAATTCAAATGGGGACATGGTGATGGATCGGTTGTGTGAGGGGGATGGTGAAGGAAAGGTAAGAATCAAGTATGACTTTTAAGTCATTGGCTTGAACAATATGATAGATGGTGGGGTTATTTATATAAATCATTCTCTAGCAAAGTCCACAGTCTCCAGGCAGGCAAAGGTAAAGATAAAGTATAATCCAAAATAAACTACAAAGTGACTCATTTTGGTTTCAAAATGGCCTTGCTTTCTCATTCCTCTTAGTATGGTAGATGGCAAGGAAGACTTCCACTTATTTATATCTAATGCTTTTTTTTAACTTTTAAAAGTCAACTTTATAAAAGTACAATTTACATACAATGAATGTACCCATTTTAAATGTACATTTCAATGAGTTTTAACAAATGTATAGATCTATGTAATCACTGCTCCAGTCAAGTTATAAAAAGTTTCCATTACTCTGAAAAGTTTGCTCATGTCCCTTTGTTGTCATGCCCAAGCCCTGGTCCCAGTCGTAGCCCTAGGAAACTACAGATCTCTGTAATTATCACTATAGATTAGTTTAACCTGTTCTAGATTTCTATATAAATGGAATTATATAGAATGTATTCTTTTGTAGGTACCTTTTTCCCTCAAATCATTGTTTTTTGAGATTTATCCATATTGTTGTGTATCAGTAATTCATCCTTTTAAAATTTTGTAGTATCCCATTGTATGCGTATATACCACAATTTGTTCATTCATCCACCTGTTGATCAACAGTTGGATTGTTCCCATTTTGAGGCTATTGGGAATCAAGCTGTTAGGAACATTTACGAACATTTGTGTACAGGATCTTTTATGGACATAAGTTTTCATTATTCTTGGATAATACCTAGGAGTGGAATGGCTGGGTCAATGTGATATGTATGCTATATGTTTAACCCTTTAAGGAATTGCCAAACTGTTTTTCAAAGTGGTTGTATCATTTTACATTCCTGCTGGCAATGTATGAGTTTCAGTTGCTTCACATTCTCACCAATACTTAGTAAGATCACTCTTTTTAATTTTGGCTATTATAGTGGCTTTGTAATGTTATCTCATTATGCTTTTAATTTTCATTTCCCTGATGATTACTGATGTTGATATCTTTTATGTGTTTGTATATCTTCTTTTGTGAAATGTAAAGATTCTGTTTAAATTTTTTGTGTAGTTTCTAGTTGAATTGTATGCCTTCTTTTTATCAAATTGTAAGAGATCTTTATATAACCTGGAAACAAGTCATTTGTTTGATATATGAGTTGCAAATATGTCCCAGTCTGGGACTTGCCTTTTCGTTTTCTTTATAATGTTTTTGGAAGAGCAAAAGTTTTAAATTTTGATGAAGGCTAAGTTGTCTTTTTTATTTCCTTTTTCTTTTTTGGCTAGTGCCTTTTGTGTCCTGACAAATCTCTGCTCACAATACCATCATGAATCTTATTCTCCTATGTTTTCATCTACAAGTATGAACTGTTGTCTTTTCAGTTTAGGAATGTTATACATTTGGATTTTATTATTAATATGGTGTGATATAAGGGTCAAAGTTCATTTTTTTTCATACTGATATCCAGTTGTTATGGCATTATTTGTTGAAAGGACTATCCTTCCCCCCGGCCCCCGAATTACCTTTGCATCTTTGTTGGAAATCAATTGACCATAAGTGTTCAGATCTCTTCCTAGATTCTCTTTTGCTCCATTGACCTATATGTCTATCCTCATGCCAATACCACACTGTCTTAATTATTATAGATTTATAAGTTTTGGAATCAGATTGTGTAAGTCATCTAATTTTGTTCTCTTTTTTCAAAAGTTGTTTTGGATATCCTAGGTTATTTGAATTTCATATAAATATTACAATCATCTTGGCAATCTCTATTCCCACAAAAGCCTGTTGCTATTTTAATTGGAATTGCATTGAATCCATAGATAAATTTGGAGAGAATTGACATATTAAAAGTCTTTCCATCATAATCATAATATATCACTCCATTTATTTAATTTCTCTTTAATTTCCATCAGTAATGTTTTATAGTTTTCAGTACACAGGTCTTCATAGTTTTTAGTAAACAGATCTTGTTCATCCACTATAGTGTGCATACTTATTCCCATTATTTATGTTTTTTTAAAAATTGCTTTTGTTAGTGGTATTGTAGTTTTATTTCATTTTCCAATTGTTTATTGCTAGCTTATAGAAATACAATTGATTTTGTGTATATTGACCTTGAATGCTGGGACATTGCTGTATTCACTTACTAATTCTAATAGCTTTTTTGAAGATTTCATAAGATTTTTTTTACCATATCAATAATTACTTTCTTTTTTAATTTTTTATAATTTTTGAATTTTATTTTATTTGTTTTTTTATACAGCAGGTTCTTATTAGTTATACATATTACTGTATACATGTCAATCCCAATCACCCAATTCATCACACCACCACCCCTGACGCTTTCCCCCCTTGGTGTCCATACGTTTATTCTGTACAACTCCGACTCAATTTCTGCGCTACAAACCAGTTCATCTGTACCATTTTTCTAGGTTCCACATATATGCGTTAATATACAATATTTGTTTTTCTCTTTCTGACTTACTTCACTCTGTATGACAGTCTCTAGGTCCATCAACGTCTCAACAAATGACTCAATTTCGTTCCTTTTTATGGCTGAGTAATATTCCATTGTATATATGTACCACATCTTCTTTATCCATTCATCTGTCGATGGGCATTTAGGTTGCTTCTATGACCTGCCTATTGTAAACAGTGCTGCAATGAACATTGGGGTGCATGTGTCTTTTTGAATTATGGTTTTCTCTGGGTATATGCCCAGTAGTGGGATTGCTGGGTCATATGGTAATTCTACTTTTAGTTTTTTAAGGAACCTCCGTAGTGGCTATATCAATTTACATTGCCACCAACACTGCAAGAGGGTTCCCTTTTCTCCACACCCTCTCCAGCATTTGTTGTTTGTAGATTTTTTCTGATGATGCCCATTCTAACTGGTGTGAGGTGATACCTCATTGTACTTTTGACTTGCATTTCTCTAATAATTAGTGACGTTGAGCAGCTTTTCATGTGCTTCCTGGCCATCTGTATGCCTTCCTTGGAGAAATGCCTATTTAGGTCTTCTGCCCATTTTTGGATTGGGTTGTTTGTTTCTTTAATATTGAGCTGCATGAGCTGTTTATATATTTTGGAGATAAATCCTTTGTCCATTGATTCGTTTGCGAATATTTTCTCCCATTCTGAGGGTTGCCTTTTCGTCTTGTTTGTAGTTTCCTTTGCTGTGCAAAAGCTTTGAAGTTTCATTAGGTCTTATTTGTTTATTTTTGTTTTTATTTCCATTACTCTAGGAAGTGGATCAAAAAAGATCTTGCTGTGATTTATGTCAAAGAGTGTTCTTCCTATGTTTTCCTCTAAGAGTTTTATAGTGTCTGGTCTTACATTTAGGTCTCTAATCCATTTTGAGTTTGTTTTTGTGTATGGTGTTAGGGAGTGTTCTAATTTCATTCTTTTACATGGAGCTGTCCAGTTTTCCCAGCACCACTTATTGAAGAGACAATCTTTTCTCCATTGTATATCCTTGCCTCCTTTGTCATAGATTAGTTGACCATATATGCATGGGTTTATCTCTGGGCTTTCCATCCTGTTCCATTGATCTATATTTCTGTTTTTGTGCCAGTACCATATTGTCTTGATTACTGTAGCTTTGCAGTATAGTCTGAAGTCAGGGAGTCTGATTCCTCCAGCTCCGTTTTTTTCCCTCAAGACTGCTTTGGCTGTTTGGAGTCTTTGTGTCTCCAAACAAATTTTAAGATTTTTTTGTTCTAGTTCTGTAAAAAATGCCATTGGTAATTTGATAGGGATTGCACTGAATCTGTAGATTGCTTTGGGTAGTATAGACATTTTCAGAATATTGATTCTTCCACCAAGAACATGGTACATCTCTCTGTCTGTTTGTATCATCTTTAATTTCTTTCATCAGTGTCTTATAATTTTCTGCATAAAGGTCTTTTGTCTTCCTAGGTAGGTTTATTCCTAGGTATTTTATTCTTTTTGTTGCAATAGTAAATGGGAGTGTTTCCTTAATTTCTCTTTCAGATTTTTCATCATTAGTTTATAGGATTTCTGTGCATTAACTTTCTATCCTGCAACTTTACCAAATTCATTGATTAGCTCTAGTAGTTTTCTGGTGGCATCTTTAGGATTCTCTATGTATAGTATCATGTCATCTGCAAGCAGTGACAGTTTTACTTCTTCTTTTCCAATTTGTATTCCTTTTGTTTCTTTTTCTTCTCTGATTGCCTTGGCTAGGACTTCCAAAACTATGTTGAATAATAGTGGTGACAGTGGACATCCTCGTCTTGTTCCTGATCTTAGAGAAAATGCTTTCAGTTTTTCACCATTGAGAATGATGTTGGCTGTGGGTTTGTCATATATTGCCTTTATTACCTTGAGGTAGGTTCCCTCTATGCCCACTTTCTGGAGAGTTTTTATCATAAATGGGTGTTGAATTTTGTCAAAACCTTTTTCGGTATCTATCGATATGATCATATGGGTTTTATTCTTCAATTTGTTAATATGGTGTATCACATTGATTGATTTGCATATATTGAAGAATCCTTGCATCCCTGGGATAAATCCCACTTCATCATGGTGTATGATCCTTTCAATGTGTTGTTGGATTCTATTTGCTAGTATTTTGTTGAGGATTTTTGCATCTATATTCATCAGTGATATTGGTCTGTAATTTCCTTTTTTTGTGACATCTTTGTCAGGTTTTGGTATCAGGGTGATGGTAGCCTCGTAGAATGGGGTTGGGAGTGCTCCTTCCTCTGCAATTTTTTAGAAGAGTTTGAGAAGAATGGGTGTTAGCTCCTCTCTAAATGTTTCATAGAATTCACCTGTGAAGCCATCTGATCCTGGACTTTTGTTGGTTAGAAGATTTTTAATCACAGTTTCAGTTTCATTACTTGTGATTGGTCTGTTCATATTTTCTATTTCTTCCTGGTTCAGTCTTGGAAGGTTACACCTTTCTAAGAATTTGTCCATTTTTTCCAGGTTGTCTGTTTTATTGGCATAGAGTTGCTTGTAGTAGTCTCTTAGTATGCTTTGTATTTCTGTGGTGTCTGTTGTAACTTCTCCTTTTTCATTTCTAATTTTATTGATTTGAGTCCTCTCCCTCTTTTTCTTGATGAGTCTGGCTAATGGTTTATCAATTTTGTTTATCTTCTCAAAGAACCAGCTTTTATTTTTATTGATCTTTGCTATTGTTTTCTTTGTTTCTATTTCATTTATTTCTGCTCTGATCTTTATGATTTCTTTCCTTCTGCTAACTTTGGGTTTTGTTTGTTCTTCTTCCTCTAGTTCCTTTAGGTGTAAGGTTAGATTGTTTATTTGTGATTTTTCTTGTTTCTTGAGGTAGGCTTGTATAGCTATAAACTTCCCCTTAGAACTGCTTTTGCTGCATCCCATAGGTTTTGGATCATCGTGTTCTCATTGTCATTTGTCTCTAGGTAAATTTTTGATTTCCTCTTTGATTTCTTCAGTGATCTCTGGGTTATTTAGTAACGTATTGTTTAGCCTCCATATGTTTGTGTTTTTTTACCCTGTAAATCATTTCTAATCTCATAGCATTGTGGTCAGAAAAGATGCTTGACATGATTTCAATTTTCTTAAATTTACTGAGGCTTGATTTGTGACCCAGGATGTGATCTATCCTGGAGAATGTTCCATGCACACTTGAGAAGGTGTAATCTGCTGTTTTTGGATGGAATGTCCTATAAATATCAATTAAATCTATGTGGTCTACTGTGTCATTTAAAGCTGTGTTTCCTGTTTGAATCATCTGTCCATTGATGTAAGTGAGGTGTTAAAGTCCCCCACTATTATTGTGTTACTGTTGATTTTCTCTTTTATAGCTGTCAGCAGTTGTCTTATGTATTGAGGTGCTCCTATGTTGGGTGCATATATATTTATAATTGTTATACCTTCTTCTTGGATTGATTCCTTGATCATTATGTAATGTCCCTCCTTGTCTCTTGTAACATTCTTTATTTTTAAGTCTATTTTATCTGATATGAGTATTGCTACTCCAACTTTCTTTTGATTTCCATTTGCATGGAATATCTTTTCCCATCCCCTCACTTTCAGTCTGTATGTGTCCCTAGGTCTGAAGTGGGTCTCTTGTGGACAGCATATATAAGGGTCTTCTTTTTGTATCCATTCAGCGAGCCTGTGTCTTTGGTTCGAGCATTTAATCCATTCACGTTTAAGGTAATTATCAATATATATGTTTCCATTACCATTTTCTTAATTGTTTTGGGTTTGTTTTTGTAGGCCCTTTTCTTCTCTTGTGCTTCCCACTTAGAGAAGTCCCTTTAGCATCTGTTGTAGAGCTGGTTTGGTGGTGCTAAATTCTTTTAGCTTTTGCTAGTCTGTAAAGCTTTTGATGTCGCCATTGAATCTGAATGAGATCCTTGCCGGGTAGAGTAATCTTGGTTGTAGGTTCTTCCCTTTCATCACTTTATATATATCTTGCCACTCCCTTCTGGCTTGTAGAGTTTGTGCTGAGAAATCAGCTGTTAACCTTATGGGAGTTCCCTTGTATGTTATTTTTCATTTTTCCCTTGCTGCTTTCAATAATTTTTCTTTGTCTTTAATTTTTGCCAATTTGATTACTATGTGTCTCGGTATGTTTCTCCTTGGGTTTATCGTGTATGGGACTCACTTTTCTTCCTGGACTTGGGTGGCTATTTCCTTTCCCTTGTTAGGGAAGTTTTCGATTATAATCTCTTCAGATATTTTCTCAGGTCCTTTCTCTCTCTCTTCTCCTTCTGGGACCCCTATAATGTGAATGTTGTTGCATTTAATGTTGTCCCAGAGGTCTCTTAGGCTGTCATTTCTTTTCATTCTTTTTTCTTTATTCTGTTCTGCAGCAGTGAATTCCACCATTCTGTCTTCCAGGTTACTTATCTGTTCTTCTGCCTCAGTTATTCTGCTGTTGATTCCTTCTAGTGTATTTTTCATTTCAGTTATTGTATTGTTCACCTCTGTTTGTTTGTTCTTTAATTCTTCTAGGTCTTTGTTAAACATTTCTTGCATCTTCTCAATCTTTGCCTCCATTTTTTTTCCCCCTCGAGGTCCTGGATCATCTTCACTATCATTATTCTGAATTCTTTTTCTGGAAGGTTGCCTATCTCCACTTCATTTAGTTGTTTTTCTGGGGTTTTATCTTGTTCTTTCATCTGGTACGTAGCCCTCTGCCTTTTCATGTCGTCTATCTTTCTGTGAATGTGGTTTTTGTTCCACAGGCTGCAGGATTGTAGTTCTTCTTGCTTCTGCTGTCTGCCCTCTGTTGGATGGGGCTATCTAAGAGGCTTATGCAAGTTTCCTGGTGGGAGGGAATGGTGGTGGGTAGAGCTGGCTGTTGCTCTGGTGATCAGAGCTCAGTAAAACTTTAATCCACTTGTCTGCTGATGGGTGGGGCTGGGTTCCCTCCCTGTTGATTGTTTGGCCTGAGGTGACCCAACACTGGAGCCTACCCAGGCTCTTTCGTGGGTCTAATGGTGGACTCTGGGAGGGCTCACGCCAAGGAGTACTTCCCAGAACTTCTTCTGCCAGTGTCCTTGTCCTCACAGTAAGACACAGCCACCCCCCGCCTCTGCGGGAGACCCTCCAACACTAGCAGGTAGGTCTGGTTCAGTCTCCTATGGGTCACTGCTCCTTCCCCTGGGTTCTGATGTGCACACTACTTTGTGTGGCCTCAAGAGTGGAGTCTCTGTTTCCCCCAGTCCTGTCAAAGTCCTGCAATCAAATCCCACTAGCTTTCAAAGTCTGATTCTCTAGGAATTCCTCCTCCCATTGCTGGACCCCCAGGTTGGGAAGCCTGACATGGGGCTCAGAACCTTCACTCCAGTGGGTGGGTTTCTGTGGTGTGAGTGTTCTCCAGTTTGTGAGTCACCCAGCCAGCAGTTATGGGATTTGATTTTATTGTGATTGCGCCCCTCCTACCGTTTCATTGTGGCTTCTCCTTGGTTTTTGGATGTGGGGTATCTTTTGGTGAGTTCCGGCGTCTTCCTATGGATGATTGTTCAGCCGTTAGTTCTGATTCTGGTGCTCTCGCAAGAGGGAGTGAGAGCATGTCTCATAGGATTTTTAAATTTACAAGATTTTATCTTCTATGAATAGAGACAGTTTTACTTCATACTTTTTAGTTTGTATGCCTTGGTTTCTTTTTCTTGCTTTATTGTGCTGGCCAGGACCTCTAGTGCAACACTTAATAGAAGTGTTGAAAGTGGATATCTTTGTCTTGTTTCTGATCTTAGGGGAAAGCATTTAGTCTCACCATTAACTATGATATTAAGTATAGGGGTTTTTGTAGATGCCCTTTATCAAAAGAGGAAGTATTCTTCTATTTCTAGTTTGTTGTGAAATTTTGTCATGAATATGTGTTGAATTGTGTCAAACAACTTTCCTGTATTTTTTGAGACAATTATATTGCTTTTCTTGTTTTGTTAATATGGTAAATTACATTTGATTTTCTAATGTTAGTCCAACCTTTTATTCCTGAGATAAACCCCATTTTGTCATAAGATACTATCATTTTTAGATATTACTGAATTTGATTTGCTATTATTTTGCTAAGGATTATGTCATCTATGTTCACAGTACTCATAATGGTTTATATTTTTCTTGAAGTTTTATTGTAGTTTCTTTGTCTGGTTTTGGTATCGGGGTATTGCTACACTCATAAAATAAATTGGCAAGTGTCCTTTCCTCTTCTCTCTTTCTGAAAGAATTTGTATAAGATTGATAGTAATTCTTCCCTAAATGCTTGATAAAATTAACCAGTGAAGTCATCTGGCCTAGAGTATTCTTTTTTTTTTTTTTCAGCTGTACCACTCATGGGATGTTAGTTCCCCAACCAGGGATTGAACCTGGGCCCTCGGCAGTGAGAGCACAGAGTCCCAACCACTGGACCACTAGGGAATTTGGCCTAGAGTATTCTTTGCGGAAAAGTTTTTATTTGCAGATTCAATTAAATAGATAGGGGGCTTCAGATTTTTTATTTCTTCTTGTGTCAGTTTTGACAATTGTGTCTTTCAAGGAATTTTTCCTTTTCATGGGTTTATTTTCCAAATTTCCTTATTTATAATATTCCCTTATTACACTTTTAATATCTATAAGAACTGAAGCTATGTCTCCTTTTTCATTCCCAACATTTGTATTTCATTTCTTTCTTTTGTTTCTTCTTGAGCCGTCAGTCCATCTAGAAGTTTATCAATTTTACTGATCTTTTCAAAGAACTGGCTTTTGATTTCATTGATTTTCTCTATTGTTTATCTCTTTTCTATTTCATTGCTTTCTACTTTTATCTTTTTTATTTCCTTATTTCTAATTACTTCAGTTTTAATATGCTCTTCTTTCTCTAGCTTCCAAAAGTGAAAGCTTAAGTCATTTTTTTAAACCTTTTTTTTCTAATGTAAGCATTCAAAGCTGCAAATTTTCCTCCTAAGTACTATACATGCAACAAATTTTGATATATTTTAATTATTCAGTTCAAAATATTTTTAATTTTTCTGTGATTTATTCTTTGACCTATGGATTATTTAGCTGTGTGTTGTTTAATTTTCAAGACATCTTTATGTTACCCATTTCTAACTTAATTTTAATTTGGTCAGAGAATGGATTCTGGATAATTCATTCTTTTAAATTCATGGAGACTTGTTTTATGGTCGTTCATATGGTTTCTTTTGGTGAATGTTCCATGTGAATTTGAAAGAAAAATGTATTTTGCCATTGTTTGATGTATTGTTCTGTAAATGTCAGTTAAATCAAGTAGGTTGATAGTATTATTCTTCTCTTTTACATCCTTACTAATGTTCTGCCTACTTGTTCTATCAATTACTGAAAGAGGAGTTGTAAAATCTCCTATTATAATTACATATTTGTCTATTTTTCTTTTCATTTCTTTCATTCTTCCTTCATGTATTTTGAAGCTCTTATATTTGTTGCATACATATTAATGATTGTTATGTCTTTTTGATGAATCAATCCCTTTATACTTATGAAATGTCCCTCTTTTTCTTGGTAATATTCCTTGTGTGAAGTCTACTTTGTATGATGTTAATATAGCTACTCTAATTTTCTCATGATTAGTGTTTGTATGGTATATCTTGTTTCAGCCTCTATGTTTAACCTATCTACCAATTCATATTTTGTGTACATTTCTTGTGGACAGCCATACAGTTGGATCTTGGATTTTGAACCCACTGACAAATTTTGCTTTTAATTGGACTGAATTTAATTGTCGATATGGTTGTGCTTAAGTTTACAACTTGCTATTTGTTTTCTGCTTGTCGCATTTGGTCCTTTTTCTTCCTGTCTTCTTTTGTAGTAATTATCTTTTAGTATTCCATTTTCTCAACTATTGGCTTAGTGACTAAACTCTTTTAAAGTTAGTGTTTGCTCTAAGTTTTAAACTATATAACTTTAACTGATATCTACCTTCAAATAGTGTTATACTACTTTGCATATAATGTTAGAACCTTCAAAAATGTACTTCCACTCTTTCTACTGTCCTATATGCTATTGGTATTGTACATTTTACTTGCATGTGTCATAAACCTCACAATACATTATTATTTTTGCTTTAAAAGGTTGTCTTTTTTTAAATTAATTTTTATTGGATTGTGGTTGCTTTACAATGTTGTGTTAGTTTCTGCTGTATAAATCTTTCGCCTTTTACTAAAGATTTCCGTGGAAAAGAACAGAAACAGTTATCTTTCAAAGTAACTTAAAAACAAGAAAAATGTTTATACTTACTCATATACTTACCATTTCCAGTGCTCTTCATTCACTTATATAGATCTGAGTTTCTATGTAATATAATTTCCTTTCACCTGAAGACCTTCTTTAATCATTTCTTATTATGCGGGTTGGCTGGCAATCACTTCTGTCATCTTTCATTTGTCAGGAAAAGGCTTTATTTTTTCCTTCATTATTGAAGTTTCTTTTCACTGGACATAGAATTTTAGGTTAATGGGGTTTTTTTGTTTGTTTGTTTGTTTTGTGGTACGTGGTACCTCTCACTGTTGTGGCCTCTCCTGTTGCGGAGCACAGGCTCCGGACACGCAGGCTCAGCTGCCATGGCTCACGGACCCAGCCGCTCTGCGGCACATGGGATCTTCCCGGACTGGGGCACGAACCCGTGTTCCCTGCATCGGCAGGCAGACTCTCAACCACTGCGCCACCGGGGAAGCCCAAATGGTATTTTTTTCTTTAAATTTTTCTCTGGATAAAGACTTTTAGTTTGATAGCCTTTTTCTTTAGCATCTTAAGGAGGTCATTTCATTGTTCCCTGGATTGTATTATTTCTAATGAGAAGTCGGTGGTAATTCTTATCTTTGTCCTTCTGAATATACTGTGTCTTTTTGGAGGGGAAGTGCTGATTTTAAGATTTTTCTCTTACTTATTTACAAAACAAATAGACTCATAGACATAGAAAAGCAACTTATGGTTACCAAAGGGGAAAGGGAGGGGGAAGGATAAATTAGGAGTTTGGGATTAAAATATACACACTTTTATATATAAAATAGATAACCAACAAGGACCTACTGTATAGCACAGGGAACTATATGCAATATCTTGTAGTAACCTATAATGGAAAAGAATCTAAAAAAGAACATATATATAACTGAATCACTTTGCTATACACCTGAAACTAACACAACATTGTGAATCAACTGTATTTCGATAAAAAAAATTTTTAAGTGTAAGAAAAGATTTTCTCTTTATTACTGTTTTTCAGTAGCTTGATTATCATGTGCCTTAATATGACTTTCTTTGTAATTATCCTGCTTGGGGTTTGCTGGCCTCATATATGTTTTGCTTTAAAATTTTCATCAAATTTGGGACTTATTTCTTGGAACATATTTCTCACCCATTTCTCTCCCCAGTCCTTTTTGGGGCTTCAATTATGTGTACGTTAGACTACTTGATATTGTCCCACACATCACCAAAGCTCTGTTCAATTTTTTTCATCCTTTTTTCTCTCTTTCCTTCAGTTTGGTGAGTTTTTGATTACTATTACCAATCTTTTCAGCCGTTGACTAATCTGATGTTAAGCTCCATTTGGTGAATTTTAAAAATCTCAGATGTAGTATATTTTTGGCTCTAAAAGTTTATTTGGTTCCTTTTTTATATTGATAGTTTCCATTTCTCTCATTATTTTTATGTTTTCCTTCAATCCTTGAATATGTTTGTAATATCTTTTTATGACTTCTTGTTCTGCTAAATCTGTTTGTCATTTCTGGGTCTGTTTTATTGATCAAATTTTCTTTTGTTTTTGATCACATGTTTTTCTTCTTTGCAAGTCTAGTAAGTTTTTGAGGATGCAAGAGGTTGTGAGCATTACATTGTGGAAGGTCTGAATTTTGTTTTCACTTAGTAGATTCAGTTCAGTTGCTAATGGATCAGCTTGATTCTTTCCAGGCTTGTTTTTGTTTTTAAGCTTTGTTGGGCACGTCTAGAGTAGCCTTTATGGCTAGGTAAGCCCTACTACTGTCTTATGTTTTGGCATTTTCACTGAATGCCTCCAGTATTCAGTGATATCTCTCCACTATGCCTGGATGGAACTGGAACATCTTGCAGCCTGACATTCTTTGCCCAGCCTCATGGAGTCACTCTATGGAATCACAGCTTAATGCTCAGGCAAGGATTCAAGAGGGACCCTATACAGATTTCTGAATCTCTGCTTTTGCATTGCTCTGTCCTCTCTGCTATTCTCTCCTACAAATTCCAGCCACCTTAGCCTCCCCTAATTCCATCTCTACCTCTTTAACTCATCAAGTCATCCATGTTCTGCTTGGAGTGATCTTAGGACTCACTGCATTTTTCTCCCTTCTCCTGGAGATCACAGTCCTGTGCTGCCTGTTGTCTAGTAGCTGAAAGCAGTGGTTTCATATATTTAGTCCAGTTATTTACAGTTGGGGGTCAAGTCTTGTACTGTTTTTGATCATCATTAGAAGCAGAAACATTCTAATGCCTTTTAAAGATTAATAATTGTTTAGAAATTCACTTACACATCATCCCACAGTGTTTATTAAGCACCTGCAATGTGCTAATAAGTACCATGCCAGGATCTGAGGATACAGAGAGATATTAAAGAAGACAAACATGTATTATAAATAATTAGAAAGATGTATGGGAGCCCAAAATAGGACATAAGTAACTATATGGTAGGGACAGAGGCATTGATGAAGAAATCTAGTTTTATAGGTGTTCCCCAGGTTGAGGCTGGAAGAAAGGACATTCCAAACAGCACAATAAGTGGAAAGGTACAGATATATGAAATAGCACAATGTGCTTACAAAGCTTGTTTTATTAACTGATCATTCATTTAGTAAATATATCTTCAGTGTCTAGTAGATGCTATGCAATGTGCTAAGGGTTGGGTATCCAAAGTGTGAGTGAGGTGTTCATGATTCCTGCCATCATAGAACTTCCAGTCCAGTACTTCAGTGTGAATGGAGCATAGGGTGCCCCGATTGGGGTAATATTTGTGAGTGAGGTAGCAGGAAAGGCAGGTTGAAGGCATGTTGTGAGGTACCTTAAATGCTGCTCTAAGGGGTAATCATTGTCCTAAAAGCCACTGTCCTCCAAACATTTTTGATTATAGCTGTAAATTTTTTTGCATATTTACCCCAGCATGTATATTCATTTATTAATAAACTATATGTGCACTACTATATCGACATATTATATATTCTATAAAAATATACAAAAAAAGAAATGTAACAGGATAATGTAAATAAACATAGATATTCCAGTGTTCTCTTCCTGTATTCCGTGCTTCATCTTGCACATCCCAGGCTTGCACCCCTCACTTTGTAGCTCAGCAGGCAATGGGAAGCTTTCAAGATTCTCGTTCAGGAAATGAAACTGATCAGAATTCTGCTTTATAAAGATTCCAAACATGACTTTTATTCTAGTCATGCTGAATAATGCTTTTAAAAGCAGAGAAGAAGCTGAACTAATATGATTCCTTCCAATCCCAGGATTATATAGCTGGGGCTGCTCCTTAGAAGAGGTTAGGATTCTAACCTACTGTGGTCATTTGTTGTATTATTAAGATGCAATACACTAGACTGGCCAAGTGACTTAAAGCAGTAGAATATCCAATGTGGAGCTGGTGTTCCCTGCAGTGGAACTGACTTTGCTACATGCAAGTCATCACTTAACTCTTTGGCAAATTACTTTCGGATGCACCTATATTATGTCCAGAAGTGCAGAAATAAAGGCTCGGCATACTAGATAAGAAGCTGGACCTTGGAAACAAAACTGAGTAGTATTGGATGTCCCAGAAATAGTAGTACAGGCTAGTAGGCAAGCCTAAGTCAGAGCAGCTGAAGACGGCAGGCAGAATGAGAAGCCAGGTGGTTGAAAGGATGGTAACCAGGAGGACAGAGTTACCAGAATTAGGACCAGGTGCCTCTAAGCCAGAAAAACAGAATTACCAGAGTTAGGACCCAGGAAGTCTGCAAGAGCTTGGAGAATGGATACAAACAACCAGCCCCAGGGAAAAGCTGAATGTCTGAGAGGTGGCCTGCTTCGGCTCCACAGAGTCTCTGTGCGACCACGGAGGCAGCTGCCCAGGTGGAGTAGAGAACCTGAATGGAGTGGGACACGAAAAGGCTGAAAGAAGGATGCTTTGGGAAGTAGTCAATATGGTCCAGATTTATTTTCTGGCTGGAACATTTCTATTCCCTATTTCCAGACTCTCAACACTTCTCTTTATGGTTTTAAAAAATACTATCTCATAGAATAAAAGAAGTTCTTCCTAAAGTTATATGAGAATGTACTGACTATATCCTTCTATATACACTTCCTATGTAGTTTAAGAGAAAAGATATATAAACTTCTACGAATTGGAGATCCACATCCAGAAAACGTCTTAATGTCAAGCAGGAGAGAGTTCAGTTGCTTTTCCAGCTCTGCTCCAGCTTTGATTTTGTCTCCTGACTAAATAATTGTTGAGGCCAATGTGCCTACCTCTTGTTCCATTTTACTTACCCTATTTCAAACAACTGAAGCACATTACCTCTCTCTAGAAACGGAAGCCGAGGACATTCTCTGTTTTGAGTTCACCTAGCAGTAGATAGAGTAGTACTGCAAGTTCACAGGCAATTTTAGCAGGTGAGAGAGAAAAATTCAAGTTACCAAAGTATTTGACATACTGCGGCTGAAGCTGGCCTACGGCTGGTGGGTGTTCGATAAAAACAAAATGAGCCATGGCCGGGGGCACCTGTAGGATGGTTAATGGCAGTCATTTAGCTGTCATTCATTTTTCAGTTCAAATTATTTTAAAATACTTTGTTAGTTCGGAATGTGTTTGCTTAAGTCATTTCAGTAGTAATACTTTTCTCCAGGAGTCAATTAGGTATTCATTTTACAGCTCTTGCATAATAGCTGAGAAAACTGCAATTGCACAAGCAAAGCACAGATAAACACCAGATTATCATGTTAAAGTCCTTATTAGTCTGTCAGGAGAATTTTTTTTTTCACTGAATGCTTTTTGGTTTTTTATTATCCTTTTTTTTTTTTAAATTAGGATTTTCCCAATGTTAGTTTAGTTTTAAAGAAATATTATTCAGGTCTCCATTTTCATTAGGAAACTAGTCTTTTCTCTACCTTCTCCACACATATTAACTTCAGCCTAAAATAGCAAGTTTCCCTTTTAAAATTTTAAAATATATATAAGCTGTTTAATTCTTTTTCTGAGCTATCCAATGACCTCTTTACTTAAAGGTGTTTTAGCAAAAGTAGACCTCTTCCTACGTCAGATTTGACTTAACAGACACCTATTAGCAATCCTAAACCCAGAACGACAGGGGTTATTTAAAATAATACTAAGTCTCCCATTTATTTACAGAGTTTCTATTGTTTTTGAGAAGCCACCATATTAAAGCGTTCTCACATTTATATACGTATTTATGTGTTTGTGTGTGAAACTGTATCTACTTTCTTTTCAATTATGGTTTCACCTCCTGGAAGGCAGAAACTGTATCTTTTGACAGATATTTCTCTTCTGTTTCAGATTCAAGGCAGTGTTAGGAAAGTCAGGCTATCAGTCAATACTGTTCAATTTCTATTTGAGATAAGGTGTTTTGTCCCAAGATTTGAGGAGAATCCACAGAACTCCCCCATGAAATCTAAAAGACTGTCTTTCTCCTATTGCAGTCATTATTCCAGGTTAAAAACAGGAGGAAAGAAACTAAAGTTACTTCACTGTGTCACGAGAAGCCAAAAATTCTGCCATCTGCTTCAAATGAAAGCTTTCCTAATGAGAATCCAAGGCAGAACACTATGCGTTTCTTCTCGTTCCTCACAGATAGAACGTCTATTATCTTTCACATGGAGCCAAGACCTCTTAAGGGAAAGGAAATCCTCCTCTAAAATCAAATTGTGGGGTGCAATATAATTCGTGATTTTTTTCTCTTATAAGAAAATGGCATGGGATCTTAGGCAGCCTGACTGTCTGTGTGTCAGCTGTGTAGGTCCTTCCAGGAGAAATGTTTTCTGGTCCATAAGAAAAGCAGACAAATAGGAGATACCCTCCCAATATCGCGTGATTAATTGCCTCTGCCGTTCCCTGACCTTCGCCCTCTCCAGCACATATGGTCAGTGGCAGAAGCCTGGACAGCCAGTTTTGCTTTCTTAGCTGGCAGAGGGGTAGAAAGAACACATTTGTAGTCACTAGCAAGACCAAGCCCCCAAAGGGTGGAGATTTGGGTTGTCTGAACTGCCAAATTAGCTCCCCAAATGGTTTGTTTCATGGCAGGTTTGATCTTTTCGTTATATCCTGAATTACATTTATTTCCTTTGGGTTTTGACATGGAGGCAGCAAGACACAAGAAAACCAACCAAGACTTATCCTTTGATATTCAAGAAATATTCCAATCAAGACTAGATAGACTGGGTAATATTCCCAAAGCCAACTTGGAATATTAACAAAGCTAATTCAGGTCAGGCTGACTGAAATGACTAGTTGGTGGGGAAGCTATTAGTTTATTTTGTTCATCTGAACTTCCAGTGTGTTTTGATTAAGGTAGTGGATAGATTATGGTTTGCCTGTTACCCAAACAGCACTATCATCCTTCAGAGTTCCCAGGGGTTTTTATTCAGTTCTTATGGACAGTTTAGTGCAGTGCGTTAAGAGAACAGATGCTGGCGCTTTATTGTTTTGGCCGAGCAACATGCAGGATCTTAGTTCCCCGAACAGGGATCGAATCCGTGACCCCTGCATTGGAAGCATGGAGTCTTAACCACTGGAGTGCCAGGGAAGTCCCTAGACTGCATGGCTTTAAATCACAACTCTGCCACTTTCTAGCTGGGTAGACCTGGGCAAATTGCTTAATCTCCGTGCTTCAGTTTCGTCATCCATAAAATGGGAATAATAATGGTACTTACTTCATAAGATTGTAATGGGTTATAATAAATGACTTGATAAACGTAAAAGCACTTAGAATAGTGCCTGGTACATAGAAAGCACTATACAAGTGTAGCGGTAGCAGTGGCATGGTTATGTATGGTAGGGTAACTTTCAACACCAGCTCCTGTTTTCTGTGGTTGAATATTTGTATACTAATGATAGCCTAAAGCCCCTTATTTAACTCCACCCTGTTGCTTAATACTATGTGAGGAAGGCAGATCACGCAAATGAAAGCTTATTTTTTCCATCTGTAGTCACTCAACCTTCAATAATGCAAATGGAGATTACCCATGTTGAGGACTATCCATGGAGGTATTTCAATTTAGGGCTATTTTACTCTCTTCAACCTATTTCTAAGGGCACCTCATTTAATAGAGGTTGATTGGGTCCTCTGGGGATAGGAGTTAATTTTATGAATTATCTAAGGATTCCAGAATAACTTAAAAACTTATAATGTATTTGTAAATATTTAGGATTGATTCATGTTTTGGGTTGTCTGAACAGCCATCCCCCAGCCCAACTCGGTTGACCCGGGGATTAGATGTGATTTTATTGCAGTCTTGACGTTTCACCCGGTGGGAGGCGGCGACCAAGTACCCACTGAGCATCCGTTTCCCGCCTGTTTGAAAACTGAGCTTTCCTTGTGGGACACACATCCATCCACTTAATACCTGGGTTTTGAATAGTCACGTTAAGCAACAGACAATTTAAAAGTCATTTTACTATTGATGTGTCATCAAACAGACAATATGACTATATGACTATCAATAATATGACTTTTGGTGAAATGGAATAGAAATAATACTTTAAATAGAACCATCATAACTGAAATGATCAGTGGTTCTTAGTATTTTTAAAGCATCATTTGTAACAATGTAATACAAAGAAATATCTTCTATGATTTCGTTCCCATTCGATGTAGAATTTTGCTTTGGAAGGTACTGTTTTGAATATCGGAGAGCCTGAACTCCTCTGCCTATTTAGCCTACAGGTGCAAAACATAAGCCTGGCTTCACATCCTGGCTTTGCCATTTACTAGCTCAGTGACTTGGGCAAATTACCTAACTCCTGTAGACCTCAGTTTCCTCATGCATGAACTGGAGATACCGTCCTCATAGAAATGTTTTAAGAATTAAATATAATAATATAACTAAAGCACAGGGACTTCCCTGGTGGTCCAGTGGTTAGGACTCCGTGCTCCCAATGCAGGGGGCCTGGGTTTGATCCCTGGTCAGGGAACTAGGGAACTAGACCCCACATGCTGCTGCAAAGATCCCTCATGCCACAACTAAGACCCGGTGCAGCCAAATACATACATACATACATACATAAAGCACACAATACAGTGCCTGCATCTCAGTAAAAATTAGTTGCTTCTGCTGCTATTACTACTACTAATAGTGCCATTGTTCAACTCAGGTTTTTGTCCCTAATAAAATCACCAAGAAGTACTGTGTGGAGGGCATACTTTGCTCCGGTGATGATAACACTGAAAAGATTAGAGATATTTCCAATCTTCCTTTAATATCCCAACGTTAATCTGTCAGCCATGCATTTCCCCAAAACTTTTGAACATGTCCAGCTCACTCCACCTCGTGGACTAATTAGTTCCATATGCCTGTTGTGGGCGGTGTAAACCTGACATGGAGTGACCAAGGCCACTTGTTCTGGCTTCATCGAGCGATGCCTCCCTCCTTCTTTTTTTGGTGAACATGTCACTTCTGATCTTGAAACACACAGTGATTTTTGTGTGTTGCTTCCTTTATCTCACACATTATCTTCTAAACCTAAAGAATCTTCCAAGTAATGGTATGAAAATACAAATATCTTTTTAAATGTCAGCATTTCCCTCAGTAAGATCACATTCAAGAGTAAAGCAGTAGTTATTTCTCTATCTTCACTTCTAATTTTTCTAGATTCTACTATAGGTAATTCATGCTTGCCTACATTCTTTTTCTAATGTTACTCTTTTAAGCTCCTTTCAAAGAATTATAGGGGAATGTGGTCTCATGAGCCCATTCAGTCTGGTTCGTTACTTCGGCAAACATGACTTTCCATGTATTAGGGGCAGCAAGTTTTTCACAGCTGAGATGATAGCATAGCCCTAACCTTGCAAAAACAACCCACCTAAACCAGTAGATTCAGACATACATCTGGCCATCATTTATTGTTCCTGTTATAGAGTTAAGTTATACTGTTATGAATTTTTTTAATATTGTATTTTGTCTCATGCCAGACATGAACCAGAGCTTTAGAAGCGAAATACCATCCTTGTACCAGTATTAAGTGTAACCTTCCTGGCATCTACTGAGCTATCCTTACCCATCTTGCCAGCTGGCATCCCAGAATTTGGCTGAAAGACTTCTCTGGCATACTCTTCTTAAAGGCTTGTGTTGTTTCCATACCTCTTTAATAGTTTGTGTCTTATCATAAAGACATAGTATATTGGTAATGATACACTCGTTTGTATTTTTTCTGCCTCCTTTACAAAAATAATTAATGGAAAATATTTATAAGGGGACATACTTTTATACCTTTGTGGGCTAAAAATCATCTTGAGCGCCAGTCTGAATAATGCAGGGGTGGTATAGGCAGGCCTCAGGAATAGATGAGAACAAACCTAAAGGGTAAGCAAAGAATGGGCAGAGAGAAAATAAGGGTGTAGAGGAAATAGAGGCTCATCTGGTAGAAAGGAATAAAGGGCTCTTTGAATTGTCTCAAGTGCTTGCTAGTGGCACTGGTGGCATAAGGCAGCTGTGCTGAGTCTAAGCTGAGTGTCTTCCTGATCTGTTTCCTGGGGCTGAAAAGGGTACAGGTCTTTCATCCACATTTATTATAATTTAAGGAATGAGTGTGATCTAGGTCTTTGAAAAGAAGACTGGTCGTCAGCAAGCGTTCCTTCTGCTTCCCTGCATTGTGTGTCTGTGATTATGTGTGTGACTTTGTAAGAAGTCTCTGACCTTCTCTTTACACAAATTCTCTTGTTTGTGAAATAAGGCATGCTCTGATCGGGGTGTTGGCAAGCCTGAAATATGTGTCTGAACTACTGTGCAGGAGGATTGCAGGGGTTGGGGGTGGGGTACCCTTGGGTCCAGTCTTCCTAGAGCACAAAAGGAAGTGACACGCTGGGACCCAGCTGCACTGAGGCTCAGGGAAGGTTTGGTAAAGGATTTCATCCAGTGCATGAAACAGTTATTGTTTCTTTGAATAAACAGAACATACAATTACCCATGGATGACTCTCAAGCAAAAGGCTCATGTTGAGTGTCTGCTGTGTTCATGGCATGGCTGTAAGCCTAATGGGTCATAAGATAAGAACACCTAATCCTTACTCTGAAAGGACTGACAGTAAAATGGGCAGGAGAGACAGACTGGCAGAAAACGCATACATAGAACACTATGGATATAAATAACTATTAGTATATCAGTCAACAAATGTCATGCTACCTTATTTTTGTTCAGCATCCATGATACTTTTCAAAGAACTTCCAATTAAATTATTTCCCATGAGTATATTGAAGGTGCTCTTCCATTTAATTTGCCAGATTTAGGCTATTTAATATTTTTTAGAAAACACTAGTGAAAATAAGATATTTCAATCAGTTAGATAGATTTTGGGGCACTGTGTAGGGCATGGAGAGGGTAAGAAGTAAGGGAGTTCAAATTATCCAATTTACTGGAAAGTCAAAGACACAATATAAAACAGTTGAAATATAATACAAGAGAAGATATATAATTATATACTAAAATAAGGGATGGATTATATTGAAGTTATTCAAAGGAGAGGAGTATTGTTATGGGCTAGAGAAGTGAGCGAGGGTACGATGGAGGAAAAAGAGCTTAAGCCAGTTCTTATAACATGAGTAGGAGCTAGATGGGCAAAGATGACCTGAGAGAGCTTTCAAGCTAAAGGAAATAATACCTAACTTGTAAAATTGTCCTAGAAACATTTAAAAAGACAAACTTTTAAAATATTCATTCTTATTTATTACCTGGTGGGAAGGAGTAAAATATTTCTAAAGGAATTTAGGAATTTTGAAAATTGTAGAAATTTTCTGTGTTTTTCTCAGAAAAAAAAGTAAATATCCTTCATTTGAAAGTAACCTTTAACCTTTCTGGTATGATTCAGAAATGTTTCTGTATTTGAATATCACTGTGACTCTGCAGTTATACCTTCCCCCATGAACCTGGAAAGATTTTAGTATTATACCTGAGATCAGTTAACATTTCTATATTATGTGGGTATGATGGATATGAATACAATATGATAAAGTGGACTAACTAGAGATAATGACACATTGTTGAGATAGTGGTACTGATGAAACATTGCCTCTGCTCATTGCAGGCGAGTTGCAGCAATTCTCTCAAATAGTGATCACTTCTCATGGCAAAAGACAGTGTCTTCATATTTCTTCACTTTAAGTCAAAGCATAAATGTAGGCAGAGATGTTTTTAACTAACATGACTATGATCGTCTATGTGCCATTTAATTGTTCACAGAGATCAAATTGTACTAGTGCAGAGGAATTTGAATCCAATCTCAAGCTGTCAGTGGAGAATGTCAGTCATTTCAGTAAATCGCCCCCTTAGTGTCATCGTGTATAATTCTTTAATTTTAGGCCTGAAAAACTCTGAAAGAAATATTGTGTAAAAGGTACCAAAAAGAACTGTCTTGTGTAATACACTTTATGTAGTGTTTGGAAACAAAAATGGACCCCACGACCCCTAAGTCTATAAGTTGATCTTATCATGGTACGCAGAGTGGTAACCATTAACTAGGCTTGTGTGTTCTTTAAAAAATTATAACATGTTTTTGAATTATGCATTTAATTTAACCTATCTTAAACATGGAAGTTTTGATGTAGTTTCCTTTCTCAAACAGTTCCAGAGAGTCAAAGTGATTATCAAGGCGGAAAAGGCTTTTTGTATTTTCTTCAAATGTTGAAGCCATGTATGTGAACAACAAGGCTGATGAATTTGCTGTTTTATTTAGTTGACACTTTAATTCAAAATGTAAACTGAAGTTTCTTTTCATTTCTTTGCACTATTAATATTATTCTGTTTTTGATTAGCTTGGGTAAAACTGTTCACTGGTGTCATTTTTGATAATTAGCCTTTTATATCTTGAGGTTTGGGGTAAGCAAATAAATATTTTAAATGCAATTACTGTATGTGCATTGAACAACTTTATATTGAGCTTCATGTCATGTCACATTTTTACGCTAGTTGGTTTTTTTATGATTTTTTTAGTTGTATGTGGTATTCTTCTGAAATATATAATTACCAGCTCAGCCCTGAGTTGGAGAAGCAAGAGTTCTGTTTTTCTCTCAGACAGACTTGTATTGAAAGATACAGAAAAGCTTGCTTTCTTCTCACATTCTTTCCAAAATCCATAAAAGTTGTTCATGTCCGAATGTTAACGTTATTTTTACATCTTGTGCAATCCCAGCATCACCTTATTCTAGTAGGAGTGCAAGCAAACAGCCCAAGCTTAGTCCAGATTTGATTTGATAGAAACTAGAAGGTTGGGGGCAGGGGATGGAGGGTGGTGGTAATTAGGAGGCAGGGGGTAAAAACTGAAGGAAACAAGAACAAAGTAAACATTAGCTAAACATGAACTTTTACCTCTGGTCCTTCCTCCATGGAATCATACAGCATGGTGAGAAGCTTTAAGATGGCACATCTGCCCAAAATGCCACCTGGCAGCATGTTCGGGCCACATGTGAATCACAGCAAAGAGGCATGGGGCAAGGGTTAGTGTAAAGGTGAACACAAGGATCAGATCCCCGGCTGCAGGGGATGTAATTGACACATGACTCCCAGCTGGGGCCCTCTAGGTTTACCCCAACAGTGGCACCTCGGCCATGCTTCTCATCAGACACCAATGAGTCGGTACAGTAGGGGGATGCTAAGGCAGGTTCATGCCTGCGAGATTTAGGACCGCTTAGTAAGTGACTTTTTTTCAGCTTTATTGAGGCATAGTTGAAAAATAAAATTATAATATATTTTCAAGTGTTAAAAAAAAAAATGGTGAGCACAAGAAGGGAGAAAGTAGCATAGCTCCAGGAAGTTTAGGAGAGGTTTTAGAATCGCTAGACAGAAAAGAAGTCTTAAAGAAAACCAAAAATGAGTGGGAAAAGGTCCTCATTCACAAAATCCATTAGCAAACAACAACAAAACTAAAAGGAGTTAATGTGGAGAATGAATAGAAAAGATGAAAAACTTCTGGACTCCTTACTAATCCTCTCTTTGAAAGGGCAGGGAGACTGGCTGTGGTGAAGGACAGACTCTTACCAAAGGGCCAGAAAAAGAAGTTATCTTTGCTCAGTGTCAGACTATTCTGTTCCATAGCATTGTAAACACTATAGTGACACTTATGACCATTATAACCCTACATGTGTTCCCATTGCATGTTTAAGAATTTTTCTGCTTTAAAAAGAGATTGAGAATCAGACTGAGAAGAAAACTGATTGTGGAACAGTTAGAGGGCATCATTCTGGTGAACATCAATTGTGATATTATAGTCTGCTTAAATTATGATGAAATCATTGGAAGCATCAGATCAAAAAGCAAATTGTGGGAAAGCTATTTACAGTTTAGCATTTTCAGTTTATGTGAGAATATGGATTCCATCTACGAAAGGGAGTAGTTCAGCTCAGATAGGATATGCATAGCAGTATCATGGATGTTTACTGTGTGTTTATAACTTTACCAAGTTAGATATTGCTAGAAGTTTTTTTTTCTTAAACAATATTAAATTCTATGATGTTTCAGAGGTCACCTGAGTTGAATGGCTACTTCACCTGTCTCAAAATGAGATACTGAAGGAAAGAGAAACATTAACAAATTTCTTACAATTCCATCTAGTGATTTGGAAGCTGAATCAGTATTTACTACAGTAAAGCCCATTAGATAACTTAAAATCTTCACTACCTAGGTGTATGAAGTCCTGTCAGACTCCCTCCCTCAAATCTGTACACTCTGTGCTGAGATGAACATTTGCCAGGCCTGCTCTTTAAGCTAGCCTAGAACACCTTCCCATGAGAAACTTTCTACCTTTTTTTTTTCTAAAACCATGGGGTTTCAATAACCTAACATCTATTGTAATTTGGAGATACTTTATTCAAATTACTTTAAAGAAAACCAAAACCAAGCACCAAGTTTCCTTAGTGAGAAGCCAAAGACTTTAGAGATACTAGATTGTCAGGGAAAGTATAGTTGTGCTTTTTAAAGACCTTCATATTGGCCAACTCTGTGGGCTGGTTAATGTTTTAGATGAAAGAAGGGTGAGGACCAATGGGTCTGTGCGATTCTCTGGTTGGAAAGTGAGAATTACATGAAAAGACTATTAGGGAAAATATCTTTCCCGGTTACTTTTCTTATAAATGTTATATTTTAAAAATATTCCTTGAGTTCTCTTACAGTACTTAATTGCAATGAAAAGTTCATCTACACATATCCTATTATCACTTCATGCCTCCTACTCTAAAAGTGAATGATATTTGCTGTTGGTTTTAGGTCAGGAGGATTATCACAGCTTTTACTTTCTATCAAGAGCCTGAGCTTTGGGGTCAGGCAGACCTGATGTGAGTCTTAGAGCTGCATTTCACAAGCATATCTGACCTTGAACAAACAGTCTCTCAGAGCCTTCCAGGCCTCATCTATCCAAAGGAGAAAATAACACTCAAAATGTCGTTTAGAGTTTTAAACTAAATGATATATATGTAACTACCTAACACAGTGCCTGACTCAACAGACAATAATTTTCTTTCTTCCTTTTCATTCATTCCACAGACATTATTGAGCACCTACTCAGTGGCGAACATTGTCCTAGATACAGGACTTGGGAAACAGCGCATAATTCAGCCCTCTAGGAACTCACAATATGGTGGGAAAAGTGGTGCAACCGAGCAGCATACAACAGACCAAGTGAACAGAAAGGAGGGTGCAATTTCCTTTGCCTGGGAAAAGTGGGGGAGACTACTCTGAGATGATACACAGGCTGGGTTTGTAAGGAGGGAATAAGTAGAAAAGGGAAGAAAGGCATCTCAGGCAAAGATATGGACTTAGGAAAGGTCAGTGCAGTTGGAGTTAAAGGATATGGTTTGAGTAGAGGAGTAGCATAGAATGAGTCCAAAAGGAGGTGTTTGGACCTTGTATGCCATGGGTATTCAGTGAAGTGACATAGTCAGATCTAGACTTAGAAATCTACCCCCATCAGCCATATGGACAGATGACAAGAAAGCCCCGTAGGAAGGATGCTGGTGAGGAGGCACTCGCCCTATTCCAGAACAGAGGCTGAGGCCTGACCTGAAGCAGGAGTGATAAGAATGAGGAGAGAGTGGATGGGAGGGAGTCTCAGAGGCAGAACCTATGGAGCTTGGTGCCTGGTTGGGTATGGTTAGATGAGATGGAGATGGGAGTCAGAGATGACAGCAGCTTGGTGGATAATGATGTCATTAGTTTACAAAGAGAATACAGAAGGCTGTCAAGGGAAGATGAGTTCAATTCTGGACTATTTATACTTGAGGAGTTCAGGAGACACTGGTGGAGATGTCTTATAAGCATTTGGATGCTCTTGGTCTGGGGCTAGAGGCATAGCTTTGGCCCTCACTGATAAATTAATCATAGTCAGATCTTTGGAATGAATGTCCTCATTCAGGAAAAGGATATAGAGTGAGAAAAATGGGGTCCTGCGAAGCACACCTAGGGGGCCAGCAGAGAAGGAGAAGCAGACTGACATGGTAACACCTAAGACAAGAGGAGAATCAGAATTATTTCAGAAGTAAAGGAAGGAGAGAATTTTAAGCCAGGAGTATAGAGCACTGTTGAGTGCTGCAAATAATTTAAGGGAAAAGAAGAACAAAAAAGTGGTCATTACGTTTAGCAATTGGGAAGTCATTGGTGATCTTAAGAAGAGGCATTTAATGCAGAGGTGAGGGTGGAAAGCATTTCTTTGAGTGAGTTAGGAAGTACAGGCAGGATTAGCTGAGCCTGTATGAGTCATCTTTTTAAAAATCTTTAAGAAATCACGGAGCACGGAAGAGGTGCCCCAACACTAAAAATGGGCAAATGCCTTCTCAATTTTTGAACGCTAATGTAAGCTTAAGCTTCATGGCCCCTCCCAGGGCCTTAGAAGAGGCCCATGCATGTGGAGGGCCATGAAGCTTGAGCTTCCTGATCCTCACAGTAAATCCACCTCTATCTGAGAGAAAAGCAAGGACCGCCTGTACAAGAATGTTCCCTACACCACTGTTTGTAATAGGAAAAAATGGAGACAAACAACCTGAATGAAGAAATAGTTAAGTGAAAGCACATTCACTATGCATCTGTTAGAAAGAAATGCTAAGTCTTTTATGTATTGACATGGAAGGGTGTCCATGACATATTACTCAGTGAAAGAAGCTAGTTTTAGAACATTGTGGACAGTATAATCCCATGTATATAAAAAAGAAATGTGTATACACACAATGGCACACACACATACATAAACACGTATACACACACACATATATAATACATATATATTTCTATTTCTAGTTAGATTTGATAGAAAAAGCTCTGGAAAGCCCACCCAGTTGTCAGCAACTGTTACTCTTGGAGAGTAGGAATAGGAGACTGGAGTTTGGTGATGGGGAGACTTTCATATTGTCTTCTTACATTTGTATATCATTTTAATTTTTGTGAATAAATGCATGATTCTTTTGTTAATTTTCACAAAAATACAAAACTTTTAAATCACATATGAGGTATAAGTTAAGCTATTTCGCTTATACAAACTCTATCTCAAGGAGAGCATAATGGCATCCTTAATATTTGAAGCGTAGCCACTGAAAGAGAGATTGGATTTGTTCTGAAAGATACTGAACTGCAGCAATAGGACCAATGGGTGCAAGAAAGAGATAAATTTTTGAAACTATAAAAAGTTAAAAATATTTATAAAGACTATTTTTAGCAACATGGATGGACTTGAGGGCATTAATGCTAAGAGACATAAGTCAGACAGAGAAAGACAAATACTGTATGATGTCACTTACATGTGGAATCCTAAAACTACAACAAACCAGTGAATATAACAAATGAGAAGCAAACTCACAGAGAACAAACTAGTGGTTACCAGTTGCAGGGCCAATATAAGGGTGGGAGAGTGGTAGGTACAAACTGTTGGATGTAAGGTAGGCTCAAGGATGTATTGTACAACATGGGGAATATAGCCAATATTTTGTAATAAGTATAAATGGAAAGTAACCTTTAAAAATTATATAAAAAAGTAAAAATTAAAAAATATGCTTATAAAGACCAGACATAGCAAGCTTGGAATCACGTTAGACGTCACCAGGTTTTAAGAGGCTCTTCACAGCTGTACTTTGTATATGGTACTGCTTTGGTCACGTTCGGCCCCTTTGTTAGAAGCAGATATTTCAGCTTCACTTGTGAGAGTTTGGAGTCAACCTGCTTGAGACAGTATGTATAGGAGTTCAAAGCAGGGCTCTGAGGCAGATCACCTGGGTCCACTCCCACACCATCATTTACTAAGCTTGGGCGTGTTCCTTAAGCTTCCTAGGTCTCAGCTTTCACATCTGTGAAAAGCAGTAATCAAAGCAATGCTACCTTTGCAAGCAGTGATATCTTCAAGGTGGAGTTAGGGTTGTTCTCATGTCTTCCCCCACCACAGCAATCTCCATCAGCCTGCTCCCCTAGACCACCCCCAGTAAATATACGATCTAAGTGAAGAAAAATTGGGCCAGCTAGGTAAATACAGCGTTCCAGCAAGTACTTTATTCATCCGCTTCTAACTAAATTGTGACTATATAAACCCTTTGTTTATAAAAAGTCATCTAGGGCTTCCCTGATGGCGCAGTGGTTGAGAATCCGCCTGCCGATGCAGGGGACACGGGTTCGTGCCCCAGTCTGGGAAGATGCCGCGGAGCGGCTAGGCCCGTGAGCCATGGCCGCTGAGCCTGCGCGCCCGGAGCCTGTGCTCTGCAACGGGAGAGGCCACAACAGTGAGAGGCCCGCGTACTGGGGGGAAAAAAAAAAAAAAGTCGTCTAGAGCCACCACTGCCTCAGAAGGTTTCAGTGAGATAATTAATGTAAGACTTTTAGCACAATGCCTAGCACAGAGTAAATAGTCAATGAAATAAAAATTATATACACACATGTAGCCACTAAATCAAAACGTTATTATAAGTGAGATGACATTTTTAAAGATTCTGGGGGTATGTCTGTCAGGTTTTCCTTTCAGTATGTGGGAAAAAAAAAGGTTTGATGATTAAAAGCCTGGCACACTCTTGGTGCTCTTGGACCTCCTTTCCTTTCAGTTTTCCTGTCCTTGAGGTTCAATGATTTTTCTCATTCCTTTGTTCATTCAACAATCATTTACCGAGTATCTAGTGAGTTCCAGGTTCAATCCTACATGCTGGTAGTACTAAGATAAAAAAAAAAAAAAATAGGGGCTCTGTGCACAGGGAGCTCCTAGTCAGGAGAAAGAAGTTTAGATAATTGCAATATGATGTGATTAGGGTTAAAATTATAGGTGTGTAAATGATATTAATGGAGAAAGCAGAAAAGTGTGTGGAAGTGTGTTTGAGGAGCCAGAGAAAGCTTCATAAAAGAGGAAACACCTGAACCAGAGCTTGAAGGGAGAGCAGGAGTCTGCTAGGTAGAAATCCTCTGTTAGAAGATGGGTGGAGACACTGCTTGATGTTTGGTGTGAAGTTTTCTATGACCATTTATAAAACTGAAAAGACAATAAGTTTGATTTCTCTTTTTCCCAGTATTTGGCTGTAATGACAGAAAACCCAACAAGTAATAATTTAAACAGGTTAGAGATGTATCTAATGACACAGTCTTCATCTGTCTTCCTGCTCCACTATCGTTATTACATGGCTTTCATTCTCAGTGTCAAAAGGGCAACTGTTCCTTCAGTCATGGCCTTCTCCTTGTGAGGCTTTGTAATTCTATCAGGAAGGAAAGTCCTTCCCCAGAATCTTCCATTTATACCTCTTAGATAGAAGGGCCACACGACCACCATGAACTGTGGGGAAGGCTGAAAACTTATTCTGGTGGAAGAATGTAAGGAAAGAGGAGGCTGTGAATGGGATTCGCCAATCTACAGTGTCTACCAGAGCAAGAAACACAACTTTTTTCATTAGCAGTCAATAATTTGGTCTTATTTTTTTATAGTTGTTGCACTTGTATTCATTTCCTGGAGCTCCTGTAACAAGTATCACAAACTGGATTGCTTGAAACAACAGAAATGCATTGTCTCACAGTTCTGGAGGCTAGAAGTCCCAAATCAAGGTGTCAGCAGACACCTAAAAGCTATCGGGGAATGCCTCCTTGCCTCTTCCTAGCTTCTGCTGATTTGCTAGCAGTCTCTGATGTCCTTGGTTATGCTTAGCTGCATAACTCCAAACTCTGCCTGTCCTCACATAATGTTCGCTTTGTGTCTCTCTCTTCATGTGACCAGTCATATTGGATTAGAGACCCACCTTATTCCAGTATACTTATATTAACCTAGCTAATTACATCTGCAATGACTCTATTTCCAAATAAGGTCACATTCTGAAGTATTGGGAGTTAGGACTTAAACATATCTTTTTTTTTTTTTTTTGGTCTGGGGGATGTAATTTAATTCATAACATCATAACTTTGCACTTGATATATAAATAAGAAATGCTCTATTTCCAAATTATGTTTCTTTATACCTAGGTTTTGTAGAGAACTTTTAAAAGCCTTATTTTTATTCCTAGTTAAATTTCAGTTTTATTCATTTTAACTATTTTATTCCAAATTTATTCCAGTTTTGTAGTTAACATAATTCCTACTTTTCCTAAAATAATTTAGGAGGTAATTAAGAATAATTCCTAATTATCTAAAAAATAATTCCTATTTATTTTAACTAGCAATTATTTTAATTAGCAATATGAAATACTACTTGATAAACAGTATTCGAATAACTGGTTACAAATTTAGCAAAAATAATTTTTTAATCCATACCTAATACCATATGCTAAAAAAATGTACAAATGTGTTAAACAAGTTAAATAGTGTTCATAGAACTACAGAAAAACAAAGAACTTAGTATTTTGAATATTTGTGTGGTTATAAGAAACAGTAGAAATCATAAAAGAAAAGATCCATAAGTTCTAAGTGTATAAAAATGTAAAGCTTTTTGTTTTGTTTTGTTTTCGTTTATTTTTTTTCGGTATGCGGGCCTCTCGTTGTTATGGCCTCTCCCGTTGAGGAGCACAGGCCCCGGACGCACAGGCTCGGCATCCATGGCTCACGGGCCCAGCCACTCTGCGGCATGTGGGATCTTCCCGGACTGGGGCACGAACCTGTGTCCCCTGCATCGGCAGGCGGACTCTCAACCACTGCGCCACAAGGGAAGCCCTGTAAAGCTTTTTGTGCAAGAAAAACTTTGTGGGGAAATAAGTTTGGAAAACGTTATAAAAAAAAATTCAGACAATAAACATAAACAATATGTTACATAAAAAATTCATATAACTAACTATTAAGACCCCAACAGATAGATAGCTAAAGGATATGACCAGGCAATGTATTAAAACACCATATGTTTGTTAAGCAAACATATAGAAAAATGTTTATTAATCATTAAAAAGTACAATTTACAGTGCAGTGTAACTGATAAATTATTGCATTGCTGATGGTGATATAAATTGATACAGTCCCTTTGAAAAGCATTTGGCAAATACATCCAGAGTTATAAAAATGTTTATACAATTAATATTTCTGGAAATTTAGCCTAAGTAAATAGTCCTAAAGAAGAAAAAACTGTGCTCATAAAGTTACTAATAAACTTTATGCAGATCTTTGTTAATTGCAGAATCATTTGTAATAGTGAAAATTTGGGAGCCATCTAGTTTCCTGAGAGCAGAGGCATGGGTGACTGAATTATTGATGCATCCTTTTGTTAGAATACGCAGCCATCAAAAAGTGTAATAGTGAAGACCTGTGGCAACGTCAAGAAATACTTACGTTTTAAAGTTACATGTTTTTTTAAAGTGCCATATATGATTGCAATAATGTAAAATTCAAAAGCATGCACATGAGAAAAGTCAGCAACCATGACAGTAGAATGTGCAGAAGGCGTTAGGGAGCATGAAGCTATGTTAAGGTGTCATGATTAAGCATCATTTTCCCATCATTTTCCCAACTTTCTTATAATTTAAAAGATTTTAAAGCATATTCAATTTACTATTTGGTTTAAAATCCCTCTGTACTTCTTGAATGTTAATGAAACCATTAAGAGGTAAAGAGAATTTAATGAGCTTTCTGGGAAAAAAATTTGCTCACAGTAGTATTGTAAATCACACTAGATGTTTTTCTTTCATAAGTAAGTCTTGTACTAAGTGGTAGGATTACTCTGATAGGAAAAATGACATTTGAAGAAAGCTTTTTAGTATAGTGTATGTGCAGTGCATGATTTGTGGCTGTTTTTGACTGGTGAAGTAATTGTTTTAATCCTGCCTCATCATTCACTTTAGTTTGGGTTTTATGGCTGAGATTTAAAAGCCATAATGTCCAAAGAAAATAACTTACCCTTAGGCTGGAGAAAAATAGTTTTTACTTTCACCATGACAAATGATCTCTTCTGACTTTGTAGTTATGACTTATCAGTGTGGACTTAATGCCAGGTGATCTAAGCAGTTGACACTATTTTAGCAATCTCTTTATTTGCATTCTTATAAAGAAGAGGATTTGCTCCTCCCTTCTCAGAGGCCGAGTTTATAAGAACTGTAAAAACGTGATCATTTGCTCTGCTCCTTGTTCCTGGTGAGCTGTACCTAGCATATTCCCTGGCTTGCTGGGCTGCCCACTGTCCCCGAGGGAACGCAGGCGGCCGACTCTCTTTGGGGTTGTGAGAAATAACCAGGGATGACAACCCCTTTGGGCCGTCCACTGCCCAGGCTTGATTAGATTATGCCTCTATGGTTGACTAAGCTTTGAATTCACTAGTCTGAATTCACTACCTGAAGATTAAAGTCAGTAGTAGTGCATCTCACCGCCTCCCAAAATAATACACACGTATACTTGCATGCATGCATACACGTGCACACAGGCTTAGTGCAAAACAACCAACTTATATCCCTTAGGAGAAAAGGCGTTTGGTGAGGTGGGTGTGGGAGTGATGATGGAAAGAAGTTAATCCCTGTCTCCAAAGTAAAGACTAGACAATGGGGATCCGTGCAAAGCAGTGCTGGACAATTGACATCTACTGGCTCCCTAGTGAAACACAGCCTGCCCACAGTTATTCAGGGTCTGATCATCCAAAGTGTGGATTATCCAGGCCATATGCTTCTCCTTCTTTGCCATCTGGCTGGTTGCCTGGCTTCCCTTCTTATTAACGGAGAAAATACTCAAAATACCTCAGTCCCTTTCTGCCAAACCATTTCTGTTACCTGTACTCAACCTTCTCTTTAAGCATATTCAGTGCACATTTTGGTCCAATCTGGTCACTTGGGATATTCTGACAGGACATATTGGTTAGTTTCTAATGTACAGTCTTGGGCTTGTTGATCCTTGCCTCATCATAGTCCTTTAGTCATCTCTTGGATATATTATTTATCACTTCAGCTAGCTAGTGAGCTCCTTTAAAGTAAGGAGCATCTCCTCTGCCTTTTACATCCTCTTCAACTGGCCCAGAGAGCTCCTCTTCACAGGGTGGGTGTGAGACAAGTGCTGTTGGCTGACTAAGTACTATTCATTGTCATTTCAACCAGGTAAGTCATAAGAAAGTCACAACAGTAAGGAGCAGTAAGCAGAAATGCCATTTGCTATAAAAATCAGCTAACTAAAAAAATAAATTAAAAAATCAACTAAAAGAGAATCTCAGACTTTTAGAATTGGAAGGAGCATTAGGGATAATTTTATCTTGTTAATGGGAAACTTGGACTCAGAGGAGTAAAGGAACTTGTCTTTGATCACCCAGAATATTTGTAGCAGAGTCTGGACTAGAATTCAGCTCTTTAGAGCCTATTTCTGTTATAATCCAGATTTGAAGGGTTATATAAAAGAGGAGTCATGCAGAAGGTATGCAGAAAAGGAGTGGCTTAGATTACATTGCTGGGAGGAAGAGAATGTATTAGTGACGGGTAACCATGATTAAAGAAAAATTTTATCCCTCTTTTGTATACATTAATCTTTTGGGGTTATAGATATTATAGGAAAACAGCAATTATTTGGAGTTATTTTTATTTGTTATAAAGACTGATCTAAAACAAGAATTGAAAAGCTCTTATCCAAGTGCCTAGAACAAACTTGACATAGTAGGAATCAATCAAAATTTGTCAAGTGAAAGAATGAAACGAAAACCCATTTTTCAAGGACTAGGTCTACTCTTTGGTTCTAGTATTACCAAACCCATTTATGAAAAGTATTAGAGTCTTTCTTCGAATCAAAATTTCTTGTTTTGGCCACATATTTCTGGACAAACAGTTCAGCTACAAATTACAATGAATTTAAGTACCTGTGGATGTCATAAATTACCAGAGAAAACTAGTGCCATGTTGCTTACAAATGAAATGTCTACTGAATATTTTATGATCTTAGCCTGAACATCTCAGATATGATTAATATAAATTTCTGAGGTAAATCTCAGACATCAGATTACATTTCCAATTCCAGTTAGGGGGGGAAAAACTTTATGTGATTTTAAAGAGTATTTAGGTTTAGAACTCTATAATTCATGAATCTTTAAATGAAGGCAAATTGATTTATATTGCTTTCTTTAAGATTTTTTTACATAACTCAATACATGTTTACTGTAGGAAAAATTAGAAAATGCAGGTAATCTTAAAGAAGAATAAAACCACTGTTAACCCCAGGAGTCAAAGATTAACTGTTAACTATTAATGTATACCCTTCTAGACCTTTTTTCTACGCATGTCCATGGGGTTATATACTACACACTGTTTTAAACTTGCCTTTTTCCGTATCTCGTGAGTATTTCTCAATGCCAATAAATATTTCTAGAAGCCATTCTTAATGGTTGCAGAGTATTCCATTATGTATGGGTACCATAATTTGTTTCACTAATCCCTTGGTTTTAGCTATTTAGATTATTTCCCATTTTTCACTATTATAAATGATGCTGTGGTGAACTTCCTTATTTGTACATATTGATTCCCATGTTCAATGATATTCTTAGAATGGATTTTGAGGAGCACAGTTGCTGAATTTAAAATATACTTAGTTGGAAGGGTGGAGAAAAATGAAATTTTAGGTGTCAAAAAGATTACTTTCATATAGACTTGAAATTCTTTCAGAAACTAAAATGTCCTTAGAGACTTTGTACTTAATTTTGGTTCTTCTTAATAAACACATTTTTTATCATACATTGACACAATTGTATTTGACAAATGGTAATCTCCCAAACCCATAGTTTTAGATGGTTTTCAAATAATTAAATGCTTTAAAATGGTGGTGTTCTCTTAATAATAGTAATAAATTATGCTGATCGCTTTCCCCTCATTATTCTCAAAAGCTGGATGCTTTGTTTGGCTGGTTGACATGAGGCAGTTTCTTGCTGGGGGCACAATGTCATTGGACCATATGCACTAATCTTTTTTCCCCCCTGATTTTACCCATTTCCAGGCTGATTATGTAAACAATAAGGTGTTGTCCTTTTAATTAAGTGAAAATGACACATTACAGGTGCTTTTCAACAGTCTGAACTTATCTGCTAAATAAGTCTTGCATTATCTATACCCAAATGAGAATATAATTGTTCAGGCAAGGCCACTCTAGAAGACTGTTTAAAGCAAAGAGCACAAGAGTCTTCTCCAGTTTTGCATGCAATGGGATGTAAGATCAGCGCTATCCAATTAGGGCAAGAGGAAACAAGGGAGGGAGGGGAGAGAGGCTATGCTTACCGAGCTTGTTCAACTTGATTATATTACAATTTTCATGATAAAGTCTGCAATAACCTTTATCTTTTTATATTTAATTTAATGGTCTTGGAATCTGGAGAAGCCAGCCCACCTTATCATGTAGCAATCATCTGCCTCTTCTGGTACAATTTTGTGTGTGTGCTAACTAAAAGAGACATGAAATTAAAAATAGTTCAGAAGGCTTTCCATTTCAGTTTTGTTGATTCATGTGGGTGAGGGGAGTGGGGCAGGCTAAACATTAGTTTCTTTTAAGTGATATTACGGAGGAAATAATCTATAACGAGCAAAAAGGAGATTACAGCACTATGAGAACACTGAAGATTATGTTTTATGAAATGAGTTCTTTCTAAAGCATTAGAGAAGTGTAATTATAAAAACTATTTCAAGTTGCCTACAAGTGGTTTTTGCTTGAAGAAAATAAGGGAATGTTATTTATTTGAAATATTTTGTTTATCTTTAAGTGAGGCTGTGATGGAAGAGGGATGTGTTTTACTAAATTATTCATTAATTCATAAGACAATTAATTTCTGTCCTATGAGAAATTTTTCTCAAAAGGAATTACTAGTTTTTTCTTTAAAACAAAAGAAGTTGTACAAAAATAATGGTACTTCTAAACATATGTTTGGAAGACCGGGGCTTAAATAAGAATGGATAATGAATGTGGACTCTGAGACATAATAATTTTTTTCTGAAAAAAAACAATTAACCAAAAGCAATAGTTAGTTCCTCTTTAGGTGTCTCTAGAAGGCCTGTGCTTAATAGTAAGAATGGATAATAAATGTTAATTCTGGGGCATTTGTTACCCACAAGCTGCATTGCTGCAGTGAAACAAATTACACAAACACAAATACCTGTTGAAACCTAGGTATGCTGTTTCTCCCTTCTCCATTCCACGTGACAGTCACTCTGAGTTTCACTGAGCTCATTATGCCCTCTAATTATAACACTAAGGAAGGCCTCCAGAAAAGGCTTTTTGTTGTTTTTATTTGTTTGTTTGTTTTTTTGGTGTTTTGGTGTGTTTTTTTTTTTTTGTGGTACACGGGCCTCTCACTGTTGTGGCCTCTCCCATTGTGGAGCACAGGCTCTGGACGCGCAGGCTCAGCGGCCATGGCTCACGGGCCCAGCTGCTCCGCGGCATGTGGGATCTTCCCAGACTGGGTCACGAACCCGCGTCTCCTGCATCGGCAGGTGGACTCTCAACCACTGCGCCACCAGGGAAGCCCTGTTTTGTTTTGTTTTGTTTTTTGCCACTAACACTCTTCCCATCCCCTCACCATTACCTCGAAAATAAGAAAAAGAATTATGACAAGAATCAGCATGGGCAGAACTGACCTTCTGAGAGAAAAGTTCCTATTTTAAGTGATATAACACAATTTGATAGCTTTCAAATGCACTGGATAAATACTTTTCTGTCACAGCAAGTGGGAGGGTAAGCATCCTCTTATATACTAATGCCACAAATGCTCTCAAGAAGCAACTAAAACTTTGGCTAGCTGTTGTCAGAAAGAACCACAAAACTAAAATGATTCATTTTTGGCGAGACATTTGGACATCCAGATGGGTAATATTAATGTGTTTAACAAGTTAACTCTTTCAGATATCTGAGGATATAGGTAATTTCCAATTTGTTCTAAGGTACTGATGAGGGTGTAGTCCCACCCAAAATCCAATTTGTGTGAGAGCCATGTGAAGGCCATCCTCTCTCAGAATGGAGTTTTAGAGGAAGTTCCAGACCCCTTTTACATTTGAGCCTTCTAGTACATTAAAGAACTGAAGAAATGCCGAAACAGGGTTGCAGAAATTATCAATTTATTTTGCATGTTCATCTATAACAAATCAGGGATTTAAATTTGCACATCCAAAATGTAATGACCACAGGTCTCACCTAACTCATTTGGAGAGAGCTTTAAATCTTAACACTCAAGAGTACCGTGAAGCTGAAGTCCAGACCAAAATGACCTCCCTTTCCTCCCCACGGAAGGATCTAGCAGGTCAGAAATTTGGTTACATGTGCCATCGAGGTATTTCTGGCCAAGGTTGGGCTTTCCATGTTTTATGTTGCGTAAGTTTGGAATTAAACTAAGTCTTTAAGTGCATGAATAGATGAACATGGAGCTTTTTCTGAACAAGTCATGCCTCTGACTACAGGTTTTCCTGAGGCCACTTCTGAAGGTAGGTCGCCACTTCGTTAAAACACGAAAGCAAGGCAATTCTGTTGTTCAGAATCTGTCTTTGCCAGCTACATGCTTACTACTTTGTACATTCTTAGGACAAAAAATATTATCTCAGTAACAGAGAATGACTGACAATGGTGGGTTCTCAAGCATTTCTATTAACCAAAGAAAGAAAATGAACTTGTACCCTTTAGAGTCGGAGTCCAAAATAGCACAGCAAACTCAACATTTCTTTAAGATGTTAGGTTTTAGTTTTGAAATTCACATGTTACATTCTTCTCCATACTCTGTTTTTATATAAGCTAATGGTGCCTCATCCCCCAATCTTTGGTTAAATTTGATTCTCGCATACACTGTTTGATTCTGTGGTGCTGCATAGCCCTGGCACACCACTCTGTACCCCTGATGGAGTGTGTGTACTGGAGTCCATAAATGCATATGCACATAAGGGATAGTATCTTTTGTTCCCTATGATTATCCAAGGTTTACCCCTATTGAGTTATTATGCACATGGCAATCAGAGGTAGCTCTAGGATTGGTGAGGCTCCCAGAAGAAGCCTTCATGTAGCAAGTTCCATTTACCAAAGTAATCCATTTTTTATTTTTAAAATTAGTGTGTTCTCCTTTATCATGTTAGGCTGCGGGAGGGTATTTATGATGGTGTAACTCATGACCATGCTTGTTACAGGGTTCAAGGCCAATGGTTCTTAAAGACTACATTTTTTAAATTTGTAGGATATTTTTTTAACTATCACATTATTGGGAGAAGCTCCTGGCCAGGGATGGGGAATCAAAGGATACCAGTACCCTGTCTCCCATTACCATTAACATTTTAACTAACATTTGTGTAGTAAAAAAATCTGAGCTGAGAACTCAGCTCCATTTTACATATAAGCACAAATGATTTTTGGTACAAATTTTTTCTGAAGTTTTCAGAAATGTAGCTTCTTGTAAATCAAAGAAAGACTACATTTTGTTTTGTTTCAGAACTTTACTATTCCAGAAAATCATGTCAGTTGACAGCAAAAGCCGCTTGTAACTGAGCCTCCAAGACAGAACACCTACATCATTCTGTAATTGCTGTTGCTGTATTCAAGGTGATTCTACACTTAAGAACAAGCATCCGACTGCTTCCATATGTCTTCTAGTGCTATCCTGCCTGAGTATTTACATATTAATATACATATTATTTATTATGGATTTTTTTGTCCTGGTGTCCTATTTAGGGCATTAAAAATATATCTTCCTAGGTAGGTGATATTACTTATGAGTTTCATTTCAGGAGATCAAAGGAAATACAAGATAGTTATAAAAAGGGCACATTGGATATGCTAGAGTAGGTAACCACTGCCCTAAGTGATGGCCTAGTTGACTGTATATTAGAGCTGCCTCTGCACAGCTGCATGCTGAAAAATTTCTTTAGAAAAGTGTGATTTAACGTGAAGACGTTGACAGGTTAGCAAAGTGTTTAAGACACATACTTCAAAGTCAGGCAGACTTTAATTCACATCTTAGCTTTGAGACTTACAGCTGTATGACCTTGGGCAGTCTGTTTACCCTCTGTTAGACTTCATTTCCTCAATTGTAAAATAAGATAACTTGTGAAACTCCTTCGACAAGGTTACTATTGCTTTTATTCTCATCACTCTTAGTGAAGAGTCTCATGACAGATTACTTTAAGTGTCTTCAGAGTTCAGGTTCCTAAGGAAGATTATGCCTTCTAAAGTGCTAGTCTGTTTCCTTTTAGACAGTGGGAGCCATTTCATTCATGCCGTTTTACTCTTGACTTTGACTGTTAGTGCACATGGAGCTAAGTACTCATGCTTAATTGCTGTGGCTTTCCTCAGACAGGGCTTCTTAATATAGTTTGCCCCCATTTCATTCTCTCCTCCCCTCTCCCCCTACTAAATTTTGCACTTTCATCTTTTGTTGTAAATTGTAAAAAATTCTTTTGAAAGTAGATGGAAAATAAATAAATAAAATGAGAATGAAATAATAAGGCTCCATTTTCTTTATAATGCTTTATAGTGTTTATTTCTAAAGATGGCAGCGTTTCTTTTTTCCCCTTCTTGTATGCTATTTGTTAATGACAGTATGTCAGATCTTTATTGTATCACTTACATAGGAAAACATGATAATAACTAAGATGATATTTTACCACAAATACCCATCCATAGCGTTAGTTCAATATAAATTATTTACTTCTATTTTCTCAGCAATAATCAGAAGAATAATACACATTGCTGTATCTTACCATATCACTATAGAACAGTGGTTCTCAAAATTTTTGATCAGGACCCCTTTGCACTTTTAAAACTTATTGAGGACTCAAAGACCTTTCGTTTATGTGAGCTAAATCTCTCAATATCTATATTAAAACTATGAAATTAAAATTGAGAAATTTAAAAATGTTTACTTACAAATCATTTAAAAAATAAACCTATTATATATTAACCCATTATATATTAAATCTTTTCTATATTAACATAACATAATTTTGTGAAAAATGAGTAGGTTTTCCAAAACAACAATAAAACATTTTAGAGAAAAGAATAGTGTAATGTTTGTGAACACATTTATTGTTTGTCTTTTTTTTCTATTTTTTTTAACTGAGGTATAACTGACGTTCAACATTATTTTAATTTCAGGTGTACAACATAATGATTTGATATTTATATATTTTGTGAAATGATCGCCACTGTAAGTCTAGTTAACATCCTAATGTTTGTCTTAATAGAAGATAGCTAGATTCTCCTGCTTCTACAATCAGTGTGTTACAATATCATACATCACGTAATCTCATAAGAAAATGAGAGTGAAAATGACAAAAATTATTATTATTACTATTAACATAACTTGGACCTTATGAACCCCCAGAAGGGTCTTGGAGATGTTCAAGAGCCTGGATCACACTTTGAGAACTGCTGCTATGGAACATAGCCAGTGAAAATGGCAATATAAGAAAAAGAAATAATGTCTTACCCACATTTTAATTTTCAGTCATTTCAGTGAGCTACTAAGTTTTTTTATATGTGCCTCTTCCCCTTCTCCCAAAGTTCATAGAAACATTAAGGTCAAACAATAGCTGATGGGAATGTTTAGATTTTTCCTTTAAGATCTGGACAATGTATTTTGAAAGCTACTAGTGATATATGGAATCATTGTTATGCTTTTGGCAATAGATTTTTTTAAAAAATACATGTATTGAACAGAAATAATCTTTTTAGTTGTGGCATATAGGAAGACTTAGCTTTTTTACTCTTCCAGTCTATAATAGTAAAACTAGTTTTATTAAACCATTATTTTTATTTGTATGTGTTACTTGTTATATCATCTTTATACCATTCAATAACTAGAGTAGAGCAGATTGATTTCTCTTATTTCTGCCATGAGGTGGTTCATAATGAAAGTTAGATGGTTAATTTACAGAGTAGCAGTAGGTTCAGAATGAGTTAGTACAGAAGAACAACACATTTTATTTTACTGTATTTTATTTATTTTTCTTTCGGTAACTGGTTGTGAGCAAGACTTTAAGCCTTTGTATTGCTGTAAGGACACTCTAAGGACGGCAGCTCTGCTTTCAGTGCGATGGAATCTCCATTATAGTGTGATGGTGCTGGTTCCAGTAATTAATTGGGCTTTCTGTTTCTTTTCTAGGAAAGAACAATCTTAAACTTTAAAGTATTCCAACAGGGGAGACTGAGGCAGCTGTTTAACTTGCCCAATGGTAGCCTTAGAGTTAGGTTCTGGATATTTTGAAGTGAACAGGTGATAAACAGTGTTTTCTGCTTATGAGACACATCCCAAGTCTCTTTAGGTTTCAGAAGGTAATAAAATAAACATGGGCAAATGTGTCAACTGCTACCTCCAATGACAGCAGTACTCCCTGCTGGGCCCAGGGAATCACCTTAAAATCATGTCATTGTACTTTTCATAGACGGTCAGATTGTGCCTTTGCCTAAAAAATAGCTTGCCTATCTATCTATCTATCTATCTATCTATCTTTATAATATGTGTGTGGGTGTGTGGGTGTGTGTGTATATATATATATATATATATATATATATAGGCCAAAAAGTTCGTTCGGGATTTTCCATTACATCTTCTGTTACATAACTTTTTACTTTCCCAAGGACTTTCAGGACTGTCAGTTAAGTAGTATAGGTTTTCAAGGTTAGAAAGGAATTTAAAGATGATCTATTCCAACCCCCCAAAACTTGTTGAAGCTATTCAGTGTCTTAGATGAGTTGTCGTTCTAGCTTTGCGTGAATACTTCCAATTATAGAAACCTCATGATTCCTAAGGCAAACCCTCGTGATTTTGGACAGCTCCAATTATTGAGAAAGCTTGTTCTCAATTTGACTTGAGACAAACAGATACCCTTTTTTTCACTATAGCACTTCTAATGTTTGAAGACAACTTCCATGTTCCATTCTTACATCTTCATGAGCCTTCTCCTCTCCAGACTCAATCAACTCTATTCTTTATCTGGAAATTTTGTTAGCCCCTTTCCTACTCTTGTTCTCTCTTCTGCTGCTGTGCTCTAGTTTTCAATCCGCCTTAAAAATTATGATACCCAGAATGACACTTAGTACTCCTATTGCTGAATTAAGGCCATCTCCTCCCTTATTGCCATTATATGCTATTGGATCTGAAGATCTTCTAACTTCTCTGGCAACTGTATCGTATGGATTTATACTGTACTTACTATCAATGGAAACTATGTCTCAGCCACATCAGTTACTGTTAAGCTATATTTTCCTCCTGCACTTCCAAAATTGGACATGCAATTCAAAACTCAGTCCATTATAGACCTAGAGTCTGTCATACAGAGTGAAGTAAGTCAGAAAGAGAGAGACAAATACCGTATGCTAACACATATATATGGAATTTAAGAAAAAAAAATGTCATGAAGAACCTAGGGGAGAAACAGGAATAAAGACACAGACTTACTAGAGAATGGACTTGAGGATATGGGTAGGGGGAAGGGTAAACTGTGACAAAGCGAGAGAGGCATGGACATATATACACTACCAAACGTAAGGCAGATAGCTAGTGGGAAGCAGCCGCATAGCACAGGGAGATCAGCTCGGTGCTTTGTGACCACCTGGAGGGGTGGGATAGGGAGGGTGGGAGGGAGGGAGATGCAAGCGGGAAGAGATATGGGAACATATGTATATATATAACTGATTCATTTTGTTATGAAGCTGAAACTAACATACCATTGTAAAGCAATTATACTCCAATAAAGATGTTAAAATGAAAAAAAAAAAACTCAATCCATTAAAATTTGAAAGAAAGGTATTCTTTCTTGTTTTTTGATTGGGGGAAATAACTTTTTATTTTATTGCAATTTAAATCTACAGAAAAATTTCAAGAATAGTTCAAAGGATTACCATATATCATTTACCTCGATTTACCAATTGTTAATATTTTACCCCATTTACTTTATCATTCTCTAGAGAGGTAGAGTGATATAAATTACATAAGATGTAAATAGTTATGTATTAATTTTTTCCAAACAACTTGAGAGTGAGTGGCAGCTATCCTGACTCTTTAAATATTTCCGTTTGCGTTTACTAAGAATAAGAACATTTTCCAAAATAGCCAAGGTATAGCTACAAAATCAGGAAATTTAACATTGCTATAATGCTATTATCCAATCCATGGTCTATACTCAAATTTCACCAATTACCCCAGTAAAGTTCTTCATCGCTTGTGTGTGTGTGTGTGTGTGTGTGTGGTGGGGCTGGGTGAGGAGGAGGTGTAGTTCCAGGATCCAGTCCAGGATCATGTGTTTCATTCATGTGTCTACTGATTTCTCTACCTTAGAAGATATGTTTTTATGCTTCAGAAGTTGGATAATAGCTGTGGAGATTCCCCAGGACTTGGTCCATAGTTTCCACATCATTGACTCAACAGACATTCAACTACCATCTTTAAATAAATAAATAAGTAAATCTGTTTATCTCTGAAGTTCCCCTTCTATGCCATCTTGTTTTGCATCTTGACTCTGGACATTTCAATGTAGACGTCAAGAGGGCAACAACTTTCTAAAGGCCTCAGTCTCTCTCCACTCAAGTCCATTTTCATGAGCTTTCCATTCAGTGAGCCTTTCTTCTCCTTCCTGCTGACATGACATGACCATTAGCTTGGTCTTTCTTCTTGCCCTGAGGCATCCATGTTAGTCATTCCCCTATGCCTATATTCAAGAGTTTTTGCTCACCTATAACATCTTATCATTCACCCTCTTTAGCTGTTCAAACTCTGTTGATTCCTCAAAGTATCTTGTTTGTGAATCTTTTCACTCATTTATATAACAAATGTGTATTGATCACCTTCAGGTGATAGGTAGTGCTCCTAGGTGCCAGGGGTAGGGCAATGAGTTTGATTTTAATTTATCAATTCATTGCCCTTGAATTAAGCAATGACAACCTTACCTCTTCTGAACTTCCTGAATGGTTTATTAGACTTGGAAGGCATTTGTCCATTAGTGTCCCTGTTCTCATCGTATTACTGTGATTTGGTTATGTTTCTTATATGCCCTATAAGCATCCTGAGGCTGAAAAGGGGGTTGTATTCATCTTTCTGTCCCCTTCAGTATCTAGTCCTGTATTACATGCACATACCCAGTACAAATTTGTTGAATTCATTAATTAATTAGTCAAAGATCAGAGCTTCAATTAGATTTGGGGTCCATATGTCAAATTAGGAAACTGCTGCAATATGAGGGCCTAGGTGAGAACACTGGCTACAGGAATAAAGAGAAGACACATGTGAGAGTTGTCACAAAAGAAGTGTAAATGTTCTTGCCCCTAAAGGGGATCAAATCACTCACCCATCAAATTGACTCAAAGTCAAAGAGGATGAGGAAAAATATGGATATAGAAAGAATTAGGCAAGGCATGCAAATTTAGGAGAAGAGTTTGAATTTAAATAATTTGTATTGAAGCTTCAGAGATACATCCAGATTGAACTGTTTCTCAGACAGTTAGAAATACAAGTTTGATATTTGGAAAGAGGTTAAAAGATTTATATTTATAACTTAAGTATGCCCACTTCAGAACATTTTATGAAATGCCTAGATGAGTATGGTTTCAGACTCTGTAAATGACTTGTACAAAGATGTAAGGTTTATTAAGTACAGAAGTTTTACTCCTATAATTATTCCCTCAGTACCAAACTTCCCTCACTGCTGATTAACTCCCATCACCATAAAAACATGTGGCAATATCATTCGTCTTAAGAAAAGGAAAGAAAAGACCTTTCTTGACTATAGCACCTCTAACTATCTTGTTCCTCTGCTCCCTTGACAGCAAAATGCCCCCAAAGAGTTGTCTGTACTGTTCTACTACCTCACCTCCGGTTCACTCTTATACTTCTTTACTTTTTGTGGGAAATATGCATACAAGAGAGGATATATAATGTGTATGTTTAGTTTAAAGAGAAATAAAAAGTAATACCTGTGTCCCCACCACCTGAAATAGAATCTTACCAATGTTTTACAGCACCTCCTGTGTGTCCTTCCACAAGTGCATTCCTCTCCCTCCACTGCCAAAGCAATCATCATGCCATCATTCTCTTGTTTTTCTTTGTAATTTACCATATATGTATGAATCCCTAAACAATACATTTTGTTTTGCCTGTTTTGAACTTTATATAGATGGAGTCATATATTCTTCTATAACTTGCTTTGTCATTCACTGTTTGGTTTTTGTGTGTGTTTTTTTTGGCTGCACCACGTTGCACACGGGATCATTGTTCCCTGAACAGCATCAAACCCATGTCCCCTGCAGTGGAAGCCCAGAGTCCTAAGCACTGGACCACCAAGGGGTTCCCTGTCATACATCCTTAGATTAAAAAAAAAAAAAATCCGTACTGGGTGTGGTTCATTTTCACTGCAGTGTAGTATTCTACTGTATGATCATCCCATAATATATTAATTAATTAATTTATTTTTGCTGTGTTGGGTCTTCGTTTCTGTGCAAGGGCTTTCTCTAGTTGTGGCAAGCGGGGGGCCGCTCTTCATCACGGTGCGCAGGCCTCTCACTATTGCGGCCTCTCTTGTTGCGGAGCACAGGCTCCAGATGCGCAGACTCAGTAGTTGTGGCTCACGGACCTAGTTGCTCCGCGGCATGTGGGATCCTCCCAGACCAGGGCTCGAACCCGTGTCCCCTGCATTGGCAGGCAGATTCTCAACGACTGTGCCACCAGGGAAGCCCCATAATATATTTTTCTATTTTAACTATTCATGGACTTGGGTTATTTCTAGATTTTTTTTTTTCTTTTTTTGCTGTTACTAACAGTGCTACTATGGAAATTCTTGTACTTGGCTCCTGGTGTGTGTGTACAAGAATCTCTATAGGTTCTGAGGAGTGGAATTACTGGCTCAATTTTACTGGATATTACCAAAGTATTTTCCTAAGTGTTTTATCAATTTATATTACTATAAATACTAGAAGAAAGTTTCTGTTCCTCTACATCTTTGCCAAAACTTGGTACCATCTAACTTTTTACGTTTTTGCTAGTCTGGTAGTTCAAAATGGCTACTGATTATGGTTTTCCTGTTTACTAATCAGCTCCTTTCAATGATTCTTAGCTTTCATGTTTCCTCTACTGTAAAACGCCTATTCATGTTTTCAGCCCATTTCTCTATTGGATTGTCTTTTTCTTATTGGTTTTTAAAGCATTCCTTTTATATACTCTGGATGCTAATCCTTGGTCAGTTATGTGTTACAATGATCTTCTGTCACTTTTCAGCTTGTCTTACCACTGTCATGGTGACTTAATGAACAGAAGTTCTTAATGTGTTAGGTTGAACTATAAGAAATCGCTGATATGTGATCATTTTTGACCTACATGTACAATTCCATATGGTTTGGGGAGAGCTTATTAAAACACAGATTGCTTGGCTCCACTTCCAGAGTCTCTGATTTTGGAGGTCTGGAGTGGGAAGTGAGAATTTGCATTTCTAATAAGTTTCCAGGTGATGCTGCTGATCCAGGAACCACACTTGGAGAAATTCTGCCTCAGTCCCTTCTGTCTCTTCAACAGCACCTTTAGCCAGTCCTCCCTCCACGGTTTCTTAGAGATTGTACTCCATGCCTAACACAGAGCCCACCACTACTGCTCACCATGGCCTCCTTTTTGTCGAGGAAGTTCTTGACCTATTAATCTTCTCCAGGCCCTGTGTCACCTTAGTTGACTCCACTAGGCCTTCCCAGTCCTGGGTGCAGATAGCTGGCTAAGGAACGCTTGCCATGTTAATAGATGCTGCCATTTTGTTCAAAACTAACAGGTAGCTTTTAAAATGCCCCTGTAGTATTGATTAACTGACTTTGTAGTCTTTTTTTTTTTTTTTTGCGGTACGCGGGCCTCTCACTGCTGTGGCCTCTCTCGTTGCGGAGCACAGGCTCCGGACGCGCAGGCTCAGCGGCCATGGCTCACGGGCCCAGCCGCTCCGCGGCATGTGGGATCTTCCCGGACTGGGACATGAACCCGTGTCCCCTGCATCGGCAGGTGGACTGTTAACCACTGCGCCACCAGGGAAGCCCTGTAGTCTTCTTTAAGAGTATACTGCGTGATTGAAATTATTTTGAAACAATATTAAGTCATGAATCAAACTCACTGTCTTGTCATGCTTCAGTACCAAGTATCCTTGTCAAAGACCATCCCCCTTTCTTTTTCCCTTCAAAATTTCACTTGAAATCTCTATCCATTCCTATCATCGGTTAGGCCCCCTTATCTCCAACCCTATGTGTGACACCCATGCATTTTTCTGGAACATGCATGACAACCTCAAACATCTTAATAATAAAGCCTCAGGTGGGTAATAGGAATATAGAGTAAAAATTAAATATAAATACTTAAGTCCTTCCTTCTAGCTTCTTCACGGCAAGTTTTCTGAGCAGTGACGCTATTGGCTTTTTTGGCCTCGGTAAATCTGTGTTGTGTGGGGCTGCCCTGTGCATTGAGGACGTTTAGCAGCATCAGTGGCTTCTACTCATGTTGCCAGTAGCACCCCACTCCCACCCAGTGTGACACCCAAAACTGTCTACAGGCATTGCCAAATGTCCTCTGAGGGTAAAATCTCCCCTGAGAACCACCAGTATAGCGACATCTTATGCTTAACGTGAGTTTTCACGGATTTGCTTGTGAAATATTATCAGCTGGTTTGGGCCTTTCAATTTCAATCCCCAATCCTTCTTAACCATCTCCAATTCTTTCTTTCATGTATTTCTCTCATGTCTACGGTGAAAAGAGGAGGTTACATTTTCATAATTGTTCTTTACTGATCCGCAATCTAAGACAAAAGGCAGCTCTCACCAGACACACAGAGGCAGAGCGCAGGACAGACTTCAGATTCTTTTCCTATCCTTCCTGTAAGTATTAATCTCACCATAGGATGGTGATAGTTACTGTGATTAATATACTTTTAACTGTAATGCGATTACAGAAAATCATGCCACAATTGCTAGAGCTAAAACTTGACCTGCCCTGACAGGATGATGAAAACTCAATACCATTCTCCCTGACCCTCCCCACCCCCACACTCCCCCAAAGAGTCTTGCTTCCTAATGAGTAAGAGTAGTTTAAGCTGCAATTATTTCCTCTTACACTGACTGTCCTTTTCACCCTGATTACTCTTTGGATGTATAATGGGGAGATAGCTGCTTGCAGGCTAGCGAGGAGGTCTGGTGAATGGCAGCAATACATACTTGGGAAGAGTGCATTCTACTCTCAGAACCACCTCCCCAAACTGAATGCAGCTCACAAATGGAGTGGGTAGAGCTTTTTACAATTTTGATTTGAAATGCCACTTTTCTAGTGTCTGTAGCTAAAACAGTAAATAATTTTCTTTTGTTGTTGTTTTGTTTATTTTGTTTTTGTGGTATGTGGGCCTCTCACTCTTGTGGCCTCTTCCGTTGCGGAGCACAGGCTCCGCGCTGGGCTCGCGGCATGTGGGATCCTTCCGGACCGGGGCACAAACCCACGTCCCCCACGTCGGCAGGCGGACTGTCAACCACTGCGCCACCAGGGAAGCCCTAAAACAGTAAATAATTTTGTGGGGGTTTTTTCCCGCTGCTCTCAGTTTGACATTTGCTGATCCCCCCTTGAATTTACGTTTGCAGAAGAAGACAACCATTTGTATCATTAGGCCTTGCTCCTTTTTCGTTGAGTTTACGGACCTTCTCCAATTTTGTCTCCTTTGACATGAGCAGAGCATCTATTCATCCAAAGGGAACACCATGACACAGTTAGAGAATATGGCTTGGGAACACAGAGGGCATTGTATCTGTTTCCTAATTTCAGAAACCCAGAATTGCTTTATTTGCCATACTATCAACCAAGCTCTGGATTACTGGAAACTTTTGTACATTTATAGTTTTGTTTTAATTGAGATACTACAACTCTGAAGCATCATAAGGTCTACAAGTACCTTGTAAGTCATTTTTTATAAAGACTAAACAATAAAAATGTTTTGTATAGGGTTAAGTGAATTTTATCTATTTGTAGCTATTTATTTGAAAAGTATCTGTTTCGCTTCGCATATAGATATTTCATAACCACTTAATCAAAATAAATCAGTACCTCAGTTATCAGTAGTTTTTTCTTAAGGGAACATTAGACACCAGAACAGTGCTGAAACAAAGAATGATAATGATCCTAATTAATCGTGTGTTTCTTGGTAGATGACAGAGCACCTCCATATATATGATTTTGTTTGTTTTTAAAAGTTGACACTATGGGCAAAGAAAGAAGCCTTGGGACCATGAATGGTTAAAAAAATAAATAACCAAAGACCTGTGCCCAGTGTGATTGGTTGGTTTGCTAATCAAAAGGAAAAGAAGAGTTCTGATTTGGTGGTGGTGGCTTTACAAACCAAGGTACTTGCTGCAAAACCTAGAAACTCAGGAGAATGCCAGATAAAGGAGCCTGGCAAAATGAGAACAAAGGAAAGGAGGAAGAAGAAAGAATATGAAGGGAGACTAGGAGACAATGGTGGGGGGGCGGGGGGGTCACTGGAAAGAGAAGCAAAGATTTAAACACTAAGAAAATGAGAACATCAGTTACAAAGAAATTGAGAAAGGTAGGGGCACACAGCCCAGCATAACTGAGCAGCCTTCTAGGACACCCACCCCTCAGGACAGCAGGCTCACAGAGTGAAACAATCCAATGCCTGGTTGGTTCCAAGCACCTAGGAGCTCTTTACTTCATACCATTCCAGCACAGTCATTGATCTTCATAGCAAACCCCCTTCATGAGGAATGAAGAAAAGTTTGAATCATGTTTGCTATTTTTTATGCACCAAAACCTTAAGTGTTAACTAAAGAAAAAAGAAGTTAACTGAATTTCCCCATAAAAGAAGTCTACACAGAATCACTCATGGGACAGGGCTCACTAAATCTGACATTTCTATCGAATTTATCAGGATACCTCATTTCTCTACTTTGCTGTATATGAGTCGACTAGAATACAGTCAATTCATTATTATGGGAACTGCTTAAGATGGGAGGAAAAGTTGATAATCCAAGATGGTAACACAACCCACTGTGATTTATACTTGGTTATTTACAATTGTGTTTTGATATTGTATACTTACCCCTTTGTGTTATAGTGATCTGTTTACATTTGTTCTCACCACTAGACTATCAGTGCCTTGACTGCAGGGACCATCTCAGTATCCAAAACCTAGAGCACAGTCTCTGGCACGTAGCTGGGGTTTAATCAATGTTAGTTGAATAAATGTGAAGAAATAGATATATCTGATCTAAGAAATCACTATGAACAAAGTAATGCCTCCACACAATGAAAACACAGTAACACCTGGAAAGCTTAACTACTTGTCTCTCAGACTGCTGTGAAGCCCCCAACCTCAACCCAAGTGCCCTACTGTAAATCTTTCCCCAGAACAACGGAAGTGGTTAAGTGTTCAGGTGTCAAAATGCTACCCCACTGGGCTGCAGGCTGCATACAAAGTTATATTACATTGAGTTTGAAATGCTAACAAAGCAAGTAATTAAGCTGAGTAAGTGCTAACTTGCTTGAAAGCAAGATTGGAAGCTGATAAACCAGAATGCTGATAATTAAGAGTTGATTATACAGCTTTGTTGTTTCTCTACCCTGCTAATAGCCTCTCATTCTTGGCGTGTAATGATTTCTTCCCCCCCCCACCCCCGCGAGGGAAAAAAAAAACCCAACCATCAATCTTCTGCACTTTTTCTCTGCCATCCTGGGTAAGGCGTGACCTGGTCCTTTCCTAAGCTAAATCCTCCACATGTGCTCATCATCCTTTTCTCCTTCCTAGTCTATCTCTCGCATCTTTTACCTCTCTCTCTCCACTAATTTCTTCTCTTCTGTTTACAAACATGCTCAGGGGTTACCAGCCTTTAAAGGAAAAAAAAAAAAAAAGCAAATGAGAGTGTGTGAGAATCTTTCCTTATTCTACAGTCCCTTAAGCCTCCGCCATCTTTCTTCTCTATGTTCTCTAAACTCTTGGAAAAGGAATCTGCATTCCTCGTGTCCTTAGCTTAACTGCTGATTACTTCTTATTCCCTTAAACTCTTCTACTGGTTTCAGCATTCTAATGAAGCTCTTTCACAAGTTATTGATGTATTCTTTTTTTTTTAATTCATTTATTTATTTTTGGCTGCCTTGGGTCTTCGTTGCTGCTCGCAGGCTTCCTCTAGTTGTGGCGAGCGGGGACTACTCTTCGTTGCGGTGCGCGGGCCTCTGATTGCAGTGGCTTCTCTTGTTGCGGAGCACAGGTCCTAGGCGCACAGCCCTCAGTAGTTGTGGCACGTGGGCTCAGTTGTGGCTCACGGGCTCTAGAGCGCAGGCTCAGTAGTTGCGGCGCATGGGCTTAGTTGCTCCACGGCATGTGGGATCCTCCCGGACCAGGGCTCAAACCCGTGTCCCCTGCATTGGCAGGCAGGTTCCCAACCACTGTGCCACTAGGGAAGTCCCTATCTATGTATTCTTAATTATCAGATTCCAGAATCTTCATTTTCCTTGATCTTTCAGCATTTCACATTGTTGACCTGCCCCTTTTCTGAAATGTGTCTTTTTGTGACTTCCATAACATTTTACCTTTCTGGTTTTCTTCTCACTTATGACTTCTCTCCTTCCCTCTCTTCCTTCTTTCCTTCTTTCTTTTCTTCCTTCCTTTTGGTAAGAGAGGCGAAGAAAGAAACTAATATTTAGTGACACTTAAAACAAATTACATGCCACGTGTTTTGCCATATTTTCAAATATTACCTCCTTTTGTCCTCACATCAACCCTAGGATATAAATATTATTACCCCCACTTAAGATGTTATTTATTTATTTATTTATAGTTGTGGTAATATACACATAATATAAAATATCATAATAATCATTTAAGTGTACAGTTCTGTGGCATTAAGTACATTCACATTGCTGTGCAGTCATCACCACTACCCATCTCCAGAACTCTTTTCATCTTGCAAAACTGAAACTCTGTGTTCATTAATAACTCCGTTACCCCATCTCCCCAGCCCCTGGCAACCACACTTCTACTTTCTGTATCTATCTCTCTGTATCCACTCTAGGTACCTTATATAAGTCAAATCATATAGAATTTGTCTTTTTGTGACTGGCTTATTTCATTTAGCATAATGTCTTCAAGGTTCATCCATATTGTAGCATGTGTCAGAATTTCCTTCCTTTTTAAGGCTGAATAATATTCTATTGTAGGTATATATCATTTTGTTTATCCATTCATCCATTGATTATCCCCATTTTATAAACAGTGAAACAGTGGCTCAGACAAGTAAAATAACTCATTGAGTTCACATAACTTTTCCCTATGGAAGCCTTCTTCTAAATTCTTCCTTTAGTTTTATTCTCTCTCTCTCTCTCTCTCTCTCTCCTCTTTGCGAATCTTATTCCCACATCTTAAATTATAATCTCCTTATGGAGATTATAATTTAAGAGGTGTAAATCCTACACTTAACCTTAAGTGTAAATCCTACACTTAACCTTGGTACTGAATCCAGTTCCATATTTCCAGTAGATCCACCAGAATCTCCCTCTGATACCTTTGACTCACTATGTACAAAACAAGCCCATCATCGTTTGATCCTCAAAATAGGCTTGTCATTCTGACATTCCTGTTGCTGTTAATGATGACAAATTCCCCGGTCACCTGGACCTAAACCTCTGAGTCATCCTTGAGCCCCTTTTCCTACATCCCCCAAATTCAGTGTCATAAAGTCCTGTCAGTTGTGCTTCCCTAATCCTATTCATACCCATTTCAGCCTTGCTGTCCCTGTAGAAGAGGTCCTATAACGAGGCAGATCTAAGAGCCTAGGTTGGGTTTAAATCCCAGCTCATCCACTCCCTGGCTTGGAGAAGAGGGAGGGTGTTGGACTAGTCACCTGACCTTATAGAGCCTCAATTTCCTCATCTGTGGGAGAAAGCCCAATGTGCAAGGTATTTTGATTAATAAATGTGATAATATTTATAAATAGCCCAGCACAGGACTTCTGTGGTGGCACAGTGGTTAAGAATCCCTCTGCCAATGCAGGGGACACGGGTTTGAGCCCTGGTCTGGGAAGATTACACATGCCACAGAACAACTAAGCCTGTGCACCACAAGTACTGAGCCTCAGCTCTAGAGCCCGTGAGCCACTACCACTGAAGCCTGTGCGCCTAGAGCCTGTGCTCCACAACGAGAAGCCACTGCAATGAGAAGCCCGTGCACCGCAACAAAGAGTAGCCCCCGCTCTCTGCAACTAGAGAAAAGCCCGCACACAGCAACGAAGACCCAACACAGCCGAAAAGAAAGAAAGAAAAAGAAAGGAAGGAAGGAAGGACGGAAGGAAGAAGGAAAGAAAGAAAAGGAAGGAAGGAAGGAAGGAAGGAAGGAAGGAAGGGAAAGAAAGAAAGGGAGGGAGGGAGGGAGGGAGGAAGGAAGGAAGAAAGAAAAGAAAAGAAAAGAAAAGAAAAGAAAAGAAAAGAAAAAAGAAAGAAAGAAAGAAAGAAATTTATAAAAAGAAATTTATAAAAAGAAAAAGCCCAGCACGGTACTCAGCATTTAGTAGACGCTAAGTGGTAATTCTTTCTTCTCTTTTTAAATTCTATCTTCCTACTTCTAGTTCACTAGCCTTCTTCCCTCATAAGGAGTTTTCTTTTCAGTATTTAGTTACCTGCAGGAAACAAACCACTTTTTTTAGCATTATGTTTTATTTTACAATGCCCTGGATTCTATATACCAATCAGAGGACAGTGATTGCATTCAGAGTTGATAATTCATATTTGTGTTTGAGACTTGATTTGACATTTAGAATTCCTAAAACAATCTTGGAAGGAATTTCCATCTATTAAACTGCTACACCAAAATTGTCTTATACAAAACAACTTAAAACTGCAAGATTTATTGAGCCCAGTCTCATTTTTGAAAAGACTGTTGTTACGAAGTCAGTGAAGTGAGATTTCCGTGATTAAGAACAGTTGGAGGGATTAATGGAGAGGTGGCACGAGCTTATTGATAACTTTGAGTGTACCAAGAGTTTTAACTGGGTTAAGTGGAGTCAGCAAATATTCCCCCCGAACACCAAAGTACAATTTGGCAAGAAAACAGGCCAACTTGTGCATTTTCAGCAGAAGGGGCACTTGGGTAGAAGGCTGTCTTCTGTTCATGGAGTAAGGGAATGTAGGCAAATTAAATCCCAACTTCCTCATCAGCAGTCTGCACTCTGGGGAGCTGTCCAGAGTAGCCAGGTCATGTCCAGCTGCACTGAAGATAGAAATTCCACGTATGGATCCTGAACTGTGTTTCTTACGTAGCTGGGTTGCTGGGTCTCAGAAAACCCACTAACCCTAACAACAAAATCGCCAAATAATCTTTTTTCAGTGGTTTGGAGAAAGGTTTTAATAACAACTAGGCATGGAAAAGTTAGACCTGTGATGCAGCACTTCAGATTGATCCTTTCCTTTCATGTTTCAGAATGGTAAGCAAGGAGGCAGTGAAGATGGGGATGGTGTTAGTTCCCCATCTTGTACTAGACATCCAGGCATAGCCATGTATATAGTTCTGTAAACTCAACCGAGCATTCCTTGAGATGGCTGCTCCCTCATCAGTGAACCCATGACTACCCTTGGTACCACACTCCAGCTTCAAGCTAATGGTCCAGGCCTGTCGAAGATGGCCTATCTATCCAAACACCTGGGTTGGATTCACTACTTCTGTCTCATTCCTGAAGTACGTAATCAAATTCTAAAGACGGATTGCTTGGTGTTCTTATTTTTCTTTTGCACAGTAAAAGCAGACAATGCTACCAAATGCGTAACTTAGCAGTTCATTTGCTACTTCCTGATGTTTTGTGTTTTATTTTTCCCTCATGAGTAAATGTGAATGCTTGTATGTTGTCTTCTGAGTTTTTCTTCTGATAGCCTCCTTTCCTGTTTCTTCTCAGACTTTCTGTTCATGAGCTCTAAGAATGGCATTCTCTGGCGTTCTGTGTTCATGTTCTATGAAAATGGCAGACTCTGCTACTCATCCTTATTTACCCATAACTAACTATCTTGCCCTCAATCCTATTTTTCTCTCATTTTGCTTGAGAATCTTCATTCTCTGGTCTCCACATTGAGTTGATAAGCTCTAGGAGTCCAGTGGCTGACTGGGGTTTAAATTGATTTGGTCCCAACAGTACCTTAACAGAATCCTCCTTCCATTCCTTTATGAATTGGATTCCTCAGACTCTTGTGAATGAACCATTGTGATTTCCTCTCAGGTGATTTATTAGAGTTGGGTCATGGAGTTCAGAATGAAAGTATGAACTCAAAAATTCAAACCCACGTTTTTGGGGGATGAGTGGGTAAATAAACTCTTTTAGGATATTGTAATCATTTATTTGGCTATTCTCTTTTTCCCCTGCCCTAGCCCCCTAACACAATAAAATTAAATTTTATAAATGTAGCTCAAGATTCAGCAATGACTCTATTTGATGTTATACTACTGCCACGCTCTCAGACATCTCTCCCCCTCACTTTTTTTTCCACTCCATGTACTGGCCTCAGAGCAGAGGGTTCAAGAATAAATGTATTACCAAAATGAAGGAAACAAGACTTTGAACTTCAGAGTGAAGAACTGTAAAGTGGCCAAGAGTCTGATTACCAGTCACGCTTCTAGATGGTTTATTAATGAAGCAATGGATTATCCACAAGGGGAAAGAAATGCCATTAGTGTTTTACTCTAGGCACGGAAGTTCCTATTTAAGGAAAAGTAAATGCATAGCGTGCACCATGTCAGAAAACTAATTTTAATGTTAACAATGAGTTGCGTATTCTCGTAGTGATGAGAAAATATTCCAGCCTTCGTTGCCTTCCACAAATAAGTTGCTGGAAGTAAACGAGGTGTGCTATTTCAGTACCAATTTAGCAATACCTCTGCTCTATTATCAGCAACATGCACAGTTGGTTCATGGCGGAACACAAACCACTCTTGTCTGTGAATAAGCATCAGGCTGACTGTGCAGGATGATAATTGCTCTGCCTTCACTTCCTTTGGCACCTACTGATCTCTGCTAAGTGGTTAGTAAAACATTTTTGTAGGAATGTCAAGCGCTTCGAAAAATTTGAAGGACTTAGTTTTTGATTGCTGTAAGTTTGAGGGAAGTTCATGCAAAGCCGTTCCACCGCTGCCATTGCTCCTAGGAAGTGTCTTAAATAGTAGGGTGCCAGGGTGTCTGTGCTTGGCATCTTTTAATCAACTGTGTTTTCTTTTGTGTTATACTGTGAGACGGACTGGATGTGTTGGGATATCAAGTGACTGTCTTCAAATGGATGGCAAATTCACTAAAGTGAAAATGATTGTGATAGTTCCCTCATTTCCCCCTGCAGTGTATGTAAAACTGACTTTTAAAGTGTTTAGTGGATAATGGATCATGTAAGGTCAGTACTAGCCATGGCGGCCACGGCTATTATTTTCTCTTTTCATGGGAGGGTGCTCAGCAAAATGAGATTGTCACACTCTTTTTTTGAGAGGACAGCGACAGACAGTTAAAAGCCTCTTCACGTAAGGATGTTATTTCATAAAGACACCAGCACTGGATTATCCCCTTCACTTTAAACTTCTGCCAGCTTGTACAAAGAGATAAAACAAAATAGCCTCGGTCCCAGGGGTGGGGAAGTGCTGGCCAGCTCAGCCTGGGTCCACAAGCTTTCATTTTGATTAGTCACATGTAAGGAAAATTCACTTAGGCTGAGAGGTAAATTTAATACCAGTTATGCCCATGCTGTTCATATCACAACCATTTTCACATGATGCCACTTAATTCCCTAAGCAGCAGAAAGGTAAATCGGTGGCTGGCCAGCAAAGGTGTCACAATGCATTAAGACCAGGACTCGCTGCAGGGGATAATGGTTCTGATTGCTGTTGACTCATGTCTCCACCAACTGCCTCATGTAAAATAAGTGACATTTAAAAGACATCAAGATGTGAGAAGAGGTAAGGGAGAGAAAAAGAGAGAGGACGGTAAAAAGTATGCGCTACTAAACTTGCCACCTGAATGTGCAGTTTCTTTTCCACCCTAAGTGGTAGGAAATGATAACTCGACATGCCATGGGTGACCTGCACTAAGCTTTTAACTTCCTGTCTTGTGTTTTTAGAGAAAAATCTGTAAAATTGCTTCTGGGAACTGCTCCAACATGTTATCATTTATTCCAATTTAATTTTTTCTAAGTTTTATTCTTTTGCCCTCACGTATCAGTCTATTCATCTCTTTGAAAGCCTGAGGCTGAATCAAGTTAGGCAATGGTGACAAGAGGCAGTCTACTTTCTGAAGGCCCATTTATGTCTGTTTTTATAAAGAGAATCAAATTCCAGTTTACAGTAAGCATATGCTTCAGTTGACATCTGTTTCTAAGACTTGGACGCTTTGTTTGCATAACAGTCACCAATAAATGGCCTTGTTTTAAGTCTGCTCACTGAGTTGTATGTGGGTTGTTCAGCTGGGGATTTTAGTCGCAGCTGATCCCCTACCGCTCATAGCTGATAGGAAGGGGGAAAATCCGAGAAGGCCAGTCCTATTTATTAATGCAGATTTTAACATTCTCAATGAACCACTTATCCAGTGTGATTCGGCAACCAAATCCTTATTTGCTCAGGGAGAGGAGGGAGTGTTCTTCAAAGTGCTGAATTAAAGCTTACCAGCTTTTTTTTTTTTTGGAGGGGGAGGGGATGGGGAGGAAAGAGAGAGAGCAAGGCCCTTTCTTTAGCCAGTCTCTAATAATTCAGAGTACAATGAGAGTGAATCTTTAAACAGGACATCATAAAACAAGCTTATGTTTAATGAATTTATCGTTAACTAAGAGTATCAGACGTTTGTAGAGCTCTAAATGTGGGCCTTTTGTGCAGTCTCGATGCTTTTTTTTCAATACCACTTAAATGTCAGTTTAGAGTTTGATAGAATGGCTGTGTATCCTTCATTCATCTAATTTTGTTTCACTTTAAAGCATACCTGATTCCACATGCGTGGGAAACAGGAGCAATATTCAAGTATTTCAAGATGTCCATGTGACTATCTTTAAGATCATTAGTGCTAATTAAAGAAGTTGCTACTTGTGTTAAGCTGCTTCGAAAACAAAGCTAATCCGCAGTCTACGTAAATCTGCCCTTTCTCCCCCTGCCCCCTGAAAGGCATGCCAGCAGTTAAAATATTAAAAGTCCAAGGATGGCATCTCTGTGCTCCAGAAGGTAAACCTGATTAATAGAGGGTTTTACTAAATTCTCAGATTTCTGTAGAGGAAATCTGACTTTTGTATATTTGAAAATATAGTATTCACTGACTTTAGCATGCTGAACTTTTTCCCCTGAGTTATTGTGTAATATTCAGTAATCATGTATGAAATGTGTGTAACATTCTTCAAGGGGATTTACATATCAACTTTTCCTAGTGGAATCAACAACAGTAGCATGAAATGTATCTATTCCATTTACTCTTATCCAGTGCTCCTACTTTCTTTTTCCCTTTAATTTTTATATATGGTAAAAATTTCATTGAAGAGAGATTTTAGATGACAGGACTGTAATTTTAAACCCAATAGAAGAGGTGTAAGCAATTTGAGCTTAGCTGAAGCATAATCTTAGGTTGTCAAGAAGAAACCCATTCTCCCTATGCTAATCAATCAGTGTATCAACCAACCAATCATCTCTTCAGCTTAGCATATATCCTAAGGTTTGATATATCTATTAAATGCCCATCATGCAGCTGGTTTCTGGATGATGAGATTCCCCCTATCTTGGCATTTGGCGGCCGATGACTGAGCTATCACAGCCTCAGATAAATACCAAGCTGGAGATTTCAATCCCATTCCTGAGTGCAGAGACAATCCAGAAACGTTGAAAATATTCTTAGTAGAGAATACACAGAAAATTACATTTCTCAATGCCGTGTTGTGTGTGGAAATTGTATATATTTCATGATTTCCCCTCCCCAGACACAACAAAATAAAATAAAATGACTCTTTTATTATGATTGGAATGCTGGTAATCGAAAGAATTGTTGGAATCTGCTTTGAACTCTTTTTTTTTTTTTGGCTGCGATGGGTCTCTGCTGCTGTGCACGGGCTTTCTCTAGTTGAGGCGAGTGGGGGCTACTCTTCGTTGCGGTGCGCGGGCTTCTCATTGCGGTGGCTTCTGTTGTCGCAGAGCACGGGCTCTAGGCGCACAGGCCTCGGTAGTTGTGGCACGTGAGCTCTAGAGCGCAGGCTCAGTAGTTGTGGCACACAGGCTTAGTTGCTCCGCGGCATGTGGGATCTTCCCGGACCAGGGCTCAGACCCGTGTCCCCTGCATTGGCAGGCAGATTCTTAACTACTGCGCAACCAGGGAAGCCCTGCTATGAACTCTTAATTGCAAGACACATTACATGTAAGTATTTGAATAAGTAAGAATAGTGACCAATCAGATGATAAATTTCCTGAAAACAAACAGAAGCTCAATTTTATAAAGCAAGGCACATAATCATTGTAATTATGGGGAAAGGGGTCACTATTTCCAAATATTGTACGTTGCTTCCTGGTCTCAATTCAGAGGTTCTGATATTAGATGAGCTACAGCTGTATGTGTCTAGAGCCTCTTCCACCAGCCATGGTTTGGAGACAGTGAGTGTTTCCATAAAACTGTTTATCGAGAAATAGAAACCAAAAGGACTTAAATTTAATTGCTAAGAGCCTGTGAATACGTTGAAATTGGAATGTGTATGATTCATTTCTTCAAGCACTGATTTCCACCTGGAAGGTAAAATTCTTTCCACAAGATGCAAATTCAAATCATGATGTCTTTCCTACACTGTTGTTCAAGTCTCTTACTCTGAAAAGAGAAGCAAGGTGAGGTGTTAGGGCATTGCGGTCCTAACCCAAGCTCAGCCACTGACTAGCTAAGCAAGCCCCTTAGTTCTTTAGGCCTTACTTCATAAATTGAGATTTCACTAAAGCGCCCATGAAAAGTAGGAAGTAGTTATTCTCATCATATGTAAACACTATTTCATCTTCTTCCATAAGGTTATTGTTTTTCGTGTCAATTATGGTATGAATTTCGCCTTTTACTATAGTGTTTGCTCAGCCAAAATCTCTTTAGTGCTATTGGGCAACATAAACCGATGAAAAAGATATTCCAGGCTAAATACAACACACTGGGTTTGAAGCCATGTTTTTCAGTCATTTGTTGAGGCTGGGGCCAAGGAAGAGGAATGATGGAGTTCACAGTAACGTGAACTGTTTGCTGCTGGAGAGAGAAGGGAATCTGTTTTCTGTCCTGAGAAGTCCAGCATGAGTCCGTAGAGACCATGATGACTTCTCCACTCTCAACAACTCAGCCCGTGCACTTTGATCTCAACTTAAGAACACTCCTGTGTCCTGGTGTGAAAGGGCCAGTAACAATATAACAGCTCTAGAATTTCTGTATTTTTCTCAACAGAAAGATAACCGTGGTGTCAAGTCCAGAGCAATAGTTCAGTTTAAATAGTGTATTTTGAAGGCCCTTCTCAAGGAGTTGTGATTCTCAGAGAAAACACTTTGCTATATGGATTAAGGTTACAAATTTTATCGTAGCAAAGAGAAGGGGCCAAAAAAAAAAAAAAAGAGCAACAGAGAGAATCATTTTCTGTATTTCAAGTCACTTAAAGGGCCCATTCTGGGACTCATTCCAGGCTGCTCTGATTAGAGACCTGCATGTTTGTAGATATCCACAGATAAGTCCCAGATATGAGCACCCATGACATGTGCTCTGCTGAATGAGGCAAAAGGATTGATATAGAGAAAGATGGCCTATTGAATGTGGATTCTTTGTTGCTGGCCTGGAAACTTGTAAACATGCACCTTTCAGGCCCAGGACAGCCTTACTCCCCAGAGCATCTATCCTGTCTTCTGGTGATAATTGTCCTGCCAGCTCTGCAGGTTTGTGGATGTAGATAAGAAAGCCAGTGAAAGTGGATTGAGCCCAGTTAGAAACTTATCCACACTAGAACTGACCTGTGATTGCACTACCAGGTAGAATCAGGTTCTAAGTAGATACATCATATGAAGCTCAGCAAGTAGATCTTGTAAAAGAAGAAGGATTCATTTTTCATTGTTGTGAGTTCCAGGTTTAGAATGTTTTGCTACCGTTCTGCATGAATCCAGCATGCCTTCACATACATCATGTAAACATGCCACAGAGAAGTAAGAGAAGCAATGAGCTCCCTGTCCTGAAGGTGTTATGTTCAAAAACAACATAAAGGGCTTCCCTGGTAGCGCAGTGGTTGAGAGTCCGCCTGCCGATGCAGGGGACACGGGTTCATGCCCCGGTCCGGGAGGATCCCACATGCCGCGGAGCGGCTGGGCCCGTGAGCCGTGGCCGCTGAGTCTGCGCGTCCAGAGCCTGTGCCCCGCAACGGAAGAGGCCACAGCAGTGAGAGGCCCGCGTACCGCAAAAAAAAAAAAAAAAGACAACATAAAAAAAAAATCAAAGTATTTTTTATGAAATCTTGAAGGTAGTATCAGCAAAATTTCTTTATCAGAGTATGATTAATGTTTGCTTTTCTATTATGAATTCTTTTAAATGGAAAAGGGGGGCGAAAACTGCAGTGAAAATTAAAGAGGAGGAGATAAGATGAAAGGGATAAAAGAGAAACTGAAGGGAAGGGAAGGAAGAAAGTAATGGACAAAGTAAGGGGCTCCACTGGGGCCACGGCTGTGGTCTGTCTGCTCTCTGGGTCCAGTCTACATTTTAGGGAGGGAGTTCCTTCAGCTTAGAATGTTTTGGGGCTTGAGAGGCAGTATTCGCCCAAACATCAGGCCCCAAGGGTTGACCACTGTTGTAGTCAGCTTGCGCTGCTGAGACAAAATGCCAAAGACTGGATGGCTTCTCACAGTGCTGTAGGCTGGCAGTCCAAGACAACATAGTTTCTGTTGGGGTTTCTCTTTGTGGCTTGTAGGTGGCCACCATTTTGCCATGTGCTCACATGACTTCATCTTTGTGCAAGCACAGTGTGGGGAGGAACACTCTTTGGAGTCTCTTCTTATAATAGTGCTAATCCTATCATATCAGGGACCCACCCTTAGCACCTTGTAATTACCTCCTTATGGGCTCTACCTCCAAATACAGTCACACTGCAGGTTAGGGTTTCAACATATGAATCTGGGGTGAACACGATTCAGTCCATGGCAGCTACCAATTGTAATAACTAAAAAGAATCTCTTCAAAGGTGTCTTTCCAACTTGCTGTTGAAGAGACCACTATTAACCAGTACATAACCCACGATGCTTATCAGGATTCTGGAAGCATTGTGCACAGCCATTAAGCAGCAGAGCAGAGGAGGGGAGAAACCAGGCACAGAAGGGAGAGGGTGTACAGTGAGTGCTTTATAAACACTCTGAATGGGTGAAAAATAATGACCTCTGACTTCTTTGTGGTTCTTAACTCATGCTGCCACAGATTGGTTGTAAGGTCCATATCACACTGTGATATGAAAGTATTAATTGAATATGGGCAATCAGAATGTCTATGTGAATAATGACCTAGAAAATAATATTCTGCCCATTCAACAATAGAATGGGGAACCAAGGCTTCACTTGGCTATACAGGTCTCTTGATGGAGTCAGATTTTATTTTAAACCCTGAGGTACATGCATTTTATGTCTTATTTTAGCTCTTAAGGCTGATATGAATTTCTTTAGAGTAACTTAAGAAGAAAGAGAATTAAGGGAGGAAAGATGCCAGTATTGTCCTTTTGGTTTCATTTGTGACTTTCTGACAGATACCTTCATCAACTCTCATCTTGAATAGTCACCATTCCATTAAAAACAAACCCATGAATTTAATTAATATTAATGTACCAATGTCAGTTTCTTAGTTTTGACAAATGTAAGATGTGACAATGAGAGAATCTGGGTGGAGGGTAGCCAGCAACTCTCTATACTATCTTTGCAACTTTTTCCTTTTCTGTAAATCTAGACTTATTCCAAAATAAAAAGTTTATTTTTAAAACCCAGGTATGTGTGTTTTACAGTGAGCATGTCAATAAGAAAGCCCCTAGCTCTACATTTACGGGAGCATTTTCTCAATGATTCTACAAATGAGTGCTCATTTAATTTTGATATCCTGAGAAGCTGATGGCTAACCCTACATTCATGTCTACCATCAGACAGGTCCCTGGTTGATCATGCTGAGATGCTCACTTATCTGATATTGAATCAGAAAAAGAGGAGGATTTAGAATTATCTGACTTTTTGGAATTCTACCCAGCAGTAAAATAAAATAAAACAGAATAATCTCTCTGCATGTTTACTAGCCAAAGCATACTGTATCACATTGTAAGTTGCTTTCAAGTTTGTGTTTTCTCTTAGGCTTGCCATGTGGTGTCTTCATGATCATGTGAAAGTGTCTAATGGTTATTGTAAAATTAGAGGCTGTCCAAACAAAACTTGAAATCCTAAAACTTTCTCTCCAAAGTGTGATAATTCTTAGCTATACTAGTAAACAGTTTGACATGTGTTTAAACATAATTTGATTTTTTTTATCAGATTGTCTTTTTTTTTAAGTATGTCTAACAAAGTAACTCTATAATTGAGGAGACGGTATGTGATTTTTAATTTTTATGTTAGTTTCTACCATGTTCTAGGCCCATTTGGATTTTTGAAAAAGAATAAGGTAATAGAAAAATGCATATGTGAGTCCCTGTGATTACTGCATTGTTTTACTTATATTTTTGTGTCCGTCTTTTCCCCTGAAGAGTGAACTCGTTGAGAGTAGGAAATGTGGCCTCAGTGTCTAGCCCAATTCAGTATATAGTAAGGATTCAGTAAATATTTGTTTGAATGAATAATTGAATAAAATCACATTTAAATGAGCTACTTCCACTTTGAAGGGAACCAAATAACTGCCTCTTGATTTACTGTCTTCACTGCCCTTGTTTTAGGATGGCCTCACAGTTTGGACTGGTTTTTATCATTGCTATCATTCAGCTATGTATACTACCCTTTCGAATCCATAAAAAGCATTTAAAAGAAAGAGAAATTGTTCATGTTTCCAAACCTATTAGAATGCCTTTTCAAATATGTCAGACACATCTTTGTTAAAATTAAACCAGGGATTGGTTTTGAGCGAATAGCCCTATATCCTTACAGATGCTGTGGATGGATGCATCTAAGCTGCTTATTATATTGATGGGTTTTGCTGCTCTGCAGCAAATGAAAACAGGCAGCTGCTTCCTCCATCAAAGCAAAAAGCAGCCTGAGTTTTTATTAACCAAGTGTTCATTTCTTCTATTGCCAAAATTCTTACACAAAACAAAAGAGCAGTTTTAGCACATTATTGCTTAACTAGACATGAACAACTGACAGCAAGTGATAAGCCTGTCTGCTTTTCACAACTGGTAATCATTTTTGGAATAGATGTTTTAATATGGTTGAATATAAATTTTGTAATTTACATCTACAATGGTACGTAAATTTATAGATCCAGTTTGTTGCAGGAGAATGAAGGCTATAATCACAAAAGGCTTTTCCCAGTGTTGTTTAATTTTTAATGACTATTTGAAAACTGGGGAAGGAAAATGAAATCAAATTCATTTCTTTAAAAAATACAAAAAGGTGTTAAAGACAATCATACAAGTTGGTTGGAGCCATTTGTAGATGGCCCCGACAGAGCAAGACCCCTGTGTTGACAGCCAGGACGTGCCTCGCACTCCATTTCCACATTAGTTGCAGTAAGCCACCCAAGCTCGTGTACCAGCAGAAATTTCTGGAGAGCGGACCATCATGTTTCCCTCATATCAATGAATAATGATGAGCAGGGAGACAACAAGGACAGGGCCTTGGCCATTTTGCACAGCTGAGATTCCCAGCCACCTCTCATAGTGTTTCCTTTGGTTTTGTTTTTTTAGCTACCTGAATATTATACATTTACTTTCAGATAGAATGGCAGAGAGGGGTTTATTTTTTTTTAATTTTTTTAAAATTTATTTATTTTTTTGCGGTACGCGGGCCTCTCACTGCTGTGGCCTCTCCCGTTGTGGGGTACAGGCTCCGGATGCGCAGGCTCAGCAGCCATGGCTCACGGGCCCAGCTGCTCCGCGGCATGTGGGATCCTCCCGGACCGGGGCACGAACCCGTGTCCCCTGCATCGGCAGGCGGACTCTCAACCACTGCGCCACCAGGGAAGCCCGAGGGGTTTATTTAAAGTGGGTTTAGACTGAACCTCAGCAAGACGTTGCCTTATTTACCAAGTCAATTTGCTAAATGGTGTCTTACCTTTTGGAACGTGCTAAAGGCAATTCCTGCTATAAAAAGGGGAGGTGGTCCTACTCATCCTCCTTCCTAAGTGGAGGAATTTGGAATGAAGGCAGTTTTGAAATGCTGGTGTCTTCCAAATGACACTGATAAATAAACAAGTTCTGTTGCCTAACTAGCCTAAGGCCAGGGCCGTTTTAATAAATGTACGTTGTGGCTTTGGCATCTGTAGCATGTGCCTCCTAAATACCAGTTTCTCTCCGGGGTGGCTTTCATAAATGCACAGAGCGTGCACTCCACATGGAACACAAAGTTTTCAATCTGTTTGGAATTCAGTAGCAGTGTTTACCCAGAAGTGAGATAAAACTGGACTCCAAGGCAGGAAGCTGCTGTAGAAATCAAATTCAGGAAGCATACGTAACTCGAGGAGGACCACACTGTCCTTACTCTCCTTTGGTGTTCCATGTAACAAGTGTGTGTCTGCATGGGTGAAGTGATTAGATACCTAACATAAGGAACACTAACAGTTATTTCTAATACTTTCCTCTTTGTTCCACTCCATTCGACACATTACTGCTCTTACATGATGTTTCAAGACACAAGACAGTCCTGTTTTTAAAAGGGTGAGCCTACGCTGAGGGCCTTGGGGGAGGATGTTACTTGGAGTAAAATTGGCAATGAAAGTCTTCCCTTTTTTTTTTTTTTTTTGGCCTATGGGAAGGATGTGCTGCGTTCCTGGGGGAACCCAGGCCATGTTTCTCTCCTGCTCAGAGCCCTCTGGTCTGATTTCCTGGGTCTACCTTTCGGAGAAATGACTGTTCTCACTTTCTCACATCCTCTCTGACCAATGGACATGGAACATTTACTCACCCAGAGAGCTCACACTGGGAGATTCTTCTACCTGTGCTTTGAGACCTTGGGAGAATTTCTTCTGCCCAAAAGGTAGTTTGTTACTCTGAGGAAGTAATATGTTTGAGGAAAAAATACAGCGTATATCTGAGAACTGTGCTCAGTATTGGAAAAGGAAAAATTGGACTTGAGGAAGTTGTCTGTTATTAATATGCTGGATTAAGTAACTAAAAAGCCATCACAAATAGAATATATAGATGTAGGGTAGTTCTTTCCTGAAGCTGTGAGATTTAATTTACAAAGGCAGTTCTAATTCAATAAAAGTGGACATGTTATGAAGACTTGACCTCTAAGATGGTTTTGAATCCTTTCTAAAATATTTCCTGAATTATAGTACAAATAAAACATTTTAACCAACCTAATTTCTTTAAAATGTCATGGGCTAAAGCCTACTGACGATTTTATAGCTTTAGTTTGGAAATGCACAATTATAACGATCTATAGGCATTGAATTTAGAGCTGGAAGGGTCCTCAGAAATCAATTTGACCCTTCCAATTTATTCTTGAAACTAGAGCCCAAATATGATTTGTCCAAAGTCCCAAAATTAGTTGTTGAATGAGTCATGAGAACTAGAAACTAGCCCTTTTGATTCCAGAACCAGACACCAGGGTTGGGGCAATTAGTGTAGTGCTTAAGAGACGGAGATTTAGAGAGTGAGTAGGTGGGCTCAAACCCTGGCTATGCCATTTAAACTTTCTGTGCTTTGGTGTACCTCGCTGTGCCCCTTAGCTGGCCATAACGACAGTACATACCTTATAGGGTTGTTTTAAGGATTAACTGAGATAATCTATATAAAGTACACAGCTCAGTGTTTGCCAGGTAGTAAGTGTTCAATAAGTGATGCTAATAACAACAACAAACACTAATTGCACTTACTTGGTACTCTTATATATAGTTCATTCAATCCTCGTGTGACCGAGTCCAAGCTTATACTGCTTGCTGCACGAGAGACCAATAAATCCGGAGACGAGTTGGTGGACTTTATCTGGAAAGTTTATCTCCAACTTTATCTGGAAAGGCAGCAGATAAAGAAGATGGTGCACTAGTGTCCCAAAGAACCATCTTCCCCAAATTAGAATTCAGGCTTCTTTTATACTAAAAGGGGAAGGGGTGTGGTTGGTTATTGTAAACTTCTTGGTGTCCCAATCCTTTGTTCTTGCAGCTGTCCACTAAGTCAGGTCACATGTTTCTGTAAACCTCCAACAAGCAAGCGTTATTCTGTTCTGCAACTTTTTATCTCTATAAGAATGGAAAATGTTATACCTTAAAGGTCAGAGCCTGAGGATATGTTATCCTGTATATTTCAGGCTATAGGCAACATTCTTAACTTGTAGCAAAAGCAATAGAATACAAAGGTTAAAGCAAAAGAAACAGATCGAATTTGGAGTCAGATTTGTTCTTCCCTATTACATTCCCATCTATACTTACAGTTTAGACAGTATTATTACTACCAGATAAGGAGTTGATGCAAGGAGAGCTTAAGTGACTTGCTAAGGTCGCAAAGCTAATAAGCCTCAGAGCTGTCTGCCAAGTTCACGTCTTCACTGTCTGAGCCGCTGAACCTGTGGCTGTGGCTGCAGTGTGTTCCTTTTTCGCAGTGGTGCTTCAGCATCTTCCTCGTCCTGTCTACATTTCTCATGTCACTTAGTTGATTTCACAGCATCTGCTCTAAAACTGACCATCAGACTGAAGGCTCTGGTCTCGGGGTACTCTCTGAAGACTCTCCATCCCTGCCTCTGCTTCACACTGGAGCCGGGACTCCTTTCGGCTTTCCCTTACCTCATAATCATCAAATTAATAGGTATCTGAATTAAAATTTAAGTTTTAAGATTTAATGCATTTCTAATCAAATCACACCCATAAGCCGACCCAGCTTGTAGTCCTAGAAGAATTTATTATTGAAATACCTGGGCAATTTTTTGTGCCCCTTCACTTCCACATGCTCATTATCTATATCAGTTGGCTTCCACTGGAACAGAAGAAATAACATTGCAAAGCAATTCATTTGGACCCTTGTTTTTGCAATCTGGTGGACAGCAGTATAGCACAGAGGTTAAGAATAATGGCTCTAGAGTCAGATTACCTGGATTCAAATTCCAACTCTATGACAAAACAGCTGTCTAATTTGGGGGAAGTTTTCATAACCTCTCAGTGCCTTGATTTCCTCATCTACCTTGTCGTGCCTGGGCAGCAGTCAGCATTCAACAAGCGTTAGAATGTCACAGAGCAAGCTTCCACCCTCTCACTGTACTGAGCTACACGGACGTTCCCTCTCACCCAGACGTACGCGTGTTCTCCATGATCTCTCTCCACAAACATGGAGGCTCGTGCTTAATAATTACTGTTCAGAGCAAGTCTGTTAATTGGTCAGAGCAGAGGGACAAATATAGAACAAGTATTGTCCATATATATGGAATTCTTACTTAGGATTGATTTTCAAAGTTCCCATAGTTAGGACAGATTTTTCCAGCATTCAGTTTTGGTTTGATTTTGTGGGTTATCGATTAGAAATAATACTCTCCCTGAAGGTGTCATAAAAATATAATCAAGATTGATAAAATTCCCTGGATAGAAACATGTCAAAATAATAAAGGCAACAGCAGCAGCAATAACAAACATTATAAAAAAATTTGCTATCTCCCAGGCACTAAGTGTCTTACATGCATTATCTCATTTAATCCTCACAACAATGGTATGAATAGGTACTGTTGTTGCAACAGGGGAGAGCCAAATCTGACTACATGTTGGACCTGTTTCTTTTACCTTAACCTTTGCTTTCCACTGCTTTTGTTCACTAAAAGGATACTGTCTATACATAACGGCCTGCCTCGGGGAACCCTGTCTCTCTGCCTGAATGTTAAACCAAAGTGCCTTTGTTCAGGGAAACATCCTGACCCTGTCCACACAGAGATTGCTGCAAGAAAGAAGAAACACATCCCCTCCCCGAGGCTGGACATTCCAAGGGATATTTGCAAATCTTATGGCCTTTTTACTTCATTTTTTTTTTATTTTAAAAAATTAATTAATTAATTTACTTATTTATTTTTTGGCTGCGTTGGGTCTTCGTTGTGGTGCGCGGGCTTCTCATTGCGGTGGCTTCTCTTGTTGCGGAGCACGGGCTCTAGGCACGCAGGCTTCAGCAGTCGTGGCGCTCAGGCTCAGTAGTTGTGGCTCGCAGGCTCTAGAGCACAGGCTCGGTAGTTGGGGCGCACGGGCTTAGTTGCTCTGAGGCATTGGCCTTTTTACTTTACGTGCTCATCTCCTCCCCCATCTCTGTGCTATAAAAGAAACTGGCATCCAAACCCCGATAAGATGGTTATTTTGAGACACTAGTCTGCCGGTCTGCCGGCGTTCCGAATAAAGTCGTATTCCTTACCTCCACACCTCGTCTCTGATTTCTTGGCCTGTCGTGCGGCGAGCAGAGTGAGCTTGGACTCAGTAACATTATTGCTTGTACTTAAATGAGAAAACAGAGGCGTTACCCAGCAACAGCCCCACCCCAGTAGTTATTCTCTATTTCATTAACGTTTTATTTTCTTCACAATATTTATCACTATCTAAAATTACTTTGTTTATTGCCCCTATTAATCACTGCTGTATCCCCAACTCTTAGAACCCACCTGGCTGCCAATAATTATTTGTTCAATGAATGAATGAGGCTTAAAAATTTAGGTATTTGCCCAAGGTCACATCGCCAGTAAGAGCCAGTATTCAAGCTGAACTCTACCTAACTCTAGAGCATGAGGTGTGGTTCTTTATTGTAGCTTTTTATAGCTGGAAAGCCCCCTAGCGTAATCTTACCCAAGCCTAGTATTTCGTGGATGAGGATACTGATGCTCAGAAAGGCTGAATTACTTCCCAGTATCACACAGACTGTTAGTGGTAGACCCAGAATCAGACCCCAGACTGCTCGCTGTGTTTTTGTACCATGAATTCAGCCTGAGGAGGAGGTCATGTAAAATTGAAGGAAAATCCTATAGGTATGTGCTGTACATCATCTACCCACTTCTTCATGCCATAAACCTAAGTCACACTTGACACTTCCGTCTCTCTTACCACCCCCTTCATCTAATTAACTAATAAGTCTTGTCAGTGTACCTTCTAAATATAGCCCAAATCCTTCCACTTTTCTTCATCTCCACTAACCATCACCCAAGCCACCATCAGCACCCACCTAGGTAATTGTAGTAGTCTCCTGCCTATTTTCCCCCACCTCCTCTTTTTAATCTATTTTCTCTAGAGTAGCCAGACTGATCTTCTAAAATGTGGATCTGATTATACCACTCTGCCGCTTAAAACATATCATTTATTTTAAGGTGCAATTTAAAATTCTTAATATGGCCTTTGAGGCTGTGGGGTCTGGCCCCTAAACACCCCTCCAGTCTCATCTTGTCCTACCTATTCCTTTCTCATTTATTCTACAGCTCCACTGACCCTGTTTCCATTCCCAGAACATCACGCTCTTCTTTTCAAAGCTTTATTTCATGGTGCTCCCCTTCTGTGGACCATTCCCTCCAGCCCTGTGCCCCTCTTCCTCCTCTACCTGGCTGCTCATCCTCTGGGTCTCAGCCTACATGCCATTTCTACAGGGAAGTGTTCCCTGATGGACTCCTCCCAACCTCCCCTCCAACCAGGTTAAGTCCCCTATGATTGATTCTCAGAAGCACCCTCTATTTTTCCCACACAGCATTTATTACAGTTATAATTAGGGACATTATTTGTGTAATTGTCTGTCTAATAGTCTCCTTCCCTAACAAGACTGAATCTCCAGTGACCATGCTGTATCATTCCCTGCTGATCTACAGGGCCTGAAACATAGTAGATGCCCAATAAATATTTATAGAGCATTCTGTAGTCTTCTTATGGATTTCTAATCTGGGTTGAAGCATCAGTGACAAAGCAGAAATGTTTAAGGAGAAGGAGACAGAGCATAAACACTGAAAACAGTCCAAGACGTTTACCTACCCATTCCAGCCATTTTAGTAATATCCACTGGTGCATTTCTTCTTCCAGAAGAGTCAACGGCTTAGCTAAAGGTGTGCTGGGCTCTCCGTTTAAGTCTCAGGTTTGAGAGAGGCTTACTTCTGACTCCTGCATGATAGACATGATCATTTAGATGGAGGAGGGTAAAGAAAGCTGCTGCTGGCTGTCCAAACATCAGCTGAGCACAGAAAAGCCATGTCTCTGCCGCAAGAGCTAGGTGTGTTGTCATCATGGGGCAAGTACAAGCCGTTAGAGTGACAAGAGGGGGTCAGCAGTGCTGCCTGTCGGATGCTGTCTACATCTGACAGCACGGACTACAGGGAAGCAAAAAGCTCTCAAATGGAAGTGATCTAGAAAGACCCATGCTTGGATAGAGACTCATGTCTCAATATCTACCGACAGTTAATTTTAGGATTTGTTCAGCCTTTGGGTTAATGATGAATGTGTTTGTTTCTAAATTAACCACAAAACTTGGCATTTAAAGTAATTCTAAACAAGCTACTTCAGAGATGAGAAAAAAGTGGTTACATACATGAAATAGATCACATCACCAACTTTGCCCTTCATTATTTCTACATAGACAGCTAATTTTTTCATATTTTAGTGTTGGCTGACTATGGGTTTTCTGAAGTCTAACAGATTCAATAGGCCCAGTTCTGACAGAACTATCTGTAGGGAATAAAACCTTTGTTCCAAAAAAAAAAAAAAAGGAATGAAACCAAACGACCATGGAAATCTAAGAATAATATTCTTTTTCTTCCAAATAGAACTCTTGTTTAGCTAATGCTTTTATGGAGGTCCAATGGATGAAAAAGGTCTTTTCTCCTATGAGTTAAAGTAATTCAATTTATACAGAAAGCACTAAGGAACAAGAAGTCACGTGACTGAATAACTTTTAAGGAAGTGTCCTAATTCATGGCATGTGTTTTAGAAAACAAGTTATCTAGAATAAACCATTAATTTAAATGTTTTGTAATGCTTTGGGGACAATCAATACTTTAGCTGCTGTAAATGCCACTATGATCATTCTGCTCTGCCTCATCAGATGATGTCAAGAATATAGCAAAAGTGCCTATAATTGATTGATAGAACCCGACAATATTATTAATGGAGTATAAAAGTCTTGAGGAAAAAAAAAAACCCTCGCCATTAGCATCCTTGGCTTGTATGTCCTTCCAAAAATTATTCTCATCACTTTTCCAATGAGTTTCTCTCTGTTACATGAAGCAGAACCACTGTTAAAGGGATGTTTTTAAGACATAAACCCACAAGGATGACAAAATAAGAGAACATAGAACATAATTTTGGAAGCCAAGAAGCACATGGATGAGATGTCATTGACTTAGCAGATATTAGAAAGCCAGCAATTGGGAAAGTTGAGAACCATCCCAGTTCATACCTGAAACTTTGAAAGGCTCAGGAATTGGTGTCACCAGGTAATTTTAAAAGTAGGAGTTGAGGGGGCGCTAAAATAAGGAGGATTGATTGAAAATGGGTTAAGAAGCAGTAATTTCCCCATTCCAGGCTACTGGGTAACTTCCCCTTCTGTACTGCCAACAGAAGAGGAGGTTTATTCTCTGGAGAGGGTTAAATCAAGGGTTTTTGGGTTGGAGGACAATAGGCACAGTTGAAATCAGAGAGTGCACCAAAAGCAGGGTAGAGGGACTAGGTTAATGTAAGCTGACTGATTGCTGAGGCTCTCCACTCACACCCCACCCACACTCCTCAGCCCTCTTCACCTCCAATCAGCTTTTTATCTTTCTACAATCACATTTATGTAAACAATAAAGAACTACCAGACGTATCTGAGGAAAGCTTTTAATGTGACAGGTACCAAAACCAATAAACAGAAAAAAGCAACATGAGGAAGACAAACTATGTAAAGATAAGAAAGCTTAAACTATAATTAATATTTTCAAGTAATTTTTAAAAAGTATTGCATTCATGAAACAGGAGTAAGATGCTCTGAAAAAGAAATATTCAGAGAACTACCACCAATGATAGCATAAATGAAAAGAACAATAAAAGAGCTGGAAGATCAAGTTGAAAAAAACTTCCAAGAAAGTAGAAAAACAATAAGAGATGGAAAGCAGGAGAGAAAAGATAAAAAAATTAGAGGATGAGTTCAGGTGATTCAACATCCAAATCATAAGTTTCAGAGAAAGAAGACATAAAAATGGAGGTAAGGAAATAATCAATGGAACTTCCCAAGACCCTTTTTTCAGGAATTGAAAAACATGGAGTTTCCAAATTGAAATCACCATTGAATCATCTAAGCTCTCTAACATTTACCTTCCACACACTTTTTCTCAAGAAGCTGCCGGAGCTTGTGTTACACTAAAATGAGGAAGTAAATCAAGAAAGGAAGACAAAGCATAGAGGACATGAGAGATGGAACACAGCAGAAGGACAAAAGGAAGCCTGGAATGATAGGGAAGATGGATTTCAGGAGATCAGAGCTACAGTGGTGCACTAAGTGTATTGGGCGTCCAGTCCAGACCTAGGCAGGTCAGGAAACACAGGAGATATTTCCTAATGAAGTTGATAGAATACCTCATGTGAGTGACTGTATTGAATGGGGAAATCAACAACTGGATTTTGAGATTGAATAAAAAATCTTAGCAAATGAGAGGAAAAAAATGACAATTATAAACTCCAGATGGGGGAAACATTATGCATGAGAGAAAAACCAATCCTAGTTTACAACATATCTCGGTTGTTTTTTTTTTTCGTGGTTATAATAAAATTGACAATGAGTAGTGACCTTACCAAATTATAATATAGCTGTATTAGAAAGATGGTGATGGTGGATGGTTGAGGAGTATGGTATGTGTGGTGTGGGGAGAGGAGTAGAGATAAAGGCAAAAAATGCTTACCTTCCATAATGGGGGTCATTAGATTTTGCCTAAACCTGAAAAATCAAGAAGTAACATTATAAACATGTATGTAGAAAAATGTAATTACCAGAAGAATCAGCTAAAAGAATTGAAAGCAGTAATTCCTGAGGAAGAAGAAAGATTGGGCAGGCGGGCTGGGTACTACTGTTTTGTCTTAATCATTCTCATAAAACTCAGTGGCTCTTTAAACTATGTATGTGTATAATTGCTTTAAAAATAAAATCTTTTTTAAAAGACCATTACATTCTCATGGAATGGAATGAGAAAACTTTTTAAGATAACAGCTTTGAGATATAATTCACATACCATACAATTCACCCACTGTTTTTTTAGTATATTCACAGAGTAGTGGAACCATCATCACAATCAGTTTTAGAATATTTCATCACATCTAAAAGAAACCTTGTACTCAGTAGCAATCACCCCTCATTTATTCTGGACATTTCACATAAATGGAAAAATAAGACATAAACATCTGGTCCTTTGTGTCTGGCTTCTTTCACTTAGCATAATGTTTTCATGTTCTATCCATGTTGTAACATGAATCTGTACTTTATTTCTTTTTATTGCCAAATAATAGTCTGTTGCATGGGCATACCACATTTTATTTAGCCATTCCTTAGTTGATGGACATTTAACCACTGGACCACCAGGGAAGTCCCCTGGAAATAAACACCTTTATTAGGGGTGTAGTTTGGTACAGCTTTGCGGGGGTGCAGTTTGATATATCAGAATGTGAAATGTACTTGACTTTTGACCACATTTCCCATTTCTGGGTATTTGACCTAAGGAGAAAAATTATATGTTGGGGAAAAAAATGTGTCTTTATTTTACCACTTTATAATCTCATAATATCAAAAACTTAGAAATTAACTTAAATGTCTATCAAAAGGAAACTGGTTAAATAAATTATGATGCAAACATAAAATATTTAGGCAGTCATTAAAAATGATGCAGGTATAGTATTTTTTTTTTCCATGGGAATCTATCCATCATACTGAGTAGGGCAAAATGAGATTATTGAATACATCCATGAGAAGATCCCACTTGGGTAAAATATCTTTATGCCTAGAGAGATCTTTCGGAATGATGTCCAAAATGTTAACAGTGATTATATACTAGTGGTGGAATTTTAGGTGATTTTTAAACTTTATTCTTTGAACCTTTTGTATTTATTTAGTTAAACATCAACCTCTGTAATTTTGGGGAGAAAATTATAAAACTATTGTAAAAGACTATGCCTTTTAGAAGTCAAATTTTTGTACTTAATCAAGGCTTGAATTTTAAATACCCTTCCCCTAACATTATTTTTTAAAACCTCAAAACCATCTACTAAAGGCATAAAGAAATTCATTATTGTGGTGATTATATTCACTTGGTGTGGAACACTGTCTTGGGCTCTTCCTTCAGAGAATTTTATTATGTGTTTTAGTCTTTCTGGAGTTCTTTCTGTGTGGAAGTAGGCCAGGTATTAGGACTCTGGGGTCGTGCCAAAGCTAATCATTAGGATCAGGCTAAAAAGGTTCTCCATGTGTTCTGGTTATTAGGATAATTGTTTGGGGTTCACATATTATCTCTTCCACTCTTTTATCCTCCTTTGCAGGAGAAAAACATTAACAACTTTCATTTTCTTTGAGATTGTTATGAGTTAGAAGCTGTTCTAAATACATTTCATATACTTTACTCATTTAATCCTCACAGCAATCCTGTAAGGTTGATATTACAACAATGTTATTTTACAGATGAGGAAACTGAGGAATAGAGAGGTTCAGTAATCTAGCCAAGGTCACTCAGCTAGGGAATGCAGAGCTGGGGCTGGAGCCCAACTGAGTCTGGTTCCTAAGTACCTGTGATCTTAACTGCTACACTCCACTGCTTCTCTGACTTTCCTTCTAAATATGACTACAGACACTTCTTGCTGGTTTAATTTGTTTCTCCCCCAAACTGTCATTTCTACCAGAAATGCCAGGAAGGCTGAGCTAGTGAGTACACCTGGCTGGACTTTCCTGCAACAGATGCTCTATAGAGTCATTTCTTTGCTGTTTATATGTCTATCCATTGATTCTCTTAGGATTTTATTTACCATTTCTTTGACATCATCTTCTCTGAAATGTTTGCATTTCTTACTCCTTGAAGCTGGAGATTCATCTGGGAAAATTAAGTCACGTTAGGTGTTTCAACTTTGCATCAGGACCCATTAGAAGAGTGCTTAGTACTAAGGCAAGGAACATTCCCTGCTCTTTCCCAAGACCACATGGCATTCTCAGCCCCAGGCGGTGCAGGATGCCTGGTACCCTGCCTGATCTTTAAGTCTGACCACATGGGGAAAACATAATTTTTATAAGGGTATAGCTTATTCAGATTATAAGAGCAATATACATTCATTGTAAAAATTTTTGGAAAATACCAAAATTATAAAGAAAAAAATTATAAGCACTTGTAATCCTGGGATAACCACTAGAAACTATAATTTCCAAGCATGTCTGTCTTCTCTTAAAACAATTTATATTCATTCATGAAAACTGTATGTCTTCTAAATAAATGATTTACAGATGATAATTTTAGAAAATGCCCCTCCATGGAATTTAGTGGGTAGGATTATTGTTAAATTGAAAGATGTACTAAAGTTGGTGAAATTTAAATTTCTCAATTTTATACTCCAGTTTGATTTTTTTATTGAAGAAATGAAATAATTATGCATATTGAAAAACATTAGTATGGAATCAAACAAAAAGATATAATGACCTCAGTGGTTTTATTTGCTCCTGCAAATGATTTTTCCATTTATTTTTGCTGAATATGAGCTGCATATACAGTTTGTCTTCAGCTGATACTTATGAATTGACCAAAAAGAAGATTCATGTGTACGAGAGTGAGATCTACCTGAAATACCATTTAAAATTTAATTTTGGATATTTGTAATATTGGTTGTTATTGTTTTACTGTTTCGTTGTGACTGAAATCTAGTAAAAATGATTTAGGATATTATCCTATTTTCCTGGGAAAAGAGTTATAATCAACAACAAAAGAAATGCATGTGATATGACGTTACTAGTAATAATTATGGTAAGTTTGAGTCAAGTTGAAATAGCTTGTACTGAACATTATTTTCAAAAAGCCATTTCTTAAGAGAATGACTGTAAGGAGTGTTTGTAGAAGAAACTTCTGTAATCAAAAAGCCTATATCCTCTTGTGTTTTCCAGGCATCTGGCCGGCTGAAGAGGTTTTGGCTTACTACTGCCTCAAGCACAGTGATGTATTCAGGTACAAAGCTGCACCTAAAAATTTGTTTAGCGCACTATGGGTACTGTGTCTGCATCTTAAAGATCTCCATGATTACATTCTTCAAAGTAAACTGTTAAAAATATATATATAAGAAAGGAAGAAAGAAAAAAAGGAATGAAAGGGGGAAAAAGGTCATGGTGAAAACATGTTGCTTCTGAAAAAGAAATCTGAATTGCCTTTGGGTACTAATATTGCACAGCAAGCTTTTTGCTATATGTCAAAGGCTTTTGATTTCCACTCAAGGCATTTTATTAGATTTTGGGGAAACAAAAGTGAAGCTTCAATCAATCCTTACCAATTGTGATGGTCAAAAAAAACAATAAAGACATTCTTTAAACTTCTGCTAGGGAAATCACTACAGAACTTTTGATAAATAAATACCCCACAGCTATGATTTAAAGATGCCATCCCACCCTTGATTTTAAAGGTATTTTATATACCCAAGACAATATGTATTTGTAAAATATAAATTACCATTACAGATTCATGCTATGGAAATGAATGTTTTCAACTGTCAATGTGCATTATAGATTAAACCCATGGATGAGATTCAGGAAAAAGAAAAAACTCCTTTTTTAAAAAAATGCTGAAGATGTTTGGTAGACCCAGAAAATATGGGTTTTTTCATTTTATTCTCATTTTATAAAAGTCATCCAGTATATGCTTCCTGAATAGCCCATTATGATTCCAGACAAGCCGTTAGTGATCATTTTAACAATATATACTTATAAGATTGGGTGTGTGCTTTAACAATATGTATTTACAAGATGGGGTCAATAATATGTAGTTTTTGAAGCTCTATGGGTCCATATTTACCAACCAGTCTGTAATTGCTTTGAACAACTAAATACTCATTTTGTGTATTTCAGAATATGAATGTCCTTGCTTGGCTTCTTTTCCTCCTCTTCCTTCTCTTTTCACCTCTCCCTCCCTTGATTGTCTCTCTCTTTCTCTCTCTCTCTCTCTTTTTTTTTTTATCCTGTTGAGGAAATAAACTTCCCAAACTGGGAAGAAGAAACGATCTCTTAAAGAGTCTAAGCATATAAAGTAAGAACAGGGCAGTATTGAATTGGGCTGCAGAGCTGCCCTAGAAGTCTGGCATCTGCTCATCTCGCTGTGCTTAAGCTTGCCTGGAGCTCCAATCAGCGAGCACTGGGCCAGGGCAAGAATGTCACACATTGAGGGCTGATATTTAGGCACAAAGAGGAAGGTAAGTGCAGAGTGCCAGACTGCACCCCCCCACCCCACCCCCAGACTGTCAGCTTTAACTCTGAGCTGCTTTACTTGTGAGCGGTGAAGTCAGAGCCCAGTCACTACTTGAGCCTGGGTTTGCTGGCTTAACCATATTATGTCCCTGCATTGTTTATTCACTGTGTTGTGTTGGGGTCAATTGTGATTTAAGTGTTAATTGCTAAATGCTCTTTGTGTAATTGTTCTTTATGGGGGCGGTTCAGCTTTCCAAAATGTTTCAGTTTGTTTTAGAATTTTTTTTTTAAATTCAAGATTGCATGTATTTGTGTGTGTGTGTGTGTGTGTGTTGTGTGTATGTGACCATAATATAGGTATATACACACTCATATATATTCTTCATTTACTTGTCTAACTAACTGTTTTTGAAGGAATGAATGTGGATTAACAGTGTTATCCTTTCCTAACAATTATCTTTCGCTACTCTAGCTAGTTTAGTTCTAAAAGACAGCGCCATTGACAAGGGAAAAAAAGGGAACCTTCTCCGATTTTTCAGCTCAGCGGTGGTAATGTTGCAGTGAACACTAATGAGGGAACCCCCACTGATTTGCCTGCTTTGTGACTTTTCTATTTCATAATTATTTTTAAAACGCAAAACGACATGCGGGAGCCTCGTCATGTCTCCACAGCTTCCCGGTAGCGCCGTTCTTACTGCAGATGGCAATTCCTTCTTGTAACATATATATCTCTCTGACCATTTTCATCTAATTTGTGTGGGTTCTACCATTTCTTTTCTCTCTTTCAGGGACCTTGCTGTGTGTGAGCTAGGGGGTGGCATGACATGCTTGGCTGGGCTCATGGTAGGTCTTTTCTCAATTCCAATCCCATTCAGAGGGAGGAACAAAAGGAAAAATGTTCCAGGGCCTCCAACTGCTGGGTCAGAGAACCGTCAACAGCATCAGCTGCGGTCAAGCTGCCGGGTCTTGAGAGACCTTCTAGATTGACTTACTTTCGGATCATATTGATTTTATGGTTGCCTCGATGAGCAGAAACATTTTACCTCAGTGTAGTCAATATTGCTTGTTGTGACATTCCAGGCCTCGCACAGTGTTTCTTTGCCATAGCGAAAGCATTTTTTTTTTTTTTCAGATTATAGTCCCATTTGCTAAGATACAGGAATAGCCTGGCGAATCACAGTTGGAGCACCATGATATAGCTGCTAATGTTTTGCCTGCATTATTACACCAACAAACATGATCCAGAGCGCTCAGTAATTAGATTCTTTTGAATTAGATTGGCCATTCAGGAACGTCGTTCCCCATTCTCTGGGTTCTGAGTCATGTATTCAGGAGATATTATGTAGCAGCACAGTGCATTAGACAAGTTTTTATGTCTCTACAAATAAAAGCATATTGTTACACTGATTGGCATTTGACAAACCTGTCGCTCTTACACAATGTGTCAGGGTTACAGCCCAATGTGCGAGCATGTCAAAGCTCACAAAAAAATTACCCTCACAAAGCCATCTGCCTGCAATGCAAAGTTATATGAAGGGCATCAGGCAGTCAGACAGAAGCAAGCTGAAAGGCAGAGTGACAGCCTTGTATGATGGCTCTACTAGATAAACAGAAGCCCACAAATGAAAGCCTCTCAGAATACCATCATCCGCTGTCACAATGCAATTACCGAACAGAATGATAGCAAGATAGAGGCTCCCGCAAATGGAATGATAAAAGTATTGACTGATTTGATTGAATGATTAAAATAATGCAGACATAAAATGAAAAAAGATTGAAGATTGTTACAGAGAAATAGGTGAGGAAGCATGATACTGAAGGCTTGTCACTCCTGTCTTCACTTCCACACAGACAAGCATATTTGCTCATTGTTTGCTGTGCTCCCTTCTTTTTTCAGGTTGCTATTTCTGCAGATGTCAAAGAAGTTCTGTTAACTGATGGGAATGAAAAGGCCATCAGAAGTATCCTTATTCAGATAGAAAACGGGTTTGTTGTGCTCATTCCTTTTTCCCGGCTGAGTAACAATTGATATAAAGAAAGACAGCATGGGGTATTAAAAGAGAGTTCCCCACACACACGATAAGTAATTAAGAAAAAGTAGAAATATATGGAATTCATTGGATACGACTAAGTGGTTTGTTTTTTTTTTTAATTTCAATGGATTTTTATAGTCACTTCTCATTAAAGGAGCTTATGATTTGTGGACCACTCAAAGCAATAAGAACGTTTGTTTCGTAATAATTTTCAAGCACTCTTGTCCTTTTATTTCCATTGAAATTTGCCGGGATAAAATAAATGATTTAACATTTATTATATTGGATATTGCTTGTAAAAATTAACTTCCAGCTTCATGTTCATTATTACCTTTCTTCCGTTTGATGTTGTATGTGCAGACCATGCAATATTATACCTACTCTAATTCCCGAGGAGTTCCCTATATCTCCTCACTGGAAACGGCTATCAGTTTTTCATTATTTCCTTTTATTTAGGATTATAAAAGCTATCTCTTTTGTTCTGCTATGCTATTACAGTTCAAACCCCATTATATTAGATTATGCTTTACTAATATGTACACAGAGTTCATGAAAATTGAACTGTACTTTAAGAAAGCAAGCATAATTTGTGGCTACTTTAGCAATCGAGCTGATTTGTTCAGGAGCAGTTAACAGCCGTTAGAAATTGAGAGGAAAAGTGGAGGATATATTTGCTTTGGATTTTTTGGTGTGCCTTCCATTTAAATTATGAAAGAGGCAATCTACTTATTTGGATTTTAGGCCCCTAAAATGCCAAAGCAGTTTTGATTTTTGTAAGAGGTAAGCATCCTACTAGAGCCTATTTTCGGTTTTCTTCTTCTGCCTCTGCTATATAATTTTTTTTAAATAAAATTTGCAGTAGCTGTATCAGGCTGCTCAGACAGTAGCTGTATCAGGCTGCTCAGACAGTAGCTGTATCAGGCTGCTCAGACAGTAGCTGTATCAGGCTGCTCAGACAGTAGCTGTATCAGGCTGCTCAGACAGTAGCTGTATCAGGCTGCTCAGACAGGAGAAAGGAGGTGCCAGAAGCACAGTAGCTAATATTGTTCGGCGGCACTTGTGTGCTCTACAGAGCCCCACCCAGCTAATTGCCTGACACACTTTAAAAAAAAAAAAAAATCAGGAAGGAAAAACAGCCAATCACAATCTTGGCCTTTCACACAGGGGAAAGAGATCACAAAAGGTGCTTCCTTTTTTAAAATGCAGGATTTTAATCATGATCTTCAGACTGTCGCAAGTTTCTCAAAATATTCCTGAAGATGAGCGATATTGTTTCATTCACTCTGCTTTATTCTGAGTTCTTCCATGCACTGTATCATTTCACTCTGCTCCTCCTCCACATGTCAGGGAACACAGAGAGCAACAGGAAGTCAGGTATGCTGGCTCAGCCCCAGCGATGTTTTTTTGGGGGAAAAAAAAAAAGCAGGATTATTGGGAAAAAGAAGGTCATTTTAACCACGGAAACTTTCAGATTGGGCCCAGCAACCTGAGGTCTTTCTCAAGGCAGCAGGTGTCTTATTTAATAGCATCAGAAACCAATTAGAACTTTTATCAAACTATGGGAAGCATCTGTGGTCAGTATGTAAATTTAATTGTACTAAAATTATTGTTGAGCTAAACTACAGAGCTTCCAAAGAAGGGAAGCAATGCTAGTCATTAATTAAGGCACCTTTGCTTTAAACAGCAAAGATGCCATGCCAGCTCTTGAAATCAGAGAGGAAATCTCAGATTCTGTACTCACTCCGCTGGCCTTTCAAAGAAATGATTGGTACAGCCCCCTCCCAAGAAAATGGATTTTTAACATTTGGTCCTCAGAAGCTCAGCCCTGAGAGTGCTTTATTGTGCTGGGTTTTACAATGGGTTTAATATAGCAGGGTGCCAAAGGGCAGGAGGGGAAGAACTTTACAATGTAGATAAAGTAGGTCCTTTCAGGATGCAGACCAAAACTGTTAGTGTGTTTTATTTCATCTCTTAGGACTTTCTTGACAGGGTTTAGTTTTTATCATGCAGTTGTTCTATGTTTGTGTGCCTTTTTCTGTTGTAACTAGATCTAATTTTTTTTAATTAAGAGAAAAAAGCATGCATAAAGCCTTAAAAATTGGTAACGTGTTTTTCCTGCTTTTGATACTAATGTTATTCTTGATTTGCTACCAGAGCTTATAACTGGCATTCGTTGTAAGCTGTTTTACCAAGTGAGGTTAATATGAATGAAATATTTTTTTTTCTATTTGTGTGCCCACTTTCTGTAAAATAACAGATTCACTGAATCACATACTGTTGATGCATATAGATTGAAACAAATTCATTTAAAAATTACTGTTTACATCTTTCCTTTAAAATTTTAGGAAGCCTAAATTATATAGCAGTTGTAGGATATTATCCAAAAATTACTTTCTAAAAAGTAAAAGTGGATGTCAACAAAAAAGAGGGAGAAACATTGCCAGAAGCCAGAAAATCTCTAAGCAAAGCTGCTAATTATTCTTAATGGGCAAGATGAGCACATTAAGAAACAAATGAATACATCAGTGAAATGTAATTGAAAATCGACCTGGCAATCACACATCACATCTGAGTATTGGCCTGTATATTATTCTCATCATTTAAATTATTTTTGTTGTTCTAGGCATCTGAATTGAGTGAATCCAACTGAGTCTTACTTCCTAGTCGCTTAAGCTTCTAAGATTCTGATTTTTACCTTTAAAAATAGCATTTTCTGATATTTCCTGTTTATCTTCTGTTATTTCTATTTTTAAAGTATATGAGGCAATGAATGGAGGCATTCTGAATCTTTATATCATAGAAGCGTATCAACCAGTTGTAAGGTTATTTATTGTCTCCATAAAATGTATCAAACGGATTTGGCTATGTCTTCTAGAGCTCTCTACCTTGAACCTAGAATGCTAGATGTGGGTTTGAGATTTATTAAACAGAGATATCTGAAAAGAGAGTAAGACTCGAGGTATAAGGGAATGTTGTTAAATATTTTCTCAGACTCATGGGTATGTGTCCCCGAGGTTTTCCTTGGCCTTTAAACTGCACTGCTGGGTCTAACCCAGAGCCCCCTAGCTGAGAGCCCTTCAGACGCTGTTTTATCTGTACCCAAAGGGAACAAAGGATAAATCAGAAATGGGATCATTTGGTTCATCCAGTTCTCGAATTTATCCTAAAATAGTGTGAACTGTGTTCCCTCTTCTTCGGCACAGCCTTTTTAGTGTAATGAAGAAAGAAATCTCCAAGTGCCCCCAGATAATAATTACTCAATAAAGTCTGGAGCTGGTGTTGACAGTGACATAAGAATAGGGGAAAGAAATGGTATACTGAGTTATTACTGATGCCAAGCCTCTTCCAAATCATAATGAATAAAAGTACAACACCTAAGGTGAGCAGCCCTTTCTGGAACACTCACTAATTCACCTAACACAAGTACCCTGCCCTGACCCGTCCTTAGTAAACACCAAGCAGGGTATCTGCAGAATATGGTGATGCTTGGTGACCCAGCCTCATGACTCTGACCCAAGCATCTTATCCCCACAATATGCACCATCTGGGTCATGATCTTGAGCTTAGGATTCTCCAAAAATTGGTAAATCTCCTGTGAATTTTAAAGAAGATACCCCTGGCTTAACATTATTTTATTTAACAACATCCCTGACTTGAATAATTAATAAATGAAGCTTCATGTGACTGTGCAGCCTGTGGATGGTTGAGACCTTGGGAATGCCAGGCCATCATCCTGGGTCCAGGCCCCTTCCTCCAATATCAGTGTCAGCTGTTCTACTATTTACTAGATAGATCCAAAATGGACTCTGTGTGCCTCATATTGGGTAGGAGTTCAACAAATAGCTTTGGAAATTAAATTTAAGTTAGCTAATAAATTAAGCTAATTAATTAATTAAAAGGAATTAAACCACTATTAACTGCATGCCATTTCAAGTGCGAAAGATATAGCAGCGAACAAGACAGACCAAGTTCCTGTTCTTGGAGGACACAGACTATACCTATACAGAGCACATTTATACACGTGAAAAACACTGAAAATCTACAGGGCAGAAGTTCTTTGATTCCTTCCCGTCATTTAAATTCTACAAGAAAAGTGTTCACATAATAGTTTTGAGCAACGGGGAAAAGAAAGAAAGCTTAACTGCCAAACCTCACTTTAGTTACCATCACCAGCCTCTCATCCCTCCAAAGCTTTTGCCTGAATTATTGAAAAAGATAATGAATTGACGTGATTTAGGCACCTACTATGTGTCAGGCACCTACTATGTGCTACTCCATAAGTCTATAAAATAGCTACATTTTTCCTATTCTCGAGGTGCAGCTCAGAGAAGTTAATTTACCCAAATTCACACAGTCACTAAGTATCAGAACCAGTGCTAGAAGTCAGGTTCATGTGACTTCATAGCTTCCCTGCCACCCCCATTAAACCATCTCTTCACCAAAAACTGGAATGATTTGGTGAGTATCATCTTGCACTGGAGGAAAAGGCTTCTCATCCATAAATGTACAGTTGACATTGCTAACAGAGTGCAAAACGCCTCTACATCGTACTCTCAATTCATATGAGTAATAAGCACATTTAAGAATATTTCCCAGCATTTAAATTAACAAATATTGCCACATCAGTGAGGTGCAATGAAACTAAAGGTAGCATAAACCAAGAAAGTAATGCTTTGTGAATCACAATGTTATTATTTTAAAAATACTTTCTTGCTTAAAGAACAATGCCAACTCTCAAAAATGTATTGAATATATGCAGCTACTGATAAATATAATAATCACTAATTGCAGGAGGAGGCTAATATTTTAAACAAGATTTATATATAATTAGCTTAATTATATTTACGTATATAACATATATAATTTGTTCAAATAACTATTATTATACAAACATATATATATATATATATATATAGTAAGGATAAAAATCAACTGAAACAAAATTAAGATGGATCCCCGCTCTTGACCCATGCTTTGTTTGAAGAGAAAATCTAGTTATAGAATCCTGATTTCTTTTAGCCACAAGCATATATCCTAGAGCTCAGAAGTCCAGGTGCCCAGACTAGGAGACTGAAGGTGATTGCTCTGTATCTGTTTAATCAGAAATCACATTAAGGCTTTCTTTGCACCCAGCATCTCCCACTGGAGTCTTCCAGAAGGTGGGTGCCTTCAGAGAATAGGATTTGGTACATGCTGTTGAACACTATCCTGGACAGACTGGCTCGATTTGATTGAATTCCCTTTATTACCCCGAAGTGACACAGAAGAATGAGAAAATCTATTATTGGACACAGCGCCAGCCAGAGGAACCACCTCAGAATCTGACCTAAAGTAAAGGGCGGGGAGCAGAATATCAAAATGTATCTTTTAAGGCAATATTTTAATATACTGTGGCCATTTTTTTCTCTAGGTACTTGTTTTCATATAAAAAACACTTCCTAAACCACAAACTATATTTCCTTCCCAGTTCTAAAAATAAAGCAGCCTAAGTACTGCTGTGAATTTTTTCATTAAAATAAAATTGCTTCTAGAATATAAATACATATTCTTGCTTCAGCCTGATCACCTGGACTCACACTTTTATAAATTGTATAAAAGTATATAGTGTTAAGATGTTTACTAAAAATTATTAATAGGTTTTCTGAGTTATATAATTTAACTTCCCTGTGACTATTTTATAAAACGTATTACCTCCACTAACAAAATAATATGTTTGGCTTGACAAATTAGTCATGTACTCATACGACGCTACAGGTGTACCTAGCACATTATGGCATGTGGTTTGGATGTCATGGAAACGCCAAGAAGGGTGTGGCCATAGTGTGGGGGAACTTAATCAAAACCAGTTGTCAGCTGACTCTTTACTAATTTTGTTCTCAGAATAAAGACGTCAGCTGTCCTTTTTCTACAAGGCATTTCATTTAGAAGACTTTCCTGAAATACTTTCTTCCTGAAATAGACAAAACTGTAGGCCGATGTGTCATTTTAGTTAATCAAAACAAGTAGGCAAATTAGTCTCTTTTATTTTTTTAATGAATGTAATTTAACGGTATTTAATTTGCATACAGGAAAGTTCACCCAGAAAAAAAAAGTCTGCATTATAGCACTTTTGTAAACCTCAACAAAGCCCTTCATTAGGAGACCTAATTGATTTTTCCTACCCACTCCTGGGGGAAGAAAGCTATCACAGTACCTGCTTATTCACTCAGAGAAGAAATGGGTGTGCCGGGTGTTTCAAGCAGAGATTTAGGTTAAAATGTCCTGTGGCTCTGTTCTTACAGGGAGATCTTGGCCAGTGCTTGCTTTGAGCATTCAGGAAATCTGTTTTTCTGAGCAATAGGGGAACATCGCTTGTCTGCTTGGTGTCCTCCCCATGGGCCCAATTTAGTTCAGCTTGCAACCTTCACTGGAATTATTTTATTTCTTGTTTATTTAAATCTTGCTTTATTCCAAAAGAGGGATTTTAAGGCTTCTTACAGTGACACACAGAATATACCATATAAAATAAAGGAGAAAGCGAGGGCAATTGGACAGTAGAAAGCCAGGAAAACATCACGAAGGCAGGTATAGGACCGGTAGAGGAAAGATGCGCCATAGAGCACTTGTAGTTGTTCAGCTGAGATCATCCATTTGGCTCTGAGTTGCACAAGGACCAGAGCAAAAAGAGAAACAGGAGCAGTTCTAAGATTTATAGTGTCCAGAAGCTGAAGCAAAACTAGTTGATCTGAAGTCCAGTTTTTCCCAATGTTGAAACCTGACTTGATTTCTCCCATGGGTCCTCATGAAGATGGCGCTCTGTGCTCTAATGGACCAGCTCCTCAAAACATGGCTTCAATAAATATGGCTCTTTTTGTACAAGTCCTTACATGTCAGCCGATGGCCAAAGGCCAGACTGTAAGTCTGTAAAGACAATTCTTCAAGGGGCCTTTCACTTCAGAAGAATTTTCTTCTTCAGTAATTAGTTTTCCCTCAGAGATTCTCCAGCCTTTCTCCATCTTTCCCTTCTCACTTCCCCCCAAGTCTTTCCCTGCAGCTCATCCTCACTCTCCCCACTGGCATTTCGGAGATTGAAAATACTTCAATTTGGAGAGTCTCAGGAGGCTGCCATTGCCCTCCCCGCTGACGGAAAGAGGCTAACCTTGGGGCTTCTAGCTCTTTTAAGCAAGTGGGGCCTGGCACCTGGGCACAGTCATCTTCCCTGACCAGTGCTTATCACCCTGGGCCTTGACAATGTGCTCCCTGAAATGTATATTTCACAGGTGATAAAACTACAGTCCAGGGAATTAAAAGAGCTTGCCTGTGACAAGTAATTCAACGTTTGGTGGCAGAGCCAGGGCTACACCCTTCTCCTCCTGCCTCACACGCTACAGCTCTTCTCACCATGCTGATCCCGCGTACGATAAGAATATCGTAGTGTTTGTGGGCCTCTTTCTGGCAGGGAGTCAGTTGACAATCACTGCAGAAGCTTTCTTAACTGTGGCCTATAGATGTGAGAGACATCATCACAAGGAATCAGACGGCTGGTGTGTTTAAGACTGGGAACATATCAAGCTGGTAAGATACCTTTTTGCATTAAAACACTCCGGTTGAAACTGCTTTTCTCAGTACTATGGATGATTATTAAAACTAACAATAGCTAATATTTATTAAACGTTTACTGTGGGTCAGGCACTGTTTTAAGCACTTTAAAAGTATCTTATTTAATGCTTACAAGAACCTGTAATGAAGCAGGCGTTTTCATTACCTACAATTAATAGATGAGAAAAACTGAAGATAACTATGTTAAACACTGGGTTGGGAATGACTTAAGGATTGAGAGGGTGCAGTATGAGGTTGGGAGAAGCCCAGCCTGGGACCTTATTGTGAATGGCTCTATTTCACTGGTTCTCAACCTGGTGGAGGGGGGCAATTTTGCCCCAGGGGACTCTTCTATTGTTATAACTGGGGCAAGGTGGTTGCTACTGGCATCTAGTGGATAGAGGCCAGGGATGCCGCTAGGCCTGTGCAAGACATCCCCACACCCCTCCCCCCAGCAAAGAACTCTCTGGCTCAAAATGTCAATGGAACCAAGATTGAGAAACCCTGTTCTGTTTCATGGTTTTAAAATAGTCCAGGTATTCATTCCCTTTGAGATTCTGTTCCTTCTTATCCAAAGTAGGAGAATTGCTTACCCTCAACCAAAACAATGGTGTTTCCTGTGATGCTACATTTTAATTTTGCCCCGTTGGTATGGACCTAGAGGAATAAGTAATCATTTAGTAGTTTTCACAAGAAATATCTGTATCTGTGTATTTTTCCTTTATGTGTTTAACCACAGACATTATTGGAAGAACAATCTAAGTTTTAATTAATTCTTTAATTACTGTTAATCTGTCATCCTTTGACATTTTGAGTTTTCTCTATGTTTGAGGATGCTTTCCCACCCCAAACTGCTCAGCTTGCAGGGGAACAAAGGTGGATGAATAGCAACAATGCTTAAAAACTAAAGTGGAAAACATACTGGGATGAGGATATGGAGTAGTGATAACTTCTTTTTTCTTATATTAGCTGGTGAATATAATGTGTCCATGTACGAATTTTTGAATCCTGCATTAGAATGTTCACAGTAGGCTGATGGCACAGGGGGCAGTATGCTCTGTGTTTCTCAAATAAACGAATAAACCAGTTCTGTTTCGCAGAAAACCTCCAGTAGGTCCAGAGAAAGAGCAATCTCCTACCTGGGTATTCTTCATTCTTAGGACAGCTTTTATTCCACAGTGCAGACTGCCATACCCTTCTGTGGAAGACTTCATTTTTGGATGTGATTTTCAACCTGGTCTTTTAGTTATCAATCAAAAACACATTTTCTATGTTGTCCTCATTTACATTTATTTAATGCTTAAGGTCATTTGTGACCATTTGAGTGTATTTCAGCATATGGAATCAGGGAATAATAGATTTCAGCATCATGCTGTGAAGAGAGATTGTGTTTTTACAAGACATAATGTTGTTTACTGGGTGTTAATAATCACTAATTAATAAACATATCTAGAATTCTAAAATGTTGCATTTTGAGGAATAAACATGTCAGGTGTTTAACTTATGGAGTGCAATAGTATTTTCTATCATCCCTTCATAAAATAATGAAGTTACATAAAGAAGCAAAATGTCATTGTTCAACACAGGGTAGATCCAAAATGCCTTTGTTTCTATTTATTGTTCTCAAAAATGCTACTTCTGATATATTGTTCTGAGATGTACCTGGACATATAGTCTGTATGTCAGTAGTCGTACAGAAACTTCCAAGATGAGGGGGTTTTTTTCCCGTCTTTATTTCATATTAATTGTGGTCAGTTTCTTTTTTAACCACTGTAAGCATTTCGTCCAAAGTCTACGAAAGCACGTTGCCAGGAAACAGGTGGATGAGTCAGTCCTTGAAATGCCTTGATCTCATATTAAGGAGCTACTTGACCACTTAACCTTCAAGAAGCTAAGAGGAAACTGCCAACCAATGATGTAATAATTAGCGTTCCCCTTCTATCCACTGCTTTCCCACCCATAACCAGTACAATATGATGAAAGCATTAGCTCCATGTGAGAAGAAATAAAAGGAAACCGTTCACAAAAGAGCTGAGATATAGTTCAATATTCTTTTTTAGTGCCTCAATGCATATGCAGAATTTCTCCTCCAAATTGGAGGTGTGGAATAACAGTAGCGACAGATAACTAAGAGGTATTTACCATAGCTACAAAGCCCACACGTGAGCCAAATATTTCTGCTATTAAAAAGCACTTCAAAGCTTGACATGAAGTTTGTAACAGCTGAATGTCTTCTGTGACTTCATTTGCAAAGATGTAAAGGCAGAAAGGAAAATCATGGTATGAGAACTGTGAACCTTGGAAATGGTGGTTTTTTTTAAAAAAAAAAAAAGAGAGAGAAGGCCCCCAGAAATTTGACTGGCGTCCCAAGCTCCTGTTCCCCCTGCTCTGCCAGTGTTCTCAGGAAGCAGCATTCATCCTGCTACCAGCCTCTTCCTTCAGGGCAGACCCAGTTGGTGAGTGGCCTGAAACTTATTTTGAGGGCCCTCTTTAGGAGAATGAGTTCGATTATACCTTTTACTTTGACAGATTTTACAGAAGCTTACAACCACGTGAACCCATCACTGGGGCTGCTTGTGGGCCCGGGAAGGGGCCTGTGAGAGGGAAGGGGCCCCAATGATTAGGCTTCATTAGCTTGACAGTAAATCCATTCCTGCTCTCATAACCACCAGCCGCCTTGCCTGGAATGATGCTCTTCCCTTCCAAACCCGCTTATTCCCTCCGTTCCATTTTAATCTAAGTGTGATTGTTGCTAAATATGAAAGACGTGTTTGCAAACGCCTGGAAGCTTTAGCCCTGGCTAAGAAAGATCTAGGATGCACATATATGAAGGATATAGCCGTTACCTCTCACAGATCTAAATACAGTCATTTGATGGTTCATTCGTTGGTCCATCCATGCAGCCACCTATCAACTTAACTAATATACCCAAGGTATTCTGCCTTCGAGAACATAAATACAGAGTTATAGCAAATAACTCTTGAACAAAGAAAATTGTGCTACTAAATATAGCTAGAGTTTGGTGGAAGAACAAGGATATTTACAGCTTCTCAATTGTTAGGTTTATCTGAAGCTGTCTTCAAAACTGTGACTGTCTAATAAAGAACCATTCAGAGCTTTTGATGTCTGCATATTTCTAGGTATTCCAGAATTAGTGAATGGCGTCATTCTCTGGTTAATAGTAGTTAACAGTTACAATATTTTTAAAAATCGATTAAATATACCCTGCTATGATATTAAAAGTAAGTTTCTACTTAAGAAAAGAGTATCTTTGTGTGAAAATTCTAGTGAATTTAGGCCTGTGACTTTTTTTATTATTCTTTGATAAACGATTAATTTTAATAAACTGTGGAACTCATAATAACTTTTAAGACTCTTTTATAACCCAAATTTTACCTTTATGTGGGCCCCCAGGATTGGCTATTGCCTCCATTGCCCTACTGCTTTTTAAGATTTATGTCTTCTTGGAGGCTCATTTTCCTTTAAACATTAAATTGGGGATGTGAAAAATGATTTAAGGGCTTCCCTGGTGGCGCAGTGGTTGAGAGTCCGCTTGCCGATGCAAGGGACACAGGTTCGTGCCCCAGTCCGGGAAGATCCCACATGCTGCGGAGCTGCTGGGCCCATGAGCCATGGCCGCTGAGCCTGCGCGTCCGGAGCCTGTGCTCCGCAATGGGAGAGGCCACAACAGTGAGAGGCGCGCGTACCGCAAAAAAAAAAAAAAGATTTAAGAATGTAAATCCCAACCAAGGGGGATAAAATTCCTGACTTATTCAGGCCTTCTGCAGTCTGCCCTCACTTTCCTCACTCTCTTCATTCAGTGTAGCTTCTACTGTTCCCCCACATACACCCTCTCCTTGGGTCACCCAAGCCTCTTCACTCTTCTGCAACACATTTGGTCCTCCCCATCTCTGGTCTTTGCCAGTCTTGTTTCCCTCTTCCTTATCCATCTAAATCCTTTCTTCTAAGGCGGCTTAATTACCATTTCCTCCTGCCTTCTCAGGAGGCAGCTTGCCCTAATGTTTTCCTTCTTTTAACTTCTGTTGGCCCTAGAGTAGTCCCCCAGAAAGCATGGCATATTCTCTCATTATTCAAAGTGTGTTGCCTATTTTCATGTTCATTGGTTCATTCATTTCTTGGTAAATATTTCAATCACCTTCTGTCTGCCAAGTACTGTTTTGGGTTGTTAGAGATGTAGTGATGAACAAGACTGAGAAAGTCCATGCCTTCTTAGAGTCCACATTCTAGCAAGGGAGACATAATAGCAAGGACATAAAGGCAAGGACATAAAGGTAAGAACATAAAGGCAAGGACTCTACTTAGTATGTTTTTATATTCCCTGAAGCAATTAGTACACTTTATCCCTGTTATAGGAAAGGTTTTAAGATTTGTATTTGGAGCACATTTTGAAAGACATGATAAATGACATGATAAATGAAAGATAGGATAAGATATGAATCCACAGGGCTTATGGAACCAAACAGTTTTTAATAGAAGAAAGTCAAGCTCTAGAGATTCAGACATCAGTTTATATATCAGATAGCTGACTTTCATTTCAGGACAGGCTTCTTCTCAGGCATGCATATACAGTGTCTGTAGACACTGACATGGTGAGTAGGCATTTATCTGTCCTTTGTCAGGTTGAAGAGGAAGGTTAGAAGAAGGTAACTGAGATAAGAAAGCTGAGGGCTCTCTAGAAATTTTCTGATAAAATACACCTGTTAGTGAGTTTTGCTAGAGTCATGGTAACAGAATCTCAAGAACTGCTGAGGATTCTAGAGATACCACAGTCCTGTTTCCTTCTGTTGCTATCTTGGATATGGGAAAATGAAATACCTAAGTGTACTTTCTATTACTAACGTTTTTTATTTGCTTGACACATTTATAGAAGGGCTCATATCCCTACTACTTAGTGTTTCTTCACTGAAGAAACCAGCTCCCACAGGGTGAATGTTACCTGGTTTTAGATATTGTGCTAGAGTTCTCCTTTTTGTGTTTATATGAGCCAGATTTTAAAATTTGGGGGGCATGGTATTTTTAGGGGCCCTCTTAAACTGCAGCAAATTAAAAATTAAGGCCTTTTCTTATAGAACAATTTGTGTTCACTCTTTGGACATGTTGATCCTGACTTTTTATCAAGGTCAAAATCTCACTACCAAAAATTGGCCAAGTTCTATATTGATAGCCAGGAGTGCATGTCAGACTACTGCATCCTCTGTGAAAATGCCTTCCAGTTTTAACAGAAAAATCCCTCCTTCATAGAAATTTATATCACAGAACGTACATATCAAATAAAAATGTCTTAATTTTCAAAGGAGTTCCTCACTTTAAAATGGACAAGGGGGAAATCTTTAAAACTTTTTTTGGAGAATGGCCATATGAGAATCCATTGCTAAAAGATAATTTATTTTTTACTTTAATAATGGACATGATTTATTTTCAGTATTTGACTATTATAAACAGTGCTGCAGTGAAATGTATCTGTACATAAACTGTACATTTGCAAGTAAGCGTATCTACAGAGCAGATTTTCAGAAGTAGACTGTCTATTCATGTGGCCTTATCAAACTGTGTAAATTACTAAAGTTTGTAATATATTATCATATCTGTTAAGACTAGTCTCTTGCCATTATTCTTTCTTCCTAGAATATTCTAAAATCATGTTGATATTTGTATTATGGTGACATTTTCATTGTGACTAAAAAAATATATATGAATTAATTTACTAAGACTTGACAGCTTATGTCTCCCAGTCTTCTATTCAAGAGCAGGAAGTTTTCTTTTTAAGCTTTTTTAGGTGTTTCACTAGCATTTAAAATGTTTCTTCATTTCTCTTAAGTTTATTTTTAGAAACTACCTTTTTTTGTTTCTTTTATAAATGAGATCTTTCATTATATTTTATAACTGGTTATTATTTGTATGTATGTATAAAAAGAAAGCTATAGGGTTTTGTATAGCAAATGTTTAGTCACCTCAGTGAGTTATTATTTCTAATACCTTGTCAACTTATTCTCTTGAGTTTTCCAAATAAACAATCACATCATCTGCAAATGATGGGAATTTTGTCTTCTGATTCTTGTATCTTTTTTCTTCTCTTGTATAATTTTATTGGATAAAAAAAAAATCCCAGAATGATATTAAATATGTATCTTTGAGTCTGGCTTTGTTGGGAATCCTCTGGTGTTTCACCATTAAGTATGCAGTAGCTTTTGAGTTGAAATAGAAATGATATTTTCTATCTTGTTAAGGACTTTTTTTTATTGATTCCTGTTTTTAAAAGATTTTACCATAAATAAATATGGAGCTTTAGCAGATGTCTTTTCGTCATGTATGGAGATGATCAAATTGTTTTTCTTGTTTCAGCTACAAGCTCTACAAATTATTCTAATACTAAAGTTTGAGAACTTCTTCTCCAGGTGGTCATTTCTGTGATTCTGAACTGACTTTAAAGCTGATCCCATCCTCTGGCTTTATGCTTTTGTTTGTAACTTAGCCGAAATAAACTTATTTCAGAGTCCAAAAGGAAGACACTGATTAATTTTTTTACTAATTATATTTTCCATTTCAAATATCTCTGATTCTATGATTATGACTAGTCCAACTTGTGTTATTCATTTCAATGTAATAAAATGTAATTTAGCATCTGATACATGTAAGGCACTGTGATGGGCCCTTTAGGGGTTACAAAGATGAGTAAGTTGAGGTTTCTGCCTTAGGAAGCTCAAGATATGCAGGCAGATGAGAGATAGACACTTGCCCCGCCAGCAAGATGTAGGAAGAGTCTGCTCTCATTGGGTGATTCATGATGTGTAGAAAGAGACAAGCAGCCAGTTCAAGGTGGGGGGATCTGAGAAAGCTTTATGAAGGAGGTGGCTGTTGGGCTTTGGTTTAGCAAATGAAAAGCAAGGGAAGAAAAGCAGCTGAAGAGGGCATTCTAGGTATAAAAAGCAGGGAGGACACAATCAAAGGCATAGAAGTAGGAAAGATGTGTCTAGGCAAATTTAGTTATCTAGTGTGATGAATGGAGAGAGGCTAGAGGCCACAGACCATTTAGGAAGTCATTGCATTGGGGCAGAGGGGGAGGTTAATGGGACAGATCGTGTAAAGGGACTCCTAAGGTGTCGGGCAAGGTTCTGTTTCTTGATCTGACTGGTGGTAACAAGGGTATTTGCCAAATAATACTTAGTTAAGTCATCTATTTATTTCACCTGGTTTTCTCCTTCAGCGTCTTATTTTACAATAAAAAGGGTTTTGTTTGTTTGTTTTAAAGCTTCTCAGTGATTCCAGAGAAAGGGAAAGAGGTAGTCCAGGCCTGAATAAGAATGGAAAATGGTGAACAAAGAGGGGACCCATTCTGGAGAAGTGACCGTGTGTGGGAACTAAAGAATACAGAAGAGTAGTAAGAGACAGCAGTTTGGGGCATGCTGCATTTGAGGTGGTGTAGAACGTAAACCTGTATTTGCTTTGTGACAATAGCTAGCAAGCGGTAAAGAATAAAGGTTCAAATCTCAGGAAAGTGTTGTGCTAGAAGATGTGGAGATCAAATTCAAGAGATAAGAGCAGAACTATGGAAACTAGAGTCAGAAGAGAAGATGGCCAAGGACAGCATTTGGGGAAATTACTATGTTTCAGGAGCAGCGTAATAGGGGCCTGGAAGGGATACTGAGAAAGGACTGGAGACAGGAAGGCTGGTTCAGGGTGGCGTGGTCTAATACTTCTTCTTAGTGGAAGCAGGTCCAGGACTGGGTGATCAGCAGTGTCAGCTGCTGCGTGTTGCTGGAGGTCAAACAAATTGCAGAGCAATTCTAGTGACTGTTGTGAGAAAGGTCATATTGCCAGGACAGGTGAAGCAACAAAAGTAGGCTCTTCCTGCAAGATTTGATGGCAAAGGGATAGAGAGAAATAGAATGTGGACTAGAGGGAAGCAGAGTTGCAGGAGGAGTTGGGCATGTTGGCAGGCATGCCAATACAGCTGAGGAAGAAGAAATAAGTATGATGGGGGCCAGTATTTGATGGAGCAAGGACCTAGAGCAGTGCTTCTCTAAAGTAGGGCCTCCAGACCAGTAGCATCAGCATCACTCGGAAATTTGTTAGAAATGCAGATTCGCAGGCATCTCAGTTTGTCTCACTCCAGACATACTAAATCAGAAACTCTGGGATTAAAACCCAGCAATCTGGGCTTCCCTGGTGGCGCAGTGGTTGACAGTCCGCCTGCCGATGCAGGGGACACGGGTTCGTGCCCTGGTCCGGGAAGATCCCACATGCCGCAGAGCGGCTGGGCCCGTGAGCCGTGAGCCGTGGCCGCTGAGCCTGCGCGTCCAGAGCCTCTGGTCCACAACGGGAGAGGCCATAACAGTGAGAGGCACGTGTACCGCAAAAAAAACCCAAAAAACCCCAGCAATCTGTGTTTTAACAAACTTTCCGAGGATTCTGATGCATGCTCAAGTTTGAAAGTCAAGAGGAAGGAATGGTTTTATCCTGCCCATAGGTTGGGAGGTGGTTCTCTTTGACAGGACGAGTGACCCTACTTAGAAGAGAAAAGATGAAGAAGAAGAAAAAGATGATATCAGATAATCCCAGGCTCTCAGCAAGGTCATCTGCTGAGAAATTTTTTTCAGTGTGAATTTTAAATCACAAGGTAGGAGTCCTATCAGAAATTGACTTGGCTTTGCATTTCATGTTGAAACTCCAGCCTCAAAGCCAGAATGAAAAGACGTAAGTTAGTGCAAGAGTAAGGAAGGGAAACTAATATTTATTGAGCAACTATAATACACTTTTGTATACCCTGTCTTATTCAGTTCATTATCGTTGTGCAATGCAACCATTACTGTCTCTTTTTTATACTTGAGGGCATCTCTCAGCTTCACTGGCTTGTAAGTGGTGGAGCTGAGATTTGAACTCAGAGCTTTCTAGCTGCAAAGCCCATTATTCTTTCTACTGTACTATACCTTTTAAACTTACCAGGTTTGACATGCCTGTTGCTATTAAGATATTTAAAGCATGAGGAGTCCTACAATGACTCTTGGTTTTATATTTCTATCTGTAGAATGGTACTTTGCTTTGTAATGCATTTCGAACAGAAATAAGATTTTGACATTATGATGAAATAAAATGGAGACACATACATTTTACTTTAGTGTCAATGTAATTACAAGTAAGACGTTGACATGATTTGGGTGTTGGTCAAACCATCCTTTACATCTTTATATATGAATTGTTATGCCTTAGATTGTAAAGCTCATATGGGGAAAGGGACCTAGTTATATGTATGTATATACCCTGCTGTCTTTCAGAAAGCATTTTCTTTTTAATTTTTAGTTATGGTGAAATTGGTATCCAATAAACTGTATGTATAATTTTATAAGTTTTGAAATTTGTGTACACCCTAGAAACCATCACCATAATTGAAATGCTAAACATGTCTATCACCCCCTGCCCCAAAGTGTCCTCTTGACCCTGGGTAGCCCCTCCTTTCTGACCCTTGAAGTTTCCTCCCTTTCTAGGAAACCACTGATTTGCTTTCCCTTACTCTATATTAGTTTATATTTTCTAGAGTTTTAAATAAATGAAATCATTCAGTATGTGCTTTTATTTTTCAGTGTTCCTTCAGTCAGTAAAATTATTTTAACATCACCTATGTTATTGCATGTATCAATAGTTCTTTCCTTTTTTTTCCTGAGTAGTTTCCCATTGTATGGCTAAACCTCAATTTTTTTATCCTTTCGCCCATTGATGAACTTTGGGTTGTTGCCAGTTTGGGGCTGTTACAAGTAAAGCTGTTATGAACATTTGCGTAGATGGATATGCGCTTTGCATGGGCATATACTTTAACTTCTCTAGGGTAGATACCTAGGAGTGGAACAGCTAGATCATGTAGAGGCATATATTTAACTTTTAAAGGAAGCTGCCAAACGGCTTTCAAAAGTGGTTGTATTTTATATTCCCCTCCGTGGTATCGGAGAGCTCCATTTCTCCACGTTCTCCTCAACTCTCAATGTGCTCAATCTTTTAAATTATAGCCTTTCTAACAGGCATATAGAGGTATCTCATTGGGGTTTTAATTTGAATTTCCCTAATGACTAATGATGTTGGATACCTTTTCACGTGCTTATTTGCCACTCTTGTATCTTCTTTGGTGATGAATCTATTCAAATGACTTACCCATTTTTAAAAAAATTGGGTCTCTTATTTTCTTATTATTAACATACTCAGAGTTCTTTATATGTTCTGGATATAAGCTCTCTATCAGATATATGATTTGCAAAGATATATGGTATTTTCTCCCAGCCTGTGGCTTGTCTTTGCATTCTCCTCCTAGCATCGTTCAAAGTGCAGAAATTTTTAATTTTAATGAAGTCCAGTTTACCAATGTGTCCTTTTATGGATCATGCATCTTGTGTCATATCTAAGAAATCTTTTCGGCCTGTGTGCATGCATGTTGCGTGATGCTGGGACACAGTCTCTTAGCTCCAGAATTGCTCGGAGAGGGTTTAGGAAGGTGATGGGGACTTTGAATTCAGAACCTCCGTGTGGCTGTCAGGGTCTTGGTGCTCTGGATGGGTGTCAAACCTGAGCCTCTGAGGTGGGAGAGCCGAGTTCAGGACATTGGGCCACCAGAGACCTCCTGGAACCACATAATATCAATCGGCGAAAGCTCTCCTAGAGATCTCTGTCTCAACTCTAAGACCCAGCTCCACTCAATGACCAGCAAGCTTCAGTGCTGGACACCCCATGCCAAACAACTAGTAAGACAGGAACACAACCCCACCCATTAGCAGAGAGGCTTTCTAAAATCATAAGTTCACAGACACCCCAAAACACACCACCAGATGCGGTCCTGCCCACCAGAAAGACAAGATCCAGCACCACCCACCAGAACACAGGCACCAGTCCCCTCTACCAGGAAGCCTACACAAGCCACTGAACCAACCTTACCCACTGGGGGCAGACACCAAAAACAACGGGAACTACGAACCTGCAGGCTGTGAAAAGGAGACCCCAAACACAGTAAGTTAAGCAAAATGGGAAGACAGAGAAATACACAGCAGATGAAGGAGCAAGGTAAAAACCCACCAGACCTAACAAATGAAGAGGAAATAGGCAGTCTACCTGAAAAAGAATTCAGAGTAATGATAGTAAAGATGTCCAAAATCTTGGAAATAGAATGGAGAAAATACAAGAAACGTTTAACAAGGACCTAGAAGAACTAAAGAGCAAACCAACAATGATGAACAACACAATAAATGAAATTAAAAATTCTCTAGAAGGAATCAATAGCAGAATAACTGAGGCAGAAGAAAGAATAAGTGAACTGGAAGATAAAATAGTGGAAGTAACTACCGCAGAGCAGAAAAAAGAATGAAAAGAATTGAGGAAAGTCTCAGAGACCTCTGGGACAACATTAAACACACCAACATTCGAATTATAGGGGTCCTGGAAGAAGAAGAGAAAAAGAAAGGGACTGAGAAAATATTTGAAGAGATTATAGTTGAAAACTTCCCTAATGCGGGAAAGGAAATAGTCAATCAATTCCAGGAAGTGCAGAGAGTGCCATTCAGGATGAATCCAAGGAGAAACACACGAAGACACATATTAATCAAACTATCAAAAATTAAATACAAAGAAAAAATATTAAAAGCAGCAAGGGAAAAGCAACAAATAACATACAAAGGAATCCCCATAAGGTTAACAGCTGATCTTTCAGCAGAAACTCTGCAAGTCAGAAGGGAGTGTCAGGACATATTTAAAGTGACGAAAGAGGGGCTTCCCTGGTGGCACAGTGGTTAAGAATCCGCCTGCCAATGCAGGGGACACAGGTGAAAGCCGTGGTCCGGGAAGATCCCACATGCTCAGAGCAACTAAGCCCGTGCACCACAACTACTGAGTCTGCACTCTAGAGCCCGCGAGCCACAACTACAGAGCCCACATGTCACAACTACTGAAGCCCACACAACTAGCAACTACTGAAGCCCACACAACTAGAACCTGTGCTCCACAACAAGAGGAGCCACCGCAATGAGAAGGCCACACACTGCAAAGAAGAGTAGCCCCCGATCTCTGCAACTAGATAAAGCCCACACACAGCAACGAAGACCCAACACAGCCAAAAATAAATAAGTAAAATAAATTAATAAAAAATAAATAAGTAAAGTGATGAAAGGGAAAAACCTACAACCCAGATTACTCTACCCAGCAAGGATCCCATTCAGATTCAATGGAGATATTAAAACCTTTACAGTCAAGCAAAAGCTAAGAGAATTCAGCACCACCAAACCAGCTTTACAGCAAATGCTAAAGGGACTTCTCTAGGCAGGAAACACAAGAGAAGGAAAAGACCTACAATAATAAACCCAAAACAATTAAGAAAATGGTAATAGGACCATATCAATAATTACCTTAAATGTAAATGGATTAAATGCTCCAACCAAAAGACATAGACTGGCTGAATGGATACAAAAACAAGACCCATATATATGCTGTCTACAAGAGACCCACTTCAGACCTAGGGACACATACAGACAGAAAGTAAGGAGATGGAAAAAGATATCTCATGCAACTGGAAATCAAAAGAAAGCTGGAGTAGCAATTCTCATATCAGACAAAATAGCATTTAAAATAAGAGGAAAAGAGGCAAAGAAGGACACTACATAATGATCAAGGGATCAATCCAAGAAGAAAATATAACAATTGTAAGTATTTACGCACCCAAAAGAGGAGCACCGCAATACATAAGGGAAATGTAAACAGTCATAAAATGGGAAATCGACAGTAACACAATAATAATAGAGGATTTTAACACCCCACTTTCACCAATGGACAGATCATCCAAAATGAAAATAAATAAGGAAACACAAGCTTTAAATGATACATTAAACAAGATGGACTTAATTGATATTTATAGGACAATCCAAAAACAACAGAATACACTTTCTTCTCAAGTGCTCATGGAACATTCTTCAGGATAGATCATATCTTGGGTCACAAATCAAGCCTTGGTAAATTTAAGAAAATTGAAATCGTATCAAGTATCTTTTCTGACTACAATGCTGTGAGACTAGACATCAATTACAGGAAAAAAACTGTAAAAAATACAAACACATGGAGGCTAAACAATACACTATTAAATAACCAAGAGATTGATGAAGAAGTCAAAGAGGATATTAAAAAAATACCTGAAACAAATGACAATGAAAACACGATGACCCAAAACACATGGGATGCAGCAAAAGCAGTTCTAAGAGAGAAGTTTATGGCAATACGATCCTACCTCAAGAAACAAGAAAAATCTCAAATAAACAACCTAACCTTACACTTAAAGCAATTAGAGAAAGAAGAACAAAAAACTCCAAAGTTAGCAGAAGGAAAGAAAGCATAAAAATCAGATCAGAAATAAATGAAGGAAACCATAGCAAAGATCAATAAAACTAAAAGCTGGTTCTTTGAGAAGATAAACAAAATTGATAAACCATTAGCCAGACTCATCAAGAAAGGGAGAAGACTCAAATCAATAGAATTAAAAATGAAAAAGGAGAAGTAACAACTGGAACTGTAGAAATACAAAGGATCATGAGAGATTACTACAAGAAACTATATGCCAATAAAATGGACAACCTGGAAAAAATGGACAAATTCTTAGAAAAGCACAACCTTCCGAGACTGAACCAGGAAGAAATAGAAAATATAAACAGACCAATCACATGCATTGAAATTGAAACAGTGATTAAAAATCTTCCAACAAAAAAAGCCCAGGACCAGATGGCTTCACAGGCAAATTCTGTCAAACATTTAGAGAAGAGCTAATACCTATCCTTCTCAAACTCTTCCAAATATAGCAGAGGGAGGAACATGCCCAAATCCATTCTACGAGGCCACCATCATCCTGATACCAAAACCAGACAAGGATGTCACAAAGAAAGAAAACTACAGGCCAATATCAGTGATGAACATAGATGCAAAAGTCCTCAACAAAATACTAGCAAACAGAATCCAACAACACATTAAAAGGATCATACACCATGATCAAGTGGGGTTTATCCCAGGAATGCAAGGATTCTTCAATATACACAAATCAATCAATGTGATAAACCATATTAACAAACTGAAGGAGAAAAACCATATGATTGTCTCAATAGATGCAGAAAAAGCTTTTGACAAAATTCAACACCAATTTATGATAAAAACCCTCCAGAAAGTAGGCATAGAGGGAACTTACCTCAACACAATAAAGACCATATATGACAAACCCACAGCCAACATCATTCTCAATGGTGAAAAACTGAAACCATTTCCACTAAGATCAGGAGCAAGACAAGGTTGCTCACTTTCACCACTATTATTCAACATAGTTTTGGAAGTTTTAGCCACAGCAATCAGAGAAGAAAAAGAAATAAAAGGAATCCAAATCGGAAAAGAAGAAGTAAAACTGTCACTGTTTGCAGATGACATGATACTATACATAGAGAATCCTAAAGAAGCTACCAGAAAACTACTAGAGCTAATCAATGAATTTGGTAAAGTTGCAGGATACAAAATTAATGCACAGAAATTTCTTGCATTCCTATACACTAATGATGAAAAATCTGAAAGAGAAATTAAGGAAACACTTCCATTTACCACTGCAACAAAAAGAATAAAATACCTAGGAATAAACCTACCTAAGGAGAGAAAAGACCTGTATGCAGAAAACTATAAGACACTGATGAAAGAAATTAAAGATGATACCAACAGATGGAGAGATATACCATGTTCTTGGATTGGAAGAATCAACATTGTGAAAATGACTATACTACCCAAAGCAATCTACACATTCAGTGCAATCCCTATCAAACTACCAATGGCATTTTTCACAGAACTAGAACAAAAAATTTCACAATTCGTATAGAAACACAAAAGACCCAGAATAGCCAAACCAATCTTGAGAAAGAAAACCGGAGCTGGAGGAATCAGGCTCCGTGATTTCAGATTATACTACAAAAGTACAGTAATCAAGACAGTATGGTACTGGCACAAAAACAGAAATATAGATCAATGGAACAGGATAGAAAGCCCAGAGATAAACCCACACACATATGGTCACCTTATCTTTGATAAAGGAGGCAAGAATATACAGTGGAGAAAAGACAGCCTCTTCAATAAGTGGCGCTCAGAAAACTGGACAGCTACATGTAGAAGAATGAAATTAGAACACTCCCTAACACCATACACAAAAATAAACTCAAAATGTATTAAAGACCTAAATGTAATGCCAAACACTATAAAACCCTTAGAGGGAAACATAGGCAGAACACTCTATGACATAAACCACAGCAAGATCCTTTTTGACCCACCTCCTAGAGAAATGGAATTAAAAATAAACAAATGGGACCTAATGAAACTTAAAAGCTTTTGCACCGAAAAGGAAACCATAAACAAGACAAAAAGACAACCCTCAGAATGGGAGAAAATATTTGCAAACGAAGCAACTGAGAAAGGATTAATCTCCAAAATATACAAATCAGCTCATGCAGCTCAATATCAAAAAACAAACAACCCAATCCAAAAATGGGCAGACCTAAATAGACATTTCTCCAGAGAAGATATACAGATTGCCAACAAACACCTGAAAGGATGCTCAACATCATTAATCATTAGAGAAATGCAAATCAGAACTACAATGAGGTATCACCTCACACCAGTCAGAATGGCCATCATCAAAAAATCTACAACCAATAAATGCTGGAGAGGGTGTGGAGAAAAGGGAACCCTCTTGCACTGTTGGTGGGAATGTAAATTGATACAGCCACTATGGAGAAGAGTATGGAGTTTTTCCTTAAAAACTCAATATAGAACTACCATACAACACAGCAATCCCACTACTGAGCATATATCCTGAGAAAACCATAATTCAAAAAGATGCATGTACTGCAATGTTCATTGCAGCTTTACTTACAATAGCCAGAACATGGAAGACCTAAGTGTCCATTGACAGATGAATGGATAAAGAAGATGTGGCACATACATACAATGGAATATTACTCAGCCATAAAAAGAAACGAAATTGAGTTGTTTGTAGTGAGGTGGATGGACCTAGAGTCTGTCATACAGAGTGAAGTAAGTCAGAAAGAGAAAAACAAATACCACATGCTAACACATATATGGAATCTTAAAAAAAAAAGAAAAGAAAAGGTTCTGAAGAACCTAGGGGCAGGACAGGAATAAAGACGCATACATAGTGAACGGACTTGAGGACACGGGGAGTGGGTAGGGTGAGCTAGGAGAAGTGAGAGAGTGGCATGGACATATATACACTACCAAATGTAAAATAGATAGCTAGTGGGAAGCAGCCACATAGCACAGGGAGATCAGCTCGGTGCTTTGTGACCACCTAGAGGGGTGGGAGAGGGAGGATGGGAGGGAGACACAAGAGGGAGGGGATATGGGGATATATGTATACGTATAGCTGATTCACTTTGTTATACAGCAGAAACTAGCACACCATTGTAAAGCAATTATACTCTAATAAACATGTTAAAAAAAAGAAATCTTTTCTTTTTAAAATTTTATTATTTTTTTTATCATCTTATTAAACATCTTTGGCCTTCATATCTACCTAATCTACACATTCTATTCAGAGAACAACTTAATGTAGGGACCTGTTTCTTTAGTGCCTTCTGTGCCAGTCTCTCCGCTAAGTATATCCATACACAATTCATTCAAATGATATATTTATTGAGCAGCTATTATGTGACAGGGACTGTTCTAGGCAGTGGAAATACATCATGGTACAAAACAGATTTTAGAAATCTCTGTCCCTAGTGTGCTTCTACTGGAGAAAGAGAATTTAAAAAATTAATAGTTTATTTATATAGCATATTAAATGGTAATAATTGCTATAGAAAAATAAAGAGCAGGTTAAGGGGGTTCAGGAGTACTGGAGTGGAAATGAATGATTGCAGTTTTAAGTAGAATGGTCAGGGTAGGCAGCTCTGAGAAGGTAAGACACTCAAGCACACTTGAAGGAGGTAAGGGAACAAGCCATAGGGGTATCTGGAAGAAGAGCATTCACACAGAGTAAGTGGCCAATTTAAAGGCCCTAAAGCAGAAGCGTATGACTGGTGTATTCAAGAAATCATAAGATCAGTGTTGCGAGAGCAAGGGGGAGAGGAATGGGAGATGAAGTCAGAATGGTAACTGGATTGCACAGCGTCTTATAGGTCACTGTAAAGACTTTGGCTTTTACTCTGAGTGAAGAGAGGAGCCATTACAAGGTAGTAAATAGAGAAGGCTCACGATTTGATGTCCATTTTAGAAGGATCACTCTGGCTGCTCCCTTGAGCAGAAATTGTAGGGTTATAAGCAATTAGGAGACTATACAATAATTCAGATGAGAGATGATGGTATTTTAGACCATGGTGGGAGCACTGGAGATACAGAAAAGATGGATTTTGACATATTTCAAAAGTAGAACTAACTGCATTTCCTGGCATATTCAATGTGGGGTGTAAAAAAAATTAGGAGTCAAGGATATAGTCAAGGTTTTTGGCCTGAGCACCTGGAAAGATAGAATTAACAAGATGAGAAAAACAGTTATTGATATGAATTTGGGGAAAGATGATGAGGAATTCAATATTAGAGATATTAAGTTTGAGATGTCTATTAGACATCCAAGTGGAAATATTAGAAGTTGGATATATGAATCTGGAGCTCATGGGAGAAGTGCAGGCTGGTAGGTCAGATAAGATGAAGACTAAAAACTGAGCTGAATTTAGCAACGTGGAGACCTTTGGAAAGTTTGACAAGAGCATTTTTGGTGGAACAGTGGGGACAAAAGCCTGATTGGGAGGAGAGAATTTGAAAGCAGATTTTAAACAACTTTTTCGTGGAGTTTTGCTGCAGACGAGGAATAAGGAAATGGAGCAATAACCAGAAGGGAGGATAGAGCAAAGAGAGGATATTTTAAGAGGGAAAAATAGCTGCTTGAATGTTTGAATACTGATGGAAATAATCCAGTAGAGAGGAAAGAACTGATAATATAGGCTAGAGAAGGAAGAGTTGCTAGAACTGTGCCGTAGAACAGACAAAAGGGGATGGCTCCCGTGTATAAGAGGAGGTACTGACTTTAGATAGGAGTATGACTAATTCGTCCATGATAATAGGCAGGAAACAGAGTATGTAGGTACAGATGCTGTTAGGAGTGTAAGTGTGGTGGTGGGAGTTTGTGGAAGTTCTCATCTGATTATAGCAGTTTTGACAGTGAAGTAGGAAGCAAGGTCATCGGCTTGAAAGTAAGGCTGAGGGAGGAAGTGTTAGAATTTTGAAAAGAGTGAAGGTGGTACAAAATAATGAGCTGGGAGACCAGAAGAGTCAATGGACAAGGGAAATGAAAGAATACTGCCGGACATCAAGAATCCACTTGTGGTTCATGGTCATGCATTTTAAGCAAAGCCAGTCAGGATGCTTGTGTGCTTTCTCCAGCCACATTCAGGTGTACACATGCGGTCTTGGAGCAGGCGGAGAGCTGGATTTAACAAATACGAGGACATGAGAAAGGGACGAGGGAGCGAAGGGGGTATGCGAGGGAATAGTTCAGATGGTTGGCTATGGGACCTACAATGGACAAGGAGGGAAGACAAATGTTAGGGAAGAGGAACAGTGACGTGGTGAGAGGATCAGCAGATTGTAGGCCAGTAGGATGGAAGGATGCTTGGAATGAGAGTCCCTTCTATAAGGGGTGAGCTGTGAAAGATAGAGGGGCTGTCAGAGAGTGGGTCAGGGTTGCAGTTATTGGTGAAGACAAGGACTGAGAGCAGGGCTACTTCATGAAGAGGCCATGGACTGGTACCAGTTTGTGAACTGTGCATTACTGAGCTGCAATGAGGTAAGTTCAGAAATTGAAGGAAATGTTTAGAAACACTACTGTGACATCCAAGCCTATGATAAGTGGACTTGTATTCAGAATGTCTTTGCTTTTTAAATCTCATTTGTCTATTCATTTGTTGTTGTATTTTACAAAAGTAATGGTCTACAACAGATTGGCTGTAAACAACAACAAAAAATCTGGTCCTGCCCCACAGCTGAAGCACTGCTCTAGCGTGCATGACTGTCACGTGACTGTCTGAGGAGGGTGGAGGGCAAGACCATCAGAGGAGAGGAGTTGGAAGGACTAGTTTCTTGAATATTGAAGTCACCGTCATCTCTAGACTTCCGAGATAGAAGCCACCTGATTCCACCACTCTGGGGGGCACTATTCTCATTGTTTGCCATGTGAACAACAGAACTCAGAGTACAGTGTGAATGGTGCCCTTAGATCGTTCACGAAGGTGGCCGTTGCTATCTCCATTTTACAGATGAGACAACAGACTCAGAGAGGTGAAATAATTGCCCAAGTTCACATAGCTAGTAAGGGAAGGAACCAATATTTGAACTTAGGTATGTCTGTCATGCCAAAGCTAGACTCTGTCCATACACCCCTCCGTCTTTGTCACCTGCTTACAGTTATGGGGACAACATAGCCGTAAGCCTCATAAAAACTGGGGAAAAATGCCTTTTGGGAATGTGTTGTGGTCCATGTGGCTAAGAGGAACATTTCCATTTCTTTTAAAATCATGACTTGTTACATCTGCTGTGCTAACCCACAACCCATTGCTGTCTAGACCCATCTTTCCGGTTGGTCTTCGTTGAACCGAGAGGCCGAAGCACCTCAGGAATCCAATATCACCACAGGATTTCCTGCACTTTCTGTTCTTGTGCTTTAGTCATTACACATGTATTAGAAGCCTCTTCTAAATAATGGTTCATGAATGATAAAATGATGAATAGTTTTAATACTTTTCTGCCCCAAATCTGTGCAATGGAGACGTTACTTTTATGATCTGAAAAGGTCTAGCATAGATCTATATTTTAAACCATCTTGTTCATGTGGAAACTCTCTAAGACTCTTAGGTCTCTGAGGAGGGCTGAACAGGCCTGCTCTCTCACTGAGCCTGAGTCCCAGCTGCACTGGAAGCCTTGGCGTTTCCAGAAAAGTTGGTGTTGGTTGTTTCCCACTCTCCCCAGGTGCTTGGAGTATTTGAGAAATCAATCCAAAGAAAAAGCAGCATTAGTCTCTTAGGGGTTTCCTGGTTTCCTCCATTTCTTGGCTCTCCAATGGGCCTGGGAAAGTACAACAACGCTACAGTTAATTTATAAAGCTCATCTATGTTTCACTGGACCTGTGAACAGAGAAGTCATCCACTTGTTCTGGAAGCCCTCCCTGGAGTTCTGAGTCTATATGCTTACATAACACATAGGGCGTGGTGTCAGAATTATGGCGCTGCCTCTGTGAAGCATGGCCTGTGGTACATCACAGGGCCTGACACATAGTAGGTACTCACTAAGGATGAGTCGAATGAGTGAATAAACAACTGATGTTCAGTCTGTATAGGTATTTTTGCGGTGATGTGTTTAATCTTTTCTACCTTAAGCAAGTCACTAGCATGGATATATATTAATGTATATGAAAAGAACTTTGGGACTTATTTTTATATTCAAACATATGACTTTTCACCCAGAGAAGATATAGAAGAAATAAAGAACCCACCAAGATAAGCAAATAAAGCTGGACAGAGTAGGCTATGCTCACTCAGTTTAGTTTTAAATAATAATCAAAATAGATAATAGGAGCAGAATTTTACTTTGAAAAGTAATACTGCAAATCCCAGTTGATGTGGTGGGGAGAGGAGTCATTAAAATACTTTAATATGGTAAAATGCTAATTATCACAGTTATTCATTGAAAGTAACTTAAAATCTCTGGTTGGCATCATAAGCATAACTAGAATTTTCAAATACATGTTATTAATTATTGTTATTAATATGAGGTTTAAAACCTGATCCTTTTTGGAGACTAAGTATCAGGACAGGTGAATTTTAAAATGTGCCTGAAAACTCAGAGCAACCAAATGAAAGTTGGTATTCTTTTCTTCCATCTTGCCAAAGTACTCATCACATTCATAAGAAATGCAACCGACATGCCAGGCACTAAGTTTCACATCATTTGTTTTTATAAGGCTGTATTCCAGTAGATGGGGAATACTTTGATTTTAGTATCTACTTCATTGATGTTAAGAGTCTAGGCTCATTCTAATGACCATGGTCAAGATAAGATATTTTTCCCTAGTTTGTCTACACAAACCTATAAGAACTAGCAAAAGCTTAACTATTGTATTTGAATAGAGAATTCTTCCTCTTCTAGATCTGAAGACTAAATAAAATATGGAACAGACAGTTACATGCCTAGTTTTTTTTATTATGCCTTTTGAAATAATTTGTATATACCTTTTAAATAATTTCAAGTGCCACAAAAAATAATGTTAATAGCTCAAAATCAAAAGTTAAAAAAAAAACCCTAAGTATAATTTTTAAAATCTTTTTCTTCTCAAGCGTTTTACGATGGGATAATGAGACAGATGTCTCTCAGCTGGAAGGACATTTTGACATTGTTATGTGTGCTGACTGGTAAGTACATAAAAATCATAAAACTCCTGTTAGAAAAAATAGCTTTGCTGGAGTAATTGGGCTGTGCTGCTTTGCTGACGGCAAAGCAAAGTCAACAAATGAGGCACAAAGCTGCCTTAACCTCAACAAATTAACATTCATCTCCATGTGACAGTTATAAGGTAGTCTTCTATCACACAGTAACTTCTACCACATTATTTCCCAAAGATTGATTTTGAGAAGCATTTCCATTTTCTGGAATTGCCTCTGTTTCATGCTTGACGTATCAGTAAATGGACGACTTAGGCAAATTGCAAATAATTATGGCTCGGAGAGGAATAGTCTGGAGAAAAAGGAGTTTATCAACACAAACAGCTCAATTAGCTTACTTCTTAGGAGAGATCTGACTATTGATATAAGGGAATATATATATGTATGTGTGTTTGCACACATATACACTCCAGCGTATAAACATATCTGTGAAATATCTTTAGGGAAATAGCTTTTCTTAAAATGTATGTTTGCTATCTAATATTTTCAATGTCTTCAATTATGATATTTAATTATACATAAAACAAGAATTGTAAAATTACATTTTATTGTTATGCAAATAATAATAGTAAAATCTCTGTCAGATGCCTGCCTTTTAAAAATAATTTACATTAGATATTTAGTCTTCTCTTTTAGCCCAGTCTACTTATTGTTAATGAAAGTCTGATCCTAAGTTACAAGATAAATATGTATCAAACCTTAATAATGATTTCAACTAATCTTATGTATTTTCTTCGTGTATTGAATAATAATATGAGAAACATTGACAATTCACAAGTATTTTTCCTGTTAAGGGTAAAATCTTATTTGTAGTTTTATCATGATTTTTAAAATGACACTATGGATTTGAAAACACAAGTTCAGATTCTAAAGAAGTTCTATTATACTGATAAACCCAAACACAAGATCCATAACCCAGAGAACACTTTCCTTATGCGAGAGTTGAATGAATGCAATGAAGTTTTCAGGAAGTCTTTATTTTAAATTATTATTTAATAAGATTTTCAGTGGCTAACTTTCACCTAAGTCAATGAAATTAGACTTGCTTTCTGTTTTCTTCTGAAAAATACTTGTCAAGGAAACAAATATTTTCTTCTATTCTTAGTTGAGATTTTCTAGTTTTTCATGGCCATTTTAGTCTCTCTGCACCCAGTTTCAGAAAACCTTTTTCCAAAAAAAGAGAGAAGCAGATTTTTGACTAATCATTGATATTGTGTCTCAATATTACAGCCCTCATCTAATCAAAAATAAGGAGCTAAAACCTCACCATATGATTTAAGCAAGTAATTTAGTAAATGCTGTCCCTCACCAAATATGAGAAAGGATTCTCCAGGTTTCATTGCACAGATGAAGATAATGCAGGCAGGATTAGATCAGATTAAGCATGAAAGTCAGATCAGAGAGCAGCGGAAAGAGGGAAGAAGGGTAGAATCTTGGAGGTTTAGATGAGGGTCGCACATGGATGGGCTCTGATTCTGTGGGGAAGTCAGGTCTGGCCAAGAGATTTAAAGTTAATTTTGTCCTTTGCACAAATGTCAAAACAGCCTGGCTCTGTCATACCTTGTGTTATGACACTCACACCATGTCATCCTATTTGTACCAGGGAAGCAGAGGAAGTCAGATTTAAGCTCTTTTCTGATTAATGTTCTCAGTTAGGTTAAAAATAGCCACACAACATGTTTGAAAAATAGTCTTTTTTCCCTAGCCAACAACAGGATCCTGTACAACTGATATACATAATGCATATTCAGTTAAGCCTTTCATTACAAATACATAACATAATAATACAATGTTATACGTACACACACATACCATATACATAAATACACATCTAGTCACTATTGAGAATTTATGTATTCAAATGAACTAAATACACCAAGTTTCATTTTATAAATGGCTTTTCTATGCATGAATTGTTAAGTTTTCTTTTCCTCCGGTGTTGTCAGTGCCTGAATGTCAGCCTGTTTATAACTTCCCATTTGTAAATGTGAAACATTAAGCCACTCTCACTGCGATGCTGATACTATTTCCAAAAGAAATGCTTTGGTAATGGTCTGTCTTCATATTCACAGGGATGGGTAAGCTGTTCAGAAACTTAGAAAGTACAACGATGTTCATAATATACGTGTTGTGCATATAGCAGGGAAGCCCAGGATTCCATGTGTTCTTTATGTCCTGTTGGATTGATGTTTCTCTGTCAGAGTTATTGCACGGATGCTGCTTCTAGGGGCAGGCAGGCAGGCAGGCAGACCATGCTGCTATGTTTTTTTTTTAAAGAATGTCACAGAGGAGGAAAAGAAAGCTCTCTTTAGACACTACCTCCAAGATGAAACCTGAAATAGTCAGTGCCAGAAATAGGTGCCACACATAAATAGATCACGTTAAGTCTCACACCATCCTTGAGTCCTTGTCAGTCAATGAGATCTGGATTAGGCCACAGGAATATGAAGCAAGAGTTGGAGTTCAAATATTAGGTACATGGATTAAATTCTTACTGAAGCATTTCCAGCAAGGGTGGCATTGTCTGCTTCCCTGAATAGCTAACCAGTGGTACTGCTTGATCCCATTTACATGAAAACAAGCTCTATTCACAAACCTATTCCAAACCCACATTGTGGTTCAAGTAAAATGCACATGATTACAACGAGCAGCGAAATGTTTATGTTGTTAAATCATTCAGATATTCATATATTTACATTCAAACATTCATAAACCTGTAGGCAATGGGGGAAATAACTCATTTCCCAGAAGAGACAGTCTCTTGGTTCACATCTAAATTTAGGAGCTCAACTAGATTATAGAATAAAGAGGCACACTGAAAGCTAGTCGTTATTTCACCATTCAGCATTTTGGACAATGAAATATAGTTTCATGGTTCAACAGTTCCTAAGTAACTTGTAAAATGTCAACTTTGAAATAAACAGAAGGAAAACTCAAGGTGCAGTCATACCTGCAAATGGATGCTGTTGACAAATATCAAAATATTAGAATATTTAACCACAGGTATAGAAAAAAAACCCTCCTATTAAATTCCTTGGTTGACTTGTTTAATGTTGAATTTAATATAAGAGTTCCTTTCTGCTGGAATGCAATCCAGCCCGGTCCTTGCTGAGTTTAGAATAGCGAGTGCTTGTTAATTTTAAACCTGCCTTTCCAGACTCCTGTTCAATCACAATATTCTGAGAGTCTGGTAGTAAGATGCTTTTTATCCAGTGAACACTTCCATTCAGTGTTTGATGGCTTTCCAGTTTACTGTAGCTCTGCAAAAATAAAAATGATTCTGTAAATAAATTAAAAAAAAATAGTTTCTGCACATTTGGATTCTCTAAAGGCTTGGAAAGCAAGTCTGAAGCCACCCCTAGCCAGACACACGGAGCTAGGTCTGCAGGACGGTGTGCACCACATCTGCATGCCTCCAGCCTGAGACGTTGGGAAGAAATGGGGAAGGTACATCACTTCACTTGCTCTCCCAGCATGTTTATACTAACTATATACAGTGGATTGTTTTTATTTTCTATCATGTTTACTTTAAATGATGCAAAATGTTTGGGTTTTGTGAAGAAAAAAATTTTTTTCTCAAAATAGGCTCTAGGATTTCTTTGTTTTCTTCCAGATGCTGTGATCATAGGTAGTTCTAAATCACAACTCACAGACCTTTCCACCTGAAAAGACCTTTAACCCAAAATGTAGTCAGCCCTCTTACCTCACACCTGAGGAAACTCAGTCCCAGAGAAGATCTCGTACCTAAGGGATGGCACCAAGCGAGATCAGAATATGGCCCCCCAGCAATCAGTTGCTAAAGACTGATAGAGGCCATTCCGTCTGCCGAAAGTTAAATCTAAAACAGTGAATGTAACTGAGCATATTTCACCGTGAAAATTACATAGAGGTCTTCCTCTCTGTGGGTGCTGACAGAAATGTCTCCTTGTTCTCTGCACTAATTAATTTCCCTATGAGAGGAGCTGGAGCTGCTCTGTGCTCTGCAGAAAATCCTGACTGATTCTAAGGGAGGCGATGAAAATGGCCTGGCACCTTTCCTTTGTCGTATAATCTGTGATTCAGATCAGTGGAACAAGGCAAGCGTTGATTCCACAAGTGAATTATATAGAGGGGTGTGTGCGTGTGTGTGTGTGTGTGTGTGTGTGTGTGTGTGTGTGTGTTTGATGGCCAAACTAGGCCGACTGTCGATGTATTCTGATCAGTAACTGAAGGGAGAGTTGAAATGGTATCTTCATCCCAATCACTGACCCACTCAGCCTTTTTTAATAGATCCACTTAAGCTACTGCTGTTCTCTGAGCCCATTAGGACTTATTTAAGGGGTGAGTTTTCAGGAGATTATATATCACTCCCACTAAAGCACGTTGAAATTGCTGATAGGATGTATCCTACTAAGCGTTATAAATTCTGCACCAGAGCTAAGTAGAAAGGTGAGCTTGCTTGGAATAAAGACCTATTAGAGAACTACAAAAATTACTTTTGGGAAATTTGACTTGCAGTGATGGAGTTAGACAGCATTAGCTTTCAAATAACTGTGTTTTGAATGTGTGCTCTGTGTTAAGCTGTATTTTCTAGTGAGCTGTGAGGTTAACATTTTTGTCACCATTGCCAACATTAAGTAGAAATAGTACTATATTAGGTTATGCTTTTTTAATTGAAGTATAGTTAATTTACAATGTTGTGTTAGTTTCGAGGGTACAGCAAAGTGATTCAGTTATTTATATATACATATATTTTTTTTTTCAGATTCTTTTCCATTATAGGTTATTATAAGATGTTGAGTATAGTTCCCTATGCTATATAGTAGGTCCTTATTGTTTATCAATTTTTTTATGTAGCAGTGTGTATATGTTAATCCCAAACTCCTAATTTATTTCCCGCTCCCCTTATAAGGTTATGTTTTGAGCTCAGCTTTTAAGTTGTTGATTATTATCTCTAACAATCTTACCAGCTCTTAGGATGCACAGGTATAGATTGAGAATGGTGTTTTGCCTGGTGCTGTGTATCCCAACCAGCCAGCTCTCCTGTAGACCCAAGTAACTGACAGAGGTGTTTTCTCACAGTGGTAGTCTTCTTTAAAAAAAATAAAATAAAATGCTTAATTATTAACATTTAAGATAGTATCACCTCACTAAACAATAAGGTATATAGTCCTGAAGAGAAAATTTCAAAACACTTAAATACAATTCGATTCCTTTCTTATCGATCCTTACTGGTTATTAACCACTGATTAATATGGCTAAAAGGCAAATTTTTGTAGCATTCGAATTAGACACATTTTGTGCTCTAAGATTTAAGTGCATAGTTTTCTGGAGCAATAAGAAATTTTCCCATGGGTAATAATCAGGTTATCCTGATTATCCTGATGGATAGTTTCCCCTTCTAGAGATCACTTCTAGCTCACCTTAAGAGGATTCTTTTTCCATTGCTCAAAGCAGAACTTTATAGAAGAAACTTCCACTGAGCATGTCATGGTGAAACCCAAGCACTGAGAACTACAAAAAGCCGCTCTCCCCACTCCTCTTAAGTGAGAGACTTAGGAGAGAACCTGGTCTGGTGAAACATCCTACCTAAATGCTGATTCCTCCCTAGCAAGACCAGTGAAGGAGTGCATACAGCCTGTTTTAGAGGCATTGAAACCCACCCTGCGTAAGCTCCTGCATTTCAGACTGTGTTGATCTGCCAGTTAGGCAGTAAGTAACTCTTCATTGAGCCTCCTCTCTGTGCTGGGCCAGACCTAGTGACGCAGAAATGAATACAGACTGGAAGCTCCTTGAGGATGGGAACTTCGTCTTATTCACAGTTTATCTCCAAGGCCTGAAACAGCCCCTAGTATGCAGCAGGTCATCAACAAATATTCATCAACCGACATATATCATTCATTTGATGCCCACCGCAGCCACAGAGGTGGGCCCTCATTGACAGGAAAACTGAGGCCTCAGATGAAGTGACTTGCCCAAGGTCACATAGCAGAAAGGTCAGAGGCAGAGCCTAGGAAACCCTGAACTATGCTCTCCCCTTGTCTGAAGCGTGGCTCCACCAGCAGTGCTCCTACTGACAGCTGATACTCATCCTTAGCTCGGAGGAGGACGACGCAGGGCCCCAGAGTAGGTGGTAATTAGCCATGCTGTTTGGGGAGCGGGAGGCCAAATCAGAGGGACCCACACCAAACTACAGCATTCGAAATGGGAGTAGAGGCTTTGCTTAGGCCCCTCATGGGATAGCTGATGCACAAGTCCATCCAGTGTTCTAGCCTGCAAGTCCTGGATAAGGAAACTCTGTCCTAAACTTCCAAGATAAGGCCTGGCGAAGACAGGGTCAGACTGATCCAGCCAAAGAGGTGACAGACCAACAAGAGAAATTCTCAAACCAGAAAAGAAAAATGAAAAATCACATGAACTGGAAAAAAATCAACATGGAGATCAAGGGGGAAAATCCAGAGTTGCCATGGTCTCTGGGACACACTGCCTAAACCTGGTCTTTGTTTACTCCTAGGTCACTTGTTGGCTCTAACCTCAGTGCTGTTGCTAGTCACTAAAAACTATCACCACCTGAGAGCTGTTTTGTGGTTGGTGTGTAATAGGGCCGGTGGTTTGTTTTTGGAGGGTGGCCTCACAGCACCCTCAGTGGGCAGAGGGCACAGGTCTACAGACAAGTGTGGGGAGAGCTTCATCTCCACCAGATGATTTCCCCAAAACAGCAGCTTAAAAATTGTCCCTTTCACACTAACACATGGCCAGTCGTGTTGAATCGTGGCCCATCGCATGTTGATGACTTGACTTTGGTTGGATAACACTGACCACAGTATCTTTTGTTTATTCCAGTGAGACACTTGAATGGAAGGAAACATTTCTCTTTTTTAGTGTTGAGTAAACATGTGTAATTAGTCTTGATCTCCATTAGTATCATTAGACTTGAAAACCCAGTTTAATCTGGATTCTGTTCTCTTCTCAATGTCAGCCTGTTTCTGGACCAGTACAGAGCCAGCCTTGTTGATGCAATAAAGAGATTACTCCAGCCCAGGGTAAGTATGTTTCTATTTTCTCCTGAACACTGGCTTCAGAATAATTAGTCTGTGCACAAAGATGGAGAGAGTAATGGAATGGCAGGATTAATGTCATGTAATACTTTAATACTTATTATGTCCAACTTCAATTGGGTCTTCTGATCTATCAGATTCTTTCCTAATCATAACTAGGGAACTTCTTACCCTTGGCCTTCTGATAAGGAACACAGTGGGTAGTAAAATAAATGAAACCACTTCAAAGATAGTGTGAGATGATTTTTATCAAAGAATTTCTTGAGTCTTGTCCTTTGATAACAATATCTTCATATTAAAGTAGAAGTATGATATTGAAAGTTTTCTGTTGACTTCTGTCATTTTAAATCCCTTCAATGGTTACCTTTGTCATTGGGTATTTATTGCAAAACAGCATTTTTCTTTTTATTTCTGTTTATATTCAATAAAGGGGCTTCAGATGAATCTGTATATTAATCTGTTCTTTGCTTTAAAAGGAAGCCATTATTTACATATTATAAACATTAGGTCACAATGAAGCCAAGCATGGCATAAACTATTGTGCACATTTTTACATTTATATATCCATTTATGCCTGAGAGTAAATTACAGAGTTTTTATCCACTCTTATTTTTGGGGGCTGTTATACTAAGCTAGGAGGTCCTGCAGCCTAAACAGAGAGTTAATATATATCTACTTAAAGTAAGAAAACAAGTTTAAAGCACATGCATTAAAAAAAAAATCTTATAACTATGTAAGACTCTTGCTGTTCCATAGGGATTTAAAATAGGTTAACAATGTTAAAGTAGTCTAAGACAGGAACTCACATTTATCTGAGAAAGGACTATACTGTGTATGTGTGTGTGAAGTATTTTCTAAAGTTTTATCTCTTCTTTTAAAAAAGGTTTGCTCTAGTCTTCTGACCTCAGTGAGACTTATAGACTAATACCTTTCAATCTTTCTTTTATATCTTTTTCACATTGAAGGTTCCCAGAGCAATTTGATAATCATCCTTTGCCTTACACTGTTGCTTTCTATTTTGTTATCTCTATATACCTCAGAAACTTTAAATAGCCCTCTCAGAGGAGTAACCACAGCTTTGTAAGTGGTAATCAATTCAATTAAATTGGCCTTCTCAATTCCCTCTGAGGTGGGTAATAGGTCTGGAGGCAAGGAAGGGGCACGCACCAAGATATTAATGGCAGCTGTCGTGGTTGAGTGAGCAGCCCAAGGTGAGGGCAGAAGGAATTGGGGGCCTCTTCATCCCCCTATTAGCCTTAGGTGGTTCTCATGAGCATTTGCAAGATCAAGATTTTCAGAGAGGGGACGGAGATTCTTGGACGTAAAGGCTTCTAGGAATACTATCATACGTAAACCCAATTTCAAGGACTCCTGGATCTCACAGCGCACAAACAGTACTTCACTCATCACCAACACCCCTTCAAAGCCTATTTGTGACAAATACTCCATTTTGCAGCAGATTTGCATGATTTACATAGGATCTATCGTAAATCATGAGAACGATTTACAAGAGAAAACTGCCCAAGCTATGAATAGATCTAAATGGAGATTGAACTGGAATGTCTAGCAGCTCTCCTGCACCCTGTTAAACTCTGAACGATGCTCCCCCTAGTCTGAAGTGGGGCTCCACACAGCGGCCTCCTCTGAGGACAGCAGTGCTCCTACTGACAGCTGATACTCACCCTTAACTCGGAGAAGGATGAGGCAGGGCCCTGGAGTGGGCAGTACTTACTCATGCTCTGTGAGGAGTGGGGAGGCCAAATCAGAGGGGCCCGCATCAAAATGCAGCATTAGAAATGGAGGGGACCTCGCTTAGGCCCCTCCTGTCCTGCAGGCCTGCTCAGACTGCGGGGTGTTCTAGTCTAAGGGGTCAGGGGTCCACCCTACCGGGGGAATCCCAGTTGTGGATGGCACATGGACATACTGAAGTTCCCACCCAGGGGTCCCATCCCCATTGGGAGGTCTGGGGAGGCAGGGCGTTTGCACTCCCTGGGCCCCCACCCAGACGGACTCAGGAAGGGTCACCTGGACTCAGCAGGGAAGAGCAGCAGCTCTCTATCCCATGCCAGTGGGCTGGAAGGGTTCCCAGAGCTCGGGGGCACCCAGCGGATAACTGCACTCTTCTCCTTCTTAGCTCCCGGGGCTGTTGTCCTGCTTCCAAAGGACCTCCCCCTGATGAGTGTCTGTGTGTGGGAGTCACAGTCCAAGACTAAGATAACACTAAAGGTTTTAGTCTATTACAATTTGAGATGCTGTAATGTTTTCTTGAGCCTAGACCACTCCTCCATGCTTTTGTGGCCCAGAGGCTAAAGGTGCCATGAGAGGCCCACAGAGAAACAACCTGGGCAGGTGCACAGGTGGATCCTGAGTTCTTGGTAATTCAGGGCTCAGCAGACTCAATGGAGACAAAACAAGTTCTCAGGGTGCTCAGCAAAAACTGCACTTTGGCCAAATGCTTTGAATTCATAGGAGGGCCCAGTTTCTGAAGGCAAAGTATCAGTGGGTGGAGTCAGAAATACCTGCATACAAAACTTGTCGTTCTCACTACCTAGCCACTTACTGGATTCATCTCTCGGAGCCTCCGTTTCTCATCTGTAAAATGGGGAGTAAACAAGCCAGTGCATTGGAAAGCTTTAGCACATGATTGACTCTGAATGAATATGTGTTCACTCTTATTACCTTGAAGAATTAGGGAGACTTTCCAGCTGTGATGAGTATAGAATATAGGGGGCTCTTCACAAAAACTGTTTTCAGAGAAGTGGTTGGCAGGAGGGGAATATTTTTTTTCTCGACCTGGACTTGGACGATATCTACACAGGGCCTGCTGCAGTTCCCTGCACCTGCAGGGCCTGCTGCAGTTCCCTGCACCCGTGTCCTGCATACCTGCTGCAGGCTCTGCAGAGGTCCGGGGGATTGTCTACCTGGATGAAGATGACACTTTTTAGTACAGATAACCCTACCGAGGAAGGTGAGAGAAATTATACTAAGTGGCCAGAATGAAACCATTGCAACACAAAGGTTCAGGTGTCAAGCTTGGGAAGAAATGGCTTCTGCCATTACTGGGGAGTATGGTTCCTTGATTTCTAGCTAAGGCAGCTCTGCTGTCTGGAGTCAGAGGATCCAGAAGCAAAGTAGAGGGAGGGGAGGGTTCCCCTTGCTTTTCAGCTCTTATATTGGGGGTCGTGGATGAGGTGGCCCTCAGAGAGAGCTTAGCCACCAGGGTGGGCTCCTGGCTTGACCAGGAACAGTAGCAGATCCCAGGGCTGAGCCTAGATGCTCGGGCAAACGGGCACCCATGCCTGGAAAGTCGTTACAGGAAGCCCCAAATGTCAGGAGGAAATGATTGTTACCTGTCCCAGATGGAAACTTTCCTCAACTTACTGGTTGAGAGACACTGTCAGAACATCTGACTCCTGCCAGAATGCTACAAGGGACTCTCTAGCAAACTTACAAGAAGAAAAGAAAAGATCTTAAAAAGGAATGAAACCAGCACATTTTACTCATTCCAAGAAACAACATGTCCCTCCCCTCCAGCACCTTTTTCCCTCCGGTGAGTGGCTTCTTGTTGCTGACAGGTAACCCCCTATCGCTGTGTTCCTTAAAGACCAACAGTCATGTCTGATATCAGAGGACCCAGATGTAATTTAAAATACAGCCACACAAGCCTACAAGTTGAATTTCAGTCCAGAAGTGACAAGCAACCAATGGCATCTACTAATATTCCTCTGAAATGGCTTTGGGTGGAAGGAGGGGAGCCAAGCCAGTTAGTGTGAGTTTACTCAGGACCATGCGGAGATGGATGGGGATGCAATATGGACAGATCTCCAGCTTGTTATAGCTGCTAACCATTGTCAAGAATTCGCTATCACTGTGGAATTCATTTAACCTTCTGTAGAAGCTGCCCTAAGTGACTGCCAAATTCCTGGAGTCCTGACTACATGCCAGCCGTGCTATAAAAGCAAATCATGGACTCTCATTTGAGAAGAGCACTTTCTTTTTACTGACATATTTCCTCGCCTTTTAAAAAATCTAGCACCTCTGCACCCATCTGTACAAACCTCTGTTTTTGCTTATCTCAGGGAAGTGCCCTGTGAGTGTGGGTTCAGTGGCATGAACTGAGATGGTGCTGAAGGACCCTTGGTTCCTGTCTGCTTGCTGGGTCAGAGGCCCAACAAATCCTCCTCCGTTCTTGGTGAGGACCTGTGTTCCACCATACCTGGCCCTCCAGGTGTAGGAATAGAGAGTCCCCAGATGGTTTTTAAGACCCTCAGAACAAGAGCCTAGCCCTTAGAAGTTCTTCTTGGAAGTCCACCCAGTTGTTCATCCAGTGCTGAGTCTCTGCCCCTGAGGAATTTATAATGTGGTCCTGGAGATGTAACATACACACAGATGAAATTACAGTGGACAGTGCAAAATGGCTTATAACAGCCCAGCACTTGATCATATAGGGCCTGGTGCTGTTTTTATTTGTTGTGTGATTTTTTTTTCTAATTTACACCTTCTATAGAACGTGAGATGCTCCGAGATTTGAACTCGTCTTGATTCAACAAACATTTGTTGAGCCTCGCACTGTGCTGGGGATTGTGGGGTATAAATAGGAATAATGAGCACTTTGAGAATCTCAGTGTTTACCAGGGCAGATTAATGCACAAGCTCCTGGAATTATAATGCTATATGGTAAGCACTAGGAATACAGCACGAAGAGTAACTAACTGCCTAAGGAAGGGTTCCGTAGAGGCAGCAGTATTTGGCTTTGTTCTTGAATAGTAAGAAGGCCATTCTAAGCCTCAGAGGAAGGAGACTAGAAAGTAGCATCCCTGGTGGAGGGGACAGTGCTCACAGGTGGAGAGTACGAAAAAGCATGTTGTGTTTGCAGGAGTTTGCTCTGCTTGGAGTGTGAGAGTGTCTGTGTGGTTTGGGGTTAGGGTTGGGGAGGGGTGAGGGATGAAGTTAAAAGAGTTAGTTTGGGTACCACTTTAAGAAAGGCTGAGAACATGATGATGGAGAGACGGGACTTTATTATGTGGGTCATAGAGAGCCACTGAAATGGAGATAGAGAGCCATTTTCGAGCTATGGGTCCTAGAAAGATCACTCCGGCCAACATAAAAGCTGGTTTGGAATAAGAAAGAACTTGAAAGCAGCAAGGCTCTTCATGGGTCTACCGTGGACCAGCTTCTACCTAGAATTGTTCAGTTAGGAGCTAGTGAAGGCCTAAAGATGGAGAAGAGGGAACTGAATGGGTGTTCACTGACAGGTTCCTTTAACAAACATTTCTGGAGTGCCTCCCTGGGGATAGAATAAGGTACAAGGGTTTTAAAAGGCAATGTCACGATTTCCTGGTTTCCAGTTTCATTTTGAAGGTGAAGGGTATAGAATTGTTTGGCATACTTAATAGGTATTCAGCTGTGTGTGTGTGTGTGTGTGTGTGTGTGTGTGTGTGTGTGAGAGAGAGAGAGAGAGAGAGAGAGAGAGAGAGAGCGAGCGATGGGTGGATGGGTTTGTGGGTAGTGCCCTGGGAAGTGTAGAGGTTTGGGCCAAGGATATTGAGTTCCATTTTAGGCAGAATGGGTTAAAGATACTTTCAGAACATCCCCATGGAGAGCTCTAGTAGGCACCTGAAAATCTGGGTGTGGGCCCTGGACAATGGTGAATGCTGCAGTTATGTACTTGGGAGTTTTTGATGCATAATTGATAGCTGAAGTTGAGGACTTCAGTACAGTCGCCTAGAACTGTATAAAACATGAAGAAAAAGTAGGCAGAGCCCTGGGGACTACTGACAATGAAAGAACAGGTGGAAAAAAAGAAGCCAGGGTCGGGGACTGAGAGACTGAGGGAAATGTAAGGGAGAAAGCAGACAAAGGCAGCATCTCAGAAACCAGGTAAAGAAATGGTTAGAAAATAAACACACGCTTAAACATGTAATTGGTATTTAATAGTTTATTGCCTGGAAATGAAAAACGCACAGCATATTACTTGTAAAATAAGTCTGAAGAAGACTTATTTTTTCCAGACGTGCACACCCTTTAATATATGAGTATAGATTAGTCTAGCAAAATAACAACTAAGCTTACGATGTAAACAATATCATTGTTGTTTTGTGGAACTACTCCTCTCTCCTCTCCAGGGATAAATGAATTCTCTCAAATTTCTGCTCATCAGTCAAAATTTTACATTCAATTGAGTGTTCATTCTGAGTTTAAAATGATTCGGTGACTGTGAATGCTTAGAAAGTTGTGCTTTGGTAAATTGAAAATAATGTTTCTAAAGTGATGGGCTAATTTGAAATCTATATTCTTTTTCTTGTTTTGATTTTTGCAGCCTAAATTGTAAGATGTATTCCTCTGACTGTACCAGACAAAGTGTCCTCCTCCACTGGGGATATGGGGGGCTTCTAAAACCGTTCATTATGGGGCAGATGCTGGCACTCAGTAGGGCTCAGCGGATGCTTACTGAATGAATGGAGGATGTCCTATTGTCCCTCCTAAATATTAATCCACATCTCAAAGGTGTCTGCATTCAACGAAATGAAAAAGAAAACATTTTGAAACTCATAACTGAGTAATTAAGGATTAAAACTACTGCTCGCTCTTTCTCTTTCTTGTGGGGACAGTATTGTGCACAGAAAGCTGCCCTCTGAAATCCCATTATAGCCGCTGACTCTGTAAAAGCTTCTTGGAGAAAATCTTTTCCAAAGAATAAGCAATAGAACGTGGCCTTCGAATTCCCAGAGACTTGTGTTTTTCAGATTATTCAATATCTAGATTTAGTTTATTCTCTCGACAAATGTTGATCGTCTACTCTGTGCTAGGCACTGAGAAAATGCAGTGAATAAAACATTAGAAGATCCCATTGTCATGGAGCATACATTCTACCTGGAGGAGACGGACAATAACAAACAAGGTTATGATGTGTGCCAGTGGTGATGAGGGCTAAGGACACAACTAGAGCGGGGAGAGTGGGTGGGGAGGGATGGGGAAGGGCGGCTGTTTTAGGCGCGGTGGGTACAGAAGGACAGGTAAACTGAGACACGAGCTCAATTGCAGCCACCTTACAGCTCACCCTAACCAACAGAGGGCTGGGGTGAGCGCAGCATGTGTTTTATGAATGCAAACATCAACCCAACCACAACCCCTTAGTCCTGTAAACATTATGATATATAATTTAGATAATAGCTGTTAAAAATCAACTCTTTGATTGTAATGGTAAGACAATATTTGCAGGCGACTTTAAAATAAAATGACTTCCATTATTCAAGAGTCCAGAACGGCAGTCAGCTCTTAGAAAATACTAGAATGACCTACTAGTGTTCCCTCTTTTTTTTTATGGAGACTTCTGCTCCCCTGCTGAGACCATGTATTATATCTAGTTTCACATCAAAATGAATTTTTGCTGCTAAGTTTGAAAACCGCCTGAAAATAGCAGTTAATATTGGAAAAGCTGACAGAACCTTAAGTTCACTGGCATGATTGGTGCTGCTGTAATTATGTGCCTGAGTGTATACATGTCTATGTAAACACAGTATGAAAACACACTTGATGTCCAGGACAGTGTATCAGTGTGTTTTCTTGCAGCTAAATGAGGGGAAGAGAGAAGGAGAGGGAGTTGATAGAATTTTTATAGCACTGTTAGGTGGTGCAGATGCTCCTAGTCTTTCTTACATCTATATAAACTTGTTTCTCAAATTATTTTCATGTTCAATACCTCGTTTTACCCTCACAACTTGCTCGGGCTCAGGGGTGGAAGGCAAGGGAGGCTTTGTTTTTCCCACTTCATGGGTGAGAAAACTCAGTGGGTCAGCTAAGATAACTTGAGTTTCTTATCTGAAAAGATGAGGAGATTGGACTCACGTCATCTCCAAGGTCCCTTCTAGTTCAGCAGTTCTATGACATTATTTTTCTGATTTTCCTGAGGTGACACCGTGTTTTATGGTGGAGATCCCCTTTAAGTCCAGACCCCTTCCTGCCACACGGTTCCTTCTTCTTCAAACCCTTCACTGCGTGTTTAATCATCTGTAAAATGTAACGTCTACCGTACAACATTGTTGCAAAAACTGTTGAGGGGATTAAAGGGAAGCCTTGTGAAGCACCTAGCAAAGTGGTAGCTTTTATTATTTATTATTGTCATCACTATTACTAATAAGAAGGCAATGTCGTGTAGTGGAAAGAGCATTGGCATTGGAGTCAGGTCAGTTTCCAGTCATTTACTGGTGTGTCATCTTGGCCAGCGATTCAACCTTTCTGAGCATTCTGTAACATGCAGCTGAGAATCTCTACCTTGTTGGGTTGTTTGAAGACTAAAGGAGAGGATGTATATAGAGCACTTATCCCAATGTCTGCCATGTCCCAGATGCTCAATAGACAGTTGGCAGGTATGAATGGTAAACCAATTTTCAAAAGAAACTGGGATAGGGACTTCCCTGGTGGCACAGTGGTTAAGAATCTGCCTGCCAATGGAGGGGACACGGGTTCAAGCCCTGGTCCGGGAAGATCCCACATGCTGTGGAGCAACTAAGCCCGTGTGCCACAACTACTGAGCCTGCACTCTAGAGCCCATGAGCCACAACTATTGAAGCCCGTGCGCCTAGAGCCCGTGCTCCGCAACAAGAGAAGCCACCGCAATGAGAAGCCCGTGCACTGCCAACGAAGACCCAACACAGCCATAAATAAATTAAATAAATACATTTATTAAAAAAAAACAGGGATATATTTTCATGATTCCCTCAAAACCTAAAGTGTTATTTCATAGAGGTGAAGTATAACCCTGAAATTAACAGAAGCATACAGTCATCTTTTAAACAAATAAAAGGAAAAAGAAGATTCTGAAGTTTAGTCATTCTGTGCACATCTACAAGGGAGAAGAAAAACTCACATGCACCTAGTAGTTAGCAAATGGTTGCTGTAGAGTTTCATGCCAGAGAGTCTTCTGAAATCCAGTATATACTTTATTCAAGTCCTCCCACTCTCCCCACTACAACAATCTGATAAGGTTGTGCAGTTTATTTAGAAAAGCTGGATTGCCCTGATTTTACCACTTCCTTTGAAAAGTAATCACTTGAGGGGACTTCTCTGGTGGTGCAGTGGTTAAGAATCTGCCTGCCAATGCAGGGGACACGGGTTCGAGCCCTGGTCCGGGAAGATCCCACATGCCGCGGAGCAACTAAGCCCGTGTGCCACAACTACTGAGCCTGCACTCTAGAGCCCGTGAGCCACAACTACTGAGCCCGCGTGCCACAACTGCTGAAGACCACGTGCCTAGAGTGCGTGCTTCGCAATGAGAAGCCTGCGCACCGCAATGAAGAGTAGCCTCCGCTCGCCGCAACTAGAGAAAGCCCGCGTGCAGCAACGAAGACCCAAATGCAGCCATAAATAAATAAATAAATAAATTTATTTTTTTTTAAAAAAGTAATCACTTGAATAACTTTGAGGAACTGTTTTACCATAATGATGACCCTTATGAAGGATTCAATGAGGTTGGAAATCAAGATCCTGTAGCTCTGTCTCTGGCAGCATGGTCACAGAAAAGGCTGGTGGCAGAACTGAAATGCATTGTGGTTACTTATCTCTGTGGAGGATTTCTTGGTACTGAATTTCCAGGGCACAATAAACTAACATTTACAGGCATCTGTGGCCACATGCTCTGGAGCTGTGTTGCAGATGTGTCGGCAGCTGCTAAGGAGTCGCAAGGTGGGTGGCACTGCCCTGGACCCATTATTCTAAAATCTAGTTGATGGTTTAAACCAGTGGACCCAAGAGAGGTATGTATTGTACAGAAAACCAGCATTGAGTTCCATGTTGTTTATTACATGCATTGTTTGAAAATGATAAAACATAGCAACTCACCATTTAAATGACTTTTTTTTCTTATTTGATGTATATCTGTCCTTGAAATTATTCTCACTGTGGATGCCCATGCTGTGTGGACGTCTAAAGACAAATGAGTTTTCTACCTGAGAGCAGTACAATTAAATGCTTTGACTAATGTCTGTTATGTTTGGTTGCCTTCCCGTTTTAAAATGTGTGAATTTCCTTTTTAACGTTCTAGGGGAAAGCAATGGTATTCGCCCCACGCCGAGGGAATACTTTAAACCAGTTTTGCAATCTAGCTGAAAAAGCTGGTTTCTCTATCCAAAGACATGAAAATTATGATGAACACATTTCAAACTT